>NC_138903.1:44288886-44888886 GCF_965194825.1 Balaenoptera physalus
TTGGCTTCCCAGAGCTATGAACTTTCAAGTTCTGCATAACAGAGACCATCGTGTCAGATGCCACTTGATTTGTGTAAACCATGAACATTTTGCTGGTCGAATCTGCAAATTCCTTGTTGTCTCTTTGGCACATCTGTTTGTCTCCACCTTTGCTCTTGTTGGCTAATTCACTATACAGAAAGGTTTTTTGGCCACCTTTCCTACACTCCTCCCCAGTGCCCCGCCTTTCTGCAGAGGTCACTTCCACAGCATCATGGGCCATTTCAGAAGTGATCTTGCTCACAGCACTACGAGGGCTGTTTTTCCCTTTGTCCCCACTGGGTGGATAGATTGAATGATGAAGACATTTGCTTCCACCTTCCAACTTCTCCTTGATTTTCTTATGGGCCATCTGGATCACCAGAGGAGATAGTCGGTTGACATAGAAGGAAAGGTCATCCGTAGAACATTCTCCATCAGGGGAGATAACTGCCCTCTGATTGCTAGGAGACTTGGCTGGTGAGGTGGAAGGACTCTGGTTATTGCTGGTGTTTTTGGACGCTGTCATTTCCAGATGTTGGCCTTGAGGTCCTTTGGCCACATAATCCATTTTCAGTTTATCGGCATAGAATCTGTAGCAGTTCCCAGCGGGCAGTTTGTGACATTTGCCCTCTGTGTCTCCTAGTTTATGTCTACAGCTGGAGGATGAGGGGCTAAGTGCATGTTGGAAACACAAGGTGTACTTCTGAAGATCACTGAGTAGACGCTTGAGGACACTTCCAGGATTAGAAGGAGCTCGTTTGAAAAGGCACACTGACATCTCCGTCTAAAAAAAGAAGACCTATCCATAAGACTTTAGGTAGGCTACTTCTTTCCCCTATTGTATTTAGAAGATATATCTTCTAAGTTGCACAGATTAGGGATTTGGCCTTTAGTATTTGCATGGGCGCGTAACACACAATTATATCCATTAATACACGTTCAAGCACAAGTGGCAGCAACAAAAGCTCAGAGTAGATACATTTGTACACTTAACTATATACAAGTGTTATCAATATGTTTGTCAGCTTCATCTGAGTATGTGTGCTTATTTCAATACATGTCAAAAATATGTCAGTGTCTCTGTCTTGTGTGTATATGCACATCAATATATCAATTCATGAGTGTGAACATGTGTCAGTCTGTACTGTTAGTGCGTGAAAATGTGCCTGTGTGTATGTGTGTGCATATGTGTATGTCAATGCACATGTGTGATGTCACCATGTGTAAGCATGTGTCATAATGTGCTGACACCATACCCATTGTATATGTCAACTGTATAGGCCAGCATGTGCATGTTAGTATGTATATTTTGTACATGTGTGTGAATGTAAAAATATGAGTGTGTATATCAGTGTGTCTCTGAATATGAAAATAAGCAAGTGTCGAGTTGAGAGAGCTGCATATGTGTTTATGATATAAATCCAGTAGCATGTATCATGCAGCTATAAACGTATTTATGTTGAAGCATACATTCAGGTATTAGCATACATACTCATCAATATATTAATATATAATTAATGTATAATATATTAATAAATATGTATGTTAAAAATGAATATGTATAAATAGGTGATTGTATAATGACTGTGTATATCGATATATTAGGTATCAGTTTATGTTATATTTATATACTATGTCAATGATTGATGTATGTCAGTGTTGAATACACACTGGCATTTGAGTGTGTCTGTGAGTACATGAGTGGGGATGTCACTGCGTTTGTGTCAATATGTGTATCAGTGTACACAAACATGTACGTTAGTTAATGTGTCACTTTGTTTAAGTTTGTATGTGTGTGTATCAACATGAGGTATATTTATAAGTGAGTATGCCTGTACCTGAGTCTGCATGGTCTGTTTTGATCAAGGCTTGTGTGTATCAATGTGAGTGTGTGTTTATGCATAGTGTGCTTGGATGTATATATAAATGTTTATGTGTATCACATGTGGGCACATTAGTGTGTCTGACTGTGTATAACTGTATATCTTTGCATATGTGTGTAAGTCATTGTTATGACTAGATCACTATACATAAGTTTGTTATTTCAATGCTTGTGTGTGTTTGTCAGTGTCACATGTAGCCAGGCATGTGTGTGGCCTGGCTACAAATTATTATAAATTATTTTATAAATTATTTTTTGTTAAGGTATATACATGTATATATCTATGTGTGTGTCACTTTGTGTAAACGTATATGTGTATATCTATACTTGTGACTGTGTATGCCCATGTTTGGATATGTGTATACATATTGTGTACACATCCACACAGCACTAAGTACCATTGCCCTCTTTGCTCCATTCATTGCTTCATCACCATGAATTCCTGGAAACGTGAGGTCATAATAAGGTCCACTTTTTACAAATGGGCTTAAGTTAAAATCAAGGAGACCTGCATTGTGTGTAGTAAATATGGGCTCCTCTTTTAAAAACAAACACCAGAGACTGGTTCAAGATGGCAGAGTAGAAGGACGTGCTCTCAATCTCTCTTGCGAGAACACCAGAATCACAACTAACTGCTGAACAATCATCGACAGGAAGACACTGGAACTCACCAAAAAGATACCCCACATCCAAAGACAAAGGAGAAGCCACAATGAGATGGTAGGAGGGGCACAATCACAATAAAATCAAATCCCATAACTGCTGGGTGGGTGACTCACAAACTGGAGAACACTTATACCACAGAAGTCCACCCACTGGAGTGAAGGCTCTGAGCCCCATGTCAGCCTCCCGAACCTGCAGGTCCGCAATGGGAGGAGGAATTCCTAGAGAATCAGACTTTGAAGGCTAGTGGGATTTGATTGCAGGACTTCGACAGGACTGGGGGAAACAGAGACGCCACTCTTGGAGGGCACACACAAAGTAGTGTGCGCATAGGGAACAAGGAAGGAGCAGTGACCCCATGGGAGACTGAACCAGACCTACCTGCTAGTGTTGGAGGGTTTCCTGCAGAGGCGGGGGGTGGCTCTGTCTCACCGTGAGGACAAGGACACTGGCAGCAAAAGTTCTGGGAAGTACTCCTTGGCGTGAGCCCTCCCAGAGTCCGCCATTAGCCCCAACAAAGAGCCCGGGTAGGCTCCAGTGTTGGGTCGCCTCAGGCCAAACAACCAACAGGGAGGGAACCCAGCCCCACCCATCAGCATTCAAGCAGATTAGAGTTTTACTGAGCTCTGCCCACCAGAGCAACAGCCGGGTCTACCCACCACCAGTCCCTCCCATCAGGAAACTTGCACAAGCCTCTTAGATAGCCTCATCCACCAGAGGGCAGACAGCAGAAGCAAGAAGAACTACAATCCTGCAGCCTGTGGAACAAAAACCACATTCACAGAAAGAGAGACAAGATGAAAAGGCAGAGGGCTATGTACCAGATGAAGGAACAAGATAAAATCCCAGAAAAACAACTAAATGAAGTGGAGATAGGCAACCTTCCAGAAAAAGAATTCAGAATAATGATAGTGAAGATGATCCAGGACCTCGGAAAAAGAATGGAGGCAAAGATCAAGAAAATGCAAGAAATGTCTAACAAACCTAGAAGAATTAAAGAACAAACAAACAGAGATGACCAATACAATAACTGAAATGAAAACTACACTAGAAGGAATCAATAGCAGAATAACTGAGGCAGAAGAACGGATAAGTGACCTGGAAGACAGAATGGTGGAATTCACTGCTGAGGAACAGAATAAAGAAAAAAGAATGAAAAGAAATGAAGACAGCCTAAGAGACCTCTGGGACAACATTAAATGCAACAACATTCACATTACAGGGGTCCCAGAAAGAGGAGAGAGAGAGAAAGGACCCGAGAAAATATTTGAAGAGATTATAGTCGAAAACTTCCCTAACATGGGAAAGGAAAAAGCCACCCAAGTCCAGGAAGCACAGAGAGTCCCATACAGGATAAACCCAAGGAGAAACATGCCGAGACACATAGTAATCAAATTAGAAAAATTAAAAACAAAGAAAAATTGTTGAAGGCAGCAAGGGAAAAGCGAAAACAGACAAGGGGATTCCCATAAGGTTAACAGCTGATTTCTCAGCAGAAACACTACAAGCCAGAAGGGAGTGGCATGATATACTTAAAGTGATGAAAGGGAAGAACCTACAACCAAGATTACTCTACCCGGCAAGGATCTCATTCAGATATGATGGAGAAATCAAAAGCTTTACAGACAAGCAAAAGCTAAGAGAATTCAGCACCACCAAACCAGCTCTACAACAAATGCTAAAGGAACTTCTCTAAGTGGGAAACACAAGAGAAGAAAAGGACCTACAAAAACAAACCCAAAACAATTAAGAAAATGGCAATAGGAACATACATATCGATAATTACCTTAAACATGAATGGGTTAAATGCTCCAACCAAAAGACACAGGCTTGCTGAATGGATACAAAAACAAGACCCATATATATGCTGTCTACAAGAGACCCACTTCAGACCTAGGGACACATACAGACTGAAAGTGAGGGGATGGAAAAAGATATTCCATGCAAATGGAAATCAAAAGAAAGCTGGAGTAGCAATACTCGTATCAGATAAAATAGACTTTAAAGTAATGTTACAAGAGACAAGGAAGGACACTACATAATGATCAAGGGATCAATCCAAGAAGAAGATATACCAATTATAAATATTTTTACACCCAACATAGGAGCACCTCAATACATAAGGCAACTGCTAACAGCTATAAAAGAGGAAATCGACAGTAACACAATAATAGTGGGGGACTTTAACACCTCACTTACACCAATAGACAGATCTTCCAAACAGAAAATTAATAAGGAAACAGAAGCTTTAAATGACACAATAGACCAGATAGATTTAATTGATATTTATAGGACATTCCATCCAAAAACAGCAGATTACACTTTCTTCTCAAGTGCTCATGGAACATTTTCCAGGATAGATCACATCTTGGGTCACAAATCAAGCCTCAATAAATTTAAGAAAATTGAACTCACATCAAGCACCTTTTCTGACCACAACGCTATGAGATTAGAAATGAATTACAGGGAAAAAAAAACATAAAAAACACAAATACATGGAGGCTAAACAATATGTTACTAAATAACCAAGGGATCACTGAAGAAATCAAAGAGGAAATAAAAAAATACCGAGAGACAAATGACAAAGAAAACACGACAATCCAAAACCTATGGGATGCAGCAAAAGCAGTTCTAAGAGGGAAATTTATAGCTATACAAGCCTACCTAAACAATTAAGAAAAATCTCAAATAAACAATCTAACCTTACACCTAAAGGAACTAGAGAAAGAAGAACAAACAAAACCCAAAGTTAGCAGAAGGAAAGAAATCATAAAGATCAGAGCAGAAATTAGTGAAATAGAAACAAAGAAAACAATAACAAAGATCAATAAAACTAAAAGCTGGTTCTTTGAGAAGATAAACAAAATTGATAAACCATTAGCAAGACTCATCAAGAAAAAGAGGGAGAGGACTCAAATCAATAAAATTAGAAATGAAAAAGGAGAAGTTACAACAGACACTGCAGAAATACAAAGCATCCTGAGAGACTACTACAAGCAAATCTATGCCAATAAAATGGACAACCTGGAAGAAATGGACAAATTCTTAGAAAGTTATAACCTTCCAAAACTGAACCACGAAGAAATAGAAAATATGAACAGACCAATCACAATTGATGAAATTGAAAGTGTGATTGAAAATCTTCCAACAAACAGAAGTCCAGGACCAGATGGCTTTACAGGTGAATTCTATCAAACATTTAGAGAAGAGTTAACACCCATCCTTCTCAAACTCTTCCAAAAAATTGCAGATGGAGGAACACTCCCGATCTCATTTTATGAGGCCACCATCACCCTGATATCAAAACCAGACAAAGATACTACAAAAAAAGAAAATTACAGACCAATGCCACTGATGAATGTAGATGCAAAAATCCTCACCAAAATACTAGCAAACAGAATTCAACAGCATACTAAAGGATCATACACCATGATCAAGTGGGATTTATCCCAGGGATGCAAGGATTCTTCAACATACGCAAATCAATCAATGTGATAAACCATATTAACAAGTTGAAGAATAAAAACCATATGATTATCTCAATAGATGCAGAAAAAGCTTTTGACAAAATTCAACACCCATTTACGATGAAAACTCTCCAGAAAGTGGGCATAGAGGGAACCTACCTCAACATAATAAAGGCCATGTATGACAAACCCACAGCAAACATCATTCTCACTGGTGAAAAACTGCATTTCCTCTAAGATCAGGAACAAGACAAGGATGTGCACTCTCACCTCTATTATTCAACATAGTTTTGGAAGTCCTAGCCACAGCAATCAGAGATGAAAAAGAAATAAAAGTAATACAAGTTGGAAAAGAAGAAGTAAAACTGTCACTGTTTGCAGATGACATGATACTATACATAGAGAATCCTAAAGATGCCATCAGAAAACTACTAGAGCTAATCAATGAATTTGGTAAAGTTGCAGGATACAAAATTAATGCACAGAAATCTTTTGCATTCCTATATACTAATGATGTAAAATCTGAAAGAGAAATTAAGGAAACACTCCCATTTACCATTGCAACAAAAAGAATAAAATGCCTAGGAAGAAACCTACCTAGGGAGACAAAAGACCTGTATGCAGAAAACTATAAGACACTGATGAAAGAAATCAAAGATGATACCAACAGATGGAGAGATATACCATGTTCTTGGATTGGAAGAATCAATATTGTGAACATGACTCTACTACGCAAAGCAATCTACAGATTTAGTGCAATCCCTGTCAAATTACCAATGACATTTTTTTACAGAACTAGAACAAAAAATCTTAAAATTTGTATGGAGACACAAAGGACCCCGAATAGCCCAAGCATTCTTGAGGGAAAAAAGCGGAGCTTCAGGAATCAGACTCCCTGGCTTCAGACTATACTACAAAGCTACAGTAATCAAGACAACATGGTACTGGCAAAAAAACAGAAATATAGATCAATGGAACAAGATAGAAAGCTCAGAGATAAACCCACGCACATATGGTCAACTAATCTATGACAAAGGAGGCAGGGATATACAATGGAGAAAAGACAGTCTCTTCAATAAGTGGTGCTGGGAAAACTGGACAGCTACATGTAAAAGAATGAAATTAGAACACTCCATAACACCATATACAAAAATAAACTCAAAATGGATTAGAGACCTAAATGTAAGACTGGACACTATAAAACTCTTAAAGGAAAACATAGGAAGAACACTCTTTGACATAAATCACAGCAAGACCTTTTTTGATCCTCCTCTTAGAGTAATGGACATGAAAACAAAAATAAACAAATGGGACCTAATGAAACTTCAAAGCTTTTGCACAGCAAAGGAAACCATAAACAAGACCAAAAGACAACCCTCAGAATGGGAGAAAATATTTGCAAATGAATCAACAGACAAAGGATTAATCTCCAAAGTATATAAACAGCTCATGCAGCTCAATGTTTAAAAAACAAACAGCCCAATCAAAAAATGGGCAGAAGAGCTAAATAGATATTTCTCCAAAGAAGACATACAGGTGGCCAAGAAGCACATGAAAAGCTGCTCAACATCACTAATTATTAGAGAAATGCAAATCAAAACTACAATGAGGTATCACCTCAGACCAGTTAGAATAGGCATCATCAGAAAATCTACAAAGAACAAATGCTGGAGAGGGTGTGGAGAAAAGGGAACCCTCTTGCACTGTTGGTGGGAATATAAATTGATACAGCCACTATGGAGAATAGTATGGAGGTTCTTTCAAAAACTAAGAATAGAATTACCATATGACCCAGCAATCCCACTACTGGGCATATACCCAGAGAAAACCATAATTCAAAAAGACAAATGCAGCCGAATGTTCATTGCAGCACTATTTACAATAGCCAGGTCATGGAAGCAACCTAAATGCCCATCAACAGACGAATGGATAAAGAAGATGTGGTACATATATACAATGGAATATTACTCAACCATAAAAAGGAACGAAATTGGGTCATTTGTAGAGACGTGGATGGATCTAGAGACAGTCATACAGAGTGAAGTAAGTCAGAAAGAGAAAAACAAATATCGTGTATTAAAGCATATATGTGGAACCTAGAAAAATGGTACAGATGAACCGGTTTGCAGGGCAGAAAGTGAGACACAGATGTAGAGAACAAATGTATGGACACCAACGGGGGAAAGCGGCGGGGGATGGGGGTGGTGGTGTGATGAATTGGGCGATTGGGATTGACCTGTATACACTGATGTGTATAAAATGGATGACTAATAAGGACCTGCTGTATAAAAAAATAAAATAAAATTCAAAAAATTCAAAAAACAAAAAACCAAAAAAACCCCAAACACCAGGTATATCCTTTTATTAAGACCCCAAAATGGAGTTGGCCACCCCCAACTGAACCCAAGACTCTTTGGAGAATATTTTGTAACTGGTTTTCCCTTCCTCAGGGGCCACTCTCATGACTCCAAAGGCATCTGGTGTCAGAAATGATGTTTCTGGTTATAATATGAGCTTAGGAACACAGAACAAGAAATATTTGACTCCTTTGCACTGAAGCCAAATATCCTGTTCCAATATCAGCTACTCCAGGCTTCTAGGACTGTGAGAGTGACTTGTCATGTGCTCTAATGCCTACCCCAAACCAGCCTGCCTGGTGTAATTTGGGATATTTACACAAAAACGAAAGGATTCCATATCTGACAGTGGTGTGCAAGCGTAATTGCTTTGAACTTTATGCTACCCAACAGCCTGGGTAATCTCTTAGACAACAGGGTAGGGCAACTACAGTTTTTGGTTGCTGTGGATTCGCTCTTCTTCATATCCTCTTTCTTCATTGTTGGACACTGGGCAATGTGGGGCACACAAGTCCATTACAAGCCAGCAAAGAACATTGCAAAGGATCTTGCTTATAAGCCCATATCTTTGTTAAGATAAGCATAGCAAGATTTTTTGCAGTAGGTACCTGAAATTAGGAGAGGGCATTCTGAGCCTCTGTGATAGTGTCATTGTGAGCTACCTGAGCATTGAACTTACTGTGACTGTGAGCTTAGGTCTGTGTTCTCTAGAATATCATAATATTTAAATTTTGGGTCTGTTTGACAATAGTTCTCTTACTATCTCTGAACCAGAGTCCTCAGATTCAGCATTGGGCTCTGGGAATGAGAAAGGGTAGGCTCAGAGGCTAAGTCTATACCTTAGGTGAGTCTTGCTTCTCAGTATCCTTGATCACAATAATTTCTTCTTCTTCCAGGCTCTCCAGGTTTAAGTCACCTCTTGAATTGGAACCAGCAGTATCCTATGGAATTAAAGGGCAAGATTCTTGTGAGAAGTTGGTTTTTGAGACTTCTCCAAGCTGACCCGCTAGGCTACTACTTCAAAGCATGAATGTCATGTCTCCTATTATCCCCTTTCTTTCTGAAGGAAAAGTAGGCTTGTAAGGCTAGCTAGTCTTTGAAGAATGAGATAAAGCTCCCTCTACAAATTACTACTCCCTCCCACCCCACTGAAGGTATTCACAAAGCCATCAGTCTCAGGAACCATATTCCATTAAACATCAACCTTTTGGAAAGGGTTCCCCCCCCAAATTTTCTGACATGGTGTCTTCCATGCTTTCACTCTTTTAGCCCTACCAGCAACCTAAGTGGCTTATAAAATGAGATTTGGTATCAAGAATGACAGTAAATTCCGAACCAGGGATCATGGGCTCATGAGAATGATGGCTTCCCACCTGAGTCCCCGTCACCTTTCCACCCTCTACCACAACCTTTCCCTTTCCTCATGCTGAAACTGATAACCCTTCTCAGCATCTTCCCACCCATTCCAACTCTGAGGGAAGCAGAGAGTACCCACCTTAGAATCTTTATCTTCCATGTTGAGGGTGGACACATCAACAAAGCATATCTGCATCAAATTAAGATGGTGAATTTAGAAAAATTCTAGAGAAAAGGCCTTAATTTCTCTGTGAGATGACAGTAGCACCTACCTTATCGGGTTCTTGTGAGGATTGATTGAGATAGTGCATGTAAAGCTTTAGTACAGTACCTAGACATAGTTAAGTACTCAATAAACCATAGACAAATGATTTTTATTAGGCAGACAGAACCTTTTTTTAATTTTTGAATTTTATTTTATTTATTTATTTTATACAGCAGGTTCTTATTGGTCATCAATTTTATACACATCAGTGTATACATGTCAATCCCAATCACCCAATTCAGCACACCACCATCCCCACCCCCCCACGGCTTTCCCCCCTTGGTGTCCATACGTTTGTTCTCTACATCTGTGTCTCAACTTCTAGGCAGACAGAATCTTAATGTTACTATGCTTCCTAAATGAGAACACCTACCTGTGAGAGAGAAAGAGGCCCAAAATACAATATCCACATTTATTGAGAAAACTGAGAAGAGAGATGGCTTGCCCAACTGACACAGACTCAAAAGTGGAACTTGTGACAGTTACAGAAAGACAGAGAAGATGAAAAGGCAGAGGGCTATGTACCAGATGAAGGAACAAGAAAAAACCCCAGAAAAACAACTAAATGAAGTGGAGATAGGCAACCTTCCAGAGAAAGAATTCAGAATAATGATAGTGAAGATGATCCAGGACCTCGGAATAAGAATGGAGGCAAAGATTGAGAAGATGCAAGAAATGATTAACAAAGACCTAGAAGAATTAAAGAACAAACAAACAGAGATGACCAATACAATAACTGAAATGAAAATTACACTAGAAGGAATCAATAGCAGAATAACTGAGGCAGAAGAACGGATAAGTGACCTGGAAGACAGAATGGTGGAATTCACTGCTGCGGAACAGACTAAAGAAAAAAGAATGAAAAGAAATGAAGACAGCCTAAGAGACCTCTGGGACAACATTAAACGCAACAACATTCGCATTATAGGGGTCCCAGAAGGAGAAGAGAGAGAGAAAGGACCAGAGAAAATATTTGAAGAGATTATAGTCGAAAACTTCCCTAACATGGGAAAGGAAATAGCCACCCAAGTCCAGGAAGCGCAGAGAGTCCCATACAGAATAAACCCAAGGAGAAACACGCCGAGACACATAGTAATCAAAGTGGCAAAAATTAAAGACAAAGAAAAATTATTGAAAGCAGCAAGGGAAAAACGACAAATAACATACAAGGGAACTCCCATAAGGTTAACAGCTGATTTCTCATCAGAAACTCTGCAAGCCAGAAGGGAGTGGCATGATATACTTAAAGTGATGAAAGGGAAGAACCTACAACCAAGATTACTCTACCCGGCAAGGATCACATTTAGATTTGATGGAGAAATCAAAAGCTTTACAGACAAGCAAAAGCTAAGAGAATTCAGCACCACCAAACCAGATCTACAACAAATGCTAAAGGAACTTCTCTAAGTGGGAAACACAAGAGAAGAAAAGGACCTACAAAAACAAACCCAAAACAATTAAGAAAATGGTCATAGGAACATACATATCGATAATTACCTTAAACGTGAATGGATTAAACGCCCCAACCAAAAGACATAGACTGGCTGAATGGATACAAAAACAAGACCCATATATATGCTGTCTACAAGAGACCCACTTTAGACCTAGGGACACATACAGACTGAAAGTGAGGGGATGGAAAAAGATATTCCATGCAAATGGAAATCAAAAGAAAGCTGGAGTAGCTATACTCATATCAGATAAAATAGACTTTAAAATAAAGAATGTTACAAGAGACAAGGAAGGACACTACATAATGATCCAGGGATCAATCCAAGAAGAAGATATAACAATTATAAATATATAGGCACCCAACATAGGAACACCTCAATACATAAGGCAACTGCTAACAGCTATAAAAGAGGAAATCAACAGTAACACAATAATAGTGGGGGACTTTAACACTTCACTTACACCAATGGACAGATCATCCAAAATGAAAATAAATAAGGAAACAGAAGCTTTAAATGACACAATAGACCAGATAGATTTAATTGATATATATAGGACATTCCATCCCAAAACAGCAGATTACATGTTCTTCTCAAGTGCGCACGGAACATTCTCCAGGATAGATCACATCTTGGGTCACAAATCAAGCCTCAGTAAATTTAAGAAAATTGAAATCATACCAAGCATCTTTTCTGACCACAACGCTATGAGATTAGAAATGAATTACAGCGAAAAAAACGTAAAAAAGACAAACACATGGAGGCTAAACAATACGTTACTAAATAACCAAGAGATCACTGAAGAAATCAAAGAGGAAATAAAAAAATACCTAGAGACAAATGACAATGAAAACACGACGACCCAAAACCTATGGGATGCAGCAAAAGCGGTTCTAAGAGGGAAGTTTATAGCTATACAAGCCTACCTAAAGAAACAAGAAAAATCTCAAGTAAACAATCTAACCTTACACCTAAAGAAACTAGAGAAAGAAGAACAAACAAAACCCAAAGTTAGCAGAAGGAAAGAAATCATAAAGATCAGAGCAGAAATAAATGAAATAGAAACAAAGAAAACAATAGCAAAGATCAATAAAACTAAAAGTTGGTTCTTTGAGAAGATAAACAAAATTGATAAGCCATTAGCCAGACTCATCAAGAAAAAGAGGGAGAGGACTCAAATCAATAAAATCAGAAATGAAAAAGGAGAAGATACAACAGACACCGCAGAAATACAAAGCATCCTAAGAGACTACTACAAGCAACTTTATGCCAATAAAATGGACAACCTGGAAGAAATGGACAAATTCTTAGAAAGGTATAACCTTCCAAGACTGAACCAGGAAGAAACAGAAAATATGAACAGACCAATCACAAGTAATGAAATTGAAACTGTGATTAAAAATCTTCCAACAAACAAAAGTCCAGGACCAGATGGCTTCACAGGTGAATTCTATCAAACATTTAGAGAAGAGCTAACACCCATCCTTCTCAAACTCTTCCAAAAAATTGCAGAGGAAGGAACACTCCCAAACTCATTCTATGAGGCCACCATCACCCTGATACCAAAACCAGACAAAGACACTACAAAAAAAAGAAAATTACAGACCAATATCACTGATGAATATAGATGCAAAAATCCTCAACAAAATACTAGCAAACAGAATCCAACAACACATTAAAAGGATCATACACCACGATCAAGTGGGATTTATCCCAGGGATGCAAGGATTCTTCAATATACGCAAATCAATCAATGTGATACACCATATTAACAAATTGAAGAATAAAAACCATATGATCATCTCAATAGATGCAGAAAAATCTTTTGACAAAATTCAACACCCATTTATGATAAAAACTCTCCAGAAAGTGGGCATAGAGGGAACCTACCTCAACATAATAAAGGCCATATATGACAAACCCACAGCAAACATCATTCTCAATGGTGAAAAACTGAAAGCATTTCCTCTAAGATCAGGAATGAGACAAGGATGTCCACTCTCACCACTATTATTCATCATAGTTCTGGAAGTCCTAGCCACGGCAATCAGAGAAGAAAAAGAAATAAAAGGAATACAAATTGGAAAAGAGGAAGTAAAACTGTCACTGTTTGCGGATGACATGATACTATACATAGAGAATCCTAAAACTGCCACCAGAAAACTGCTAGAGCTAATTAATGAATATGGTAAAGTTGCAGGATACAAAATTAATGCACAGAAATCTCTTGCATTCCTATACACTAATGATGAAAAATCTGAAAGAGCAATTATGGAAACACTCCCATTTACCATTTGCAACAAAAAGAATAAAATACCTAGGAATAAACCTACCTAGGGAGACAAAAGACCTGTATGCAGAAAACTATAAGACACTGATGAAAGAAATTAAAGATGATACCAACAGATGGAGAGATATACCATGTTCTTGGATTGGAAGAATCAACATTGTGAAAATGAGTATACTACCCAAAGCAATCTACAGATTCAATGCAATCCCTATCAAATTACCAATGGCATTTTTTACGGAGCTAGAACAAATCATCTTAAAATTTGTATGGAGACACAAAAGACCCCGAATAGCCAAAGCAGTCTTGAGGCAAAAAAATGGAGCTGGAGGAATCAGACTCCCTGACTTCAGACTATACTACAAAGCTACAGTAATCAAGACAATATGGTACTGGCACAAAAACAGAAACATAGATCAATGGAACAAGATAGAAAGCCCAGAGATTAACCCACGCACCTATGGTCAACTAATCTATGACAAAGGAGGCAAAGATATACAATGGAGAAAAGACAGTCTCTTCAATAAGTGGTGCTGGGAAAACTGGACAGCTACATGTAAAAGAATGAAATTAGAATACTCCCTAACACCAGACACAAAAATAAACTCAAAATGGATTAGAGACCTAAATATAAGACTGGACACTATAAAACTCTTAGAGG
Source organism: Balaenoptera physalus (assembly GCF_965194825.1). Taxonomy (NCBI): domain Eukaryota; kingdom Metazoa; phylum Chordata; class Mammalia; order Artiodactyla; family Balaenopteridae; genus Balaenoptera; species Balaenoptera physalus. Next base: position 44,303,297 of record NC_138903.1, read on the forward strand.
AAAACATAGGAAGAACACTCTTTGACATAAATCACAGCAAGATCTTTTTTGATCCACCTCCTAGAGTAATGGAAATAAAAACAAAAATAAACAAGTGGGACCTAATGAAACTTCAAAGCTTTTGCACAGCAAAGGAAAGCATAAACAAGACGAATAGACAACCCTCAGAATGGGAGAAAATATTTGCAAATGAATCAACGGACAAAGGATTAATCTCCAAAATATATAAACGGCTCATTCAGCTCAATATCAAAGAAACAAACACCCCAATCCAAAAATGGGCAGAAGACCTAAATAGACATTTCTCCAAAGAAGACATACAGATGGCCACGAAGCACATGAAAAGATGCTCAACATCACTAATTATTAGAGAAATGCAAATCAAAACTACAATGAGGTATCACCTCACTCCTGTTAGAATGGGCATCATCAGAAAATCTACAAACAACAAATACTGGAGAGGGTGTGGAGAAAAGGGAACCCTCTTGCACTGTTGGTGGGAATGTAAATTGATACAGCCACTATGGAGAATAGTATGGAGGTTCTTTCAAAAACTAAGAATAGAATTACCATATGACCCAGCGATCCCACTACTGGGCATATACCCAGAGAAAACCGTAATTCAAAAAGACACATGCAGCTGAATGTTCATTGCAGCACTATTTACAATAGCCAGGTCATGGAAGCAACCTAAATGCCCATCAACAGACGAATGGATAAAGAAGATGTGGTACATATATACAATGGAATATTACTCAGCCATAAAAAGGAACGAAATTGAGTCATTTGTTGAGACGTGGATGGATCTAGAGACTGTCATACAGAGTGAAGTAAGTCAGAAAGAGAAAAACAAATATCATATATTAATGCATGTATGTGGAACCTAGAAAAATGGTACAGATGAGCCAGTTTGCAGGGCAGAAGTTGAGACACAGATGTAGAGAATGGACATATGGACACCAAGGGGGGAAAACTGCGGTGAGGTGGGGATGGTGGTGTGCTGAATTGGGCGATTGGGATTGACATGTATACACTGATGTGTATAAAATTGATGCCTAATAAGAACCTGCAGTATAAAAAGCAAACAAAACAACTAATACTAAACTTTCATTGGGTTATTTGTATGGAAATATGTTAATATAAATGTTTCAGACATTACATGAAATTTCTAAAAATCTTATATTTGTATTTGTATGGAAGTATGTATGGAAATATGTTAATATAAATGTTTCAGACATGAAATTTCTAAAAATCTTATATTTGTATTTGTATGGAAATATGTATGGAAATATGTTAATATAAATGTTTCAGACATTACATGAAATTTCTAAAAATCTTATATGTTCTGGTATAATGTTATAAGTAATAATCCTAGTTATTACTTTAAAATGTATATCTCAGAAATAACTAATTTTCTTGTCAACTGCATTATTATGAACTTTCATCAAATCTTTTACCGTGGTCATTTTTAAGTCTTTTGTCATTTACAGACAGTTCTGGGTGTACTCTGATGATTTTGCAAATATGTTCCTATAAAAGGGTTTCATCTTCAAGAAATTCATGGAAAAGACTCTGACAAGTACAGGTTTCTGGTAACTGACTGTACTGCTGAACTGAATGAATAAGCATTTTCAGAACTCTGATGAAAAACTGATGAACTCATAAAAGTGCTAACAAAAGATCAAGATGAAAAAAAACAATTAATTACATGGGACTGAGTGAACTGATGAGGATGAGTATAATTTTTGTGACTTTCTGTCTGAATTAAAAAAAAAAATCCCACAAGGACTCAGAGGCAAAGAATATACAAATCAATTTTCACTGAAAAGTAAAGGAGCTGTTACAGTGGAGGATTACTGGACTGAATGTCAATATTATGACATAGTATGAGTGTGTTTCATGTTTGGTAATTGCAATCATTGTTGCTTTTGTTGTGGTCATCCATGTCCAATGCTTGGTGTCAGTCTATTTATCTCTTGTAAAAATAAAATACAGTGTGTGTGTGTGAAAAAAAAAAAAAAGTGGAACTTGTATTAGAACTCAATTCCCCTGGCTCCCAGTTTGGAGCACTTTCTACTACATTAATGTTGCCAAAATGTGGTGTTTTTACTATTGATGACATAGAAGATTTTAAGTGGTACATGGATAAACATTTCTGTGTTTAATAGGTGCTTTATATTGTTATTCATTAGGAAAAATACATATTTTGCCCTCCTGAAGGAGTCCAGCTTTAGGGTAGCTTACTGGTAGCTAGGCGACATTATTATGACTTCAGAGGTGTGAGATAATAGAGTCTGGTAACTAGGCAACCACCACCCCTGGCTCCCCTCAGTCTCCCCCACCAGCCTCCCCTCCTCAGCTCCTTCACATCACTCCTCATCTTGCCCCTCCCTTGAATTGTCCCTGTGTTATGTATGAGCATATTGGTCCCCCACAGACCTTACTGAGCTTGATTCCTTAGAGAAATCACAGTATCACTATCCATTAGTCTATCCTGGGCTCCAGGATATCTATACCCAAATGCCAAGCCTTTCTTGGTAGGAGTCATTTTGTATATTACCACTTTCTGGTCCTGATCTTGCTGTCCTGTTGGGCTGTAGAGATCTACCTTGCACATGCTCTTGTGGCTATGTAACCAGTCAATATTATTATCAGACATCTGGAAAGAGAAAGAAAATAAATCTGAAAGTCTTATATATGACTTTTAGAAACTGAATCAGTTTGAATAAGAATCCCTGAAGGGGTTTCTGAAACCCATCTCTGTTTCATATAGGTTGAGGCTAGGAACTGGTCGGGTAAGCCATGGGGGAAGGACACTCTGAAATGTTTGAACCTGATGATCAAGATCATTATCTTTTAGCTCAATCCATAGTCGTCTTTAATTTAGCTTCCCCACACCAGGTATTTGGAACCATGGGAGTATCATATTGACTTGGGGAAATGCCAGTCAGGAAAAATGACAGACTGGGAAGTAAATTTAAAAGGAGGTCTAGAGACTGTGGGGTTAAATTTAGTGATTTACTTCTCCCCAACCCCATTAACTAAATCTCACCTGTATCCTCTTTTCTTTATCCACTCTTGGGTACCTTCAAAGAGTCAAGCTCACCTCATCCCCTTTAACTGAATTTTAGCTAAACCTAGTCTAATCCGAGTCTTTCTCATTACATTAAAGAAAGTGAAATTACTTACCACATAGGGCCACTAGAAAAGACTAAGGTCAATACCAGTAAAGTGAATAATTCTTTTTATTAAAACAACATATAGAACAAGTTTCTGAATACTGGGAACACTCAGTCTAATAGCCATAAGTATAACTAAGAGACAAATGTCTGCGGGAAGACCAGACCCTGATCCCATAGCACAAAGTTTATTTGAAAGAGAGAATAATCTCTGCCAACTTCCTTCAACCCCCCTGCCACCTCCCACCCCAGCCTGGAGCTAAAAGTAAAAAGGAAATGGCAGAAGCCACTGATTTTTCCCTATGTAAGACACGTTTGGGAAGATACAGTTAAGAGCTCAGTAGAATTGTTTTGGTATCTGGGGTTGAATTTGATTTATCTTTAAAATTTAACAAGAGAAACCTTTTGGGCCAAGTATTAGAGGGCAGTTGAATTCCTTTCCCTTCACTTCCTTCAAAATTTAGACCCCTTTAACCTCTAGCTCCCTCCCTCCCTCCCCCTTCTTTCTGCCTTCTCTCCCCTTCTCTCCCTCAGCCCTTCCTTCCCTCTCTCTTCCTCCCTCCCTCCCTCCATTCTCCCTCCCTCCCTCCTTCCCCCTCTCTCCCTCCCTTCCTCTCTCCCTCCCTCCTGCTGCCTCTCTCTTCCTCTCTCACTCTCAACATTTTAATAACAACTATCCTCTGATGGCTAGCCTTTCACAGGATACTACTACATTTAGACACTTTACTATTCCCCCTACCCCTCTCCATCTCATTCCCCCAGATCTCCTTGGACTCTCCCTTCAAAAATCTCTAGAAATCCCTGAAAAAAGTTTTAGGAAGAGGTTTTCCACATCCTCAGAAGAGGGAGTTTCTTTTTTTTCAAGAGCTAGAGAACACTAGCCTAGAGAAAAAGAGGGGGAGGCATAGAGGTCCCTCATGTGATTTGGATATAGCCTCAGTCCAAATCCTAAAAAAAACTGTAAAAAATAAAATTTATGAACTTATTACCTTGATAATGAAGTTATTTTAGACTTTGGCTGAAAATGTGCCACCTAGAAGGGAGATGTGCCCCTTGAGATGGAAGTGGGCAATACCAAGTTCTTGGGCACCTGCTGCTGACTGCCACCCCGTCAGCTGTTGGATGAGACTGAGGGAGCCAGGCTCTCCTCACTGCTTCTGACCCTGGCACATGACAACAGGGTTTGTTGGGTCATAATGCCTGAAACCGTAGCAACCTCAGCAAAGGGGGGGCAGGCTGGCAAACTCAGTAGCCCTTCTCATCAAAAGCACATCAGGCTGTCTGCTGTACATTTTTTCTGTTCTGTCTAGAAGGGTACACATATTTCGTTTACATTTTGTCCAGCTCACAACTCCTTAAGACCTCCCTTCTCATTACTCTTCAGGCTAGACTTCCAGAACAATCTAGTCATATTAGTTACCAGTGGAGGTCTGTATTTTTCATGTACAGAATGACCACCAGCCTCTGTGAATAAAACAGTATTAATTTTCACATCTTAGCTTATTTCTCTTTGGGTTTCCCTCTAGATATTTAGAGGTATGTGGCAAGAGATCTTTGGATTTATGTAGAAACAGAGAAATGTTAAAGTCCCTTCTGGGTATCCTGAATAAAAATATGAAAGTAGAAAGTTTGAGGCTGCCTTAGCAGCTTCTGTAGTTTCACCTCATCATCAAGACACCCCCTTGGCTAGTCAAAAAGAAGTCAGAAGATGCCCCTACCTTTGTAGTATCAGAGTAGGCTATTTCGTAGGAACTTGGAATGATTTTTTCTTGTAAATTTGGATGCTGTGATGACCCTTCCAGTCTGACTCAAGATGTTGCTGCTTTCCTCAACCCTCCAAACTATCCTAAAGACTTGACTGCCAGTTGGTACCAGAACTTCTACTTCATGACATCATTCTTTCTATAGAGAACAGTGACAGCACAAAGACAGGGGTTCTATCCTTAGGATTCTGGATGTCTAAGTGGTCCAGCAAGCTTTGACCTTTACCATGAGACATAATTAGACCCCCCAAAAGCCAATCCACTTAGGTCAGGGTCAGCCTTTCACAGACTCCTCAAGCCATGAAAAGACCTGAGCCCCACTTATTCTTTTACATTGTGGTCAGTGCTAGATGGCTGGTTACAGTATTCCTTAAAGCATTATCCATTACACTTTGAGATGCCTTCAGTTTAGCCCCAGTTTGGAAACATTAGCCCATAACCAAATGCTCTCATTGTGCCCAAGTCTCATCTTGTTTTCTCCTTGTCCTTTCTTCACCTGCCTTCATGTTAACCTCGTGTGAATAACTGTATCTGAATTAAAAATCGGTTGAGATGACCACCTAAATCATAGAGTTTCATATCCTTGGTTCTACTTCCATTTCGTCTTTTATCTGTTACCCTAAAATTACATGTCTTAACCCTCCTGTACAATTTTGACCTTGTCAATTCATGGCATCAGAGACAAACAGAGCTGGACCTTTGTTAAAGGTGGCCAGACCTATTTTATTCAGGCTATTGAAGTAAGGGAGAGACTTCAGATGAACAGAGCTGAACTCCACTGAAACGAAAGGCTTTGTAAATGCTGGGGAGTGCTAAAGGAAAAGTGCTGAGGGAAGTTTTTGGGGTGGGAGGTTGATCAATGTGATCAGGGCATCTGTGTTTGCTAACTGGTACTTAACAAAGTTAGGTTCCTACCCTTTCATAGAGACTGAGAGATAGGTGCCCTATCTTTCTTGATGATTACATTTCCAAGGGGTGACTCCCAGGTCTCTGAGAAAGCTTTTCCTGGGTTGTAGAAGAAACATCTCAAAAGGACAGAGAAAGGATTTACAATCACAAGTTTTCTAAAGTAAATGTTCTGAGAAAAGGGAGGTCAGGGGGCTATAGTCAGGTTTTGGCTGGAATAAACAGTAAATTCTTTTGGCACTTTTGAACTTTCTCAGGCAGGCATTTTAAAGAGGCTGGGGTCATCATCCTAGGGACATGGCTTTGAGGTGACAGAAACTATGCTGGTGTTTGTTCAAGTCTCTTAATGCAGGGAGTGGATGGAATTGTGCTGAAAGTTGTAGTTCTTATAAGGCCAAGGTTGAGGTCTAGTTGAGAAGGCAGCTCAGAGGAGCCTGGCTATATCAAATCATCATGTTGTACACCTTAAATATATACAATTTTTATTTAAAAATAAGTTGGGGTCAAGGAGGGAGGCTTTGTCAATGGTGATGAGTTAGAATATATAATACAGGACCAGCTTTTCCTATACAACCCATTTGTCAAGGGGAACTTTTGATGATTAAAGAAAAAGTTGGAGCTCCTGTGTCTGGCTCATGTCTGTGGAATAAGAAGCAAAGAAAGAAAATGTTTATTTATTCTTCAATCACAAGAATGTATACCCCGAAGATAAAAACAAATAGACAACAGCCACCAAAAAACCAAGAAACCTCTGTCTCTCAGCCCAGAAGGGAACAACTGTGACCCTGGCCTGGAAAATGTCTTACCATATCCCCTAACTGACGAAGGGGGAACTATTGTGGATGAGTAGAGGCCTGTCCCTTGGCACCCCAGTCCTGTCATCTTGGAGGCTAACCAGGAGCAAACAAGAGCAGCATTTGAATTGGATGGCAAACCAATAATGAAATGTAAGTTAGTCATAGGTTACAGTGTATCCACTGCCTCTTCTTTCTCGCTGCTGAAGCTCTCAGACTGGCCTGTACTGACTAGAGATGGGGATAGATGGAGGAGAAGGGATATCCAAAGAGTTAAAAGAAGGAATATGGGGGCTTCCCTGGTGGCGCAGTGGTCAAAAATCCACCTGCCAATGCCGGGGACATGGGTTCGAGCCCTGGTCTGGGAAGATCCCACATGCCACGGAGCAAGTAAGCCCGTGCGCCACAACTACTGAGCCTGCGCTCTAGAGCCTGTGAGCCACAACTACTGAGCCCACATGCCACGACTACTGAAGCCCGCGCGCCTGGAGCCCGTGCTCCGCAACAAGATAAGCCACCGTAATGAGAAGCCCGTGCACCACAATGAAGAGTAGCCCCTGCTTGCTGCAACCAGAGAAAGCCCGTGTGCCGCAACGAAGACCCAACGCAGCCAAAAACAAACAAACAAACAGATAAACAAATAAATAAAAAGAAGGAGTATGCTATGTTAGTGTGCAAGTATGTGTGAAGTAGTATGCACTTAGGTTAACCTTTAAGAGCCAAACACAGAGATGTTAAACACAGAAGCTTTGGTTATCAATTTTTCCCCTAATCATCATCCATTTCCTAACCTTGTTTATTCTACCCAAACATCTCTTCCACACAAACTTGTGAATAATTATACAAGTCAACACTTTAAATATGCTTTCAGTTTGCATTTGGTTTGGAAGAGCTATTAAGATAATAAAAATGGGACCTGTATCTGTAATATAATTATTATGAATAATGGCAAAATGAAATTTAAATGAGTTGAATGATCAGCCTACATGAAATCACTTTCTGCCTGTTAGTCCCACTAAGGATCTTCCAGACTCAGATTTAGCCTACCTAATTTAGTTTATGTGATGACACAGTGACCATTTGGAAAATGGGCCGTGATGCTAATGATTATCAGACATGATTTATTGTGGACCAATGCAAATGGGAACTCCACTTCTTTTTCTCCTGAATTGTTTTCCAGCCATGAGAATACACAATGTCATTTAGAGTAGCTTCGTGCAACCACACTAAAGTGAAAAATTAGATAGCTATTCTGAACATCTCGGCAATGGTGCTGCACAATTACTTCTGTCAAGTATTTATGTTATGTCTGTACTGTGCATATCTGTCTGTCCTTTCCTATGAGTGATTGAACCAGTGGAGGGAGAAAATAAAAGACTCTTTAAAAGCTATAAACATTCTCAGTTTTTAAATTTCAGAGGGCAGCTGTTACAGGAAAGCAGACTCAGATATTTTGGGATTTCCTTTTAGGTAGGGACTAAATTAGGCAGCTTAAGATCTGTTCTATTGCCTTGTAGAAAATGACTTACAGCTATTTTTGAGGGATGGGCTTGGCTTGGCAGTGGCCATTTCTAGTCAGGCCCCTCCCTCTTATAATTGTGAAATTTCCCTCCTGTGATTTCCTAGAACATTTGTTTATCATCTGTATAATTCATCTAACATCGGCTAGATCTGGCCTCCTAGAGTTAATTAACTTTCCCTATCCCTGGATCACCTACATTGAAAGGCTGGAGGGCAGGTTTTCTGTCTCTTTCATTGTATCTGCCACACTACTGGGCACACAGCTGGGCTCAAGAAACAAATGATGGCTTTGGAATTTCAGGCAGGAAACAAGTCAGAAGCCACATAATCATGGAATCTGTAATAATGACAAAAAACTTGGTTAGCTATTTGAGGGGGCAGCCTTCTTCTTCGAGCAATAATTCTTACACTTCAGCGTGCATCAGAATCACCGGAAGGGCTTGTTAAAACAGTTGGGGAGCTCCCAGGATCAAGAGGGTAACGTACCTGAAAGGGGCATGAAAGTTCTGCGTACACCTACCCCCACCCCATACTTTGCCCTGTGCATCCCTTCTTTTTGGTTGTTCCGGAGTTACAAACCAGTAAATGTTAAGTAAAGTGTTAAAAAAAAACAAAAAACTAAAAACAGATAGTTGGGCCCCAACCCACAGTTTCTAATTCTGCAGGTCTGGAATGGGGCCTGAAAATTTGTTTGGTACTGTGTTTTGTATGCAATTATCTCATTTAATTCTCACACAATCTTCTGAAATGGGTACTATTTCGATTCCGATTTGACGAATGGGTAGCTGGAGCAGAGAGGCCATTTGGTTGGTGGTCTGGCACTGGCCACTACCATCATCTTGGAGGTGGGTGTCTGTGTGTGTGAGCAGAGATTAGTAGGCCTTTTCTTTCTTCTCGGGTCCGAAGATGCAGAAGAGAAATTCCCTGAGAAGAAGAGTATCGAGGGTACCTACTCTGATCTTTTGGCCCCATCTGGTGGCTTCGGGTCTGACTGAACCAAGTGCTGCTCCGCTATCTCCCCCTGCTGTTGAGAATGGTGGGGTCCAACCAGCGGCCTCGGAGATCGCTTTTCCTGAGGCGTTTTTTTCTGAAGGCGGTTATACTGAGGAGATTATTCTGAGGCGGTTAGTACCTCCCCCACCCAACCCCCAGCCCCTCTTCCGTGTGTGCTTGTTTTCTTTGTTTTGTTTTGTTTTGTTTTTCCGTTTCTGATCGGTGGGGAGCTCCTATCCAATGTATAGCATTTATTCCAATCCCTCTGTGGCTTGTTAAAGGTACAACATATTTTTCTAGGTATTAAAAGAGCCTTTTGCCTTATATATATAAACATATAAATATATAATTATATCCCGTGTCAGAGCCGGAGATGTTGCTGAGGGAACTCGGCTGTTAATCGGATTTTTTTTTTCCTGTCAAACCCACAAACTTGTCTCGAACATCTGACAAAAAGATACTTAAATACTTAAATATTTAAATACTTAAATTATTAACTGGTGACAGAGTTTTTACCCTTCCCTCCAGATTGTATCATTATCAGCGAGTGAATGTTTTAAACAAAGACCGTGGAGGAGAGGAAGGGGATCTGGGAGCACGAAGCCTCTCAGGTTCCCTCACAGCCCTTGTAGCGGGTCCCCACCTCCCCCAACAAGCACACTTAAGGATCATTAAAATAGGATGAAGACTACCCTAAAATAGGATAAAGACTGCCCTAGTCTTCAGCTTTGCGGTGTAGTGTGGCCCCGTGGGGCTATCAGGGTTAGACCTTCTGTGCCTGTCGCTTTCAAATCAAGATGGCAATGGGGGTAATGAGTTCCTGTGGCCACTAGGAGGTCGCAGCTGCTTGGAAAACGTGTTTGCACACAGTACAAAGATCACCCCCCCCACCCCCGTACACAAGCCCACGTTGCCAAGGCGTTCCTCAAATTCAAAGGGAAATTGGTGAGTCCTTCCTGCTAGCATCACTCCCCATCCTAAAAACTGCATGTTTGTGTATATTATATTTATTGATATATTTCCTTAATGACCCTATCATAAAGATGTGTATAGGTTCAAGGAAAGCAGTGACTGTCCAACTCTGTAGAGAACCTTACAGGGCCTCATGTACTTAGCCACTCAGTAATCAGTAATCACTTTTGGTGATGTCGGAGTGATTATGACAATAGTGACGGTGTTACAATAATCACTCAGCATGTGTCCTCTGAAGTCCTTCTTAGTTTTATATTCACCTTGCTTTGGGGCTTATCACACTCTGCCTTGTGTTATAGTTATTTCATTAGGAGCTTTATCTTTCCAAATACAGAAATGCTTGAGGAGAATGACTGTTTTACTCATTTTCATTTACCCTGCAAGAAATAGTACTAGGTTGGTCTAGATTAGTGAGTGCTTAAGGATATTTACATAACTGAAAAATCAGTGTGTACACCTGAAACTAATATAATGTTATATGTCAATTCTATCTCAGTAAAAAAAGAAAGACAATCATTGGTAATGGTTGTTCAAGAATTGCTATGCCCAGAACCATACAGAAGTGCCTGGCCACAGGCAAGAATACTGGATCATGTTGGTCCAAACTGCCTGGCTTATTTCAATACCTTCCTAACTGGTTCCACTGAGTTTTTCCCTTGCCACTCTTCAACAGAATATTTTTAGAAGAACAATATATTTTATTAGCTACTGTTATTTTTTATAACAGCTTTATTGAAATGTAATTCAAATACCATGTAATTCACCTAACGTGTACAATGCAATGATTTTTAGTATACTCACAGAGTTGTGCAACCATCGTCATAATAAATTTTAGAACATTTTCATCACCAAAAAAAAGAAACCTCATACCCTTTAGCTATCACACCTCAGCTTCCCCAACCGTATACCTCCTCAGCCTTAGGCAGCCACTATTCTACTTTCTGTCTCTATAGATTTGCCTATTTTGAACATTTAATATGTGGAATCATACAATATGTGGTCTTTTGTAACTGATTTCCTTCACTTAGCATAACTTTTCCCAGTAAAGAGTTGTGACAACATGTGTGAAATGCTGTTTTGTGAAGGAAGCTCATTAGAGACTCAGTCATGCAGGCACCCTCTGCTATAGCACATACCCAAAGTCCAGAGTCCCAGGAGGAAAGCTGGTGTTCATCAGAAACCATGTTGTTTGCACAAACAGTTAAGTACAGTGAGCTATTCTTATCAGTTAGGGTGGTGGGAACCCTCCCCAAATTCAAGTTCCCAGATCCTAGCCAAGGGCCAAACTTGCCAGCAGGATTTTCAATTGATAGCATTCTCAGGCCTGCTATGTTAACTCTTTTCTATACAGATTTTGATAGGGATTGCATTGATTCTGTAGATCAATTTGAGGAGAATTGCCATCTTAACACTATTAAGTATTTCAACCAATGAACATGGGATGTCTTTACATTTATTTAGGCCTTTAATTTCTCTCAGTGATGTTTTGTGGTTTTCAGTATGCAAATCTTTGTTTTTAACATCTTTATTAGAGTATAATTGCTTTACAATGGTGTGTTAGTTTCTGCTTTATAACAAAGTGAATCAGTTATACATATACATGTATCCCCATATCTCTTCCCTCTTGCATCTCCCTCCCTCCCACTCTCCCTATCCCAACCCTCTAGATGGTCACAAAGCACCGAGCTGATCTCCCTGTGCTATGCGGTTGCTTCCCACTAGCTATCTATTTTACGTTTGGTAGTGTATATATGTCCATGCCACTCTCTCACTTCGTCCCAGCTTACCCTTGCCCCTCCCCATATCCTCAGGTCCATTTTCTAGTAGGTCTGCGTCTTTATTCCCGTCCTGCCCCTAGGTTCTTTATAACCTTTTTTTCCCCTTAGATTCCATATATATGTGTTAGCATACGGTATTTGTTTTTCTCTTTCTGACTTACTTCACTCTGTATGACAGACTCTAGGTCCATCCACCTCGCTACAAATAACTCAATTTCGTTTCTTTTTATGGCTGAGTAATATTCCATTGTATATATGTGCCATATCTTCTTTATCCATTCATCTGTCTATGGACACTTAGGTTGCTTCCATGTCCTGGCTATTGTAAATAGAGCTGCAAGGAACATTTTGGTACATGACTCTTTTTGAATTATTGTTTTCTCTGGGTATATGCCCAGTAGTGGGATTGCTGGGTCATATGGTAGTTCTATTTTTAGTTTTTTAAGGAACCTCCATACTGTTCTCCATAGTGGCTGTATCAATTTACATTCCCACCAACAGTGCAAGAGGGTTCCCTTTTCTCCACACCTTCTCCAGCATTTATTGTTTGTAGATTTTTTGACGATGGCCATTCTGACTGGTGTGAAGTGATACCTCACTGTAGTTTGATTTGCATTTCTAATGATCAGTGCTGTTGAGCATCCTTTCATGTGTTTGTTGGCAATCTGTATATCTTCTTTGGAGAAATGTCTATCTAGGTCTTCTGCCCATTTTTGGATTGGGTTGGCTTTTTTTTGATATTGAGCTGCATGAGCTGCTTGTAAATTTTGGAGATTAATCCTTTGTCAGTTGCTTCATTTGCAAATATTTTCTCCCATTTTGAGGGTTGTCTTTTCATCTTGTTTATGGTTTCCTTTGCTGTGCATTTAAGCATTTAAGTTTCATTAGATCCCATTTGTTAATTTTTGTTTTTATTTCCATTTCTCTAGGAGATGGGTCAAAAAGGATCTTGCTGTGATTTATGTCATAGCGTGTTCTGCCTATGTTTTCCTCTAAGAGTTTTATAGTGTCTGGCCTTACATTTAGGTCTTTCATCCATTTGGAGTTTATTTTTGTGTATGGTGTTAGGGAGTGTTCTAATTTCATTCTTTTACATGTAGCTGTCCAGTTTTCCCAGCACCACTTATTGAAGAGGCTGTCTTTTCTCCATTGTATATCCTTGCCTCCTTTATCAAAGATAAGGTGACCATACGTGTGTGGGTTTATCTCTGGGCTTTCTATCCTGTTCCATTGATCTATATTTCTGTTTTTGTGCCAGTATCATACTGTCTTGATTACTGTAGCTTTGTAGTAGAGTATGAAGTCAGGGAGCCTGATTCCTCCAGCTCCATTTTTCTTTCTCAAGATTGCTTTGGCTATTCAGGGTCTTTTGTGTTTCCATACAAATTGTGTACCTTTTTGTTCTAGTTCTGTGAAAAATGCCATTGGTAATTTGATAGGGATTGCATTGAATCTGTAGAATGCTTTTGGTAGTATAGTCATTTTCACAATGTTGATACTTCCAATCCAAGAACATGGTATATCTCTCCATCTGTTTGTATCATCTTTAATTTCTTTCATCAGTGTCTTATAGTTTTCTGCATACAGGTCTTTTGTCTCCTTAGGTAGGTTTATTCCTATGTATTTTATTCTTTTTGCTCCAATGGTAAATGGGAGTGTTTCCTTAATTTCTCTTTCAGATTTTTCATCATTAGTGTATAGGAATACAAGAGATTTCTGTACATTAATTTTGTATCCTGCTACTTTACCAAATTCATTGATTAGCTCTAGTAGTTTTTGGTGGCATCTTTAAGATTCTCTCTGTATAGTATCATGTCATCTGCAAACAGTGACAGCTTTACTTCTTCTTTTCCAATTCGGATTTGCATGTATCTTTTTGAGTTACTGTTTTTTTTTTTTTTTAATAGATATATACCCAGGAGTGGAATTGCTGGGTCATATGTTAGTTCTATTTTTAGTTTTTCGAGAAACCTTTATATTGTTTTCCACAGTGGCTGCACCAATTTACATTCCCACTAACAGTGTACTAGGGTTCCCTTTTCTCAACATCCTCACAAACACTTGTTATGTGTTGTCTTTTTGATGATAGCCATTCTGACAGGCGTGAGGTGGTATCTCATTGTAGTTTTGATTTATTATGCATTTCCCTGATGATTAGCAGTGTTGAGCATCTTTTCATGTACCTCTTGGCCATCTGCATTTCCCCTTTGGAAAAATGTCCATTCAGGTCTTCTGTCCCTTTTTTAATCAGAGTGTTTGTGTTTTTGATGTTGAGTTGTATATAGCTTTTTTAGTGCATGTTCTAGGTATTACATTATATATACACAACATATCACAATCTACTGGAGTTGACATTATCAGTTTGAGGAAGTCTAGAAACTTTTCCTCCCTTTACTCTCCTACATCTATATTATTGTTTTAAACATTTCCTCTACATACATTGAGAACCATATCAGACAGTTATACATTTTGCTATAACTGTCAGACATAATTGAGAAAGCAGCGTCAGAAGGAGTCTATTGTATCTACCTGTATTTTTACTCTTTCCACTGTTCTTTCTCCCTGATGTTACAAGATTCCTTCTATTACTATTTTTCCTACTTTGTAAACTTTCTATTCTTTTTTTTAAATTTTTTAAATTTTTTTTATTTTTTTTAAATTTTTTTAAAAAAATTATTTATTTATTTATGGCTGTGTTGGGTCTTCGTTTCTGTGCGAGGGCTTTCTCTAGTTGTGGCAAGTGGGGGCCACTCTTCATCGCGGTGCGCGGGCCTCTCACTATCACAGCCTCTCTTGTTGTGGAGCACAGGCTCCAGACGCACAGGCTCAGTAATTGTGGCTCACGGGCCCAGTTGCTCCGCGGCATGTGGGATCTTCCCAGACCAGGGCTCGAACCCGTGTCCCCTGCATTGGCAGGCAGATTCTCAACCACTGCGCCACCAGGGAAGCCCTAAACTTTCTATTCTTTTAAGGGGGGCATCCAAGAATGACTTGATTTCCCCTTCACTCCTGAAGGATATTTTACTTGGATATAGAATTCTGAGCTGACAGCTCTTTTTTTTTTTAGTACTGGGAAAATATTGTCACCTTCTTCTGGCCTGCATGGTTTCTGATAAGAAATCTATTGTCATTCAACAAAATTTTGCTCTGTTAGAAAGGTGTCATTTCTCTCTTGCTGCTTTCAAGGTTTTTGTTTTGTTTTTTCTTTAGTTTTCAGAAGTTTGATTATGATGTGTCTTTGTTTGAATTTCTTTGGGTTTTCCCTGTTTGGGGTTCACTTAGCTTCTTGAATCTGTAGGTTTATGTCTCTCTCAAATTTGGAAAACTTGCCTAAGTATTTTTGTAGGAAAGATTACCAGAAGTAGAATCTCTGGGTAAAAGGGTTCAAACTTTAAAAATTCACTAGAGGGCTTCCCTGGTGGTGCAGTGGTTAAGAATCTGCCTGCCAATGCAGGGGACACGGGTTCGAGCCCTGGTCCAGGAAGATCCCACATGCCGCGGAGCAACTAAGCCCGTGTGCCACAACTACTGAGCCTGCGCTCTAGAGCCTGTGCGCCTAGAGCCCGTGCTCCACAACAAGAGAAGCCACTGCAATGAGAAGCCTGCGCACTGCAATGAAGAGTAGCCCCCGCTCACTGCAACTAGAGAAAGCCCACATGCAGCAATGAAGACCCAATGCAGCCAAAAAAAGAAAAAAAAATTCACTAGGTATTTTCAAATAACCCTCCCAAAGTTAGTGGAAGTTTTTATTTCTGCTGGCAATGAATAAAAATGCCTGTTTATGCACCCCTTTACCAACAGAAATTATGATTAATCTATTAAACCTTTGCCAATGTCCTAAACAAAACAATGCATTGTTGTTTTAATCTACATTTATTTTTAGTGAAATTGAGCATATTTTTATGTTTATTGACCATTTGTATTTCTTCTCTAATTGTTCATTTTGTTGTCAAATTTTTTGGTGGGTGGTTCATCTTTTTCTTGCTGATCATGCAATTCTCTTTGTACATTTTGGAAATTATTCCTTTGTCATTCGTGTTGACAATGTTTTTGGCCAGTTTGTTGTTAAGTTTTTTAACCCTGTTTTTGTTTTTGTTTACTTGTTTTGCCAAACAAAAATTAAAAATTTTTAGCTACTAATATTTATTGAGCCTGTTGCTACCTCTAGATTTTTGTCCTGTTTAGAAAGGTTTTTCTTTCTGCAAGATTGTAAAAATTTTTAAAATATTTTGTCTATATTTCCATGGTTTCATTTTTCACAATTAAATCTTGGATCCATGTGAAATATATTTTCATGTAAAAGTGAGGTAGATAAGAGCAGATCTTTCCTATCAGGTTTTAATACAGGAATGCAGTGGGGAGGGGAAAGGAGAGTTCATGAAAGAGTTGTATGCCTGGGTGGAGGGAAATATTGGAAAATGGTAGAGTCAAAGGGCTGTCTCCTCTTTTCTTAGTGTTCCCTCTGAGTGCTACTCAAAGGAAAGGTTAAGTCCACTGGAGGTTTGAAAGTTGTGAGAAAAATTTTTTTTAATTTTTGGAAAATTATAATGTTTACTCAGTAACTTTTTTGTTTTTGTGAAGAAGTGGAAAGAAACAGGAAAAATAAAATTGCTTGTTTTGTGATTTTTGTGTTGCTGTTGTTTTGGTGGATGGACCTTTTCCTCTTTTGACTAAAGAAGACTTGTTGTGACTTGTGTTAATACTATATTTCCTTTATAGTGCATCCCAGTGGGACACTTGTCCACAGCGCTGCCCCTTAAAGGAAGATACTCCTTTACTTGGTTAACAAATCTTAATATTTTTCAGCCATCTTTCAAGGAGGCAGGTATGGGGTAGTGCTTATGTGTTTGGTCTCTGGAATCAGACTGCTTGGGTTTGAATCCCAATCCAATAGCTTACTAGCTGTGTGATCTTGGGCAAGTTACTGAACTTCTCTGTACTTCAAGTTCCTCTTCTGCAAAACAGGGACATTAGCAACTCATTGTATTGTTGTGAGTGTCAGAACAGTGTCAAACATATTGTAAGCAATTGGTAAATGTGAACTCTTCTTAATGCTAATCACCGGAGATAGAGCACAATAGGTGCAGTCCTTGCAGTTGTGGACCTTCCATTCTTGAGTGAGGAGGTAGGTTAAAAAATGACAAATAGCAATAATTACTCTAAAAGAAACGTAAGGACCTAAGTGGGAAGGAAATCTAAAAAAGAGTGGATATATGTATACATATGACTGATTCACTTTGCTGTACAGCAAGAAACTAACACAACATTGTAAAGCAACTATACTCCAATAAAAATAAAAAGAAAAAAGAAATGCAAGGGGCTGAGGTAAAATATTAGGGAGTGGGAGAAGAATCCTACTCTATATAACATGGTCAAGGAAGGCCTCTCTGAAGAGTGGATATTTAAGGTGAGACTTAAAGCATGATAAAAAAAAAGTAATTTAAAGAAGAGAGGGAAGAATGTTTCTGACAGTGGGAACGTCATGTGCAAAGTTCCCGAGAAGAGGGATTTTCTGTATATTCAAAGTTTGGGAAGAAGATCATTATGGCTGGAATGGAGTAAATGAGAAAGAGAGTGGTATGAGACAAGGTTAGTGAGATAGGTGGGACTTGTAGGCCAGGGTAAGGAGTCTGGATTTTATTTTAAGTTCTGTGGGAAACCACAAAAGCAGGAGAGGGACATGATACATATTTTTTTTTAAAAGACTGATCATATTGTATTGTATTTGCATTAGAGAAGAGCCAGATTGGAAAGGGGGAGAGCAGCTTGGAGGCTTTTGACTGTGGTCCAATCGAGAGACTATGGTTGTAGTGGAGATGGAGGGAAGTGGATGGATATAAAATATATTTTTGAGGTAGAATCAACAGGATTTGCTGAAGGATTGGATTTGGTAGGGTAAGGTGGTGGAAAAGAGTTTGAATCAAGGATGATACCCAGGTTTCTGGCTTGATTAACAGGCTTGATGTGGTACCAGTTTCTGAAATGGGGGACATTGGAGGAAGGATCAGGTTTGGTGAAGGTTGTGAATACGTTAAGTTTGAGGTGTCTATTAGACATCCAAGTGGAGATGTGGAGTAGTCATTTGGATTTATGAGTCTGGAGTTCAGGGCCAGCTTTTAGATGCTACTTAAAGTCATGGATCTGGATGTGATAACCTAGGGATATTAAAAAGAGAAGAGGGCCTGGGATCATGTGACTATTTTCCATTTAATGTAGAAGCTATGAGATACTAAAAGGAGAATGGACTAATAATAAGTGTAAAGATGTAGTTTAGTGGTAGAGTATCTGTTGTATATGCAGGACTTCCTAGGTTTTATTCCTGGCATCTCCATTCTCTCTTTCCCTCCTCAGAAGACAGGGCAGGGCTATATACTCTTCAAGTCTTTTGTCAGTTACTCATATATATATTTTTTAGCTCCTGGAACAAAGCAGGTGCTCAATAATTATTTGTTGAATGAATGAATTAATGTAGGAATGAAATGAATGAGCATATCGGTTGTATTACTTGCTTTGCCACAATGTAGCACTGTGACTTTGGGCAGTTAGCAAGCTACAGTTTTGTTGTCTGTAAAACGGCAATAATAAAAGTACCTACCTTTTTGGACAGTGTTGAAAACAATTAAACAATTTGTAGCAATTAGCACAGAGCTAGCGCTCAGTTAATGTTAGCTACTATTAGCTCTCTGAACTTTGGGGGCTATCCATAAAATAAGGGCAATAATTTCTGCTCTGCTTCCCTCACAAAGGCCCCTTTTGGCCGCGCCGCGCGGGCTTGTGGGTCTTAGTTGCCCGACCAGGGATTGAACCTGGGCCAGGGCAGTGAAAGCGGCGAGTCCTAACCACTGGACCGCCAGGGAATTCCCAAAAGCTTATTAATATTAATGTTTTAATTCACTACATAATGCAGCGGCTCTCGCCATCCTCCAGCAGGATTATTTAAATGAAAACGAGTCTTTAAAGAGACCCAGTACTCCCGCTTGTCAGCCCAGCCCAGTGCAACCAGGGGTACAGGAAACCACGCCCCGTTGTGAAGTCAATTAGCTGCAGAGTTCAGTTTAAAAATACCCAGCCCCGCCCCTCCTTGCTAGGCGAGCTCAAGTCTCAACTGCACGCTGATTTGCCCCTGCTGGCCAATCACCACTGATCTGCCTCCTGGGCTGTAATTTTCAAAATTCTCTGCTGGGCTGATTGGAGAGAGCAGGGGGTAAGTTGAGACGGACGCCGGTTGCTGCGACGCGGAGCTCCGGTCATTTCCCGGGCCTCTCCTGGGCTAGGACTGCGTCCGTGGTCTTTCCTCTTCTGCCCTCAATCTCGATATGAGGTAGGCACCTTTGAACTTGTACTGCCCGCTTGAATGTCCGGTTGTGTCGCACGCGGGTGGGTCCTTGAGCCTCACTGCAGTCCCTTGTAACTCACTGTCTTCTTTTGCCGGGATGCATGGGATCCCTGACACGAAACCTTTGCTTTTTCCTGTCAGTCAGCAGTCTTCGGAGAGAGCCCTGTACGAGGTTGGGGAGGGAGTGTGTATTAGTGGGTGAGATGGCAAAGCAAAAAAACAAACCAAAAAAACCAACAAGCAAAAACAACAAAAAACCAAAACTGGGTCTCAGCTTTTAAATGGAGCTACCAGTACACATGCCTGAATCAGAGTACATTTACGTAACGTCTTTTCACAAGCGAAACTGTGCAGGATCAATTTCATCCGCAAGACATATTTAAGCTAGAGAATGCTACTTGAGGGATGTCTTTTGAACTACAGGTTGAAGGATATGAAGGAAGATGGACACATGTGTCCTTCCTCCCTTGTCGTCTCCACTGGCTCTCTTCTATCATCACCACCTCAAACCTCTCCAACTCTGGCTTTCCACTGCTCTCTGCTGTGGTCCTCTTGGAATCCTAGAATGTCAGAAGTTGAAGGGATCCTAGAACAGTGCTTCTTAAACTTTAAAGTGCCTACAGATCACCTGGGGTTATTAGCTTGCACTTCCTGATTTGGTAAGGCCTACCTCGGGGCCTGAGATTTTAAATTGCTAACAAGCTCCCAGGTGATGCTAATATTGCTGGTCCATTGACCATGGTCTAAATGTCGAGGAGACTCTGGTCCCACTATCTCATTTTATTAGGTGGGGGAAGGAGGCCTGGAGAGGGAAAAGGGACCTGTCCAGTGTCACTCAGCCAGCTAGGGCAGGATTAGAACTAGAGCCTAGGCATCCTTCCCAGCTCAGTGCTGCTTTCATTGACACCATGCTGCTTTCTCTCCCCAGTGTCTTGCTGTCTGTAACCTGCCTTTATATATGAAAAGAAGTCGCTGCTGTTTCCTGAGATTGTCTTGATCTACAGTTTTGGACTCTGAGCAATTGGGCTTCTAAACAAGCCAACTTGCCCCTGTGTGGGTTTCAGCACCAGCTCTGGGATGCCCAATAGAGTCTTCAACACTCATCAGTGTGTATGTAGGGGAGATGGAAAGTCTGGAAAGTAGAAAGGATTTTAATTTTTTTGTCCAAGTAAGGCTAAGGGTTCTGTAGGTGGTAGAAGTTGAGAGTCTTCTGCAGAGTGTCCTTTTATGAAAGCATGTTTCTGGTGGTGTCAATCCCCTCCCCCTACCTAGTGGCGGGGAAATTAGTTACTTAAGTCGGTGTCTGTGTCCCCCAAAGCAAGTGATTATTGTTCAGGATAATGAAGGTGATACATGACCATCATCTGAAAAACCTTATTTTCTCTGAGGTTTAGTCAACCTGTGATGTCATCAGCTGAAAGTTTTCTGGCCTGTTGACTCCAGTTTGATTTTTTCTTTCCGCTTGAAAGATAAAGATTTCAGAACATGAGTCTTTGGTCATCCATAAAAAATTGTATGAGATGTGAATAATAATAGTGGAGTGAGTGGTTTTCATACAGTGCAGTTAAGGGTGGGTTCACTCAATTTAGCTTTATTGCTGCTTGGCTGAGTTTTGAGGGATGAGATGGAAAATAGGTTTGGATTTGGAGGAAGAGAAGGAGAATAAGACGCACCATTTATTCTGAGTACTTACCAGGTTAAGCTTTGCACATACAAATTTACATTTGAGCCACACAATACCTCTGCAAGTAAGAGGTGGTATAGCTCTTTTGCAAATGAGGAAACTGAGGCTCTAAGATGCTAAGTTGGCTGATTTAGGAGCCCAGTTGCTTCTTAAAAAAAAGTCTGTGTTCATTCTAACTCCTCATTACTCCTTATACTACCACACTATGGCCTTTCACTTTGGGCTGTGGGCTATTTTGGAATCTTTTTTGCATACAATCAGAGAGACTTCATGGTATTTTAGAAAAGAGCCCTGGAAAGAGCTGGGTATTCTATGCTGCTTAATAATTTGTCCTGTGTAGTAAGTCACTTAACTCATCTGGGACTATAAAATGGAAAGAATTGTACTTGCCCTGCTTACCCTCACAGTTTTGTTGGGAGGATTAACTGACATAGTAAATGTGAAGGCACATACTTGTACTGACTTTTCCTTGCCAACAAAATGTTTAATATTCTCCATCCAAAGCAAAGCCCAAGTTAGCCTTTCTTCTTTCTTAAACCTTCCCCTCAAACTGCAGTCTTCTCTGCAGTCTTACCAGCGTGGCCCCAGCCTAGCTTGCAGCCTCTTTCTAACTCCTCCCCAACGCATTCTTTATACTCCACACTCCAGGCAAGTTTGGATGTTCCCAGACTTGCTGTGCTCTGCATGTTCAAGCCTCCGCCTAGGCTCAGGCTTTCTTTGCCTGGAAAGCTCCCCTGTCTACTTGGGAACCTTTTTGTCGTTTAAGTCCAGATGGAATCTCCCACAAGATTACTGACTTTCCATTATGTTTCTAAAGTACTTTTTATCTACCATTTTTAAATCATTTGTCATATTTTTATGTTACTGTTAGAGCTGTGCCTGTGAATACTTCTAGGGTAAGATACATGATTTATTTGTGTTTGTATCTCCATTGCCTGAAGTATCTGGTGCATTGCCTTTAGGGTCTCTCTTATGGAAGCCTGTTCTTTGTCAAATGCAGTTGAACTTGGACACTGAATATGGGTGGGGTTGGAAGGGCAGTTGTATTTGAGTGGGAAGGGTCTCTTGGATATCCAAGAGCTGATTCCTCCTAATTATGTATTTGCTTGTAAGATACATAAGTATATCATACTATTGGGAACTCACAAACTAAAAGAAATTTAAGGAATGTAGAATGGGATCCCACACTGAGATGGGGTGAAGGTAGGACTCTCCCAAGGTCTGTAATGACTGTTAAATTTTTATGTCAAGTGATTTTCAACAAGTTAGTTCCTTCTGTTGTTATCTTTTGATTTGATTTGATTTTTTTCTTACTGGGTGTCTGGAACTGGATTACAGTTTCTTGATTGAATGCAGCCTTTGAATACCCTCTGGCCTATTGTGCATACGTGTGTGTGTGTGTGTGTGTGCAGTGTATTCTTTTGCCTTCTCTGTAGCATCATTATAATTGCTGTGGCCAGGACCCCATGCCTTTTAAAGAACATTAACCCTACCAGCGAGCCTCCATACTATATGATCTGTCATGTTCTTGATTATTTTCAATGCAAAACTGTTAATTTGTCCCCAGTGTTCCTAGGCTAAACTAGGGGCTAGGCCACAGTCCCAGTGCCCACAGGGGGTGGCAGGCACTGTACTGAGCTTTTTACATAGAGTATCTCATTTAATTTGAACAGTGCCCTGCAGAGGTACGTATACTTATCTCCATTTTACAGATGAGATAACTGAAGCCTAGGGAGTTTAAGTCACTTGCCCATGGTTAAGTGTGGTAGAACCAAGATTTGAGCCCAGATCTGCTTAAATCAAAGTATGTTTTCTCCTAGGGATGCTATAGAGAGACTGGGTTTTCTCAAGGATCTCCAGAGAATTCTGATATTTCTGGTGAATGGTGTTTTAAAGAGTCCTTTTCTGATTGCAGCCCTGCCTTGGATAGATGCTGCTGAATCCATAAGAAATGCCACTGCCACTACCACCCCAGCGCTCCAGACGTGAGACTAAGAAATCTCAGTCCAGCAAAATTGTGCCCAGTGATCATGGCCCATCTGAAAAGGTTAGAGCAAGCTGTCCCTCCCAACAGTGTTTCAAATAAGCTCTTCCTGCGTTTGTTCAGTCCCTATCCTCATCCCTACATCTTTTGAAATATGTGTGGTTTAATCTGAGAAAGTGGGAAAGGGTGGCAGACCTTGTAGTTGGAGAAGACCAGCAAATTAGGACTTAGGGAGAAAGTGTCAACTCTTCTTTCCCGTAAATGCATGGCTAAGATGAAGGCCGTTCTCCATAACCTTCCAAAGCAAAAAATACTCAGTTCTCATTAGTGATCACATCTATACTCTTACTTTCTCTGAGATGCTCAAAGCACCTTGCCAGGTGGCTGCTTGGTACATCCTGGGGAGAGTATGAAGATTAGGTCAACAAACGTATTATAATGCTTTTTACAGCTATTAAATTTGAAGAATGGGCCCATTTTGAGCCTGCTGTTTTGACCTTGTGGATAGTTTGTCATTCCGACCCTGCGATGTTCTATGTTCCTCATCATTCATATTTTAATCAGAATTTTACTAACCTGATGAATTGTCATTAAGAGAGTATTTCCTGGAGCAAACATCATTAGGCCAATTTATTTTCCTTGATTGGTTTTCTCTCAGCACAGATAAACACTTTCTAATCATTTTCATTTTTGTCTCACTGAAATGATTTTCTTAGAGGGGCCAAATGTGTTTTTCCTATGTAAATTTGGCAAGAAAGATTTGATACATTGATCAGATTTTTGTCCATATCAAATTTTCTGATTAGAGTTCTGCCACTGTAAGTTTTCTTTTGTGGCCGTTATTTTTCCAAATCCAACTCTCTCAGGGCACATTTTGCAAATATAAATTTTATTGAGTTCAGTTTTACCCATTGATTTTATTTGGGGCTGGTTATTTCTACCAGTAATATTAAGTAGGAATTGGATAACAGGCCAACAGTTAATTTCTTAGCCAATTTGAGAGAAAATACTAATTTATTTTTGCTAATTATTTCCACTAGGATTATTTATCATGAACTAGATAAGAGACTAATAGTTTACTTATTTCTTAGCTTAATCAATTAAAAAACAGAAGTAATTCTTCTCAGCTCTTTCAGGATTGCTCCACTGTGCTAGATTGTTCTATTGTAATATGAATCCAGTTCTCTAAATTTCTAATCACTTACTGTGTCATGTACTAACTGTCCATGATGTAAATAGAGAACAGGGAAAATAAATGGTCGGACCTCAATGTTCTGCTTCATATTATTAACAACTCTCTGACATAGGTAGGGCAGGGTTCTCAATTCATAAAGGAAATCTGATACTTAGGAGACTTTCACCAAATAAAAACTGTTAGGGAACAGAAAAACCCTACAGCGTGATTTACCTTAACCTCTAACCCCACAGAGATAGTCTTGCTCATTTGGGAGTGGGGTAAGGCATGTGTAGATAAACACTACCTAGAAAGGAAACTCCCTTTGATCCAAAATATTCACCCTTCCTCCTTTCCCCCATCTCTCCCTTGTATACACTAAAAGGGATTAATATGAATTACCAAACTCCTTTCTTAAAGTACAGAATTTTCCCTATGAGGTTTAAAAACATATTGGACTATATACTTTTAAAATACTATTTCTGCCCGTTTACAGTTTATATAGATTTTTAAAAAACATGTTTTCTCTTATTTGATCCTCAAATGAGGTAGGTCATTATCCCAATTTTACTGATGAGGAAATTGAGTCTCAGAAACTAAGTGACTTGTGCGAGGTCGATAGCTAATAAAGAGCTGATCCTGGATCAGTATCTAGGTACGTGTGTTATTGTCCTTATTGAGAATGTCTTAAATCAACTACTTAACGTAAGAGACACTTAAGTTTTGTTAAATTATTGAACTAATTTACCTGGGAACGTCCATATTAAAGGAATGAGTGGGAGTTGCAGGGTGGTGGGGGTGGTGATGGTTAATCTTGGCTAGTATAGCCATAAATAGGAGAGGAGTAAGAGAGAAAATTGGCTTCACCAAGCTAGTTTGCTCATTCTGAGAGTTACACTGACAGTCATCTTTTCTCCTCCCAGCCTTGTCCCTATCATCAATGATTATCTCCTTCAGGGACTCTCTAAGCAGTGGGTGCCAAAATTTCCTTTTGTTGTAGTTTATTGGGGTTTATTATAGGCGTCTGCAGTTGCTTGGAGATTCAGCCATTCCCCGCCTGAGCCCCAAAGATGACCTGAAGTCCCTGAAAAGACTGCTCACAATTGGATATACGCATTTACCTCTTTTACTTTTTTAGAGAGAGGAGAATTACCAAGCAAAGATATCTCCATCTTCACCTCAGGGACCACTGAAAAAGAGGTCAGCTTTTGAAGATCTCACCAACGTGAGTATGCCAGTCCAATCCTCTGCCATGGTGTCGCATAAGGTTTAGACAACCTCTTCCTTGAGGGACCTTTCCAGTTTACCAAACTCTGACCCTCTCTAGAATGTTGAGAGCCAATTTTATTTGGAATCAATGACCCAATTTCAGAAACTGCAGTGGCTCTTCTGCTGGCACATACCATCTGGATTAATTGATGGAGCTCTCTGGAAGCAGCAGAGTGATTATGAGATACAAAATTGTAGACAAATATGAGAACTTTGGGATCTTGCATTTAGATAAAGTCCAGAGGTGGCTCAGCTGGTTGCGTAGGCCTTGGAGGCAAGTACTCTGGTAGATTCATTGTAGTCTAGGGCAGTGTTCATCAATTCAAGCACTGTGGGCATTTTGAACAGGAAAGTTTTTCTATTGTGTACGACTGACTTCAG
The DNA here is from genome assembly GCF_965194825.1 of Balaenoptera physalus. Lineage (NCBI taxonomy): Eukaryota > Metazoa > Chordata > Mammalia > Artiodactyla > Balaenopteridae > Balaenoptera > Balaenoptera physalus. The sequence continues at coordinate 44,329,031 of NC_138903.1, forward strand.
CCAGCATTCCTGGTCCCTAGCATTAAGTTCCAGCAGCACCCCAGTCATAGTGACAATCAAAAATGTCCTCTGATGTACAGAACCGTTGATGACCACAGTTCCATGATCTGGTTTTCAACTAAGGAGATCTAGAAACTCAGTTTTGGCTAGAATTCTTGAGTTCACTTCCGAGTTACCTCCCTTCTGGTGTTATTAAGGCGCCAGCAAAGAAAATCAAATTTACTAGTTAGAAAGTTACTAACTGAATATAGAATTGAGTCAGAGGTAATCTTTGGTCTTAGAAAATAATAGTAACTGATGTCTCCTGAGTGTTTACCACGTGTCAGGCACTATTCTAAGCATTTTTCCCTGTATCCACTCACTTAATCCTCATAAAATCCTTTGAGGCAGATACTATAATTATCTCCACTTCACAGATAAAGACTTGCCCAGTGTTGGTTTTGAAGTCTTTTTCATCTAGGATACAGAGAACCCTAGTGAACTCTATCCTGCCCTCTATAATAGTGTCCTTCTGTGGCTACCAGAATTCTTACATCTGCTAGATAATATTTTACCCCCTTGGGCAGGATTGGATAAGCATTGGCAAAGTTCTCCCCTTTGTATCTCTGCTCTTTAGATGCTATGTGACCACCTTTGTGCTAAAACAGTCTTTTCCCTATGCAGATTACAACATGTATGATTGTGTTACAGCTTCCTGCATAATCAGATTTACTCTAGATTGGTTGAAAGAGCTACCTCCCACACAGACCTGTAAGGTTAGATTCATTTCCTGACTTATTTAACCATGGCTCTAGAAACTTGGTTGAAATAAGGTAGCCACACAAATCAGGAGCAGATGCAGCCCATCTTAATGTAGCTTCCCTTGGCCTCCAGAGTCCCTGATGGGAGTCCAGTGACACTGTGCAAAGCAAAGTCTAACCACATATGAAAAACTTTCCTGCCATGTCTCAGTCCTTTTTTTTTCGTGAAGTTTATATCATCATTCATAGAGAACAAACACAAATAAATTAATAGGAAACACATGCTAGGACCCTCCTGATTCTCCAACTGAATTCAACATCTGTTAGGCCACATACCTGTCCAGGGTTGGGGAAGCAAGGCATCCCTGAGCAGTATCTCTGCCTCTAGCTTTTCAGAAGCTCAGAAAGCCCGTATCCCTTTTGCGTTCAAGTTCTGGTCACCTTGAATGGTCTTTGGTGCTTTCCAGACAAAGTTCCATCATTACAGTGTACCTAAGCCATTCCAGGGTTGGGCATTTCTGCAGACGTCTGAGCTCATTTCTTTGAGGGTTGAGGACTCCTTTCTCTCTGAACTTTGGGGATTTCCTTTATGACGATTTGCTTCTTCCTGTCAGTATTACTTCATTTACATGTCCCCATATCTGTCTTCTCCTCAACATTCACCACAGTGAGGTCCTGGCTTGCCAAAAGAGCTGATCTGTTTTAATTAGTTAGTCTGCTGTGAGTGTTCTTTTCCCCCCTCTCCTTTATCCTTTCAGCATGGGAAGGACTTTTGATTTGTTAGAGCTGGTCCAAAGCCAGTGGATGAGGAGATAAAGTCTATTTCCTAAATTATTTTTTGTCAGTAGGATTCTCATCTCTATTTTCCTATTTTTTGGTGAAAGAATTATGGGGAGATACTGGTAAAGGTCCCCTTGAGCTTAGATCTGAAAATATTAGTGCTTTGAACCTTCACACATGGCAAGTTGAAAGTTTCACCCTGGGGATTAGGGTCTCCACCTCTCTCCTGCCAAGAACGCACATCTTTTCCAATTCTGGATCTCAGCTGGACACACAAGGAGTCTGTAAAACCTTAGGTGAAATTAAAATGCAAACTGTGTCAAGCTCTTTGAAGAGCAGAAGTGGACAACAACCTGAGGGCCTAAGAAAGAATTCCCTGTTGGATTGTAGTTGCTTATTATGATACGATGATACAAAGGCATAATTCTTTTATACTTCATTTGGAAATAATTTCAAATTTATGAAAAGTTGCAAAAATAAAAAACAGTACAAAGAACACACATATGCTGTTTACCTAGATTCACGTATTACTAACATTTTATCCTATCTGCTTACATACATCATGGTCCTTTACCATGAAATACTTAGGGTATTTCAGCGTATATAGAGAAAGAGTCTCTATATACTATTTCTCTTCAGAGAAATAGTCTTATATAAACACAGTGCAGTCAACAACTTTATAAATTTACACTGATATAGTGTTTTTATGTAATCTGTTGTCCATATTCCAATTTTTTTCCGTTGACTTTGTAAAGTCAATGTTATAAGCATTTTTCCCCCTCCAGTAAAGGATCCAGTCTAGGGTCGTTTACTTGTCATGTCTCTAGCTTCTTTTAATCTGGAACACTTCCATAGCCTTTCTTTGTTTTTTATGATATTTTTGAAGAATACAGTCCGACCCAACCCCCCATTTTAAAAATAGAACATTCCTCATTTTGTGTTTGTCTGATGTTTCCATGTGATTAGATTGATGTTATATACGCTTGGCTGGAGTATTGTGTAGGTGATGTTCTGTCCTTAGAGTATCACATCTGGAGGCACACGACATCCATCTGTCCCTCATTGGTGAGGTTAATTTTGATCACCCAGTCAAGATGTTGTCTGGCTTCTCCGCTGTATAATTACTGTTTATTTTTTTTCCTCTTGCCACTAATAATCTGTGGGACACACTCTTAAGAGCCTCCAAATAGCCACTCTTCATCAAAATGTCCCCTAGATTTAGCATTCATTGATGATTTTTGCCTAACACAATCTTTATGATGATTTTTCCAACTCTAGCACTTGTTCCCCATTTACCAGTCTACAAGCAGAGGCCTCCCTTCTTCCCTGTTTATTTATTATTGGTATAGACTTATGAATTCCTATTTTTTCAGTGGTTTGTTGTTCAGTATTGTATTTTATTATTTTGGTGCTCAAATTGTCCCAGATTTGGTCACTAGGGTCCCCTTTAATCTGACTACTGTGTCTTTGTGACATACTATCATCATTTTTTGAGCATTTTCTTTCCAGCATAACAGGATGTTCCAGGATGTTCTTGTACCTATTTTATTGCCATGGAGTCAACCATTTCTGTGAAGAATTCCTGTTCCTTTTAGTGGGGAATGGTATTAGAGACCAAGATCTCAGTGCTAGGTGTGCTACTGGGGTGTCTGCTTTTTCTGCCCTTTCTGCAGACAGAGTTAGGAAATGTCTGCATGTATATATACATATAGATACACACATATCTGTACTTAAACATATATATATATATACACATATATCTATATATACAAATACATACACTCCTGTATACTCAGATGTATATACACATATACCTATTTAAGAAATCATGAGTCCACACAGCTCCCATTCCAAAACGTACAGGGTTCTTTCTTGTATTCCTCAATCCGTGTTTATATGTTCCTTCTCTACAATGAGAACCATGGTTCCCAAGATCATCAACACATTTACTCAATACTATAATACATCTAAAAGAGTTTCAGAATTACTTCTTTCACACCACCATAATAAACACACCTACTAAAAAGAGTTCCAGATTTATTTGCAATATTCTCCACCATCCCACAAATGCATCCTGACTGAGGATGTATATGGTGAGGGTGTATAGTCTGTGTTTACTTGGATTAGTTGTTTATTATCTTGTATTTCCTTCTGTTTTCTTTCTTTTATCCTTCAGTGTGGTTATGGTATTTATTTGGAATATAATTAGATTCAGTTTGTTTCATTTTAAAGGCATAACCTTTAAGATTATTTTTATTGACATTATTCACAGTCCCATGATCTCTTCTACTGTTTAATAGAATTAGTCATGATTAGAGTTTCTGGTGGAGCTCCCCAGAGCCCCATGTTAAATAAATATCCCCTCAGTGAGATGGGATAGATGTATCACAGGTAGTGTTGTATTAGAGGTCTATCCTGAAAAGCTAGTTGATCTTGGTATACTCAGGCAGCAAAGCCAGTTATATTGCCTTTTCCCCCCTCTAAATATCTTATGGGGTCAAAATGGAATGTGATGTTTACAAAACATCTTTTTGAGAATTTGCCAGCCAGTATACCTGACATTGGAGATCAGAACTACATCATATGTATCTTGAAATCACTTAGGGCTGCTATTTAGCTAATATGCACCAGGACTACTGTACTGCCAGCTTCCATCATGACTAGTTGGCACCAGTACCATACTGGTTGTAAGATGTTTTGATCAATGTTCCTGGGAACACCCAAACAAGGTGTCCAGGGTGTGGATGTGTGTCAGGACCTTCCTATGAGAACCACCTATTGGGTAATTTGAGGTTCTCTCTCTCTCTCCATTTCCTTGCTTCCTCCTCCAGACCAGCCCCCCCACCTTTTTTTTTTTTCTTGCAGGCTTCTCAAAGTCAACCTGCCAAGCCCAAGAAGGAAGCCAGTAATGAGTTTGTTAAAGATGTTTCCAAGAAGATAAACAGGAACACACCTGCTCGTGGGTGAGTACGAGGGGACTCAGATGGCATTGTTTTATATGGTAAAGGAGAGGGTGTGACATCCTTTTGACTGCCTTTTGTCCCCATTGAGAACATTTTTAGTGAGCTACAGTGGTGAGTACTACATTAACTCTGGGTGCTTAGATGGACTAAATTGCTGAAGAATTACAGGCCTCATCTCACCACCACCCCCAATCTTTCTCTCTCCCTCTCTCTGCCCCCCTCTCTCCCTCTCCCTCTCCCTCTCCCTCTTTCCCTCTGTCACCCACCTACATGGTGTGTGCATATTGAAAGAGCTGTTGTCATTGAGGAATTTGCCAAAAGGTCTTGTGCTCATCTTTTCTCTATTTTAGTACTTCAGTCCTTGACTGAGCTACTCTGTGGTTGAGAGTGTGGAGGCAACCTAACTTTTCAGGGGATTCTCAGCAGCTGGCTGATAGCTTGCCAGTCTGCTTATCCCATTAGAACCCTTAGGGGGAGGTTTGTTCCTTGTTACTGTAGAGAAATTACTATCTCCTTAGGCCAAAAATGTGTGTTTTCCAGCTGTTATAGGGAACTGATCACAGGTTCTGCAAGTAGATAGGAGTATTCTCATCTAGGATCGGGAAAAGGATTTACTCCTAGGAAAATTTCTATTAGAAGAAGAGTTAGAAAGTGGAGTGAGACCTTTTTATATCCTCTCCTCATTCCAGTGGGAATTACTTCTTTCTGGAAGAATAGAATAGATCAGCTAGATAGCTATAACCCGGCTAAGCATGGGTTCCAAATGGTAAGGGGAAAAGTTTGGGGAACTCCAAAAAATTAACATGCCAGGTCCACAGGACACTTTGCTAATTACCCAGCAGAAAGAAATCATACCAGAAGATTAGCATTTAGCCCTACTCAGTTTCTTGCTGAAATGAAATTCCTGGGATTTGCGTGTGTATTTTGACCTTAATTCCCTGTGTTATTTTCTTTTGAATTTCTTTCACCATTCTGACTTTAGCAGGGAAATCCTCACAAAATGCCATAAACATTCTTGTCCTCATTCAGAGTTCAGTGAAATGGACCCTAATAATAGTGCTAGAGCTAATAGCTAACATCTATTGAGAGTTTACTGTAATCACACATTATTCTAAGTGGTTTTTTTTTTTTTTTGGTAACAGCTTTATTAGGATATAATTCACATACACAATTCACCCTCTTAAAATGTACAATTCAGTGGTTTTTAGTATATTCACAGAGTTATGCAGCCATCACCACAGTGAATTTTAGCATATTTTCATCAACCCCAAAAGGAACTCTACCTTTAGCTGCCACCTCTCAGTCCTCCCTACCTGTAGGCAACCACTAGTCTACTTTCTGTCTCTATAGATTTATCCATACTGGACGTTTCCCAGAAATGGAATTGTACAATGTATCGTCTTTTGTATCTGGCTTCTTTCACTCAGCATAATGTTTAAGGGTTCATCCATGTTGTAGCAGGTATCAGTACTTCATCCTCTTTTATTGCCAAATAATATTCCATTGTATGGATGTACCATATTTTGTCTATCCATTCATCAGTTGATGAATGTTTGAATTGTTTCCACCTTTTGGTTATTGTGAATAGTGCTGCTATGAACACCTGTGTACAAGTTTTTGCTTGAACACCTGTTTTTAATTCTTTTGCATATGTAACTAGAAATGTAATTGCTGGGTCATATGGTAATTCTATGTTGAACTCATTGAGGAACTGCCAAACTGTATTCCATAGTGGTTACACTATCTTACATTCCTACCAGCAGTGGATGAGGGTTTTGAATTTTCCACATCCTTGCCATTTTCTGGGGTTTTTTTGTTTGTTTGTTTGTTTTTTGTTTTTTGTTTTTTTAATGGCCATTCTAGTGAGTGTGGGATGGTATCCCATTGTGGTTTAGATTTGCAGTTCTCTGATGACTAATGATTTGGGAATCTTTCATGTGCTTATTGGCTACTTGCATATCTTCTTTGGAGGAATGTCTACTCAGATCCTTTGCCGATTTAAAATATTTGGTTATTGATCTTTTTATTATTGAGTTGTAAGAATTCTTTATATAATTTAGATACAAGTCCCTGATCAGATTTATGATTAGCAAGTATTTTTCCTCCATTCTGTAGGTCTTTTCATTTTCTTCTTGGTGTTCCTTGAGGCATAAATATTTTTAATTGTAATGAAATCCAATTTATTTTTTCTTTTGTTGCTTATGCTTTTGGTATCATAATCTAAGAAATCATTGCCAAATCCAAGGTTATGAACATTTACTTTTAAGATTTTTTTCTTTCTAGAGTTTTAAAGTTTTAACTCTTAATTTAGATTGTTGATCCATTTTGAGTTAATTTTTATTGTTGGTGTATGTTAGGGGTCTAACTTCATTGTTTTGCATGTATTGATAGATATCCAGTTGCCTCAGCACCATTTATTGAAAAGACTAATCTTTCTCCACTTAATTGTCTTGGCACCCTTGTTGAAAATCAGCTGACTGTAAATGTGTTTATTTCTGAACTCTCAATTTTATTCCATTGACCTACATGTCTTTCATTATGCCAGTACTATGCTATCTTGATTATTGTTGGTCTGTAGTGTGTTTTGAAATTGGGAAGTGTGATTCCTCCAACTTTGTTCCTCTTTTTCAAGATTGTTTTGGCTCTTCTGGGTTCCCTGCAATTCCATATAAATTTTAGAATCAGCTTGTCAATTTCTACTAATAAGCCAGCTGGGATTCTTATAGAAGTTGCCTTGAACCTGTAAGTCAATTTGGGGAGTATTACCATCTTAATACTAAGTCTTCCAATCCAGGAACATGGGATGTCTTTTCATTTATTTAGATCTTTAATTTCTTTTAACATTTTTTTGTAGTTTTCAGAGTATAAATTTCTCACCTCTTTTGTTAAATTTATTTCTAAGCATTTTATTCTTCTTGATTCTATTGTAAATGGAATTGTTTTCATAATTTCATTTTCATGTTGTTCATTGCAAGGATATAGAAATACATGTGATCTCTGTATATTGATCTTGAATCATAGAACTTTGCTGAACTTGTATATTAGTTCTAATAGTATTTGTGTGTGGGTTCCTTAGGATTTTCTATGTATAAGGCTATGTCATCTGCTGATATAAGTAGTTTTACTTCTTCCTTTCCAATCTGGATCCCTTTTATTTTATTTTCTTGTCTAATTGCCCTGGCTAGAACCTTTAGTACTGTGTTGAATAGAAGTGTTCAGAGTTGAACATCCTTACCATCCAAGAGTTGAATGACCGACTTATTCTGGTTTTCCTAGGACTTTCCCAGTTTTAACATTGAAAGTATTGCATCCCAGGAACCCTCTCAGTCCTAGACAAACAAGAACAGTTGGTCACTCTATTGAGGAAGCCTACTCTGATCACCCCAGGCTTTAGATATCATAGACACTAAATACCTACTTCCTATACCAGTGTTTTTTAAGAGATGGATTTGGAGAGGCAGGCAGGAGCAAGATCACCAGGGCCTTATGGACCATGGCAAAGAGTTTGTACTTTATTCAAAGAACAGAGGGGTTCAGTTCTAAAGCGTCAGCAATGCTATATTAGTTATTCACTACTACATGACAAATCCTCCACCCCCCAAAAAGTGAGTTGGACATCCTTGTGTTCTCCTTGATCTTAGGAGGAAAACATCAGTCTTTTACCATTAGCTATGATATTAGCTTTGGGTTTTTCATAGATGTTCTTTCATAGTTAAGGAATCTCCTTTCTAGTCCTAGTTTGTTGAGTTCTTTTATCATGAAAAGGTATTGAATTTTGTCAAATGATTTTTCTAGATCTATTGAGATATCTCGTCATGTAGCTTTCGTTTTTTTTTTTTTAATTAATTAATTTATTTATGGCTGTGTTGGGTCTTCATTTCTGCGCGAGGGCTCTCTCCAGTTGTGGCAAGCGGGGGCCACTCTTCATCACGGTGCGCGGGCCTCTCACTATCGCGGCCTCTCTTGTTTCGGAGCACAGGCTCCAGACGCACAGGCTCAGTAATTGTGGCTCACGGGCCTAGCCACTCTGCGGCATGTGGGATCTTCCCAGACCAGGGCTCGAACCCGTGTCCCCTGCATTAGCAGGCAGATTCTCAACCACTGCACCACCAGGGAAGCCCCCTAGCTTTCGTTTTTATTCCATTAATATGGTGTGATAACATGAATTGATTTTCAGATGTTAAACTAATTTTGCATTCCTGGGATAAATCCTAGTTGGTCACAGTGTATAATCCTTTTATATACTGCTGGATTTGGTTTGCAAGTATTTTGTGGAGGATTTTTGCATCTGTGTTCATAAGATATATCAGACTTGAGTTTTCTTCTGATGTCTTTGTTTTTGGTATCAGAATAATATTGGCCTCATAGAATGACTTGAGAACTATTCTTACCTCTTCCTGAGTTCATGAAATGTTGGTATTAGTTCTTCTTTAAATGTTTGGTAGAATTCATCAGTGAAGGCATCTGGGCTTAGATTTTTCTTTGTGGGTAATTTTTGATTATTAATTCAGTGTCTTTACTTGTTATAGCTCTGTTCAGATTTTCTGTTTTTGAGTCTGTTTTGGTAGTTTGTATCTCCCTAAGAATTTGTCCATTTTGTCTAAATTATCTGATTTATTGGCATGTAATTGTTCTAACAATGATTTAAGTGTTTTTATGCATATCAATTGCTCAAATCTTTACAATAATTCTATAGAGGAGGTAATATTATGACCCTCATTTTACAGGTGAAAAAAGTGAAGCATAGAGCATTAACTTGCCCAAGGTCACCCAGCCAGTAAATGGAGGAGCCAGGGTTTGGATCCAGGCAGTCTAGACTCAGAATGCATGCTCTATCATAACTAGACTATCTGAAGACTACTTCTAAAAGTTCTCATCAGGAGGCACCTGGAACCTATCTGGTCAGATGGAACCTTTTGAGGCACTTTCTTTTCTTTTTTTTTTAACAATTCAGTAATTAAAAAAAAAATTATATTTATAGAGTTGTATAGCCATCACCACCATCTAATTTTAGAACTTTTTCAGCACCCCCCTGCCAAGAAACTCATACCCATAGTCCCTTCTCTTTCCCAGTCCCTTTCTACCCTCCTCCCTACCCCTTCCCGGCTTCAGGCAACCACCAACCTATTTTCTGTTATGGATATACCTCTATGGATATGTCTCCTCTGGATGTTTCATATAAAAGGAATCATATAATATCTAGTCTTTTGAAGGTACTTACTCTTGTTCAGACTGATCGTATTTACCTTTAATTCTCTCCCTTTTCTTATTCTGATTTCTAGTCATCCAAAGATTTGGTCACACCAGGTTAGTCACTCTGATTGGATATGCAGTCCTATTCAAAACAAAGCTTTGCATCTGACACATGTGAACAAATGTTTATTTTGGTCTTTTTTATTATCTCCACTAGGAAAACATCTTGTAAATAGCCTAGAGTGAAAGGAATATAGTTAGATACCATGAACGTTAAGTACCAGCCCAACTCTCTCTTATAAGCCTTTTATAAGCCTCTCTCTTATAATCCTCTCTCATAAGCCTTCAAACAATATTCATTTCAACCTGAATTTTATCAGATGCCTGGTGCTGATAGACAAAGACAAATAAATACAGCTAGTGAGGGAGACATATATAAGCCAATCACTCATACAGTGTGGTAAGTATTATAATAAAAGCCTTTGTATATAAATAAAGTTAATAAATCATATATGAGAAAGCATAAATAACATGATTTCAGGGAAATTTTTTTAGAAAAGTATGGGGACCTAGGTCATAGAAACTATACTGTGTGCTACTTAGTTGATTTACTATGGTACCCATTGATTTTTACCCTCTAGTCTGTCTCTTGGGGTTGAAGCCCTTTCCACTTCCATACATTTAGTAAGTATAGTGACAAAACGAGATGGTAGGTGAGGATTCTAGGAACTACATGCTTCTTACCCAGACATTGTTTCCTTTACAGGTATAAGCTGGAACTCTCACCAGTAGTAGTCTCAACCACCATGGTACCAAATATTATAGATAAACCGCTCATTCTGGAGATACCTACCAGCTCCAAGACACCCACTATTGAGGAGGCATCTCTTTTCAAAAAGCCTTTCATTTTAAAAGAGGAACCCACTACTGAGGATACAATCCTCATCAAGAGGTCATTAAAGAAGAGCACAAATCAGGGGGAGGTGTCCCTCTTGGAGAAGCCACTGTCCTTGCAGGAGGAGACTGACAGTGATGTTGTAGAGCCAATGACTTTTGGGAAGAAGCATAAAACTGAGAAGGCAGCCATCAACAAGAGTACATTATCTTTAAAGAATATGTGCACACATCAGGGGAAGCAGTCCTGCACGAGGGAAGAGTTGGCCTTGCAGGACGTCTATGTTGAAGAGGATTATTTCTTTATGGAGCCCACGAACTTTAGGAAGAAGCCTAAAACTGAGGAGGCAACCCCCACCAAGAAGCTGTTGTCTTTAAAGAAAAAGTGTACCACTCAGGGGAAGGTGTCCTGTATGAAGAAGCCACTAGTATTGCAGAAGATCACCTCTGAAGAGAAGTCACTCGCTAAGGAGCTGTTGTCTTTTAAGAGAAAGCCTACCACTGAGAAGGAGTGCCTTTTCCAGGAACCATCTGCATTGCCAAAGAAGCACACCACTGAACAAGAGGTGTCCATCTTGAAGAAATCATTGGCCTTGCAGGAGAAGATCGACACTGAAGAGGATTCCATCTTTAAGGAACCATTGGCTTTTAAGAAACAACCTACCACAACGGAGACAACCCTCACCACAAGGACATTATCTTTAAAGAAGAAGTGCACTACTCAGGGGAAGATAGCCCACTTGAAGCCATTAGTATTGCAGAAGACCATCTCTGGAGAGAAGGCACTCATTAAGGAGTCATTGTCCTTTAAAAAGAGGCCTACCACTAAGGAGGAGTCCCTCTTCCAGGAGCTATCTGTGTCGCAAGAGAAGCACACCACTGATGGGGAGGTTACCCTTTTGAAGAAGCCAGGGGCATTGCAGGAGGAAAAGGATGGTGAAGATGAATTTCTTATGGACCCAATTTCCTTGAGGAAGAAGCATACTACTAAGGAGGCAACCCTTTCCAAGAAGCCATTACCTTTAAAGAAGAAGCGTACCACTCGGGGGAAGAGGTACCGCTTGAAGAAGCCACTAGTATTACAGAAGACCACCTCTGAAGAGAAGTCACTCATTAAGGAGCCGTTATCCTTTAAGAAGAAGCCTACCCCTAAGGAGTCCCTTTTCCAAGAGCCATCAGCATTGCAGGAGAAGCACACCACTCAGGAGGAGGTGTCCATCTTGGAGAAGTCGTTGGTCTTGCAAAAGACCCCACCTGAGGAGGAGTCCTTTTTAAAGGAGCCTTTGGCTTTTAACAAGAAGCGTACCATTGAGGAGGCAACCTCCTCTAATAAGCTGTTATCTTTAAAGAAGAAGTGTACCAGTCAGGGTAAGATGTCCTGTTTGACCAAGCCACTAGTATTGCAGACCATTTCTGAAGAGAAGTCACTCATTAAGGAGCCATTATCCTTTAAAAAAAAGCCTGCCACTGAGGAGGAGTCCTTCTTGAAGAAACCATCTGCACTGCAAGAGAAGGACACCATTCAGGGGGATTTGGCCCTCTTGAAGAAGCTATGGGCATTGCAGGAGAATATAGACAGTAAAGATGAATTTCTTATGGAGCCAGTGTCATTTAGGAAGAAACATACCACAGATGTGGCAGTCTCTACCAAGGAGTCATTATCTTTAAAGAAGAAAAAGTGTACCACTCAAATGATGATGCCTATCTTCCAAGAACAGTTGGACTTGCAGAATATGATTGGTGAAGGTAAGGACTCCTCCTTTATGGAGCCAATGTCATTTAGGAAGAAGTCTTCAACTGATGAGGCAATTCTTACCAAGACACCGGCATCTTTAAAAAAGAGGCAAATCACTCAGGGGAAGACGTTCCTCTTAAAGAAGCCACTGGTCATAGAGAAGACTACCTCTGAAGAGGAGTCACTCTTTAAGGAGCTGTTGCCCTTTAAAAAAAAGTCTACAACTGAAGAGGAGTTCCTCTTCCAGGATCCATCTGTACTGAAAGAGAGACACACCACTCTGCAAGAGGTGTCCCTCTCAAAGAAGCCATTGGCCTTGCAGGAGAATATCACCACTGAAGAAGAATCATGTATTAAGGAGCAGTTGACCTTGGAGGAGAGGTCTACCACTGAGGAGGAATTCTCCTTTCAGGAGCCATTTTCATTGCATGTTAAACCTACCAACAAAGATGAGTCCCTCTTCAGGAAGTCTTTTGCCTTGCAGAAGAAGACTGATAACAAAGAGGACTCCTTGAAGGCACTGTTGGCTTTGCAGGAGAAAACCACCACTGAAGAGGAATTCCTTTTCAAGAAACCATTGGTTCTGAAGGAAGAGCTCTCCACTGAGGTGGCAGTGAGCATAGAGGGGCAATTATCTTTAAAGAAGCCCACTGCTCAGGGGGAGGTGTTCCTCTTGAAAAAGCAGTTGGCCTTGCAAGAAAACATCACCAATGAAGAGGAGTCCCTTATTAAGCAGCCCCTGGCCTTGCAGGAGAAGCCCACGAGTGAGAAAGAGACCCTCTTCGAGGAGCCCTTGGCCTTGCAGGAGAATCCCACAATTGAGGAGGAGGCTATCCTGAAGGAGCCCTTGGCCTTGCAGGAGAAGCCCAGCAGTGAGAAAGACTTGTCTTCCAAGGAGCCATTGGCCTTGCAAAAGAATCTCACTCACAAAGAAGACACATTTCTCAAAGATTTCATCAACCTCCAAGTTGAAACCAGCCCACATGTGTCCACCACTGCCCCTGACTCTAGAACAGGCTTGTCCAGCACTGTCACCGTGTCCAGTGTGGGCAAGTTCAGTACCACAAGCCAGTTCAGTACTTGTGAATCCAGTTCCAATAAACCTTTCTCATCTCAGGACAAGAGATCAGAGAAGGAGGTATTCTGCTTTCTTTCTTCTTAAATTAGATGAAGTGTTCTTTGTTGTCCTGGAGGTGGCTGCTAGCAAAGAGATTTTTTTTGCCTTCCTAAGCAATTGGTATTAAATCAAGTTGGCCTTGTAGAATCTCTTGACTTCGTGATTGGCGTAGTGATGTACCTGAGCAATTAGAAAGTATTTATTCCAGGAATACCCCCAAAGGTCTGGAATACTGTGTGTGTGTGTGTGTGTGTAAATATACATATACATATATATATATATATGTATATATATATATATATATATATATATATATGTATGTATGTATGTATGTATGTATGTATGTATACGCTTTTCAGTAGTGGTTAGACAATTTCTTTCAGGAAATTGCCTTTCTTAGTGATTGCAATCTGCATTACATTGGACCTTAGCCAAAGATGGGTTAAGTTCACAGAGGCATCTTCCAAGGAAGATGGTTTTTAAGTTGTAAATTGGAAGGACTAAGGGATGAGATTTGGCAAGCAGGAGAAGAAAGACCCCTCTTGTAGGCAGAACAACCTGGTTAAAGGTGTAGAAGGGAGGAAAGGGCTAACAGGAAGATGAACTGGGCCAGATCAAAGCACTGAGACATAACAAGGGACCTAAGAAGACAGGTGACACAATTTGAAAGAGTAAGACAAGAATGTCTTTCTTGGAGAATCTTGAGCTTACCTGTAAAAATAGTGTCTGGTTCTTAGGGCAGAGCAGGTGTGTACAGGAGGACTAAGCATTTCTTGGATACTCAACAGTATGAGGATTACAGGACCAAGGGGTGCTCTGTTATGGCCCAGGACATATAAGGCTTGAGGAACCTTAGGAGAAGATGACAGTGGGAAGAAAGGAGTCATTTTTTATGTATGTGTGCTAAGCTTTTCTTGGAATCTTTCTCTTAATAGGTCTTTCTGGTGATTTCCAAGCAGATGACCCCACTGGAGGATGCTGACAAAGACCACAGTGATCCATTTTTCAACTCAATATATATTAAGGATATCTTCAGTTACATGAAGGAGAGAGAGGTGTGTAGGTGGTGAGGGTGAGGGGCAGTGATTTCCAGTTCTCATTTTCTCATCACACATCCTTCAAATGCACGTTTAAAGGGGAGGTAATAATGATGATGAAAACAATAATAGCAGCAACTGACATCTACTGGTAGCATACTATGAGTTAAACATTGTGCTAAGGGATTTATAAACATTATCTTGTTTAATTTTCCCAATAACTTCATGATGGTAGGTATTATTATCTCCTTTTCATAGTTGGGGGAAACTGCTCAGTCAACACAAATAGTATGTGGTAGATCTGGGATATGAACTAAAGTCTAATTACCTTGGAGACCATAAACCTACACCTCTAATTGCTGAGGATGTAATCTCAGACACAAAAATTGTCAAGCGGGCTTTTTCTGAGTGACTGCTCTTAGGGATCTTTTCCCTTCTCTATGCAAGTTTCTGGCATCATATGTAAAACCAGACCTTTTATTCCAGCTCTCCAACCTGGTGAAATTTTCTTTCTCCTTTGAAATCTGCCAGTCTCTTTTACCACTAATATTCATCAATTCCAAATTTTCTTCTGTCTCTCAGTGGAACAGATGGGACCAAGGTTATCTACTAACTAGAATTTTAGCAGGCCATGCATAAGAGGAAGGATGAATATCTCATCTTCTCTCTAGAGACACAGCAATAGATTAACTGACTCCAGAGCCTGTACCTTTTCTAGTATACCTTGGAGGAAGCAAGAGATAATTTTACTATACTAAAAGTACGAGCCTTAGCTCAGCAGTATTGGTCTCACTTGGGGGTCTTATGGGAGATTGGGATTGACATATATACACTTATATGTATAAAATCAACAACTAATAAGAACCTGCTGTATAAAAAAATAAACAAAATAAAATTCAAAAAAAAAAAGAAAGAAATGCAGAAACCTAGCCTCACCCCAGACCTTCTAAATTAGAATGTGAATTTTAAAGATCCCCAAGTATCTTTCACATATGCATGTTAAAGTTTGAGAAGGACTCCTCTACACAGCCTGGTATTGTGCTTTAGACTGAATTGCAAAGAAGGGGCAGAATCTCTTTGGTATTCATCTATAGTCATAGGTGTCTTCCTGCCCATATTCCATATTCTCCTGGGCTCCTCAATATCCACCCTGACACTTAAATATCATGTGTGTCCATTTCCTAAGGATAACTGAAACTTGTCTGGAAAAGGATACTTTTCTCTGCCCCTATCTGATACCAGCTGAAAATAATGATTTAGAACCCTGAGGAAATTACTTATGTTAGGTTACAATTTTTTTCTGAGATATTAGTTGCAAATATTTTTTCCCAAGTTACAATTTTTGAACTACAAGAAGAGTTTATTTGTTAACACTTCTTTATTCTTGCTGCCAGGAAAAGTTCATACTTAAAAAATACATGACCAGGCAGACTGATATCAACAGTGACATGAGGGCCATTCTCGTGGACTGGTTGGTGGAGGTGCAGGTAAGCCTAACAACTGCTGCCTTAAGGGGCTGCTGTTCTCTTTATCAATTATTCATTCAGCATTGCCAGGTCCCAAACATAGTAAAAATTTACTGGGTCTACAGAACTGAATAAGCCATGAATCCTGCCATCAAGGAGCTTATGACCTAGGGGACAAGATAAGACAAGCAGGCAGATAAGAACAATACAAAGTAGAATATACTAAGTACTATAAGAATGTTATTAATAAGACACTCGGAGAACCCAGTGGAAGGAGAGATATTTCTAGAAAAGGCAATGATGGTATGGCAGTTTAATCATTCTCAAAATCCTGTAAAAGTATATCTTGTGATTTGGATAGGGGTTAGTGACAAAGTCTTTCAAGCTTTGGATGGGATGCGTAATAGGAAGGACATTGTAGCCCCAAACAGGGCAGATGGCTGTTTGTTGAGGGTTGGATGTTGAGGGAATATTGTTATGAATACTTAATTATCATTTTATACTAACAAAGGATAGCCCAGAATAGTACCTGGATGTAGTAGGTGTCAATAAATACTTGTTGAATGAATGGAATTGAAAGGATTGCTGTGGAGTTTGCATGGAAATATAAGGCATAGTATATGCCCAGCAGAGTCTTACTATACAATTGGGAAGAAAATGTAATATAGTTTAATATCCTTTAAGTACCAGAGTAATGGTTCAGGCTCACTTTGGAGTGACAGACCAGGGGAATGTGGTAGACATGGTATATTTGAACATCAGCAAAGCATGAAAATGTCATCTTATGGAAATGATGCAAAATAGTAAATTAGATAAAAGTAGAATTTGAGTAAATCTTAAATAAGTAAAATTGATCACAAAGATTGCTGATCATTACCAAGCAAGAAAGAGATTTCTAGTAGACTGCCAGTGGACTTTGTTCTGATCAATATTTTTATAAGTGATGTAGATGAGAACAGAGAAGATCATCTCATCAAATTCACAGATGGCATGAAACTGGGAGTAGGAATAGGAAATAAATGGATAACAGATAAAATATCTCTAGCAGCTGGAATGATGAACTGAATCTTTTTTTAAAAAAGCTTTTGTTATTATTTTTATTGCACAAAATTCCCATTTATTATAGCAAAGTAAGAAATTATAATTACTTATGATCCCACAACCTACAAACAGTGTTAACATTTGTGTGTGTTTATTATCCACTGCTTTTTTTTTTAACATCTTTATTGGAGTATAATTGCTTTACGTTGTTGTGTTAGTTGCTGCTGTATAACAAAGTGAATCAGCTATATGTATACATATATCCCCATATCCCCTCCCTCTTGCGTCTCCCTCCCACCCTCCCTATCCCACCCCTCTAGGTGGTCACAAAGCATCGAGCTGATCTCCCTGTGCAATGCAGCTGCTTCCCACTAGTTATCTGTTTTACATTTGGTAGTGTATATATGTCAATGCCGCTCTCTCACTTCGTCTCAGCTTACCCTTCCCCCTCCCCGTGTCCTCAAGTCCATTCTCTACGTCTGCATCTTTATTCCTGTCCTGCCCCTAGGTTCTTCAGGACCTTTTTTTTTTTTAAGATTCCATATATATGTGTTAGCATACGGTATTTGTTTTTCTCTTTTTGACCTTTGTAACATTTTGGGATTGACTTTTATCACTCACCATAATTCCCTTGAGATCTGTCCAAGTTGTGTGTATCAATAGTTCATTCCTTTTTATTGCTGAGTAGTATTCCATGGTATGGATGTACCAAGGTTTGTTTAACCCTTCACCCATTGAAGGCCATTTGGGTTGTTTCCAGTTTCTGAGACTGTGAAAAGAACATCTATAAGCATTAATTTACAGGGTTTTATGTGAATATAAGTTTTCATTCCTAACATCAATACCCAGGAGTGGGATTGCTGTGTCATATGATAAATGTATGTTTAACTTAATGAGAAAATGCTACAGAGTGACTGTATCATCTTGCACTCTCACCTGCAATGTATGAGAGTTCTAGTTGCTCTGCATTCCTGGTCAGCACTGGGTATTGTTTTTTTTTTTTTTTTTTAAACTTTAACCATATAGATGTGTGGAGGAATCTCACCATAGTTCTAATTTGCATTTGCCAATGATGTTGAACATCATACTTGTCATCTGTATATCCTCTTTGATGAAGTGTCTGTGTCTTTTGCCCAGTTTTAAATTGGGTAGTTTATTTTCTTTGTGTCAAGTTATGAGAGTTCTTTACATGCTCTGGATACAAATCCTTTGTTGGATGTGTGATTTACAAATATATCCTACCAGTCTGTAGTCTTTTGATTCTCTTATCTGTGCCTTTCACAGAGCAAAAATTTCTAATTTTGATAGTCCAGTTTTTCAATGTTTTCTTTATGGATTGCAATTTTTGTGTCATGTCTAAGAACTCTGCTTAAACCTAGGTCATGAATATTTTCTCCCATATTTTATCTAAAAGTTTTATAGCTTTAACATTAAATCTATAATCCACTTTGAGTTAATTTTTGTATAAGGTATACAGGTTTTGAAGTCAAGTTTCATTGTTTTGTTCTAATACCATTTGTGGAAAAATATACTTTCTCCACTAAATTGCTTTTGCACCTTTGCCAAAAATCTGTTTGCCTTATTTGTATGGGTCTATTTCTATACTTATTTTTATATGCTGTTTCATTGATCTGTGTCTATCCCTTTGCCAATATCGCAGCCTTTATTTCTATAGTTTTATAGTAAGTCTTAAAACGAGGTAACATGATTCTTCCAACTCTATTCTGTCTTTTTTTTCAAAATTGTTTTAGCTATTCTAGTGTCTTAGCCTTTCTAGACAAATTTTAGAATCAGTTTGTCTATATCTACTAAAAAATCCTGCTGAGGGTTTGATTGGAATTGAATTACATCTTGTGCAGAAAAGAGTTAACATAACAGGCATGATGCTGCTAGCCTTAGAAAGGCCTGTTTGCAAGGTTGCCCTTTGGCTGGCATCTGGGAACTTGATTGGTAAGCAGTTCCCTACACTGCTGTAAAATTCTCCCCTAATGATAACTGTGCCTAAACTCTTTGTGCAAACAATATGGTTTATTCTGAACACCTGCTTTCCTTCTGTGAGTCTGGAATTTTGGTCCATGTTAGGCAGAGTGTTTATGTGACCAGCTCCCAGTAAAATGTTAGGCACTGAGTCATTAATGAGCTTCCCTGTTACACAACACTTTACACGTATTGTTCCATCTTATTGCTAGAGGAATTAACTGCATCCTGAGAGACTCTGCGGGAATAGGGCTCTTGGAAGCTGGCTTCTGGTTTTCACCAATTTTTGCCCATGCTCCTTTTCTCTTTGCTTTGTATATTTTGCTATAATAAATCATAGCCATGAGTGTGACTATGTGCTGAGTCCTGTGAGTCATCCTAGGAATCACTGTACCTGGGGGTGGCCTTGGGGACCCCCAATACACATCTATAGGTGAATTTGAATAGAATCAACACTTTTTTCTATGTTGAATCTTCCAACCCATGAACCATGAATGTAGTATGTCTCTCATGTATTTAGATTTTCTTTGATTTTTAAAAAAAATACAGATCCTGTACATGTTTTGTTAGATTTATACCAAAATATTTTCTTTTCTTGTAGCTATTGTAAATGGTATTTAAAAAAATTTTTGGTTTCCATTTGTACAGTGCCAATATGAAATATTGATATTTGTGTGTTGACCTTGTATTCTATGATCTTGCTAAAACTCACTTATTAATTCTTAGGAGTTCTTTTTTTGGTAGATTTCTTGAAGTTATCTACATAGACAATTATGTCATTTGCAAATGGAGACAGTTTGACCCCTTTCCAGTCTGCATACTTTTAGCTTCATTTTTGTGTTTTATTGCACTGTGCAGGACTTCATTATGATGTTGATAGGATCAGTAAGAGTGGACAGCCTTGCCTTGTCCCTGATCTTTGGAATAAAGCAGTTAATCTTTCACCATTAGTATGATCTTAACTGTAGAGTTTTTGTCGCTACCTTTGATCAGGTTGAGAAGTTTACTTTCCATTCTTAGTTTGGCGATATATATTTATCATGACAATGTTAAATTTGTCAAATGCTTTTTTCCTGCATCTATTGATAAGTTTATTTTTTTGGCTTTAACCTATTGATGTGGTGGATTACATTGATTTTTAAATACTGAAGCAGGCTCATATTCCTGGGATAAACTCCACTCGTTCTGGCATATTATCCTTATATATTGCAAATCTTATTTGCTAATATTTTGTTGAGGATTTTTGTGTCTATATTTATGATGGATATTGTTCTGTAGTGTTCTTTTTTAAAATATTTTTGTACTATCTTTTTCTGGTTTTGGTATGAGAATGATAGTGGCTTTTTAAAATAATTTGGGAAAACAGGGACACCTGCTGCACCGTCCTCCTCCCGGGGGGTGCCTTCTCCTTCCAATACGACTGTCCACTCCATTTCACTGGCTGGTTCTCTGAACTAGCCGTGTGGCTGACAGGGTCTTGGTACTCCGGCCTGGTGTCAGGCCTGAGCCTCTGAGGTGGAAGAGCCGAGTTCAGGACAATGGACCACCAGAGACCTCCTGGCCCCACATAATATCAGTCGGCGAGAGCTCTCCCAGAGATCTCTGTCTCAAAGCTTGTGCCACCCAATGGCCAACAAGCTCCAGTACTGGATGCCCCATGCCAAACAACTAGCAAGACAGGAACACAACACCACCCATTAGCAGAGAGGCTGCCTAAAATCATACTAAGTTCACAGACACCCCAAAATACACCACTAGACATGGCCCAGCCCACCAGAAAGACAAGATCCAGCCTCATCCACCAGAACACAGGCACCAGTCCCCTCCACCAGGAAGCCTACACAACCCACTGAAACAACCTTAGCCACTGGGGGCAGACACCAAAAACAATGGGAACTACAAACCTGCAGCCTGCAGAAAGGAGACCCCAAACACAATAGGTTAAACAAAATGAGAAGACAGAGAAATATGCAGCAGATGAAGGAGCAAGGTAAAAACCCACCAGACCAAACAAATGAAGAGGAAATAGGCAGTCTACCTGAAAAAGAATTCAGAGTAATGATAGTAAAGATGATCTAAAATCTTGGAAATAGAATGGAGAAAATACAAGAAACATTTAACAAGGACCTAGAAGAACTAAAGAGCAAACAATGATGAACAACAAAATAAATGAAATTAAAAATTCTCTAGAAGGAATCAATAGCAGAATAACTGAGGCAGAAGAACGGATAAGTGACCTGGAAGATAAAATAGAGGAAATAACTACAGCAGAGCAGAATAAAGAAAAAAGAATGAAAAGAATTGAGGACAGTCTCAGAGACCTCTGGGACAACATTAAATGCACCAACATTTGAATTATAGGGGTCCCAGAAGAAGAAGAGAAAAAAGAAAGGGACTGAGAAAATATTTGAAGAGATTATAGTTGAAAACTTCCCTAACATGGGAAAAGAAATAGTCAATCACGTCTAGGAAGCGCAGAGAGTCCCATACAGGATAAATCGAAGGAGAGACATGCCAAGACACATATTAATAAAACTAGCAAAAATTAAATACAAAATAAAAATATTAAAAGCAGCAAGGGAAAAGCAAAAAATAATATACAAGGGAATCCCCATAAGGTTAACAGCTGATCTTTCAGCAGAAACTCTGCAAGCCAGAAAGGAGTGGCAGGACATATTAAAAGTGATGAAAGGGAAAAACCTACAACCAAGATTACTCTACCCAGCAAGGATCTCATTCAGATTCGACAGAGAAATTAAAATCTTTACAGACAAGCAAAAGCTAAGATAATTCAGCACCACCAAACCAGCTTTACAACAAATGCTAAAGGAACTTCTTTAGGCAGGAAACACAAGAGAAGGAAAAGACCTACAATAACAAACCTGAAATAATTAAGAAAATGGTAATAGGAACATACATATTGATAACTACCTTAAAGGTAAATGGATTAAATGCTCCAACCAAAAGACATAGACTGGCTGAATGGATACAAAAACAAGACCCATATGTAGGCTGTCTACAAGAGACCCACTTCAGACCTAGGGATAGATACAGACTGAAAGTGAGGGGATGGAAAAAGATATTCCATGCAACTGGAAATCAAAAGAAAGCTGGAGCAGCAATTCTCATATCAGACAAAATAGACTTTAAAACAAAGACTATTACAAGAGACAAAGAAGGACACTACATAATGATCAAGGGATCAATCCAAGAAGAAGAATTGTAAATATTTATGCACCCAGCATAGGAGCACCTCAATACATAAGGCAAATGCTAACAGCCATAAAAGGGGAAATCGACAGTAACACAATGATAGTACGGGACTTTAACACCCCAGTTTCACCAGTGGACAGATCATCCAAAATGAAAATAAATAAGGAAACACAAGCTTTAAATTATACACTAAAGAAGATGGACTTAATTGATATTTATAGGACATTCCATCCAAAAACAACAGAATACTCTTTCTTCTCAGGTGCTCATGGAACATTCTCCAGGATAGATCCAAGCAATACAATGGTGGAGAGACAGTCTATTCAACAAATGGTGCTGGGAAAACTGGACAGCTATATGTGAAGGAATAAAATTAGAACACTCCCTAACACGGTATACAAAAATAAACTCAAAAGGTATTAAAGACCTAAATGTAAGGCCAGACACTATAAAACTCTTAATGGAAAACATAGGCAGAACACTCTATGACATAAATCACAGCAAGATCCTTTATGACCCACCCCCTAGAGAAATGGAAATAAAAACAAAAATAAACAAATGGGACCTAATGAAACTTAAAAGCTTCTGCACAGCAAAAGAAATCATAAAGAAGACGAAAAGACAACCCTCAGAATAGGAGAAAATATTTGCAAATGAAGCAACTGACAAAGGATTAATCTCCAAAATATACAAGCAGCTCATGCAGCTCAATATCAAAAAAACGAACAACACAATCCAAAAATGCGCAGAAGACCTAAACAGACATTTCTCCAAAGAAGTTATACAGTTTGCGAGCAAACACATGAAAGAATGCTCAACATCACTAATCATTAGAGAAATACAAATCAAAACTACAGTGAGATATCACCTCACACTGGTAAGAATGGCCATCATCAAAAAATCTACAAACAATAAATGCTGGAGAGGGTGTGGAGAAAAGGGAACCCTCTTGCAGTGTTGGTGGGAATGTAAATTGATACAGCCACTATGGAGAACAGTATGCAGGTTCCATAAAAAACTAAAAATAGAACTCCGTATGACCCAGCAATCCCACTACTGGGCATATACCCTGAGGAAACCATAATTCAAAAAGAGTCAGCCATAAAAAGAAACGAAATTGAGTTATTTGTAGTGAGGTGGATGGACCTAGAGTCTGTCATACAGAGTGAAGTAAGTCAGAAAGAGCAAAACAAATACCGTATGCTAACACATATATATGGAATCTAAGGAAAAAAAAAAAAAGGTCATGAAGAACCTAGGGGTAAGACGGGAATAAAGACACAGACCTACTAGAGAATGGACTTGAGGATATGGGGAGGGGGAAGGGTAAGCTGTGACAAAGTGAGAGAGTGGCATGGACATATATACACTACCAAACGTTAAATAGATAGCTAATGGGAGGCAGCCACATAGCACAGGGAGATCAGCTCGGTGGTTTGTGACCATCTAGAGGGGTGGGATAGGGAGGGTGGGAGGGAGACGTGAGAGGGAAGAGATATGGGAACATATGTATATGTATGGCTGATTCACTTTGTTGTAAAGCAGAAACTGACACACCATTGTAAAGCAATTATACTCCAATAAAGATGTTAAAAAAAAAAAAGTCAGGTACCACAATGTTCATTGCAGCTCTATTTACAATAGCCAAGACATGGAAGCAACCTAAGTGTCCATTGACAGATGAATGGATAAAGAAGTTGTGGCACTTATATACAGTGGAATATTACTCAGCCTTAAAAAGAAATGAAATTGAGTTGTTTGTAGTGAGATGGATGGACCTAGAGTCTGTCATACAGAGTGAAGTAAGTCAGAAAGAGAAAAACAAATACCATATGCTAAAACATATATATGGAATCTAAAAAAAAAAAAAAGGTTCTGAAGAACCTAGGGACAGGACAGGAATAAAGATGCAGCCGTAGAGAATGGACTTGAGGACATGGGGAGCGGGAAGGGTAAGCTGGGATGCAGTGAGAGAATAGCATTGACATATATACACTACCAAATGTAAAATAGATAGCTAGTGGGAAGCAGCTGCATTCCAGAGGGAGATCAGCTTGGTGCTTTGTGACCACCTAGATGGGTGGGATAGGGAGATTGGTAGGTTGATGTAAGAGGGAGGGGATATGGGGATATATCTATACATATAGCTGATTCACTTTGTTATACAGCAGAAAGTAACACAACATTGTAAAGCAATTATACTCCCATAAAGATGTTAAAAATATAATTTGGGAAGTATTCCCTTCTCTTCTCTTTTCTGGAAGAGATGTGTAGAATTGATGTTATTTATTTAAATGTTTGGTAGAATTTGCAAATGAATCCATCTGGGCCTGAAGTTTTTTCTTTTCTCTGAAGAATTTTATCTAAGAATATAATTTCTTTAATAGTTATGAGATTATTCAAGTTATCTATTCATGTCAGATGACATTTGGAAGTTTGTGGTTTTCAAAGAATTGGTCCTTTCATTTAAGTTGTTGTATTTATGTTCATAGCATTTCCTCATTATGCTGTCTTTCATTCTTGATATTTGGTAATCTGTGTCTTCTCTCTTTTTGTTTATCAGTCTTTCTAGGAGTTTATCATTTTTATTGATATTTGCAAAGAACCAGGTTTTCCTTTCATTTGTTTTCTCTGTTTTTCTGTTTTTAGTTTTATTGATATCTACTCTAATTTTTATCGTTTCCTTTTTCTTGCTTTGGGTTTAATTTGCTCTTCTTTTCATAGTTTGAGGTGGAAGATTAGATTATTGACTTCAGACTTTTCTTCTTTCCTTTTTAAAAAAATTTTTTTAGTTTTTTTTATTTTTTCACACACACACACACACACACACACACACACTGTATTTTATTTTTACAAGAGATAAATAAACTGACACCAAGCATTATAAATGGATGACCACAACAAAAGCAACAATGATTGCAATTACCAAACACGAAACACACTCATACTATGTCATATTATTGACATTCAGTTCAGTAATCCTCCACTGTAAGAGCTCCTTTACTTTGCAGTGCAAATTGATTTGTATATTTTTTGCCTCTAAGTCCTTGTGGAATTTTTTTTTTATTCAAACAGAAAGTCACAAAAATTATAATCATCCTCATCACTTCACTCAGTCCCATGTAATTAATTTTTTTTTCATCTTCATCTTTTGTTAGCACTTTTATGAATTCATCACTTTTCCATTAGAGTTCTGAAAATGCTTATTCATTCAGTTCAGCAGTATAGTCAGTTACCAGAAACCTGTACTTGTCAGAGTCTTTTCCATGAATTCCTTGAAGATGAAACCCTTTTATAGGAACATTTTTGCAACAGCATCAGAGTACACCCAGAACTGTCTGTAAATGACAAATGACTTAAAAATGACCACGGTTAAAGATTTGATGAAAGTTCATAATAATGGAATTGACAAGGAAATTTAGTTATTTCTGAGATATACATTTTAAAGTAATAACTAGAATTATGACTTATAACATTGTACCAGAACATATAAGATTTTTAGAAATTTCATGTAATGTCTGAAACATTTATATTAACATATTTCCATACAAATAACCCAAAGAAAGTTTAGTATTAGTTGTTTTTTTTGTTGGTTTGTTTGATGTTTTATAGTGCAAGTTCTTATTAGTCATCAATTGTATACAATCAGTATACACATGTACACATGTACACAATCAGTATACACATGTCAATCCCAATCGCCCAATTCAGCACTCCACCATCCCCAACCCACCGCGGTTTTCCCCCCTTGGTGTCCATACGTTTGTTCTCTACATCTGTGTCTCAAGTTCTGACCTGCAAACCGGTTCATCTGTACCATTTTTCTAGGCTCCACATATATGCGTTAATATATATTTGTTTTTCTCTCTCTGACTTCACTCTGTATGACAGTCTCTAGATCCATCCATGTTTCAACAAATGACTCAATTTCATTCCTTTTTATGGCTGAGTAAGATTCCATTGTATATGTGTACCACAACTTCTTTATCCATTCATCTGTCGATGGGCATTTAGGTTGCTTCCATGACCTGGCTATTGTAAATAGTGCTGCAATGAACATTGGGGTGCATGTGTCTTTTTGAATTATGGTTTTCTCTGGGTATATGCCCATAGTGGGATTGCTGGGTCATATGGTAATTCTGTTTTTAGTTTTTTAAGGAACCTCAATATTGTTCTCCATAGTGGCTGTATCAATTTACATTCCCACCAACAGTGCAAGAGGGTTCCCTTTTCTCCACACCCTCTCCAGCATTTGTTGTTTGTAGATTTTCTGATGATGCCCATTCTAACTGGTGTGAGGTGACACCTCAGTGTAGTTTTGATTTGCGTTTCTCTAATAATTAGTGATGTTGAGCAGCTTTTCATGTGCTTCCTGGCCATCTGTATGTCTTCTTTGGAGAAATGTCTATTTAGGTCTTCTGCCCATTTTTGGATTGGGGTGTTTGTTTCTTTAATGTTGAGCTGCATGAGCTGTTTATATAGTTTGGAGATTAATCCTTTGTCCGTTGATTCGTTTGCAAATATTTTCTCCCATTCTGAGGGTTGTCTTTTCGTCTTGTTTATGGTTTCCTTTGCTGTGCAAAAGCTTTTAAGTTTCATTAGGTCCCATTGGTTTATTTTTGTTTTTATTTCCATTACTCTAGGAGGTGGATCAAAAAAGATCTTGCTGTGATTTATGTCAAAGAGTGTTCTTCCTATATATTCCTCTAAGAGTTTTACAGTGTCCAGTCTTACATTTAGGTCTCGAATCCGTTTTGAGTTTATTTTTGTGTATGGTGTTAAGGAGTGTTCTAATTTCATTCTTTTACATGTAGCTGTCCAGTTTTCCCGGCACAACCTATTGAAGAGACTGTCATTTCTCCATTGTATATCTTTGCCTCCTTTGTCATAGATTAGTTGACTGTACGAGCGTAGGTTAATCTCTGGGCTTTCTATCTTGTTCTGTTGATCTATGTTTCTGTTTTTGTGCCAGTACCATATTGTCTTGATTACTGTAGCTTTGTAGTATAGTCGTATAGTCTGAAGTCAGGGCGTCTGATTCCTCCAGCTCCGTTTTTTTCCCTCAAGACTGCTTTGGCTATTAGGGGTCTTTTGTGTCTCCATACAAATTTTAAGATGATTTGTTCTAGTTCCGTAAAAAATGCCATTGGTAATTTGATAACGATTACATTGAATCTGTAGTTTGCTTTGGGGAGTATAGTCATTTTCACAATATTGATTCTTCCAATCCAAGAACATTGTATATCTCTCCATCAGTTGATACCATCTTTAATTTCTTTCATCAGTGTCTTATAGTTTTCTGCATACAGGTCTTTTGTCTCCCTAGGTAGGTTTATTCCTAGGTATTTTATTCTTTTTGTTGCAATGGTAAATGGGAGTGTTTCCATAATTTCTGTTTCAGATTTTTCATCATTAGTGTATAGGAATGCAAGAGATTTCTGTGCATTAATTTTGTATCCTGCAACTTTACCAAATTCATTGATTAGCTCTAGTAGTTTTCTGGTGGCAGTTTTAGGATTCTCTGTATAGTGTCATGTCATCTGCAAACAGTGACAGTTTTACTTCTTCCTTTCCAATTTGTATTCCTTTTATTTCTTTTTCTTCTCTGATTGCCGTGGCTAGGACTTCCAAAACTATGTTGAATAATAGTGGTGAGAGTGGACATCCTTGTCTCATTCCTGATCTTAGGGGAAATGCTTTCAGTTTTTCACCACTGAGAATGATGTTTGCTGTTGGTTTGTCGTATATGGCCTTTATTATGTTGAGGCAGGTTCCCTCTATGCCCACTTTCCGGAGAGTTTTTATCATAAATGGGTGTTGAATTTTGTCAAAAGCTTTTTCTGCATCTATTGAGATGATCATATGCTTTTTATTCTTCAGTTTGTTAATATGGTGTATTACATTGATTGATTTGCATATATTGAAGAACCCTTTCATCCCTGGGATAAATCCCACTTGATCGTGGTGTATGATCCTTTTAATGTGTTGTTGGATTCTGTTTGCTAGTATTTTGTCGCGGATTTTTGCATCTATATTCATCAGTGATATTGGTCTGTAATTTTCTTTTTTTGTAGTGTCTTTGTCTGCTTTTGGTATCAGGGTGATGGTGGCCTCATAGAATGAGTTTGGGAGTCTTCCTTCTTCTGCAATTTTTTGGAAGAGTTTGAGAAGGATGGGTGTTAGCTCTTCTCTAAATGTTTGATAGAATTCACCTATGGAGCTATGTGGTCCTGGACTTTTGTTTTTTGGAAGATTTTTAATCTTTACTGTCTTCACATTACTTGTGATTGGTCTGTTCATATTTTCTGTTTCTTCCTGGTTCAGTCTTGGAAGGTTATACCTTTCTAAGAATTTGTCCATTTCTTCCAGGTTGTCATTTTATTGGCATAGAGTTGCTTGTAGTAGTCTCTTAGGATGCTTTGTATTTCTGCGGTGTCTGTTGTATCTTCTCCTTTTTCATTTCTAATTTTATTGATTTGCCTCCTCTCCCTCTTTTTCTTGATGGGTCTGGCTAATGGTTTATCAATTTTGTTTATCTTCTCAAAGAACCATCTTTTAGTTTTATTGACCTTTGCTATTGTTTTCTTTGTTTCTATTTCATTTATTTCTGCTCTGATCGTTATGATTTCTTTCCTTCTGCTAACTTTGGGTTTTGTTAGTTCTTCTTTCTCTAGTTCCTTTAGGTGTAAGGTTAGATTGGTTGTTTTGAGATTTTTCTTGTTTCTTGAGGTAGGCTTGTATAGCTATAAATTTCCCTCTTAGAACTGCTTTTGCTGCATCCCATAGGTTTTGGATCATTGTGTTTTCATTGTCATTTTTCTCTAGGTTTTTTTTGTTTTCCTCTTTGATTTCTTCAGTGATCTCTTGGTTATTTAGTAACGTATTGTTTAGCCTCCATGTATTTGTGTTTTTTACATTTTTTCCCTATAATTCATTTCTAATCTCATAGCGTCGTGGTCAGAAAAGATGCTTGATATGATTTCAATTTTCTTAAATTTACTGAGGCTTGATTTGTGACCCAAGATGTGATCTATCCTGGAGAATGTTCCATGCGCACTTGAGAAGAAAGTGTAATCTGCTGTTTTTGGATGGAATGTCCTATAAATATCAATTAAATCTATCTGGTCTATTGTGTCATTTAAAGCTTCTGTTTCCTTATTAATTTTCTGTTTGGAAGATCTGTCTATTGGTGTAAGTGAGGTGTTAAAGTCCCCCACTGTTATTGTGTTACTGTCAATTTCCTCTTTTATAGCTGTTAGCCGTTGCCTTATGTATTGAGGTGCTCCTATGTTGGGTGCATATATATTTATATATGTTATATCTTCTTCTTGGATTGATCCCTTGATCATTATGTAGTGTCCTTCCTTGTCTCTTGTAACATTCTTTATTTTAAAGTCTATTTTATCTGATATGAGTATAGCTACTCCAACTTTCTTTTGATTTCCATTTGCATGGAATATCTTTTTCCATCCCCTCACTTTCAGTCTGTATGTGTCCCTGGGTCTGAAGTGGCTCTCTTGTAGACAGCATATATATGGGTCTTGTTTTTGGATCCATTCAGCCAGTCTCTGTCTTTTGGTTGCAGCATTTAATCCATTCATGTTTAAGGTAATTATCGATATGTATGTTCCTGTGAATATTTTCTTAATTGTTTTGGGTTTGTTTTTGTAGGTCCTTTTCTTCTCTCGTGTTTCCCACTTAGAGCAGTTCCTTTAGCATTTGTTGTAGAGCTGGTTTGGTGGTGCTGAATTCTCTTAGCTTTTGCTTGTCTGTAAAGCTTTTGATTTCTCCATCGAATCTGAATGAGATCCTTGCCAGGTAGGGTAATGTTGCTTGTAGGTTCTTCCCTTTCATCACTTTAAGTATATCATGCCACTCCCTTCTGGCTTGTAGAGTTTCTGCTGAGCAATCAGCTGTTAACCTTATGGGAGTTCCCTTGTATGTTATTTGTCATTTTTCCCTTGCTGCTTTCAATAATTTTTCTTTTCCTTTAATTTTTGCCAATTTGATTACTATGTGTCTCGGTGTGTTTCTCCTTGGGTTTATCCTGTATGGGACTTGCTGTGCTTCCTGAACTTGGGTGGCTATTTCCTTTCCCATGTTAGGCAAGTTTTCGACTATAATCTCTTCAAATATTTTCTCGGGTCCTTTCTCTCTCTCTTCTCCTTCTGGGACCCCTATAATGTGAATGTTGTTGCGTTTAATGTTGTCCCAGAGGTCTCTTAGGCTGTCTTCATTTCTTTTCATTCTTTTTTCTTTATTCTCTTCCTCAGCAGTGAATTCCACCATTCTGTCTTCCAGGTCACTTATCCTTTCTTCTGCCTCAGTTATTCTGCTATTGATTCCTTCTAGTGTAGTTTTCATTTCAGTTATTGTATTCTTTTTCTCTGTTTGTTTGTTCTTTAATTCTCCTAGGTCTTTGTTAAACATTTCTTGCATCTTCTTGATCTTTGCCTCCATTATTTTTCCAAGGTCCTGGATCATCTTCTCTATCATTATTCTGAATTCTTTTTCTGGAAGGTTGCCTATCTCCCCTTCATTTTGTTGTTTTTCTGGGATTTTATCTTGTTCCTTCATCTGGTATATAGTCCTCTGCCTTTTCATCTTGTCTCTCTTTCTGTGAATGTGGTTTTTGTTCCAGAGGCTGCAGGATTGTAGTTCTTCTTGCTTCTGCTGTCTGCCCTCTGGTGGATGAGCCTTCTTTTCTAATATAAGCATTTAATGCTATAAATTTCTCCCTAAGCACTGCTTTAACAACTTGAATTATTTAGAAGTGTGTTGTTTAATTTCTAACTGTTTGGAGGTTTCACTATTATTTTTCTGTTATTGATTTCTAGTTTAATTCCACTGTGGTCAAAGAAAACACTTTGTATGATTTTAATTCTTTAAAAAATTTTTAGGTTTATCACCTAGGATATGGTCTGTCTTGGTGACATGTTCACTTGAGAAGAATGTGTATTCTGCTGCTGTTGGATGGAGTGAGTGTTCTATAAAATGTCAGATTCAGTTGGTTCATGTTGTTGTTAATTTCCTTATTATTTTTGTTATTTTTCTGTGCACTAATTCTGTTACTGAGAGAAGAGTACTGAAGTTTTCAAGTATAATAATGAATTTTTCTATTTCTCTTTTCAATTTTGTCATTTTTTTGCTTTGTGTATTTTGAAAATCTGTTGTTAGGAGCATATACATTTAGGATTGTCATGTCTTCTTCATAGTGCTTTGTGACTTGCTTTTTTTCTCATGTAACAATGCTCATGTAATTGCAAATATCTTTCCAGTTAAATTGACATATTTCTACATCAGTTTTGTCAACTGTATAGTTTTCTGTTCTTCAACTGTCATTATTTATCCACCCTCCTATTAATGGACATTTAGCTTATTTCCAGATTTTGCTCTTAAAATAATAACCCTGTTGTGAACATGCATACATTTGCATTTGTCATAATTGTACTCATGTTTTTCTGGAATAAATTACTAGAAATAGAAGTATTAGATCAAAACAATGCATATTTAAAATTTTTGTGTGTATAGGCAGCTATGCTTCTGAAGTGTCATGCCCATTTGTACTTTTACCAGAACTGAATGAAAGTGATTCTTTTCTTATAATCTTAGCAACATAGGATGTTGTATTTTTTGCATTCTGTTAAGTGAAAGTTTTTAATGTATTATTTTGGTTTGATGTACGGGAACATTGGCATTTTAAGTAGTCAGGTCTATCAGTTATTTCTTTTATGATTTTAAGATTTGTTTCTTCCTTAGAAAAGCCTTCTTCAGTCATAATTATATAAATATTTCTCTGAATTTTTTCTAGAACATTTATAGTTTCATGTTCACATTTAAATCTTTATCTGGAATTTATTTTGGTTTTGGTGTCAGCATTTATACACCTTTCCCCCATGATTACCTGGTTATTCTAATACCATTTATTGTCTTTCATTATCCACTGGTTTGAAATGACATCTTTAATTACATATACTTGGATTTGTTTATGGTTTTTTCTATTCTTTGGTATGTTTGTCTATTCTAAAATCAGTAGTATGCCATTTTTATTATTATAGCTTTTAATACATTTATTGCCTCTTTACTAATCTTTTACAAAATATTCATGGTTGTTCTTACACATTAATTGTTCCAGGTGAGATGTAGAATAATTTTGTCAAGTTTTCAAAAATAGCCTGTTGTGATTAATTCAGGGAGAATTCACAGATTTCACAATATTGAACTTTCCAAGCCAGTTATGTTGGTCTGTTTCATTAGCAGGTCTTCTTTTACAATTTTAAGTTTTAAAAGATTCTCTTCATATCAGTCTCACTGACTTAAAAATGTTTTTCTTGGGTATTGATGAATTTTTTGTAATGTTATGAGTGTTATCCTTTTTCCTTTAATTTTAAAATCTATTGCTAGTATATTAGGAAGGAAATTGATTTTTTCTGTATTTATTTTGTATTCATCTACTTTGTTGAACTTAGTCATGGTTTATTTAATGTACTCTTGGATTTAGTGTGCTTATACTTTATTTAGAGTTTTTGCTTCTATAATCACAAATAAGATTATAAGTTTTTGGTGAAAAGGATGCTGCCTTTATTAAGTTGGTACCAGGATTACTCTAGCTTATTAATTAATTAATAAGGGAAGTTAATTAGGGAGATTTTCCTATAGTATTAAGTTTAACACAGGAGTTATATTTTCCTAGAAGAACTTGCCCATGAACCCATTGAGGCATGATGCCATTTGTGTGTCATTCTTTGATAAATTTTCTAATAACATTGATGGTTATTGTCCTACTAAGGTTTTGTTACTCTTCTTGAGTCATTTTTGTAGTTTATATTTTCCTTAAAAATCATCCATTTCATGGATATTTGCACAGTTATTATTATAGATTGTACATGGTATTCTTTTATAATCCTTTGTAATTATTTCTTTTCTCATTCAAAATGTTGTGTGTGATGTGTTATCTCTCTCCCATGTGCTTGCATGCATGTATACACTATTTTCCTCAATTTTCCTGATAAAAGATTCATTCAGTCCTCTGGTCAAAGAACCAGCTCATGGGTAAATGTATAACTTTTTCTTTTTAATAAAATTCATTAAATCTTCTTTCATTTTTAAAATTTTATTCTTATTTTATTGAGGTTTATTTTGTTGTTTTTCCCTAGCTTCTTATAATGGATGCTTAGTCTATGTTAATTTTTTCTGACTTCATAATAAAAGCTCCAAAACTATACATTTTCTTCTAAGTAACAGTTCTGACTACATCCCATTAGTTTTGAAAGACAGTGTTGTAGCTATCTTTTTATCCCCTCAATAATCTGCAATTACAATTTTTATTTTCCCTTTGACCCAGGTTTTGTTTTTTTCTTTAGGAATAATGCTTACCATTTTTTTCAGATGCCTTGCTTTTCTGTAGTTCGTTTGGTTTATCCTTTTATTGCCCATTTCTAGGTTTATTGTATTGCCTATTGAGAATGTGACCTGAATGATAATTTCTGCTTTTCTTAGGTTAATGAGATTTTCTTCACAGCTTCAGATATAATGGGTTTTTGTAAAGAATTCACTGATATTTGAAGAAAATATGTATTCTCCTTAGGGTACAAAGATCATTATATCAATTAATTTTGGCTTAATTATTATATAATTTGTACACTAATTTCTTTTTTCTGCTTAACTTATCAAAATCTAAGAGCAATGTGGTAACCACCCATAATCATTGTTTAGTTAATTTCTCCTGGCATTTCTTCACCCCCTCTATCTCACCTTAACCACTCTGTCCCATACAGTTTTTTTTAACTACAAAATTAATACATGTTTATAACATGTGTGTATGTATTCATATATATTTTTGTGTGTGTATGTACAAAAAAAACAACCCTTTTACTCTATTCTTATTTCTCAGAGATACCTATAGTTTATTTTTTAAAAATATTTATTTATTTATTTATTTATTTGGCTGCACCGGGTCTTAGTTGCGGCACGTGGGACCTAGTTCCCTGACCAGAGATCAAACCTGGGCCCCCTGCAGTGGGAGCATGGAGTTTAGCCACTGGACCACCAGGGAAGTCCCATAACTATAGTTTAGAGTGTATCTTTCCAGATCTTTTTTGTGTGTCTTATCACTTTTATTAAGTTTTTGACTATCCTTTCTTTAAAAATCTTAAATTATATGAATAATACATGAATGCATATACATATATATGCACATATAAAAATACAGCTTTTTACTGAGTGTGGGTTTTTTGGTATTTTTTGTTGTATGAATAGGTCATGCTGTACACGTTGCTCTGCAACTTGTTGTTTTCTCTTAAGAATAAGTCTTACTAATCTTCCCATATAAGTATAGATCTACCTCATTGTTTTAAACTGCTACATAATATTCTACCATATGGATATAGTTGTTACTTAGCTAACCAACCCCTTTGGTGGACCTGATCTATTAATTGCCCCTCAAGAAAGATGAGATAATCAGCATACTTTTAGTTTATTTCTTCTTCTATTTTTAGTCAAAACAATCTAGATTTTTAAATCCAGATTATTGTTGTTTAATATATTACCTTCCCTATAAATAATTATTTTTTACACATCTAGATGTATGTCTGTTTTCCTTAATTTTATCTGGTATATTGTGGGTCCTTGCAGTCTAAAGGTTCAGTCTTTGGCTCAGAGAAAATTTTATTTATTATTTCTCTTCTACCTTTTCTCTCATTTTGATTCTGTGTGTGTGTGTGTGTGTGTGTGTGTGTGTGTGTGTGTATGTGTATCTCCAGAATCTATTCTCCTTGGGTCTCAAATTTTCATTCATTATCTTCAACTTTATTTTACCTCTCAGTTCTGGGAGAATTTCTTAAGGTGGCCTTTGAATCATTGATTTAGTTTTTGTCATAATCTAATATACTGTTCACTGCCTCTATTGCATTTTATTAAAGGAACTGCTTTTTCATTAGAAATCAGTCTTTCTAGATGCTGGAGTGTTCTCTTTTCATAGATTCAGTGTCCTCTTAGATCTTGTTGAGAGTATACTTTTAAAAAGTTTATTCTAGTTCTTTGGAGTGAAAAGGTTTCGTATGTAGACACTTGCTCTGGTTCCTCAGAGCATTTCTTCTTGAAAAATTACTTGTTCTTCTTCATGTATCTGGTAAATTTTCTCTGTTTATTCATCTTTGTAGAAGATGGTCTTTGAGTATTTGAATTTGGGATGAATTTTGTCATATTTACCTCCTAGTTCAAGATTAAGAGTAATCTTTGTATTTCTATAGTTTTGATTGATTTATCACTTCCCTTTTGTTTCTTCTTATCCATTTCCAGGTATGGAAAATAGTTGTTTTTGAAGAATTGGAAGGATATGCTAGCCAAAGGCAGCCGTGAGGGAGAGAACCTTGCTACTGTGCTAAAGGCTTCTTGTCCTCATTTGGTGTAGCTGCTTGGAATTACCCAGAGCACTGCCACTCTTTTCTACTTGGCACAAAGTTAGGCTCCTCATGTGGAGCCTGATGCTGAGGGGTCAAAAAACCCATATCGTGTGAAGAATAGTTAGAGGAAGTCAAGTTATTTGGTCTAGAATGAAAATGGATAGGAAACATAATAACTGTCCTCAGTAGCTGAGGGGCTGTCACAAGCAGGATTAGACTTGTTCCATGTAGTCCCAAGTGGTAGAATTATGTTAGAAGAGTGTTGTCTCACATTCAAGGAAGGAGGATTGCTGTAACTGACACAGCTGCTCATTTAAATATTTGTTGACTCCAAATTTCAGCCATTCATTCAGATATTACCTACACTTTTTGATGTTACCATTTGCTAACAGTGTGCTGCATGGTTGGCCAGGTGCCTATGTGAGGTGCTGTAAGGAGGCTATACAAGCACTGGCTTTGTCATTTGCTCACAAAGGCACCATCCTCAGAGAACTGCTGCTTTCCATTCTTACACATTTTTTTCTGTAATTATTTGACCTCAATTTTTTGATACTTAGAGGTGATAGTCATTACTCTTTATCTGCATGAATTCTCACCATTTCTTTCTTATGACATTCCTTTGGAAGATGTAGTAGGCAGAATAAAATGTCTGCATCCTGATCCCCAGAACCTGTGAATATGTTAACTTATATGGCAATGGAAAATTAGACTAAGGAATTAAGATTATAATCAGCTGAATTTAAGATAGGGTGATTATCCAGGATTATCCAAGTGGGCCTAATTATAATCACAAGGGTCCTTAAGTGTGGAAGAGGGAGGCAGAGAGTTATGCAATGTGAGAAAGACTCGGCTGGCTATTGCAGGCTTTGAAGATGGAAGGGACCACAAACGAAGGAATGTGGGCAGCTTCTAGAGGCTAAAAAAAGGATTTTCTACTAGACCCTTCAGAAAGAAACACAGCCCTGCTAACACTTTGATTTTTTTTAGCCCAGCGAGTCCCAAGGACTTATGACCTCCAGATCTGTAAGGTAATGAATCTGTGTTGTTTTCAGCCACTAAGTGTGTGGTAATTTATTACAGAAGCAATAGGAAACTAATAAAGCCAGATTTCTGAGAAGATCCAAGGCCATATCCCAGGAACAGTAAGAATAGCTTCATGGTATTTCTGTTATTCAAAAATGTAATATATCAATTGCTGAACCAATGTATTCAACCATCTTCTGATAATCATTTGTCCATCCAATTATACATCCATTTCTCCATTCAATTATACATCCATTTCTCCATTCAATTATACATCCATTTCTCCAGTGCTTTTTATGGACTTACTTTTTGGTCATCTAGGTTCCAGTCAATAAGAGTAGCCAATACAAAAGTAGGCCCAATGAAGTAAGTGAAGCTTACAGTGAGGGTGATTTCTACTCAGTAGAAGGAAGAATTTTCTGTTAAAACCATTCAAAGAGAAATCAGGTTGTATTTGGAGGTTCTGTGGCAGGAACTGAATAACTATTTGGTGGAGATGTTAAAGAGGGGATTCATGCATTGGACTGTTGCCAAGTCCAAGCTCATTCTGCTTGCTGCAAAACAGGCCGATAAATTGGGAGATGAGGGAATAGTGACGTTTATTTGGGAGGCTGGGAGTCCAAGAAGACAGTGAACTAGTGTCCTCGAGAACCATCTTGCTGGGGTCTGGATGCTATTTTCTTTTATAGAACAAAGAGGGCACAGGTGAGGAGGTAAAGTAAAAGGCCATAAACTGTTGCAAATATTTCCTGGTTTCCACCAGATTCTGGAAGGGGGTGTGTTAGTTTCTTCTTTCTGGCAGCCATTCATAGGTGGGCTGGGTCAGGATGTTTCCTTTGAGCTGAACAAAGGTATTTTAGTTTAACATTCAGGCCTAGGGGTGGGGACAGGATTACCAGAGATGGGCCATTAAGTATACCTTAAACTATAGGCAACATCCCTTTAGTGATTAACTTGTAGCAAAAGCAATAGAATACAAAGGTTAAAGTAAAAGAAACAGATCTAACATGGAGTCAGGTCTGTTATTCCCTATTACAAGGCTAGTATTGATTTTATTGCTTTTGAATCCTAAGAACCTAAGGTGTTGTGAGGAAGAAGCATCACTGAGGATTGTGTAGGACCACTGTGTACAGTGCATATTGTGCTTATGCACAGCTTCCAGCCAAGGTAAAAGCAAACAATGGAATCCAGCTCATACCCTTACTTGCCAAGCTGTACGTTCTGACTGTGGGGCTGCTATGCACTGAGGCAAGGGCACCTTTTGCTACTTTATATAAAAGTATTGTCTACTTGACAACATGTGTGCCTGCAGGGCTGCATTCACCCAAAGAGACACCTTTTTTCTAATTTGCACAAAGATGCCATATGGGCCAGCACTAACTCTGGGAGTAGGGCTATAGGAGATGGTTTCTTGGAGTTGGAGAAGGCAAGAACAAGGATAAATAAGAGAAAGAAGAAAAGGAGGGTTATACTGCTAATGCTTTAATCTCATTCTGGCTTCTTTAGTCCCTCAGCTCACTTACAAATGGTGCTATTGGTACTTGCTCCCAATCCATATAATCTAATAGCATATCTAGTTGGGAAGAGAAACTAATGAGTGAATAAACTAATAAAATGTCTCTATTTCAGAGCCAAATAAACATCTCTTTTGGGAGTTCACTGTATGAGGTAGTGTGCTGGTCTCAGAATATCAATAACTAATGCTGTGGCTGGACTACCCCGTGTGGTTCTTATTATGATAGTGAGAGCCCTGCAGCAATAACTATCAGGAAACTTTGAAAAAATACAGGTTTATTACTTACAGAACCTGGAAATTACACAGCACAGCTGGGGCCACATGGTGAGGATGAGGTTGGAGGGAGGGAGAGAGAAACACAGAAAGAGAGAGCACACACATGATCATGCAGACCAGGGAGTTCTGCTTTTACTGGGTCAACGGGTGGGGGCCTAGAGTTTCCGGAGCTCACTTTTTATTCGTTAATTTAAAACATAAGAGCAGGAATTTAAAGCCTGGAAAGAGAAAAAAAATCAGTCCAAATGGTCACTTATCAAAACCAACCAAGATCTCTAAAACAAAGAAGCCTCAGTGGGAGGTGGCCTGGCTCTTTATCTAGTCCTGTGGCTGGCACTGTGTTCATTGGAGATAGCCATCCTTGAAGCGGATGCCTCTTTTTCTTTTTTTTTTTTTTAACATCTTTATTGGAGTATAATTGCTTCACATTGTTAGTTGCTGCTGTATAACAAAGTGAATCAGCTATACATATACATATATCACCATATCCCCTCCCTGTTGCATATCCCTCCCACATTCCCTATCCCACCCCTCTAGGTGGTCACAAAGCAACGAGCTGATCTCCCTGTGCTATGCGGCTGCTTCCCACTAGCTATCTATTTTACATTTGGTAGTGTATATATGTCCATGCCACTCTCTCACTTCGTCCCAGCTTACCCTTCCCCCTCCCCGTGTACTCAAGTCCATTTTCTACGTCTGCATCTTTATTCCTGTCCTGCCCCTAGGTTCTTCAGAACCCTTTTTTTTTTAAGATTCCATATATATGTGTTAGCATATGGTATTTGTTTTTCTTTTTCTGACTTACTTCACTCTGTATGACAAACTCTAGGTCCATCCACTGCACTACAAATAACTCAATTTCATTTCTTTTTATGGCTGAGTAATATTCCATTGTATATATGTGCCACATCTTCTTTATCCATTCATCTGTCGCTGGACACTTAGGTTGCTTCCATGTCCTGGCTATTGTAAATAGAGCTGCAATGAACATTGTGGTACATGACTCTTTTTGAATTATGGTTTCTCAGGGTATTTGCCCAGTAGTGGGATTGTTGGGTGGTATGGCAGTTCAATTTTTAGTATTTTAAGGAACCTCCATACTGTTCTCCATAGTGGCTGTATCAATATACATTCTCACCAACAGTGCAAGAGGGTACCCTTTTCTGCACACCCTTTCCAGCATTTATTGTTTGTAGATTTTTTGATGATGGCCATTCTGACCAGTGTGAGGTGATACCTCATTGTAGTTTTGATTTGCATTTCTCTAATGATTAGTGATGTTGAGCATCCTTTCATGTGTTTGTTGGCAATCTGTATATCTTCTTTGGAGAAATGTTTATTTAGGTCTTCTGCCCATTTTTGGATTGGGTTGTTTGTTTGTTTGATATTGATCTGCATGAGCTGCTTGTATATTTTGGAGATTAATCCTTTGTCAGTTGCTTCACTTGCACATATATTCTCCCATTCTGAGGGTTGTCTTTTTGTCTTGTTTATGGTTTCCTTTGCTGTGCAAAAGATTTTAAGTTTCATTAGGTCCCATTTGTTTATTTTTGTTTATATTTCCATTTCTCTAGGGGGTGGGTCAAAAAGGATCTTGCTGTGATTTATGTCATAGAGTGTTCTTCCTATGTTTTCCTCTAAGAGTATTATAGTGTCTGGCCTCACATTTAGGTCCTTAATCCATTTTGAGTTTATTTTTGTGGATGATGTTAAGGAGTGTTCTGATTTCAGTCTTTTACATGCAGCTGTCCAGTTTTCCCAGCACCACTTATTGAAGAGGCTGTCTTTTCTCCATTGTATATTCTTGCCTCCTTTATCAAAGATAAGGTGACCATATGTGGATGGGTTTATCTCTGGGCTTTCTATCCTGTTCCATTGATATATATTTCTGTTTTTGTGTCACTACCATACTGTCTTGATTACTGTAGCTTTGTAGTAGAGTCTGAAGTCAGGGAGCCTGATTCCTCCAGCTCCGTTTTTCTTTCTCAAGATTGCTTTGCCTTTTTGGGGTCTTTTGTGTTTCCATACAAATTGTAAAATTTTTTGTTCTAGTTCTGTGAAAAATGCCATTGGTAATTTGACAGAGATTGCATTGAGTCTGTAGATTGCTTTGGGTAGTATACTCATGTTCACAATATTGATTCTTACAATCCAAGAACATGGTATATCTCTCCATCTGTTTGTATCATCTTTAATTTCTTTCATCAGTGTCTTATAATTTTCTGCATACAGGTCTTTTTTCTCCCTAGGTAGGTTTGTTCCTAGGTATTTTATTCTTTTTGTTGCAATGGTAAATGGGAGTGTTTTCTTAATTTCACTTTCAGATTTTTCATCATTAGCGTATAGGAATGCAAGAGATTGCTGTGCATTAATTTTGTATCCTGCTACTTTACCGAATTCATTGATTAGCTCTACTAGTTTTCTGGTAGCATCTTTAGGATTCTCTCTGTATAGTATCATGTCATCTGCAAACAGTGATAGCTTTACTTCTTCTTTTCCAATTTGGATTCCTTTTATTTCTTTTTATTCTCTGATTGCTGTGGCTAAAACTTCCAGAGCTATGTTGAATAATAGTGGTGAGAGTGAGCAACCTTGTCTTGTTGCTGATCTTAGTGGAAATGGTTTCAGTTTTTCACCATTGAGAACGATGTGGGCTGTGGGTTTGTCATATATGGCCTTTGTTGAGGTAAGTTCCCTCTATGCCTACTTTCTGGAGAGTTTTTATCATACATGAGTATTGAATTTTGTCAAAAGGTGTTCTGCATCTATTGAGAATATCGTATGGTTTTTATCCTCCAATTTGTTAATATGGTGTATCACATTGATTGATTTGCCTATATTAAAGAATCCTTGCACTCCTGGGATAAACCCTACTTAATCATGGTGTATGATAGTTTTAATGTGCTGCTGAATTTTGTTTACTAGTATTTTGTTGAGGATTTTTGCATCTAAGTTCATCAGTGATATTGCCCTATAGTTTTCTGTTTTTTTTGACATCTTTGTCTGGTTTTGGTGTCAAGGTTATGGTGGCCTCGTAGAATGAGTTTGGGAGTGTTCCTCCTTCTGCTATATTTTGGAAGAGTTTGAGAAGGATAGGTGTTAGCTTTTCTCTAAATGTTTGATAGAATTCGCCTGTGAAGCCATCTGGTCCTGGGCTTTTGTTTGTTGGAAGATTTTTAATCACAGTCTCAATTTTAGTGCTTGTGATTAGTCTGTTTATATTTTCTATTTCTTCCTGGTTCAGTCTCAGAAGGTTGTGCTTTAATAAGAATTTGTCCATTTCTTCCAGGTTGTCCATTTTGTTGGCATATAGTTGCTTGTAGTAATCTCTCATGATCCTTTGTATTTCTGCACTGTCAGTTGTTACTTCTCCTTTTTCATTTCTAATTCTATTGATTTGAGTCTCCTCCCTTTTTTTCTTGATGAGTCTGGCTAGTGGTTTATCAGTTTTGTTTGTCTTCTCAAAGAACCAGCTTTTAGTTTTACTGATCTTTGCTATTGTTTCCTTAATTTCTTTTTCATTTATTTCTGACCTGATCTTTATGATTTCTTTCCTTTTGCTAACATTGGGGTTTTTTTGTTCTTCTTTCTCGAATTGCTTTAGGTATAAGGTTAGGTTGTTTATTTGAGATGTTTCTTGTTTGTTGAGGTAGGATTGTATTGCTGTAAGCTTCCCTCTTAGAACTGCTTTTGCTGCATCCCATAGATTTTGGGCCATCGTGTTTTCATTGGCATTTGTTTCTAGGTATTATTTGATTTCCTATTTGATTTCTTCAGTGATCTCTTGGTTATTTAGTAGTGTATTGTTTAGCCTCCACGTGTTTGTATTTTTTACAGGTTTTTTTTCCTGTAATTGATATCTAGTCTCATAACGTTGTGGTTGGAAAAGATATTTGATATGATTTCAATTTTCTTAAATTTACCAAGAGTTGATTTGTGACCCAAGATATGATCTATCCTGGAGAATGTTCCATGAGCACTTGAGGAGAAAGTGTATTCTGTTGTTTTTGGATGGAATGTCCTATAAATATCAATTAAGTCCATCTTGTTTAATGTATTATTTAAAGCTTGTGTTTCCTTATTTATTTTCATTTTGCGTCATCTGTCCATTGGTGAAAGTGGGGTGTTAAAGTCCCCTACTATGATTGTGTTACTGTTGATTTCCCCTTTTATGGCTGTTAGTATTTGCCTTATGTTTTGAGGTGCTCCTATGTTGGGCGCATAAATTTTACGATTGTTATATCTTCTTCTTGGATTGATCCCTTGATCATTATGTAGTGTCCTTCTTTGGCCCTTGTAATAGTCTTTATTTTAAAGTCTATTTTTTCTGATATGAGAATTGCTACTCCAGCTTTCTTTTGATTTCCATTTGCGTGCAATATCTTTTTCCATCCCCTCACTTTCAGTCTGTTCGTGTTCCTAGTTCTGAAATGGGTCTCTTGTAGACAGCCTATATACGGGTCTTGTTTTTGTATCCATTCAGCCAGTCTGTCTTTTGGTGGGAGCATTTCATCCATTTACCTTTAAGGTAATTATCGATATTTATGTTCCTATTACCATTTTCTTAATTGTTTTTGGTTTGTTATTGTAGGTCTTTTCCTTCTCTTGTGTTTCCTGCCTAGAGAAGTTCCTTTAGCATTTGTTGTAAAGCTGGTTTGGTGGTGCTGAATTCTCTTAAGTTTTGCTTTTCTGTAAAGGTTTTAATTTCTCCATCAAACCTGAATGAGATCCTTGCTGGGTAGAGTAATCTTCGTTGTAAGCTTTCCCCTTTCATCACTTTAAATATGTCCTGCCACTCCCTTCTGTCTTGCAGCGTTTCTGCTGAAAGATCAGCTGTTAACCTTATGGGGATTCCCTTGTATTTTATTTGTTGCTTTCCCTGCTGCTTTTAATATTTTTTCTTTGTATTTAATTGTTTATAGTTTGATTAGTATGTTTCTTGGCATGTTTCTCCTTTGATTTATCCTGTATGGGACTCTCTGCACTTCCTAGACGTGATTGACTATTTCCTTTCCCATATTAGGGAAGTTTTCAACTGTAATCTCTTCAAATATTTTCTCAGTCCCTTTCTTTTTCTCTTCTTCTTCTGGGACCCCTATATTTCGAGTGTTGGTGCATTTAATGTTGTCCCAGAGGTCTCTGAGGCTGTCCTCAATTCTTTTCATTCTTTTTTCTTTATTCTGCTCTGCTCTAGTTATTTCCACAATTTTATCTTCCAGGTCACTTATCCATTCTTCTGCCTCAGTTATTCTGCTATTAATTCCTGCTAAAGAATTTTTAATTTCATTTATTGTGTTGTTCATCATTGTTTGTTTGCTCTTTAGTTCTTCTAGGTCCTTGTTAAACGTTTCTTGTATTTTCTCCATTTTGTTTCCAAGATTGTTCATCTTTACTCTCATTATTCTGAATTCTTTTTCAGGTAGATTGCCTATTTCCTCTTCATTCCCAAAGTCCACCACCTCAATTTTGGAGTGATTTGTTGTCTATTTAGGTGTTCCAGAGATGAAGCATACATCAAGTTGATTGTGGAGGTTTAATCCGCTGCTTCTGAGGCTGCAAAGAGAAAATTCCTTTTCTCTTCTTTGTTTGCACAGCTCCTGGGGCTCAGCCTCGGATTTGGCCCTGCCTCTGCATGTAGGTTGCCCTCTGATGTCGACAGGAGGGGGTTAAAGGAGTGGCTGATTAGGGGGCTCTGCCTCACTCAGGCTGGGGGGGAGGGAGGTGTATAGAAGGTGGGGTGATCCTGTGGAGGCAGAGGCCTGAGTGACGTTGCAACAGCCTGAGGCGTGCTTTGTGTTCTCCTGGGGAAGTTGTCCCTGGATCACAGGACCCTGGCAGTGGCGGGCTGCACAGGCTCCTGGGAGGGGAGGTGTGGATAGTGACCTGTGCTTGCACACAGGAGATTTGGTGGCTGCAGCAGCAGCCTTAGCGTCTCATGCCCATCTCTGTTGTCTGCGCTGCTAACCGGCGGTTTGCGCCCGTCTCTGAAGCTCTTTTAAGCAGTGTTCTGAATCTCCTCTCCTC
This sequence comes from Balaenoptera physalus, assembly GCF_965194825.1. NCBI lineage: Eukaryota > Metazoa > Chordata > Mammalia > Artiodactyla > Balaenopteridae > Balaenoptera > Balaenoptera physalus. The sequence continues at coordinate 44,373,429 of NC_138903.1, forward strand.
GTGCACCCTGAAACAATGGTCTCTTGCCTCTTAGGCAGTTCCAGACTTTTTTCCGGACTCCCTCTCAGCTAACTGTGGCGCACTAGCCCCCTTCAGGCTGTGTTCCCTCAGCCAACCCCAGTCCTCTCCCTGGGATCTGACCTCCGAAGCCCGAGCCTTAGCTCCTAGCCCCCACCCACCCCTGCGGGTGAGTAGAGAAGCATCTCAGGCTGGTGAGTGCTGGTTGGCACTGATCCTCTGTGCGGGGATCTCTCTGGTTTGCCCTCCGCACCCCTGTTGCTGCGCTCTCCTCCGTGGCTCCGAAGCGTCGCCCCCACCCACCCACACCCCATCTCCGCCAGTGAAGGGGCTTCCTAGTGTGTGGAAACTTTTCCTCCTTCACGGCTCCCTCCCAGAGGTGCAGGTCCCGTCCCTATTCTTTTGTCTCTGTTTTTTCTTTTTTCTGTTGCCCTACCCAGGTACGTGGGGAGTTTCTTGCCTTTTCGGAAGTCTGAGGTCTTCTGCCAGCATTCAGTAGCTGTTCTGCAGGAGTTGTTCCACATGTAGATGTATGTTTGATGTATTTGTGGGGAGGAAGGTGATCTCCACGTCTTACTCCTCTGCCATCTTGAAGATGTCTCCCTATTATCTGGATGCCTCTTTGAAGTGGATGCTTTGGCAATCAAAGCTTAAGTCAGGCACTTACATTACAAAAAGTCAACCTTCAAGGTTTACACTACAAAGTAGCAAATGGGGAAAGCAAGAACCTAAGTTTTGGAGATGAAAGAGGGAGGGTGTGTTCACTCAAGGTGCTCGTAGAGAAGGCAGAGCATCTCCCTCTGATGTAAGATTGGTCACTTACCCAAATGTGTAGGGATAGATAATGCCAGGGTCCTCAAAGGCACTAGAGATATAGCCAGGCCCCTAACTGAATCAGTTCTTGCATTCATAGCAGAGTTTCAGCTGGCCAGGCCTGGTAGCACCACTGTCCTCAATACCACAGACCAGGTAGTTACACCTATCTGGATGTGCCTTTGGAGTTGGACAATATGTGGATTCCTGCCCTGTTTGTGTGTTCCTCCAGATGACCTTTGAGATGAGTCATGAGACCCTGTACTTGGCAGTGAAGCTGGTAGATCACTACCTTATGGAGGTAATATGCAAGAGGGACAAGCTACAACTCCTTGGTTCCACTGCTTTTCTGATTGCAGCAAAATTTGAGGTGAGCCTGAGTCCATAGGACCTGGAGAAAACTAATCAATCGGTTTCTATCCAAGCCAGATATATATGTATGTATGTATGTATGTATATGCATTTATATATGTATGTATATATGTGTGTGTATATGCATGCATATGTATAATATGTGTGTGTATATGTATGTGTTGTATACATGTATATACATATATATACGCATGTGTGTACATTCGCATATGTGTATTTGTGTGTGTATACAATTACATACATGCACACAAATAAGTTTTCCTACCGATTTTTTGTCTTCCTAAGCAGGGAAACTGGTGTTGGGTGCAAATGGTGGTGTATTTGTTTCCTGGCATCAACAAAATTCTCCCTTTTCCTCTTTGAAGATGTGTGTAGGTGGACATATTCCTAGTTAAATGGATTGTTTTTTTTTAAAGCTTCCTTCTGGACCATAATTCTCTGTCCCCACCCCATTTTCTTCTTCCAGCAACTCCACCTCCATCTAGTGGAGTCTTGAATTGCATATATAAGGAAGCATTTCCAAATCTAGGTGCTGGAGACATTTAAGAGAAAATGGCCTAGTGTAGATGGTAGTGAGTCCAAGTAAATTAGTAATTTTTGAAGTAGCAGTATAAAAGCAAATAGCTGGCCTTTCCTTCATAACCATATCCATCTAACTACTTTATCTGAGTCTTTCCTCTTCCTTAGATGCTAAATGATTTTGTTCTGCTCTCATTTTTCCTTCAGATAGGCTAATAGTATAAAACCTTAGGGTTTAGGAACAGAGAAGTAGCAACTTTTATGAGTACAAAAACCTTTAGAACTGTGGATTTGTTTTTGTGTTCCCTACTCAGCTCTATCCCTAACTAGCTTTCTGCTTCCCTTCTTCACTCTCTCCTTCACTCACTAGCTCCTACCTCCATCAGTACCTCCCTCTCTAACTCCACCCCTCCTTTGCTCCTTACTTGCCTCCCTCTCTCGCCACTTCTGGCCCTCACTCCACTTCCGGCCCTCACTGCACTTCCGGCCCTCACTGCACTTCTGCCCTCTCTCCACTTCTGCCCTTGCTCCACTTCCACCCTCGCTCCACTTCTGCCCTGTTCCACTTCTGCCCTTGCTCGGTAGCTCCCTTCCTCCCTCCAGCCTTCTTTCAATCCCTTCCTTGATCCCTCAATCCCTGCTTTGTACACTCGCTCACTCCATGCCGGGCCCCTCCCTCCATCCCACCCACCCACTCTCTGTTGCTCTTTCCAACCCTCCTTTTCTCTATCCTTCTCTCGCTCACTCCCTCCCCTCCTCACTTGATCCCTCCTTCCATGACCTTCTCCCTTCCACCCTGGTTCTATCCCTCACTCCTCCATGCCTTCCCACCCACCTACCCACCCCGTCCCGCCTTCCCTCCTACTCCACCCTCCTCTCTTCTACCCTCCCTTCCTGTCCCTTTCCTTTGTTCACTCTCTTCTCTCCTTCCCTAGCTAATGCTCTTCCCTCTGTCACTCCCTCTCTCCCTTCCTCCTCCTTCCCTCTCCTCCCTGTTGCTTCTCTATTACGTGCTCCCCTCCCTCCTCCTTTGCTTCCTCCTCCCCTCCTCCCTCACCCTTCCTTTTCTGATGATTCCTTCTCTCCCCTCCTTGCTTGCTCCTTCCTCCGTATCTCCCATCCTTGCTCCATGGTACTCTGTCACCATGACTCCCCCCACCTTAACTTCCTCCCACCCTCCTTCCCTGTTTCCTTCCTTTTTCCTCCTCTCTATTCTTCCTTCCTCCCTCCCTCCCTCGTTCTCCCCATTTCCCTCTCTGGCTCACTTCCTTCCCTACTCTCTTTCTCCCTGGTTCCCTTGCTCCCCCTCACTCCCTGCTCCCTCTCACTCACTTCCTTGGTCACTCCCTCCCACCCACTCATGCTTGTTACCTTCCACCCTCTTTCCCTCCCTGGCTCCTTCTCTCCTTGGTTCTCTCCCTCCTTCCCATCCTCCCTCCCTCCTTCCTGCCCTTGCTCCCTAGCCTCCTCCTTCCCTTTCTTCCTCTTTCCCTTCCTCCTCCCTCACTCTCTCCCTTGTTCCCTGCTTCCCTCTCTAGCTCATTTCCTTCCCTGCTCACTGACTTCCTGGTTCATTCCCTTGCTCCCCTTCCTTTCTCTTTTTATGTCTCTCCGTCTCTCCTCCTCCTTCCACCTACCTAGGGATGTCCTTGTGGCTTAAGCAAGTGTTCCCTGCCTCAGCCTCAAGGGGGTTAAAAAAGCAGCTGGGGGTTCCTGGACAACCAAGAGCAGGAGGGAGGAGTGTGCAAGGTGCTCTCATTAGCAAATTTTGGAACCAGGAGCACCCCTCTTCTGGTTATCAGGACAAAGGACCTCCACTAAGTTTTTTGGGGCAGGGGTGTCTTCCCCTCACAGGATTGAGAAGTACAGAAAGACTTTTGCAAGGGGAGGTATGGAGATGATATGAGAAGAGAAGAAAGGAAGGAGCCACTGGTGAGTAGAGCAGTGGAAGGGAGAGTTTCTTGTCCTGGTCTTGTCACTAGGTTGCTGTGTGACCTTGAGCAAGTCACTTCCTCTCTCTGGGCCTCAATTTCCCTGTCTGAAAACCCAGAGGGTTGGTCCAGTTTGTGATCTGAAAATAGAGGTGTGAGAAGAAGGCTGGGGTGGGCAGTGAGATGCAGCTAGAGAAAAGATTCAGGGGTCTTCCTGCCTCCTAGTCCTTTCCCCAAAACTAAGGTTCAGCCTGCAGAGGGCAGGACATGGAAAGGTGCCCCAGATTGTGTGGGGGGGGGGTTCTTCTCACCCTTGGCTTGGCTTGGACCTTCCCAGTCTAGCCCCCTTGCACATCCTCCCATCCCTTTGTCTTCAGTCTCTGCTTAGGTTCCCTCTGTGCCTATCTCTCTCTGTCTCTCACTGCCTATTACCCCAGCAGTGCCCCCTCCCAAACATCCTTATTCGTTCCTTAGACAAGAAAACAAAGTGCGGGCTTATTTTCCATCTCTAGCTCCCTTCCTGTGGTCTCCTTGCCTCTGTTCCCCCCAGAGTAGGCCTTAGACTTCTCACTCATTAGAAGAGAGCTCAGTGCTTCCAGTCCCTGTGCCATATTATGCCGCTTCCAGTGCTATAAGAATCTACCCCAAGAGGCCCTGTCCTCTCTCCTCCTATCTCTCTGATTTTGTTTTTCAGATGTACTACTCCAAAACCAGAAGCTGGCTCTCAGAGCTACCCTGAAGGTTCATGCCAGGGAATGTTATTACCTCCTATCCTTCACCCCTCTCCTCCTCTGCCTTTCATCTCCAAGCAGAGAGGAGTGGGCTGTCTTTGCCTGGTTGTGACTGCCTCTCCTCTCCACCCATAGGAGCCCTGCCCACCTTGTGTGGATGACTTCCTGTACATCTGTGATGATATGTATAAGCGAGATGAGATGCTCGCCATGGAAAACAGCATCCTAAAAACCCTCGAATTTGATATCAACATTCCCATCGCCTATCATTTTCTGCGCAGATATGCTAAGGTAAGACAGGGGAGGTACATCTTCATTTTCCCACTGCTGGGTTAGTCCCCTCCATTCCCAGAGTGGCTGCTTGAGTGGTAGGAAAAGGGAAAGGGACAACTGGGGACAGGGGAATTTCTTCTTCAGTCCACCCTCCTAGATTGGCAATCTTTATGGAGTGTGGGGGGAAGAAAATTGCAGATTTCCATGGTATGCCTATAAAGTTTTGAGGTGAGGGCAGAGTAGGGGAGGGGAAGAAGATTCTTTGATCAGGAAGGGACACTTGGGAAATTTAGGGGAGATGCTGTCAAAGTTCTCTTCCTTCACCTGAATATTGGTTACAGGGGAAGTCACTTTGTATTATACAAGTGTGTCTTGTAGGATTTGTGTGTGTGTGTGTGTGTGTATACACACACACACACATATATATATTCAAACAAGAAAAGGGAAGGAGTTCTTTTGGAGCATGGAATACCTCCTAGTCTGGAACCCAGTGAAAAGTCAACAGTTGGAGGCCTTCGGCTCTTCAAAGGATGACATGTACAGAAAGGGGAGGTGGAGGGTACCACAATCACACTTGATAATTTGGTTTAAAACCCTGAAGATGGCAAATACCATTGCCAATTTCAGAATCCCCTCTCCTAAAGATTCTGTGCTTTGTGGGCAGGGTCCTTGTGTGAGTCATGGTGGCAAAAGAGGTACACTGTTCAGGCAGAGAGCCATTTAGGCCCAAGGTGGGATAACTGGAGTGAGTGAGTGCAGGGGGTTTTCTGCTTGGTGCCAGTGTTCTGAATTGATTGCTGAGCCAGTCTTCTTCCTGCCTTTAGTGTGTCCATGCCAGCATGAAGACACTGACCTTGTCCCGCTTCATCTGTGAAATGACCCTGCAGGAATACGACTATGTCCAGGAGAGGGCTTCCAAGCTAGCTGCTGGCTCCTTCCTCCTGGCCCTCTACATGAAGAAGCTCGGACACTGGGTAAACACTTGTGGGCGGTGGGGAAGAAGGAGTAGGGATTTTTTTTTAAATATTTATTTATTTATTTTATTTTTGGCTGCATCTGGTCTTAGTTGCAGCATGTGGGCTCTTTACTGCAGCACGTGGGGTTCTCTTTAGTTGTGGCACATGGGTTCCAGAGTGTGTGGGCTCAGTAGTTGCGGCACGCGGGCTTAGTTGCCCCGCGGCATGTGGGATCTTAGTTCCCTGCCCAGGGATCGAACCTCCGTCCCCTGCATTGGAAGGCAGATTCTTAACCAGTGGACCACCAGGAAAGTCCCAGGGATATGGATTTAAAAGCACAGGGTCAGCTCAGGAGGAAGGTGTAAACTAGGGCTGTGGGAAACTCTGTGACAAAACTACTACATACCTGCCGTTATGAATCCTTTAACATCTTGACATCTTAGGGGCCTGGCTGCCTAAAGGGTTTCTAGAGCCATGGTTTTAAAGTATTTTATTTCACGTTTCTTCATCACAGTACACTTTCTTCCAAAGACAGCTTACCTGAAAGCCCAGTATCACAAAACAGACTAATGTGAAATTATTCTGATTGCAGCAGGGGATGGGGTGGACCCACTTCTTGCCTGACCCCATTCCACCCCTGCTCCTTGCAGTCCCCTCAGCAAGGCTGGCCCCCCAAGGGTGCTCATTGGAACAGGATTTGGAAAGCACTGACCCAGAGGACAGAGTAGTGAAAGCAACTGTCCATGTGTATAACAGGGGACTCAGAGATATACTATTGTGCTCTTCTCTGAGGAGGAAGACCCCCACAGCCTCCTTCCCCAATACAAATAAAATGCATATTTGATGCTTTCTCAATTTTATAAAAAATTGTGAATAAAAGCAACTTTAGAAAACTATGAATTTTTACTGACGTGTAACATGCAATCCAATAGAAAGAGTATGCTTGCAAATGAGCATACTCTTCCCAACCACTCCTAAGCCCCTGCGGCCTAGAAATTCTAGCACCACTACTGATGGAGAAACCTCTGTGTGCTGAGGAAGAACCCTATAAACAGTTGTGTGAACTTGGACAAGGCACTGAAATTTCTTGGGACAGAGAAAGCATTAAGTAAATGGCAGTGATGACGATGAGAAAGAATACATAATAATAATGGCTAGCATTTATTGATTGCTTAGTCAGTGAACTAAACACTTTGTCTATTAACTCAATCTTCACAACAACCCTATGAGATCAGCACTATTATCCCTATTGTACAGATAAGAAATAACTTCCCGTGTTTGGCTAATGAGAGGCAGAGCTAGGCTTTGGGAACTAGGAGTCTGTTCAAAGAATATACCTACTCTATAATCAGAATGGTGCCGTAGCCCCGGAGCCATGATCCTGGAGGCCCCATACGGACCCAGGCTTTGACCCTTGGATCCTGGGGAAGGCTGGTAGGTCCTGAGAGAGGACAGTTGAGAGGCTCAGGGCAGCAAACTGCTTGCCAACCAGTATAAAAATATTTCAGTGTTTTAACACTTGGCATGGCTGTACCAGTGAGTATCAGCTAAGTGTCAGCCCTGATCTGAACCTAGGTAGTCTGGCTCCACAGTCCTCTACACTATATATACTGCTATAGATGAGAAAGGCTTCACAGAGGAGGTGACTTTTGAGTTGGGTCTTGAGAGATGAGTAGGAACCTTGAGAAGAGACATTCTAGGCAGAGGGAACAATAATTGAAAAGACGTGAAGGCAATAAGAAAACAGTGTGATGTATTCAGGGCAGAATAAGACATTTCCTATGGATAGAGCAGAGGACGTATGAGTAGGGAATGGTGAGAGGTGAGACCAGAATGGTAGAGTGTGGTCAGATTGTGAGAGGCCTTTGATGCCATGCTGAAAGATCCATTTTACACTACGGCATTGCAAGTTTTTAAGGCAGGGGAGTGACATCTTCCTGTTTGTATGTTTTGGAAACAGTACTAGTATATAGCAGTATGGAAGGTATATTAGATGAGAGAGTGTATGTGAACGTATCAACACCAGTGAGTGGGCTTTTAATAATAATCAATGTGAAGCATTGGGGCAGTGAACAATTGAACAATGTGAACAATTGGGGCAGTGACAGTAGGGCTGTTAATCTTAATTAACACACCCAATATGATGTGTTATCCCATGTGTTACTCCCCTGCTCAGCATGCCAATGACTGCCCTTTGCCTGTGGCAGTGGTTTCCAAAGAGTATTCAGTAGAGCCCTGGGATTCCTGCAGAAGTATCTCAGGGGCCATGTAAAAGGTAAAGGGATCCAAATTGGTGGGCTTCTTAGTTCCCGCCCCCAATTCCAGGTAAGATATTTGGGCTTCCAGGTAAGATATTTGGAAAAAAATGAGTTCAGGGAAAATAATTTAAGACATTTTAAGAAAACCACTGCCTCACAGAATAATGAATTTTCTTTTCTCTACCTGTGGAGCTCTCACTAGACTTTCAGTACCTATTGCAGATGTGCCCTCCTCTGCAAAGCTTTTTGTGACTTTCCCAGCCAAAATTCATGGGTCCTGCAGCTCTGTTCCTCCACTGTCCCATGCTCCCTTCCACTGTAGCACTTCCCACACATTTTGTAATTCTCTGTGTGCATGTCTGTTTCCCCCACTAGACTACAGACTCCTCAAGGGCAGGAGCCTTAGTCATCTCTTAGTCATCTTTGTATTCCCAGCATCCTGTATGGGGTTTGGTAATATTAATCCTAGCTAGCATTGTTTGGGTATGTGCTAGACTCTGTTCTGTGTGCTTTATGTCTATTAACTCATTTAAGCCTATTATGTAATTACTGTAATCGTCCCTATTTGGCAGATTTGGAAACTGAGGCACCTAGAGGTTAAGTAACTGGCTCAAGGCCATGCTGTTAATGGAGCTGGAATTTGAACCCAAGCAGTTTGCCTCCAGAACCTTTGCTCTTAAACACTCTGCTATATTCCTTTTGCCACATGATAGGCATACTTAAAGTTGACTGAGAAAATGAATGCATGAAATGATAGCTGTTTGAGCCAGAGAGGAGGAACAGCCTTAAGTTCCTGTTGGCTGTTTAGTTGGGACCTCAAGTTTGTTCTGAGGTTTGCCTGGCCATTGGCTCATAACCTGAGAGTAAGTAACAAAGTCAGTCCTGTTCCTTAAATTCTTTGGTGGATTTCAGTTTAAATACCTATGGCTAGGGCTAATATCCAGCTGGTGCATATGGATATAGCCATACCACTAGCTTGCAGCTGGAACATAGTCTTCTAGGTAGTACCCTTTAATTATTGGTCGGTGTCTGTGCTCTACGAGTCTTTGAATTTGTTTGACTTTCTTCCCTTCCTGTACTATGGATAGGAAGTTTGGATTTGGGTATTGGAGACAGGAAGTGTCTGCTTCCTGTTGTAAAAGTCGCTGTCCATGTTGCTTCTTCCAGGCTCCTACCCTGGAGTATCACAGTGGCTACAAGACCTCTGATCTTCACCCCTTGGTCAGGCAGCTGAACATCCTGCTGACTTTACGTTCGTGCAATAAGCTCAAGGCTGTGCATTCCAAGTATTCCCACCAGTAAGTACCAAGCTCCAGTTGAGGTTGGGTTTGTGCTCAGTCATGGGGAGGCCCAGACTAATCTCATTTAAGGGAAAAGAAAGATTCAGGTACTTTTTACCTTACCTTCTGCTTCAGAGTTAAAGCAAGATAGGGAACCAAGGGCCTATGTCCCACTTATTCCATGGAGCCTGCTTGCTTTGGACTATTTTACACTGAGCAGACCCCTCTTCTTTTTGCAGGGTCTTCTTTGAAGTCACCAAAATCCCACCCTTGGACATGTTGAAACTGGAGGAGATTTTGAACTGCTGCTAATTCTGAGGTTGAGGATCTGGCACTCTGGCAGCAGCCACCAGGGCCAGGCAGGCGTGTAAATAGGCTGTATTTATTCTGTCCTTGAATTTGTCTTTTCATCACTTTTCTTCATTTTTACTGTTTATCTTTTCCCAAACTGATAATGTTGTAAATATTTGTGTTTTTTTTATGAAGGAGAAGAAATTATTGTTGTATTTGATTAGAAATTTAATAAAAATTAATGGTTGTTGTTAAAATGGCTCACTTCCCCCCTTATTGCTCAGGAGCCCCACATGTAGCCCTGTTTTTTTTTCCTGCCTAGTAAAGGCTGTGCCTCAGGGTCTACCTTATCCAATTTCCCTCTCTGTTTGGAGACTTTCTCTTTACAGGAAGAGGAATTGAGCTAGGTGTGAACTGATGAATGAGTCTGTAGAAGGAGGATCCTGGTGGTGGGAGGGGTAGTCCAAAGAGACCCCGCTACCCGACAGGCCTCAGTGTTCAGATCTGGGGCAGCTGGAAGCGTGGGCCAATACCCTTTGGTCCCCATTTCAGGTTGCCAGCTTTCTTTGCTTCTTCCTAGATGATGAAAAGGTAGGGATAAGGATTTTCACTGAAATGTACCCCTACTTTTGTAGTAAGGTGGCTTTCTAGAGTCTAAATTTGAAAAAAACTTTGAGTGGTGCAGTGAAGTCTCTTTTGGTCCTTCAGTCAAGAGGAGAAATTTCCACCTGTGAAATCAGCAAGATGTCCCATGAATGTAAGCATCAACCAGTTGCTCAGTCCTTCATTCATAAAGCTTTAAGAAGATTCTACTCTCTCTCTCTCTACCCTATCTTTGCGGTAATGTGTACTGGTACAGGTACTTCAGTTGTTAACAGAGGACTTGAACATCTTCTGTGCCAGTTGATGAAGAGCCACTGCCTCAATCTTGCCTCTAGGACCTCTGGGACCTCCCCACAATCTAGCAACTGAATCAAGTAATGTCTGTCATAGCAGGAGACCTCCAAGACTCTGTTCTAGTACTGTGGCTGGCAACTGTTGTGATTGCTCTGTGGCCGATTGTTATCACTTGTCAAATATTTTGAAAATTAGTCCTGGAGGTGGATATCTGGTAGAGGGGGCAGTCATTGAAGACTCCCCAATTCTGACCCAAGAATCCCCATGCTAGTCTGGTCATATCTCCTTTTCTGAAGGGTTGGACACAGGAGGGAGAGCATGCCATGCCATTAGATGTCTTAGTGCTTTCTTTTTTTAAAAAACTTTTTATTTTTTTGTTTCCTCAAATTTATTTTTTTAAAAACTTTTATTGGAGTATAGTTGATTTACAATGTTGTGCTAGTTTCAGTAAAGTGATTCAGTTATACATATACATATATGTATATGTTCTTTTTCAGATTCTTTACCCATATAGGTTATTACAGAATATTGAGTAGAGTTCCCTGTGCTATACAGTAGATCCTTGTTGGTTATTTTGTATATAGTAGTGTGTGTATGTTAATCCAAAGCTCCTAATTTATCCCTCCCCCCTCCATGTTTCCCCTTTGGTAACCATAAGCTTGTTTTTGAAATCTGTGAGTTTGTTTTTTTTTTTTTGTTTTTAATTGGAGTATAGTTGATTTACAATGTTGTGTTAGTTTCAGGTGTACAGCAAAGTAAATCAGTTATACATATACATATACCCACTCTTTTTTAGATCCTTTTCCCATATAGGTCATTAAAGAGTATTGACTAGAGTTCCCTGTGCTATACAGCAGGTTCTTATTAGTTATCTATTTTATATACAGTAGTGTGTATATGTCAATCCTGATCTCCCAATTTTATCCTTCCCTCCCTTTCCCCACTGGTAACCATAAGTTTGTTTTCTACATCTATGCCTCTATTTCTGTTTTGTAAGTAAGTTCATTTGTATTATTTTTTTGATTCCACATATAAACGATATCATATGGTATCTGTCTTTCTCTATATGACTTTCTTAGTATGATCATCTCTAGGCCCATCCATGTTGCTGCAAATGGCATTATTTCATTCTTCTTATTTATTTATTTATTTTATTTTTTGGCTGCATTGGATCTTTGTTGCTGCGCACGGGCTTTCTCTAGTTACAGTGAGTGGGGGCTACTCTTCGTTGCGGTGCGTGGGCTTCTCATCGTGGTGGCTTCTCTTGTTGTGGAGCATGGGCTCTAGGCCCATGGGCTTCAGTAGTTGTAGCACGTGGGCTCAGTACTTCACTTAGTATGAGAATCTCTAGGTCCATCCATGTTGCTACAAATGGCACTATTTCGTTCATTTTTATGGCTCATTGTATATGTACCACATCTTCTTTATCCATTCATCTGTCGATGGACATTTAGGTTGCTTCCATGTCTTGGCTATTGTAAATAGTGCTGCAGTGAACATTGGGGTGCATGTATCTTTTCGAAGTATGGTTTTCTCTGGATATATGCCCAGGAGTGGGATTGCTAGATCATATGGTAGTTCCATTATTAGTTTTTTAAGGAACCTCCATACTGTTCTCCATAGTGGCTGTACCAGTTTACATTCCTACCAACAGTGTAGGAGGGTTCCCTTTTTTCCACACCCTCTCCGGCATTGATTGTTTGTAGACTTTTTGATGATGGCCATTCTGACCAGTGTGAGGTGATACCTCATTGTAGTTTTGATTTGCATTTCTCTGATAATTAGTGATGTTGAGCATCTTTTCATGTGTTTGTTGGCCATCTGTATGTCTTCTTTGGAGAAATGTCTATTTAGATCTTGTGCCCATTTTTTGATTGGGTTGTTTGCTTTTTTGATACAGAGGTGCATGAGCTGTTTGTATGTTTTAGAGATTAAACCCTTGTTGGTCGCTTTGTTTTCAAATAGTCTTAGTACTTTCTTACCCATTGTGTCAATTTTCCATTCTCCCTCCCAACTGGCTTTGCCTTGATGACCAGATATCATTAAGTTCCCTCTTGCCCCATCCCACTGCCTTGCAGGATGACTAAAGGGTACAGCCACAGAGGTCCAAGCTGCTTGGCAGTGATTTAGCTGGTACAGCCAATGATGTGTAAACATGCTAAAAGCACTAGGCTGGAAGCTGTCTTGCAAATCTCCAGCCTCACTAAAAGGAAGTGTCTTGTTTGTACCTGCTTTTTGATCCTGGAGTTTCATCGGGGAAACAACTGGTTTATTTCCTCTCCTTTTTACCAACTCCATTGTTCTTTAGAGGTGCTAGTGGAACCATCAATCATTTTTGTTACAATCATTGCACATGTCTCAAAATTTATTTTACACTCATCACTACTTCAGAATTAAGGTAACTATTAGATCTGGATCTTGTTGTTTAATGCCTTTCTAAAGAAGCACGTCTATTTCTTTATCAAGAATTTGTGTTTACTCTATGACATAAATCACAGCAAAACTCTATGACATAAATCACAGCAAGATCCTTTTTGACCCAGCTCCTAGAGAAATGGAAATAAAAACAAAAATAAACAAATGGGACCTAATGAAACTTAAAAGCTTTTGCACAGCAAAGGAAACAATAAACAAGACCAAAAGACAACCCTCAGAATGGGAGAAAATATTTGCAAATGAAGCAACTGACAAAGGCTTAATCTTCAAAATTTACAAGCAGCTCATGCAGCTCAATAACAAAAAAACAAACAACCCAATCCAAAAATGGGCAGAAGACCTAAATAGACATTTCTCCAAAGAAGATATACAGATTGCCAACAAACACATGAAAGAATGCTCAACATCATTAATCATTAGAGAAATGCAAATCAAAGCTACAATGAGATATCATCTCACACCGGTCTGAATGGCCATCATCAAAAAATCTAGAAACAATAAATGCTGGAGAGGGTGTGGAGAAAAGGGAACCCTCTTGCCCTGTTGGTGGGAATGTAAATTGATACAGCCACTATGGAGAACAGTATGGAGGTTCCTTAAAAAACTAAAAATAGAACTACCATACGACCCAGCAATCCCACTACTGGGCATATACCCTGAGAAAACCATAATTCAAAAAGAGTCATGTACCAAAATGTTCATTGCAGCTCTATTTACAATAGCTAGGACATGGAAGCAACCTAAGTGTCCATCATCGGATGAATGGATAAAGAAGATGTGGCACATATATACAATGGAATATTACTCAGAGCCATAAAGAGAGACGAAATGGAGTTATTTGTAGTGAGGTGGATGGAGTTAGAGTCTGTCATACTGAGTGAAGTAAGTCAGAAAGAGAAAAACAAATACAGTATGCTAACACATATATATGGAATCTAAGGGGAAAAAAAAGGTCATGAAGAACCTAGTGGCAAGATGGGAATAAAGACACAGACCTACTAGAGAATGGACTTGAAGATATGGGGAGGGGGAAGGGTAAGATGTGACAAAGTGAGAGAGTGGCATGGACATATATACACTACCAAACGTAAAATAGATAGCTAGTGGGAAGCAACCACATAGCACAGGGAGATCAGCTCTGTGCTTTGTGACCACCTAGAGGGGTGGGATAGGGAGGGTGGGAGGGAGACGCAAGAGGGAGGAGATATGGGGATATATGTATATGTATAGCTGATGCACTTCATTATAAAGCAGAAACTAACACACCATTGTAAAGCAATTATACTCCAATAAAGATGTTAAATTAAAAAAAGAAGAATTTGTGTTTATATTTTGATTCTTCTAGTTCAGTATAACTGGTTTCCTTTGTAACCTTACGGATTTTTATCAGTTTTATTGAGATATAATTCATATATCATACAATTCACCCACTTAAAGTGTACAATTCTATAGTTTTTAGTATATTCACAGAGTTGTACATCTATCACCATGGTCTAATTTTGGAACATTTTCATCACCCCCAAAAGAAACCCCATACCCAGTAGCAGTCAGTCCCCATCCCCACCCCCCAACCCTAGACAGCTACTGATTTACTTTCTGTCTCTATAGATTTACCTGTTCTGGACATTGCATATAAATTAAATCTTACAATGTGTAGCCTTTTGTGTTTAGCTTCTTTCACTTAGCATAATGTTTTCAGAGTTCATCCACGTTGTAGCATGTGTCAGTATTTCATTTCCTTTCATTGCTGAAAAACATTCCATTGTATGGATATACCACATTTTGTTTATCCAGTCATTAGTTGATGGAAATGTGGATTGTTTCCACTTTTTGGCTATTATGAATAATTCTGCTTTGAACATTCATGTACAAATTTTTTGTGTAGACACGTGTTTCATTTCTCTTGGGTATATACTGAAGAGGGAAATTGCTGGACCACTTTACATTACCACCAGCAGTGTATGAGGGTTCCAATTTCTCCACATCCTCTCCAACACTTTTTATTATCTGTCTTTATTATGGCAATTCTAATGGGCATGAAGTGGTATCTTACTGTGGTTTTGATTCACATTTCCCTGATGGCTAATGATGTTGGACATTTTTTTTCTTGTGCTTATTCACCATATATGTATCTTCTTTGGAGAGATGTCTGTTCAAATTATTTGCCCATTCTTAATTGGGTTATTTATTTCTTTATTATTGAGTGGTAAGAATTCTTTATATAATCTGGATCATATATATGATTTGCAAACATTTTCTCTGATTTTGTGGATTGTCTTTTCACATTCTTGATTGTGTTATTTGAAGCATAAAAGTTTTTAATTTTGATGAAGTTTAATTTATCTAAGAAACCATTACCTAGTTTAAGGTCATGAAGATTTATCCCCAATGTTTCTTCTCAGAATTTTATAGTTTTAGCTCTTACATTTAGGTCTTAAATCTATTTTGAATTAATTTTTGTATATGGTGTGATATAGGGGTCCAACTTCATTTTCTTGCATGTGGATATGTTACTGAATTGGTCGCCTGGACCCACGCTGGGGTCCTAGCCCAGGCCAAGTCCTGTTGTCTTGGCCAGGGAGGTTCTTTTTCCAATCGGATTCGCCAGTAATGAAACCGATGCTGAGACTGGAACAGCACAAGCTTTATTCAATAGCCAAAGAATGGGGAAGTGGGAACCTCGTTTGCAAATCAGCTTCTCAATCCAATTTGGGTGGAGACACCATATATATAGGAGGGTTGATGTAAAATGGAGGGAATTGGAAAGAGAGGGAGGAATATTCATGATTTATCTGAGAACAGGAGTGTGGTTTGGACCAGAACTGAGGCAACACTCCTTTTTAGTCCTTGTATGGGCTTTTCTGGTTGTTGTCATGGCAATTGTCAACTGTCAAGGCACTGGTGGGTGTGTCATTTAGCCTACTAATGTATTACAATGAGCATATCATGAGGCTCAAGGCCTAATGGAAGTCAAATCTTCCACCATATTGGGCCTAGCTGGTTCTAACCAGTTATTGTTTTTCTCTTTGCAGCTTCCTCCTGAAACTTAGGTAAGAGCACTTGGTTTCCATTCAAGGAAGGGACAGGGGTATGATTCTGGGGCAACAGCCTTGGTAACATATCCAGTTGCCCCAGTACCATTTGTTGAAAAAACTATACTTTCTCCGCTTAAGTATCTTGGCACCCTTGTTGAAGATTAATTGACTATAAATGTGAAAGCTTATTTCTGGACTCTCAATTCTCTTCCATTTACCTATATGTCTATCCTTATGCCAGTACTACAACATTTTGATTATTGTAGCTTTTTAGTAAGTTTTGAAATTGGGAAACGTGAGTTCTTCAACTTCATTCCTCTTTTCTTAAGATTGTTTTGGCTATTCTGGGTCCCTTGCATCTTTATATGAATTTTGGCATCAGCCTGTCAATTTCTGAAAAGAAAGTTGAGATTTTGATAGAGATTGCATTGAGTTTGTTGGTCAGTTTGGGGAGAACTGCCATCTTAACCATATTAAATCTTCTAATCTTTGAACATGTCTTTTGTGCTGGTCTCATCCTGTTCATAACCAATGTTATGGCTTGACCTGCCCTGTGGTTCTTATGACTGCAAGAGGCTCTCAGCAATAACCATCAAAAAAACTTTGAAGGAGACTAAGTTTTTTGCTTACAGGTCCTGGAAAATACACAGCACACCTGGGGCCACACAGCAAGGTCAAGGGTTGGGGGAGACAGAGACAGAGAGACACACACAGAGACAGAAAGGGGGAGAGGGAGACAGACATACAGAGAGACAGAGAATGAGTGAGCAAGCCTAGCGGGCTGCTTTTATTGAAGGTGGGAACCTAGGGATTCTGGGGCTCACTCATTATTGGTGAATTTAAAATAGAAGAGGGGAATTTGAAGCTAGAGAAGAGAAAAAACAAGCAGCCCAAATGGTCAGTTATAGAAATCAAGCAAGATTGATGAAACAAAGGAGTAGGAACTGGGGTGGGGGTGACTAGCAATGTGTTTTTTGAGGTAGCCATCTTTGAAGTGGGTGCCTCTTTGAAGTAGATGTCTGGGCAATCAAAGCTTAAGTCAGACATTTGCATTACAAAAAAGAGAAAATCCAAATGTCAGGACTTATACTACAACATGGTATGTCTTTCCATTTATTTAAGTCTTTCTTTTCAACAATGTTCTATAGTTATCAGAGTGTAACTTTTATATTTCTATTGTTATATTTATCCCTAAGTTTTTTTTTTAATGGAGCCATCAGTCTTGATCACTGTCAGTTCCTTTCTTACATATTTCAATTATGGCCTTGTAAGAGGGTGACCTCATTAAGTCTCATCACTTTTACCTCCCAAATATTTCTTGAATTGGCATTTTCGTCATAATTTCTATTATCACTGCCCAGGTTTGAGATCTCATCCATTGCCTAGATTACTAGAGTACTTTCCTAACTGGTCTCCCCATCTTCAATCTTGTTCCCTTCTACTTCACCCTCCATATAACCACCAGAGTGATTTATTTAAAATTTGATTCTAGATTACAGTTCTGGGTAAGATGGTTAAGTACTTGCTACTCTTTGTCTGTCACTGAGCACAATCATAAAACCTGGACAGAATTAATGGGACAGCTGTTTGAGAGTTCTGAAAAGTAAATAGCTGCAGGAAGATTGAAGAAGGACACCAGCATTTGAGAAGCCAACAAACAAATGGTGAGTTTCCCACTTCCCCCACCCCATTCCCCGACCTGAACTTAATGCATTTGGAAACCTGGAAGTGAGTACTGCACTACAGGCAGAGAACTCCAGGAGAAGCCCTCTAGTTCTTGCTTGAGAAGTGAGAGAAGGGGGGAAATCCTCCATTTTTCCCTTTATTTCTCTTCTCTCACATCCCAACCCTCAGGCAATCATGCAGTGGCAGCAACAGTGGCAGCAGTGAGAGCCTTCAGGAACCAATACTCTTGGAGAGGGGAACCCTTAGTCTCTGATGGAGCTCTGGCCACAAGAGAGCTGAGCCACACACTGTTGCTTTTTTATCTCTCTTTTCCCACTGCTTGTTTCCAGATGTGGCACTGCTGCAGAAGTGAACAATTTCCACCTGGAGGACTGAAAGGGAAGTCCCAGGAATTGAGTAGCACTGGGGAGACTGTGGAGGGGTAGGAGTTCAGGAAAGTGACCCCATAATGTTTTTTTGTTAATGAGCTCCTAGATACCCACCACTAACCTGTGCCTATGTTGATCAGATACCAATGAGCATACCAAAGAACTGAGATAACAGGCATCCATCTAGATTCCAGACTGACCACTTAGTCACACACACACCAGACAGATCTGAATAACACTGCAAAAGCTTTGAAAACTGAACTGACATTGAACCATCAGCCCATGGAAAGCTGGTGGGAACGTGTGGCCTGAACCTAATCAGATTGACTGCTAAAGCAAAAACATAAATGTTTTCCATACAATTTAAGCAAGACTTAGAGTTTTATAATGTCATACTCAAAATGTCCAGGATATACTCCAGTTTTACCAGGCATACAAAGAACCACGATCATCTCAAGTTGCATGGCAAAAGGCAATCAACAGATATTAACAAGAGGATGCAGATGTTGCACTTATCTGACAAAGACTTTAAATCAGCTACTATTAAAAACTCAAATGAACAGCACAAACACTCTTGGAACAAATGTTAGAATACAGATTCTAATTAGATAAATAGAAGATATAAACAAGTAGAAACCAAGTGGAAACTCAGAATTGAAAAATACAATAACTGAAATAAAAAAAAAACTCACTGGATGGGCTTAATAGCAGAAGTGAGATGTCAGGAAAGAGTCAATAAACTTGAAGGTAGATAAATAGAAATTATGTAATGTGAACAACAGAGAAAAAAAGATTAGAAAAAAAAATAAACAGCACCTTAGGGACACACGGGACAATGATAAAAGGTCTATCAGTCATGCCATTGGAGATCCAGAAGGAAAGGAGAAAGAAGCAGTGCTGAAAAAAAAAAACTTTGAAGAAATAATGGCTTGAAAAATTCCCAATTTTGGTGAAAGACACCAACCTACAGATTCAAGAAAATGAGTAAATCCCTACCAGGATAAGCCAAAAGAAACCCATAGATAGATACATCATAAGAAAACCGCTGAAAAATAAAGACAAAAAAATCTTGAAAGCATTCAGAGAGAAATGATGCATTATGTATAGGGGAACAATGATTTGAATGACTGCAGATTTCTCATCAGAAACTCTAGATCAGAAAGAAGCAACAAACAATTTTTCAGATGTTGAAAGATTTATCAATCCAGAGAATCCAGCAAAAAATACCCTTCAGGAATGAAGGTAAAATTTAAAACACAATTTTAGAAAAAGGAAAACTAAGAAAATTCATAGCAAGCAGACCTGCTGAAAAAGAATTGCTAAAGGAATTTCTTCATACAGAAGTGAAATGATACCAGAAGGGAGAGTGGAACATTGCAAATGATGGAAGAACACAGAAATGGTAAAAATCTGCGTAAATATAATAGAGTATTTTTCTTCTCCTGAGTTTTGATTGAAAGCGAATTACAGCATTTTCTGATGGGATTTTCAGTGTATGTAGATGTAATACATAAGGCAATGATAGCATAAAGTGGAGAGGGTAAAGGGCCCAAAATGCTGGAAAGGGTTTTACATTGCAATTAAAGTAGTAAAATATTGATTCTAAATAGACTGTGAAAAGTATGTGTTTTGTAATCCCTAGAGCAACTACTAAAAAAATTAGACAAAGAGATGTCAAAGTCACAATAAATAAATTAAAATTGGATACTAAAAAATGTTTAAATAATTCAAAAGAAGGCAGGAGAAGGGAAACAAGGAATAATAATTCAGAGGAACAAAACAGAATATAAATAGTAAAATGGTAAACCTAAATCCAGTCATATCAATAATTATATTAAATGGTCTAAACGCCAATGAAAAGACAAAAATTAAAATGGATTAAAAACACAACCCAACTGTATGTCACCTACAGAAACTCACTTCAAATATAATAGATTGAGAGCAAAAGGACAAAAATAGATACCATTCAAAAATGAATGAGGAGGAGCTTCAAGATGGCGGAAGAGTAAGACGCAGAGATCACCTTCCTCCCCACAAATACATCAGAAATACATCTACATGTGGAACAATTACTACAGAACACCTACTGAATGCTGGCAGAAGACCTCACACATGAAAAAGGCAAGAAATTCCCCACGTACCTGGGTAGGGCAACAGAAAAAAGAAAAAACAGACAAAAGAATAGGGACGGGACCTGCAGCAGTGGGAGGGAGCTGTGAAGGAGGAAAGGTTTCTACACACTAGGAAGCCCCTTTGTGGGTGGAGACTGTGGGTGGCGGAGGGGGGAAGCCTCAGAGCCACGGAGGAGAGCGCAGCAGCAGGGGTGCGGAGGGCAAAGTGGAGAGATTCCCGCACAGAGGATTGGTGCTGATCAGCACTCACCAGCCCGATAGGCTTGTCTGCTTACCCGCCGGGGTGGGCGGGGGCTGGGAGCTGAGGCTCGGGCTTCGGTCGGATCACAGGGAGAGGACTGGGGTTGGCGGCGTGAACACAGCCTGAAGGGGGATAGTGTGCCACAGCTAGCCAGGAGGGAGTCCGCGAAAAACTCTGGAGCTGCCGAAGAGACAACAGACTTTTTCTTGCCTCTTTGTTTCCTGGTGCGCGAGGAGAGGGGATTCAGAGCGCCGCTTAGAGGAGCTCCAGAGACTGGTGTGAGCCGTGGCTATCAGCACGGACCACAGAGATGGGCATGAGACGCTAAGGCTGCTGCTGCAGCCACCAAGAAGCCTGTGTGCAAGCACAGGTCACTATCCACACCTCCCCTCCCGGAGCCTGTGCAGCCCACCACTGCCAGGGTCCTGTGATCCAGGGACAACTTCCCCCGGAGAATGCACGGCACACCTCAGGCTGGAGCAACGTCATGGTGGCCTCTGCCGCCCCAAGCTCGCCCCGCATCCGTACCCCTCCCTACCCCCGGCCTGAGTGAGCCAGAGCCCCCGAATCAGCTGCTCCTTTAACCCTGTCCTGTCTGAGCAAAGAACAGACGCCCTCAGGCAACCTACAAGCAGAGGCGGGTCCAAATCCAAAGCTGAACCCCGGGAGCTGTGCGAACAAAGAAGAGAAAGGGAAGTTTCTCCCAGCAGCCTCAGAAGCAGCGGATTACATCTCCACCATGAACTTGATGTACCCTGCCTCTGTGGAATACCTGAATACACAACGAATCATCCCAAATTGAGGAGGTGGACTTTGGGAGCAAAGATATATATATTTTTTTCCCTTTTTCTCTTTTTGTGACTGTGTATGTGTATGCTTCTGTGTGTGATTTTGTCTGTATAGCTTTGCTTTTACCATTTGTCCTAGGGTTCTGTCTGTCCTTTTTTTTTTTACTTAAAAATTTTCTTCTTAATAATTATTTTTTATTTTAATAACTTTATTTTATTTTACTTTCTTCTTTCTTTTCTTCTCCCTTTTATTCTGAGCCATGTAGAGGACAGGCTCTTGGTGCTCAAGCCAGGCGTCAGGGCTGTGCCATTGAGGTGGGAGAGCCAAGTTCAGGACACTGGTCCACAAGAGACCTCCCAGCTCCATGTAAAACCAAACGGCGAAAATCTCCCAGAGATCACCACCTCAACACCAAGACCCAGCTCCACTCAATGACCAGCAAGCTACAGTGCTGGACACCCTATGCCAAACAACTAGCAAGACAGGAACACAACCCCATCCATTAGCAGAGATGCTGCCTAAAATCATCATAAGGTCAAAGACACTCCAAAACACACCAGCAAACGTGGACCTGCCCACCAGAAAGACAAGATCCAGCCTCATCCACCAGAACACAGGAACTAGTCCCCTCCACCAGGAAGCCTACACCACCCACTGAACCAACCTTAGCCACTGGGGACAGACACCAAAAACAATGGGTACTACGAACCTGCAGCCTGCGAAAAGGAGACCCCAAACACAGTAAGTTAAGTAAAATGAGAAGACAGAGAAACACACAGCAGATGAAGGAGCAAGGCAAAAACCCACCAGACCTAACAAATGAAGAGAAAATAGGCAGTCTACCTGAAAAAGAATTCAGAATAATGATAGTAAGGATGATCCAAAATCTTGGAAATAGAATGGAGAAAATACAAGAAACGTTTAACAAGGGCCTAGAGGAACTAAAGAGCAAACAAACAGTGATGAACAACACAATAAATGAAATTAAAAATTCTCTAGAAGGGACCAATAGCAGAATAACTGAGGCAGAAGAACGGATAAGTGACCTGGAAGATAAAATATTGGAAATAACTACTGTGGAGCAGAATAAATAAAAAAGAATGAAAAGAATTGAGGACAGTCTCAGAGACCTCTGGGAAAACATTAAATGCACCAACACTCGAATTACAGGGGTCCCAGGAGAAAAGAGAAGAAGAAAGGGACTGAGAAAATATTTGAAGAGATTATAGTTGAAAACTTCCCTAATACGGGAAAGGAAACAGTCAATCAAGTCCAGGAAGCACAGAGAGTCCCATACAGGATAAATCCAAGGAGAAACATGCCATGACACATATTAATCAAACTATCAAAAATTAAATACAAAGAAAATATTAAAAGCAGCAAGGGAAAAACAACAAGTAACACATAAGGGAATCCCCATAAGGTTAACAGCTGATCTTTCAGCAGAAACTCTGCAAGCCAGAAGGGAGTGGAAGGATATATT
Source organism: Balaenoptera physalus (assembly GCF_965194825.1). NCBI lineage: Eukaryota > Metazoa > Chordata > Mammalia > Artiodactyla > Balaenopteridae > Balaenoptera > Balaenoptera physalus. The sequence continues at coordinate 44,395,938 of NC_138903.1, forward strand.
TAAAGTGATGAAGGAGAAAAACCTACATCCAAGATTACTCTACCCAGTAAGGATCTCATTCAGATTTGACCGAGAAATTAAAAGCTTTACAGAGAAGCAAAAGCTAAGAGAATTCAGCACCACCAAACCAGCTTTACAACAAATGCTAAAGGAACTTCTCTAAGCAGGAAACACAAGAGAAGGAAAAGACCTACAATAATAAACCCAAAACAATTAAGAAAATGGTAATAGGAATATACATATTGATAATTACCTTAAATGTAAGTGGATTAAATGTTCCAACCAAAAGACATAGACTGGCTGAATGGATACAAAAAGAAGATCCGTATATATGTTGTCTACAGGAGACCCACTCCAGACCTAGAGACACATACAGACTTAAAGTAAGGGGATGGAAAAAGATATTCCATGCAAATGGAAATCAAAAGAAAGCTGGAGTAGCAATTCTCATATCAGACAAAAGAGACTTTTAAACAAAGACTATTACAAGAGATGAGGAAGGACACTACATTATAATCAAGGGATCAATCCAAGAAGAAGATATACCAATTGTAAATATTTATGCACCCAACATAGGAGGACCTCAATACATAAGGCAAATACTAACAGCCATAAAAGGGGAAATTGATGGTAATACAATCATAGTAGGGGAATTTAACACCCCACTTTCACCAATGGAGAGATCATCCAAAATGAAAATAAGTAAGGAAACACAAGCTTTAAGTGATACATTAAACAAGATGGACTTAATATTTATAGGACATTCCATCCAAAAACAACAGAATACACATTCTTCTCAAGTGCTCATGGAACATTCTCCAGGATAGATCGTATCTTGGGTCACAAATCAAGCCTTGGTAAATTTAAGAAAATTGAAATCGTATCAACTATCTTTTCCGACCACAATGCTATGAGACTAGATATCAATTAGAGGAAAAAATCTGTAAGAAATACAAACACATGGAGGCTAAACAATACACTACTTAATAACCAAGACATCACTGAAGAAATCAAAGAGGAGATCAAAAAATACCTAGAAACAAATGACAATGAAAACACAACGACCCAAAACCTATGGGATGCAGCAAAAGCAGTTCTAAGACGGAAGTTTATAGCAATACAATCCTACCTTAAGAAACAAGAAACATCTCAAATAAACAACCTAAAGCAATTAGAGAAAGAAGAACAAAAAAATCCCAAAGTTAGAAGAAGGAAAGAAATCCTAAAGATCAGATCAGAAATAAATGAAAAAGATATGAAGGAAACGATAGCAAAGATCAATAAAACTAAAAGGTGGTTCTTTGAGAAGATAAACAAAATTGATAAACCATTAGCCAGCCTTATCAAGAAAAAAAGGGAGAAGACTCAAATCAGTAGAATTAGAAATGAAAAAGGGGAAGTAACCACTGACACTGCAGAAATACAAAGGATCATGAGAGATTACTACAAGCAACTATATACCAATAAAATGGACAACCTGGAAGAAATGGACAAATTCTTAGAAATGCACAACCTTCCGAGACTGAACCAGGAAGAAATAGAAAATATGAACAGACCAATCACAAGCACTGAAATTGAAACTGTGATTAAAAATCTTCCAACAAACAAAAGCCCAGGACCAGATGGCTTCACAGGTGATTTCTATCATACATTTAGAGAAGAGCTAACACCCATCCTTCTCAAACTCCTCCAAAATACAGCAGAGGGAGGAACACTGCCAAACTCATTCTATGAGGCCACCATCATTCTGATACCAAAACCAGACAAAGATGTCACAAAGAAAACTACAGGCCAATAGCACTGATGAACATAGATGCAAAAATCCTCAACAAAATACTAGCAAACAGAATCCAACAGCACATTAAAAGGATCATACACTATGATCAAGTGGAGTTTATCCCAGGAATGCAAGGATTCTTCCATATAGGCAAAATAATCAACGTGATGCACCGTATTAACAAACTGAAGGAGAAAAACCATATGATCATCTCAATAGATGCAGAGAAAGCTTTCAACAAAATTCAACACCCATTTATGATAAAAACCCTGCAGAAAGTAGGCATAGAGGGAACTTTCCTCAACATAATAAAGGCCATATATGACAAACCCACAGCCAACCTCGTCCTCAATGGTGAAAAATTGAAACCATTTCCACTAAGATCAGCAACAAGACAAGGTTGCCCACTCTCACCACTATTATTCAACATAGTTTGGGAAGTTTTAGCCAGAGCAATCAGAGAAGATAAAGAAATAAAAGGAATCCAAATCGGAAAAGAAGAAGTAAAGCTGTCACTGTTTGCAGATGACATGATACTATACATAGAGAATCCTAAAGATGCTACCAGAAAACTACTAGAGCTAATCAATGAATTTGGTAAAGTAGCAGGATACAAAATTAATGCACAGCAATCTCTTGTATTCCTATACACTAATGATGAAAAATCTAAAAGTGAAATTAAGAAAACACTTCCATTTACCATTGCAAAAAAAAGAATAAAATATCTAGGAATAAACCTACCTAAGGAGACAAAAGACCTTTATGCAGAAAATTATAATACTCTGATGAAAGAAATTTAAGGTGTTACAAATAGATGGAGAGATATACCATGTTCTTGGATTGGAAGAATCAGTATTGTGAAAATGACTATACTACCCAAAGCAATCTACAGATTCAGTGCAATCCCTATCAAACTACCAATGGCATTTTTCACAGAACTAGAACAAAAAAATTCACAATTTGTATGGAAACACAGAAGACCCCGAATAGCCAAAGCAATCTTGAGAAAGAAAAACGGAGTTGGAGGAATCAGGCTCCCTGACTTCAGACTATACTACAAAGCTACAGTAATCAAGACAGTATGGTACTGGCACAAAAACAGAAATATAGATCAATGGAACAGGATAGAAAGCCCAGAGATAAACCCACGCACATATGGGCACCTTATCTTTGACAGAGGTGGCAAGAATATACAATGGAGAAAAGACAGCCTCTTCAATAAGTGGTGCTGGGAAAACTGGACAGCTACATGTAAAAGAATGAGATTAAAACAGTCCCTAACACCATACACAATAATAAACTCAAATGGATTAAAGACCTAAATGTAAGGCCAGACATCATCAAACTCTTAGAGGAAAACACAGCAGAACACTCTATGACATAAATCACAGCAAGATTCTGTTTGACCCACTTCCTAGAGAAATGGAAATAAAAACAAAAATAAACAAATGCGACCTAATGAAACTTAAAAGCTTTTGCACAGCAAAGGAAACCATAAAGAAGATGAAAAGACAACTCTCAGAATGGGAGAAAATATTTTCAAATGAAGCAACTGACAAAGGATTGATCTCCAAAATTTACAAGTAGCTCATGCAGCTTAATATGAAATAAACTAACAACTCAATCCAAAATGGACAGAAGACCTAAATAAACATTTCTCCAAAGAAGATATACAGATCACCAACAGACACATGAAAGGATGCTCAACACCACTAATCATTAGAGAAATGCAAATCAAAACTACAATGAAGTATCACCTCACACTGTTTAGAATGGCCATCATCAAAAAATCTACAAACAATAAATGCTGGAGAGGGTGTGGCAAAAAGGGAACCCTCTTGCAGTGTTGGTGGGAATGTAAATTGATACAGCCACTATGGAGAACAGTATGGAGGTTCCTTAGAAAAGTAGAAATAGAACTACCATACGACCCAGCAATCCCACTATTGGGCATATTCCCTGAGAAAACCATAATTCAAAAAGAGTCATGTACCACAATGTTCATTGCAGCTCTATTTACAATAGCCAGGACATGGAAGCAACCTAAGTGTCCATCAACAGATGAATGGATAAAGAAGATGTGGCACATATATACAATGGGATAATACTCAGCCATAAAAAGAGACGAAATTGAGTTATTTGTAGTGAGGTGGATGGACCTAGAGTCTGTCACACAGAGTGAAGTAAGTCAGGAAGAGAAAAACAAATACCGTATGCTAACCCATATATATGGAATCTAAGAAGAAGAAAAAAAAAGGCCATGAAGACCCAGGTGCAAGATGGGAATGAAAACGCAGTCCTACTAGAGAATGGACTTGAGCATACGGGGAGGGGGAATGGTAAGCTGGGACAAAGTGAGAGAGTGGCATGGACATATATACACTACCAAACGTAAAATAGGTAGCTAGTGGGAAGCAGCTGCATAGCACAGGGAGATCAGCTCGGTGCTTTGTGACCACCTAGAAGGGTGGGATAGGGAGGGTGGGAGGGAGGGAGATGCAAGAGGGAAGAGAGATGGGGACATATGTATATGTATAACTGATTCACTTTGTTATAAAGCAGAAACTAACACACCATTGTGAAGCAATTATACTACAATAAAGATGTTAAAAAGAAAAAAAATGAATGAAAAGCCTTAAAAAAGAATGAAATGTTGCCATTTGCAACAACATGTATAGACCTGGAGGGTATTATGCTTAGTGAAATAAGTCAGACAGAGAAAGACAAATAATGTTATCACTTATATGTTGGAATCTAAAAAAATGAATGAATATAACAAAACAGAAACAGACTCACAGATATAGAGAAGAAACTAGTGTTTACCAGTGGGGAGATGGAAGAGAGGAGGGCAACATAAAGGTAAGGGGTTAAGAGGTACAAACTACTTTGTATAAAATAAATAAGCTCCAAGGATATATTGTACAGCACAGGGAATATAGGTAATATTTTATAATAACTTTATTGAAGTATAACCTATAAAAATATTTCATCACTATGTTGTACACCTGAAACTAATATAATATTGTAAATCAACTATACTTCAATTAAAAAAATAAACCAGAAAAAAACTAATGTAAAAAAATTGAAATGGCTATATTAACATCAGACAAAATGGACTTCAGAGCAAAGAAATTGCCAGGGGTAAAGAACAACATTATATATTGATAAAAGGGTCAATTCACCAAGAAGACCTAATAATTCTAAATGTATTTGCTCCTAATAACAGAAGTTCAAAATTCAAGAAGCAAACCTTGACAGAGCAGAGAGAAGTGGAAAAAATCTATAATTATAGTTTTAGTAATTGATGGAAATAAGCAGACAGAATCAGAAAGTATATTGAAGAAATGAACAACAACATCAATCAACTGAATCTGACTGATATTTTACTCCACCCAACGACAGCAGGAATACACATTCTCTTAAGTGCACGTGGAACATTCACCAAGATAGACCATATCCTAGGTCATAAAGCAAGCCTTAACCAATTAAGAATAATTGAACTCATACAGAATGTGTTCCCTAGTCACAATGGAATTAAACTAGAAATCAGTAACAGAAAAATAATAGTAAAATTTCCAGACACTTGGAAATTAAATAATATACTTCTAAATAATCTATGTGTCAAAGAAATGTCCGAAGAGTGATTAGAAATATTTTGAACAGAATGAAAATGAATCAAAATTAGTTGAATACAGCAAAAAGCAGTGATTTGAGGGCACTGTATAGCATTAAAAGCTCATATTAGAAAACAAGAAAGATCTGAAATCAATAACTTAAGCTTCCACCTTAAACTAGAAAAAGAACTAAATAAATCAAGCAGAAGGAAAGAAACAGCAACAATCAATGAAATAGGAAACAGAAGAAAAATAGAGAAAATCAATGAAACCCAAAACTGCTTCTTTGCAAAGATCAGTAAAATTGGTAAATTTCTAGCCAGGCTAAACAATGAAAAATGAGAGAAGATTCAAATCATCAATATCAGGAATGAAAGAGGGGAAATCACTACAGACTTCATATTCATTAAAAGGCTATTAAGGGAATACTAAGAACAACTCTATGCACATAAATTTGCCAACTTAGATGAAATGGACCAATTCCCTGAAAACTACAAACTCCCAAATGTCATCCAGATAAAATAGATAACCTGAGTAGTCCTATAACTAATATAGAAATTGAATTCATAGTTGAAAACCTCCCCCCAGAGAAGTCTCCATTATCAGATGGTTTCACTGGTGAATTCTACCAAACATTTAAAGAAGAATTAACACCAATTCTACACTATCTCTCCAGAAAACAGAAAAGGGAACACTTCAACCCATTTTTCAAGGCTAGCTTTATCCATATAACCAAAACCAGACAAAGACAGTATAAAAAAAGAAAATTACAGATCGGTATCTCTCATAAACATAGACTCAAGATCCTTAACAAATCCAATCCAGAAATAGTATGACTCAAACAAATGAAGTTCATCCTGGGAATGCAAACCTGGTTCAATATTTGAAAATCAGTCAATGTAATCAATCATATTAGCAGTTTAAAGAAGAAAAATCACATATCAATTGATATGAAAAAAGCATTTGACAAAATTCAGCATTCATCCATGATAAAAATTATCAACAAACTAAGAATAGATAGAAACTTTCTCAACCTGATAAAGGTTGTTTCCAAAGATCTACATGTAACATCATGTTTAATGGTGAAAGACTGAATACTTTCCCCTTGCCTTAGAAACAAGGCAAGGATGTCTAATCTCACCAGTCCTATTCAATATTATACTAGAAGTTTTATCCAGTGCAATGAGACAAGAAAAAGAAGTAAAAAGAATACAGATTTGAAAAGAATAAGTAAAATTGACTTCCTTTGGGCAAATGACATAACCATATGTGTAGAAAATATCAAGGGATCTACAATAAAAAAGAGAGAGAAAAACTCCTAGAACTAACATGTTTGCTTAACAAAGTAACAGAACACAAAATCAACACATAAAAATCAATCCCATTTCTGTATCCTGACAATGTACAAGGAAATTAAAACTTTAAATACCGTTTATAGTAGGTCCCCAAAGTGAAATGCTTAGGTATAAATCTGATAAAACATCTACAAAATCTGTGTGGTAGAAACTACAAAATGCTGATAAAAGAAATCATGCAAATTGAGAAACAAGGTATTCATGGAATGGAAGTGTCAACTGAGTAAAGATGTCACTTCTGAATTGGTCTGTAGATTGAACTCAATACCAGTCAAAATCCCAGCAGGATTTTTTTTTGTAGATACAGACAAACTGATTCTCAAATTTTATGGGCAAATGAACTAGAATAGCTAAGACAATTTTGAAAAAGAATAAAGTTGAAAGAATCACACCATCCAATTTGAAAATTTGTTATAAAGCTTACAAAGTAATGAATATGGTGTGGTTATTGGGGAAGAGAGAGACAGAACAATGTAACAGAGTAGAGAGTTCAGAATTAGACCCACACAATTATGGCTGTTTGATTTTTGAGAAAGGTGCAAAAAATTCAGTGATAAAAGCAGTCTTTTTTGCTATAATACATGATGTTGGAACAGTTGGATATCCATATGCTAAAGAATGAACCTTCACCTAAATCTTATTCATTATACAAAAATTAACTCAAAATGAGTCATAGATCTAAAATTAAAACATAAAACTATAAAACCTTTAGAAATCAATGTAAAAGAAAATCTTTGTGACATAGGGTTAAATCGGGGTCTCTGAGCAACAGCACCATTGACATTTTGGGCCTGATAATTCTTTGTCATGGAAACTTTGCTGTGCATTGTAGGATATATAGTAGTATCCCCAGCCTTTACCCATGAGAGACCAGTAACACCATGCCCTGCAAGTCATGACAACCAAAAATGTATCCAGACATTGCCCAATGTTCCTGGGGACAGAGTCCCCCCTGGTTAAGAACCACTGAGTTGGAGAAAGAATTTTTAGATATAATGCATAAAAGCACAGTCCATAGAAGAAAAAAAAATGATGGATTGTTCTTTTTATAAAAATGTAAAACTAGGGACTTCCCTGGCAGCCCAGTGGTTAAGACTCCACACTCCCAGTACAGTGGGCATGGGTTCGATCCCTGGTTGGGGAACTAAGATCCTGCATGCTGCATGGCGTGGCCTAAAAAATAAATAAATAAAATGGAAAACTTTTCCTCTGAAAGATATTGTTGAGAGAATGAAAAGATAAACTATGGACTGGCAGAAGATATTTGTAAATCATATATCTGACAAAGAACTTGGATCCAGGATATTTAAAGAATTCTGAAAACTCAACAATAAGTAAATGAAAAACACAATTACAAAAGAGAGAAAAGAATTTGCAACCATTTTACCAAAGAGGATTTAAGTATGACAAATAAGCACATATAAAGGTGTTCAACATCACTAGCTATTAGGGAAAAACTATGATGAGGTATCACTAAACACCTATTAGAATGGCTAAAATGAAAATTACTGAATTCCAAGAGCTGGTGAAGATGTGGAGCAAATGGAACTTTCAAGCATTGCTGGTTTGGATGCAAAATGGTACAGCCACTATGGAAAATAATTTGGAAGTTTCTTATCAAGTTAAACATGATTCTACCATATAATCCAGCAATAACACTCTTGGGTATTTATCCTAGAGAAGTGGATACAATAACCTGGCTATGAATGTTTATAACAGCTTTATTCATAACTGCCAAAAACTGGAAACAACTTAAAGGTCCTTCAATGGCTAAATGGACAAACAAACTGGTAGATCAATACAATGGAATGCTATTCAGCAATAAAATGGAACAAACTGTTGATCACAAAACAAAAGAAGAATCTGAAAGGCATTATGCTGAGTTAAAGAAGCTTGCCTCAAAAGGTTACATATTGTGTGACATTCATTCCTTAAACTATAAGGATGGAAAAATAGATCAGTGATTAGAGGTAGGGTTAAGGTGTAGCTATATAGGAATGATATAAAGGAGATTAATGGGGTAGTGGAAACTTCTGTATCCTGGTAGTGGTGGTGGTTACATGAATATCTACATGTGTTAAAATTCATTGAATTACACACCAAAAGAAAAAAAAAGCAATTTTATCGTATGGTAATTTAAAAAACAGACAAATTCAATTCTGATGGTACTTTACTAGCTTTATAGGATGTAGTCTAAACTTCTTAGCAGGAATTACAGGGCCCACCCTGGTGATAGCTCCTCAGCAATAGGGCTGTTTCTCTCATAAAGCATAAGAATGTTGTTTTTATGGAGGTAGACTGTGGTCCTGAAGGTCACAACTGTTTTGTCTCTAAGTAAGAGACAGTTTTTCGTATTGGAAAGTCAAGGATTTAGAATATCTGAGTTCTCACACTGGTGTAGCATTTTGTGGAATCCTGGTCTAGTACAGCCTCAGTTGCCTCCCTATTAAATGTGACAAATAACTGGTTCCCCCAAGGTCACTGTTAGTAGGGCAGAAATTGAACCACTTTCGATCCTAGGCCTAGCCAATTTTGCATCTGAACAGAACACTCCTTCCCACTTCAACCTTTATGGAGGGGAGAGGAGTATGTGATGTATGGTTTAGGGGAGCAGATTGTATTGTCGAAAGTTTTTCGAGGTACTTTTTGCATTTATGCATCTAGTTAGCAATCTGGGCTGTACTCTACCTCAGTTCACCTCCCCTGCAACTAGTTCATTTCATTGGAATCTGGATCCTGCAGAGAGTTGGCTTCTAAAACAAATACAGTGGCAGGTATTCCCCCATAGGATTGTCCTGAGTTGTTTTAGGTTTTAGAACTTTTTGTGGCAGCCCTTTTAGTGTTATGATCACCCTGATGGAGAGTCTTGGTTTGTGCTGCTGCTGTTGCCCACCCCTCGCCACCTGCCATCCCTACACACATGTGGCTTGTTTAGAGCTTGGATGACAACCCAAGCCCACTCCCCATTTCCACCACCATTCAACTCCTCCCATGCTGAGGTAAATGATGAGACACTGGTGTTGATTATATTTATCCATTTATTAAAATACTTTAAGAAGCAAAACTTTATTAACTTTGAAGACTGGTGTTCCATTTTGTGGGGAGGAGGAATAGGCACACTTTGTGGACCTTTTCTTTCTGCTTTTTTCTGTTACCCCATAACTACCCCAGTTTCCTCCCCCAATCAGCCCCTGGCCCTGCTGCTTACTTGCAGGGGCCTCTGAGGAAACAAAACAAATAAACAAAAAAACATAGATTAAAGATTAGCAGACAAGTAGACAAATGCAATTCCACAAACCATAAAGCCGATCAAGGTCCTTTACAGGATGGAATGGTGCTAATGGGTTTGGTTGCTTTGGTATTAGTTTCTACTTCTTATGAAACTAAAATTCTTCTACTTGTGTCCTGAGGGAAGATGACATTAACCCCAACTGTTTCTTCTGATCAACTTTAACCTAATTTATTAAATTGAAGATGTCTTCCTTATTCTTCCCTTGCCCCTTTGGACACAACACAGGCCCTTTTCCGGTGAGGTGACTGATAGCTGCTGACCTCCTGTAGTATTGACACCAAAAGCAGTTGATGGCAGTCCAAATCCACTGGCATTCTCCTTCCCCACTGTTCTTCTTGCTAGGAATTGCCCATTCAATCAGTCCCTCAGAAAGTGCTCCAAAGATGCAACCAAACTCCAGAACTTTGGCTCTTGATGTCAACTTTGAACATAATCGAGATGGATATTTGGTGTCTGGTCCCACCACCTGAACAATTATATTACTGCAAGTAGTTAACCATGAAGTCCTGAAAGGAGCTTATGCTTCCAGAGGATGGGCCATCTCCCTTGAGAAAGAGATCACCACTTCTTGCTTTGTTTTCAAGCTAGTATGTGCAAGAACAGGTGCTCAGCAAAGCTGTCTTCCTTGTTTTGGGAAACAACTGGTAACTAAGCAGTTTAGGAGGTAACCAAGGGATTTAGCAAGCCACACCTGCTCCTGGGCCTCATCCCCTATCAATTCTGTTCCAGGAGTTGACTCCAGCCTCCAATCTTAGTGGTTTCATTCAATATCATTCTGATTCAGGGTGGAAGGATAGGGTGGGTGAAAGGGAATCCAGATGGTACAACAGAGCAACAGTAGCATTACAACATACAAAGACGGATAGTAAGTCAGCAAAGTAAACACAAGAGATGGAGTACTATTACAGTTTACTGTCATTGGTGATAAAAATAATTACAAGACACAGCCCTGCTTAGGCACTGCCAAGTAAAAGCTACCCTCTCCCAGGACTTCCCTTTGTTTCCTTAAATTTGCTCATTTGGAAATTTTTCATTTTGAAAAAGGCTCTTCTGAAAAAAATGCAACTTGGTTCCCAACTCTGTGAGTGAGCGTGTGTGCAGCTGTTAATGTGTGCAGCCACGGAGGAGCCAAGTTGGGCTGCAACGGTGACCTTATTGATTTGATCTAATACCTCCTCCTGGGAAGAAAGAGTAATGCGGAGAAAGCCAAAGACACAGCAACAGCACATTCCCCACTTAAATACACACAGTAAGTTAACATATTCTGATGCTTAAATAAGTTTTAAATGTTTTCCCATTAACTTTCTTCCCTAGTTGTAGAGCTAGGACTTTTTTGTTTGTTTGGCACAGCAATCAGACGTCTGGGGACTATCCCCTTGTTAGTATTTTTCTCCTCACCCCTGCAGAGGTGGAACACAGGTGGCTGGTTTAAGTGGGCTAGGCTGGTGGAGTTCCAGAGTTGAGAACCAGTGCTTAGAGTTGGATTGTGCACCTCGATAAACCAGCGATTGGACTGAGTCAGGTAACTGAGCACGCTAAGTTTGTCTGAGAAGTGGGGAGAGGACAGTTTCTCGGCTTTCTCTTGATAAGTGGGAAGGGACACTTACTCAAAGGTATGAGTTGAGGGTGGGTGGGGATACAAGGCGGACATGAGAGAACCACTGGAGAAATACTGGAGTTTGATTAGATTTGCCTGACTGGGCGCAGGCATTCAAAAAAATGCTAATTGGGATCTGGAGCAATTTTGGCCTGGTTTGTTTTCATGAGAAATTTGGAAGAAGAACCATGGGAGAAGCAGAAGCTTTTAGCCTCCATTTTCCCAGGCCCATGTACTTTCTGGTCACTTTGAATGTCCCTCTGTACTCAAGGGAAAGGAGCAAGAAGGGAGATTCAAAAGTGATTTGGGGACTTAACCAACAGCCTGCCCAGAAGATGCAGGCCAAGGTGGAGCTTGTGGGGAAGGGCCTAGGCTGTGACTTGATTGTCAGGCAGTCCCTAGCTCAGACATCTGAGTCACAGAGCTCAAGGCCTGGTTGCTCCATATAGTTTTTATTGGGGAAGGGAACAGCACAGGTTGGGGCAGTTGCTGATGTAGAGTCCAGGACAGATAGAGCGAAAAAGGCAGCATGCCAGCTTAGCCCCCTTCTCTAGGGCATTGGTGTTTTTGTTCCCCTTTCTGTGGCCTGGCTCAGAATTTTAAGGGGGCATCAGAATCAGCTGGGCCATAGGTAGATCCCAGCCACTTCTAAGACACTGAAAATGCACCAAAAGATTAGAAGCTCCACCAAGAACTAGGGCAGTTGGTAGAGGCATATGTGTGTGTAGGGTAATGGGGGTGGAGGATGGGATCAGGGTGGGGAGGGATTCCTGGGTTAGCACAATAAATTATAGGGTCATTTAGAGGTCGAGTTGTATTTTCAGTTCTTAAAAATATATATATATATATTTATATATATACATCTTTATATGTCTCTATACATAACTATACTGCAGCACAGCAGCAAAACATTTAGTTAAAAAATCCAGCAAGAATGCAGGCAAACACTCCATGGAGGCATGCAGGCTAGGATCAAGGCAGTAGGAGGGGAGCCTGTATGGTTGCCATAGGGGTGAGTTCCAACCAATGGGCCCACCCAGCCACCAGAGCACCACCTGGACATGTGCAAAGACATACATGCGCACATGGAAAAACAGAAAGGGTTTGCAGAGAGAGCAGTCACCACAAGAAAAGATTTCACATGGTCATTGTAAGAGGCAAGTGGACAAGCCCCCAGGACCTAGTTCTCATCTTAATAAGCCTACTAGGAGAGACCTTCTGAAGTCACAAGTTGCAATTGGCAGGGATTGGGGGAGAAACACCACCAAGCCTGGCTGTCCTGACCCCTCTCCTCATCTCCCTGAGAGTATTTCTTTCATTCATTCCCTAGCATCAACAGTTTCTCTGCCAGTCAGAGAAAAACATTCCCCAACTCCCTGAAAAGGTGAACTCCCTTGAATCCTTTGTAGATCCCAGGCCATTCACAAAAAGCTTAGTTCAATTAAATACTGTAGTTGCTCAAGATGCACGAAGAGAAGGAGAACTGAACAAGACAACTCGGAACAAGAATCTTTGGCCAATGAGAAAATGTAAACCTCTAAGGAGACCTGATTGAGTCCAGGAAAAAAATGTATTAGTGTAAAGAATTGGAGGGTCTTTCTTGGTGGTGCTCATGTTTGTTCTGAAATAATTTAGTCTAGCCTGTATTGAGGTTTCAAGAGTTTTTAGTAGAATCCTAAATGTTGTGAGTTCTCCTTCCAGCTTTCAAGGGTTATAGTTGAGATCCTGATGGTGTTGGAGGATCATCATTTTTTGCTTCATCTTCACGATGTCTGCGGTGCCACAAATTTCCTTTATAGAAAAAAAAGCAAGTATAGAAATAATGAGGTTAGCACATTGCCAGATGCCTAAATGTATGGACGCTAAAGAGAGCAAACAAAGAGTCCTTTAGGAGACAGACTGGTTTGTTCGTATTGTAGCAACCATTTTTAAACCATCTTAGAAAACCAGCTGATGCCATGCAAGCCAAACACAAATGGGATGAGTTCTCAGAACCTGATAATCCATGAAACTGCTATTGACCCTTTCAGAGTCTTCAGAAAGACTCTCAAACACCGTGGGTCTCCCAACTGGCAGATTCTTAGGGACTCAAACCAGTTGGACCAAACACAACTTGGTCCAGGAGATTCTCTCTTGGCATCTGTATGAAGTCTCAGTTCCTCAGAAAAACAAAACAAACCATCACCCTCCATCCCTTCCCCCCCATGTCCACTATGGTCATCTCTCTCAAGCTTCCAGGTCATCTAGGCTCAGAATTTAGGAGAGACAAATGACATCAGAATTGGCATAACTGACAATTCTAAGGGAACCTTCTTTTGAGCCCCACTGACATATCAAGAACATTTAAGTCCAATTCTGAAGAAGGGGTGGAACCAAAATTCAAATAATGAAACAAATTTTGCATTTCCAGGGATTTACTATAACAAAGAATAAGAGTGTTTAGATAGGTCGTGGAACCTGTTCCTGACCCTGTAGGTGCCCAGCACTGACACCCCCAACCCATCTCAAATAATACTGCACATATATACAATGGAATATTACTCAGCCATAAAAAGAAACGAAATGGAGTTATTTGTAGTGAGGTGGATGGAGTTAGAGTCTGTCATACAGAGTGAAGTAAGTCAGAAAGAGAAAAACAAATACAGTATGCTAATACATGTATACGGAATCTAAGGAAAAAAAAAAGGTCATGAAGAACCTAGTGACAAGATGGGAATAAAGACACAGATCTACTAGAGAATGGACTTGAGGATATGGGGAGGGGGAAGGGTAAGATGTGACAAAGTGAGAGAGTGGCATGGACATATATACACTACCAAACGTAAAATAGATAGCTATTGGGAAGCAACCGCATAGCACAGGGAGATCAGCTCTGTGCTCTGTGACCACCTAGAGGGGTGGGATAGGGAGGGTGGGAGGTAGGGAGATGCAAGAGGGAAGAGATATGGGAACATATGTATATGTATAACTGATTCACTTTGTTATAAAGCAGAAACTAACACACCATTGTAAAGCAATTATACTCCAATAAAGATGTTAAAAAAATAATAATGCAAAAAAAATACTGCTTTCTGGAGCAGGACCAAAAGCTTGTAGTTGTATTTGACTGGGAAAGAGATCTAAATATGACTGTTTTGCCATACTTTATCCACTGAGGAAAGGAATGGGTCAAGCAGAAAGGTAACTGGCTGTTCTCATTTTTCTCTTCAGCTGTTTATAACACAGAGATCACAAAGCAAGGTTGCCTCTCAGGTTCTCTCCCTGTCAGTGTCCATATCACTTTCTTTTTTTTTAAGGAGCTTTTTTTTTTTTTTTTTTTTTTTTTTTGGCTGTACCATGCGGCATGCGGGATCTTAGTTCCCCAACCAGTGATCGAACCCGTGACCCCTGCAGTGGAAGCATGGAGTCCTAACCACTGGACAGCCAGGGAATTCCCTCCATATCACTTTCTAACTCACACCTTGTCCAAGAGACTGCTTGGCATCCCCTAAGGTTGGCTCCCAACTGGCCACCTCCTCCATCACCACCGTACCCATGTACATTTCTAATGTGAGCTTCAGGTCTTTGGGAAGTACCCAGGCTGCTGGGGAATTCTTTATGACCTCGATGCCTGTGGGAGAAACTTACCAATAAAACCCTGGATGCCTCGGCCTGATTTAGGTTTGTCTTCCTCTTCTGGCTTCTTCTTCCCCAATTTGGGGAACTTAACTTTCAATCTGAGGCTTCTACTGTCAGTGTCTGAAGACTTTTCCTGGCAAACCACAACAAGAGCAAGGTCAAAATGTTAGTTGCCTAATAGTCAGAAACAATTCCTAGAGGACTGGCAAGGTGGTGAACAAGGATGGCTGCAAGAAGCAGGCAGATCTGCTGTCTGTCCAGGTATGGGAGATACCCCTACCCACTAGTCTTGTGCCCTAGAAAGCATCTGATCTTTACCAAGATCCTACTCTGTGCCAGGTACTTTGCTAAATGCTTTAATAAATGATCTCATATTAATAAATGCTCTTCTGAATTGCCTTTCAGAAGAAACCTAAAGGAAGGGCACAGGACCTTCCCTCGGAACCAAAGCTTTGGAAAGTCCAATGAATAATTGACTCTCCTTCTGCTTTTCCCCACCAAAGTGGATCTGCGTCTTCTGTGGCCTTAAGGTGAGCAAGTTTGGTATCAAGTGAATGAGCAACATCTTCCTGTCTTTCTTTCAATCTACTCTGCCCTTCTTTAGAGCCTCACTTCTTCATCTTTATGGAAATGCTGAAGTCCAGAAAAGAGATTATGCCCAGGCCAGGCAGACTCCCATATTGAGACCTCAGAGCATGGACTGTTTGTTTCATTTCTCTCAATATCCAGTCTGTTTGCCTAGGTCAGGAGCTTGGTGCAAGATAGCTGAACTGAGTAGGAAGGGGGTGCTATAAGAGTTTGCTTCCTTTTCTGCATAACAGCATGTTTTTCTTCCCCAGGGGGCTACTGGTTAAGAGCAGCAAAGGCATATGAGAAAGTTATTAAATCCCTTAAGACCTGAATTTGCCTATGGCTTTTTCTCTTAAATGGTAGACCAATTGCTGCACTAGTCCAAACATGCTTGTATGGCTTGCTCACATGCATATAACTGGTGTATGAAGCCAGAAAACAGGTATAATGAATAGGAGAACCAAGGATTCCTACAGGTTGAAATGAGCAGTTCCATGGTGGAGAAATTTAAAGAAAAACCCTGTCAGACCATAAAAGGTGTAATTTACCTGGTGATAGGTGGACAGCTTTGAGTCATTTGATTTATGAAATGGGACTATTTTTCAGTCTCAGGAGAGCACTCAGAATTGTCAAAAAATGATGACATCCCCACAGCTATATTATAGTCACAGCTGCCATGCTTGATTTTCTTTTAAGCCACACACCTGCTAGGGGAAAGCATTGAGATAGCCTACTTTCCTCCCAGAGTGGGAGGGACAGAAAGCAGCAAGGAGAGGTGATATTTGGTAGATTTAACCACCAGTATGGCCTGGGCACCAACCATTTAGAACAGATGTTGGCTGTAAACACGTGGTATTGGCCATAATGGTATGTACCAGACGAAATTCAGTCCCAGCAGCAGGTACTGAGCAGGGGAGGGGAATTGCAGCCAGGAGAACAGCACAGAAAAAGACCATTCTTGCTTATTCTTTCCCAATCTTCTGCTACAGAGTGATTCTTCTTTCTGGTTATGTTCTCATGGTCATCTAGTTTTTCAGTGTGCCTTCTGCCTTGTCCTGTATACTTATGGTGAGGAGATGGGAGGAGGGGGCTCCATTAAACTCAAGCTGAAAGCCACTACCGGCCTCCCTATGCTACATCAGTCACTGTGTCCTGGCCCACACTGGAAGGCAAAGCACCAAGGAAGAATCCCTCTTCCCCTTTATTTCCCAATCCACAGGTCACATACCTCTGGAGAAAGGATTGAATTCATCCAGTCAATCTCAGATAGCTTTTCAAACTCCTTATTCATGGCATCCAGGGAAGTTTGCAGTGTGGCCTCATACTCAGCATTTCTCAGCTGGTGAAGACAGGAAAAAGAGTGAGTATCCAATGCCTAGCACCCTACCTTCATAGACTCTTGCCTTCTCCCCAACTCCCAGTCCCTGCTAGTGGCCATGAGACCACAGGGTGCCAACTTATATCTCCTTTGGCCCATGGTGTCGGTGGAAAGTATAGCCAGCTCTTTACTTTCTCAATAGGGAGATCCAGGAGACAACCAGACAGTGATGCTTTCCTTAGGGCTTGGCATGATCACAGTTTGGCAAGCAGAGAGGCCCTTTGACCAGTATCAATTAACACTGAGTTGTACCCCTACAGCTTAGGGTCCAGGATAAGGGTCCTACCCTTGACCCTCAAGCCCCTGGAGACACCTAAGTGTCCCCCTAATAATAGCTACCAATTTTTGAGCAAATACTATATGCCAGGCACTGTGCATACAGTTTCATTCCATCTTCCCAATAGCTTGATAATACCTTACAAAGTACTACTGTTCTTGTTTTATAGGTGGGAAAACAGACTCAAAGAAGTTTAGTGCTCAAGATCACATGACTAGACAGAAACCCAGATCTATTCAACTCTATAGCCTACCCTCTATACCACACCATCCCAGAAAGGGTATGTGGGGTGGCCAGATGCTGGGGTGGGGGAAATCTTTATTACACAGTTACCATAATTTAAAGGCTGCTTTGTGAAGCAAGGGGAGGGCTAGTGAGAGATTGGCTCAAATTTTCCCTTCCTGGCAAAGAGGGTCTGCCTCCCCAGGCTGTGCTTTTAGCCCCTAGCTATTCACTCTTAGTGAATGATGTCTTGTCCCATGGGTTTAGGAAACAAAGCTCAAGCATTCCCTAGTAACCCCCAGCACCCACAGGATGAACTCTGTATGCTCCATGGGAGAGTTAAAATAGATTATTCTGGGACCATCTCCAACTCAGAAGAACCAAGTTCTAAACCAATAACATAAGTGAGATAGTTCATGTTCCATTAAATAGTGAGCTGGGAGAACAGATGCATGCTGATATCATCAGCTCTGACATGCTTTCCAGCCCACCTAATTTGGCTTCATCTCTCCTCTCTGGCATGTGGTTTACTTTCAATCTGGCACTTATGTGGCTTCTTGCTGTGCATGGGCCAGCCTTAAGTGGAACCCTGCCGACTGTCACAAATGGGTGGCAGGTGAATGAGCGAGGGATGGGATTGGAGGTTATGACCAATCAGGATGGGATATGAGAGGGGAACAAATCATGTTGACAAATAATCTCTTGCTTTTGCTTTACAACGAATGATTTAGGACAGTACGGAGTAGCCCAGATGCACAGGACACGTGTGTGCACATGGTGGTGGGATGGGGAACAGTGGTGTCAAGAAGAAATGGCCATCACTTCAAAGTAAGGGGGAAAGGGGCAAGGATTCTTAGGGGCATACTTACCAGCAGTGCTCAAAAGGGATTTGATAGTCCTACCCAAAGCCACAGAGAAGAAAGAGGAATTGGGGTCTTAGAAAATGATTCCTAATCATAATAGGAGAGGAATAAAATGGCTTCCTAATGACTTCCTATTTGGCACCTAGAGACTCGGGCTCTGAAAAATAGCATATGGTTGGGCCTGAATCTTATGCTCTGTTCTCTTGTCCTTCTGGCTTCAATAGAGACCTTGTTCAGGACTCTTCTCTGAGATAAATGTGCAAACTGACTCAGGGGACTTCGTTGATCACTTCCTGGTTTCTGTTCTAACATATCACTAAGCCAGTTTGCCACATAAGGGAAGTGGGAGTTACTGGGTGGGATTTTCTTCATCAAAAGGCTACATCCCTCTCCCAACAGTGACTGTTCTCCTCCTTCAAGGGGAGGAATAACAACATTCAAATGAAATAAGCCTGGACTTCCCCGGTGGCGCAGTGGTTAAGAATCCGCCTGCCAATGCAGGGGACACGGGTTTGAGCCCTGGTCCGGGAAGATCCCACAAGCCGCGGAGCAACTAAGCCTGTGTGCCACAACTACTGAGGCTGCATGCTGCAACTACTGAAGACTGCATGCCTAGAGCCCGTGCTCCACAAGAAGAGAAGCCACCGCAATGAGAAGCCTGTGCACCGTAATGAAGAGTAGCCCCCACTCACCACAACTAGAGAAAGCCTGCATGCAGCAACGAAGACCCAATGCAGCCAAAATAAATAAATAAGATAAAAATAAATTTTAAAAGATGAAATAAGCCTTACATCCATGCCACCTCTATGATATGGCCTTTCTGGAGATACATGGTCATTCTTAGCGGCCGTTTGCACCCAGGTCTCATTTGGATGTGTGTATGTGTGGGAGTGTCCTTACCAGGTTCTATATTAAGTGTGATATGTGCTCAATTTGGGTTGTTGGCTGGCACAAACCAATTTTCATGAGCCCATGAGCCTCAAGAAAGCCTGAGTGGCAATAAGAGGCCAAGCTCCCATATTTCCTGCTGCCCAAATTGGCAAGGCCATTGAGCTCTGCCTATATATAGAAGGTACTTCTGGTGCTATCGCTGAAGGCTGAAAGACTCTAGCCTGGGGCTCAGATGCTGGGACAGCCTGGCCTGACTGCCTTAACCACTCTTCCACCTGTGCAGTGTGCCAATTAGATGTGCAAATGGAAAAGGGGAAGTGGCTGCACTTCTTGCAAAAATCAACTCAGAGGCCCCTCTTCAAATAAACCTTAATTAGATGAGAGGCAAGAACAGTACCTTCCTAGGGGCCTTAGCAGCAGACCTCAAAGTGGAGTGGTCATGATCAGTTGACTCATTAAAGCACACTCACCAGGTGTGCCTATGGGCTTTGCATTATGAGAAACAGCAACTCTTCCTGTAGCTCAAAAACTGAGCCTCAGTCCATTTTCCCTAACACTAATAAAATCTACCATCTGTCAAGCTGCTAGGAAGAGCTAGGCACATAATATACAGTAGTTTGTTTAATCCTCACAACAACCTGGACAGGTAGAGATTTTAATTCCTATTTTGTAGGTAGGGAAACTGAGACCCAGAGAGGTGAAGTTACCTCACATACCTACTGTTATGGATTCATTTGTGAATCCAAAAAGATATCCAAAAAGATATCTTGAAATCCTAACCCTCAGTACCTCAATTATTTGGAAATAGGGTCATTGCACATGTAATTATTAAGATGAGATCATTGGTCTGGTCTGGACTCTGGAGTAGGGTGGGCCCTGATCTGGTAAGACTGGTATCCTTTAAGGAGATGGCCATGGGAAGACAGAGAGACACAGGGAGAGCACCATGTGAATATGGAGGATTGGAGTAATGCATCTACAAGCCAAGGAACACAGCAAAGATTGCCAGCAAGTCACCGGAAGCTAGGAAGAGGCAAGGAAGGATTTCCCTAAAGGTTTCAGAAGGAACATGGCCCTGCTGACACCTTGATTTCAGGCTTCTAGCCTACAGAACTGTGAGACAATAAAGTTCTGTTGTCCTAAGTCACCCAGGTTTTAGTACTTTGTTACAGCAGCCTTAGAAAACTAATATAGCTAGTAATTGGCAGATTTGGGATTTGAACTCAGAGACTCCCAACTTTTCCCACTATTCCTTACTGTCTTTCCACATGGTGAGAGACGTATGTGGAAACTTGGGAGATGCAGAGCAGCTCAAAAGAGCTCACCCTTTTCTACTGAAACTATATTAGGTATGGTGAGAAAACGCTGCTTTTGTTTGGCCTGGTCTGGACCCAGGAGACATTTGCCAAAGGAGACAGGCTTTTCTTCAAGGATATTGTAGTCCCTATGGATTCGCATAACTTATAAAGTGACACGATCAATGACAACTCTGGGTGAAGATGACACAGCAGGGACTGCCGGGTAAGCACCTGGCCAAAATGCTCCTACATGTCTTCCAATGCCCTAGAACCAAGCACAGGCTGTGACCAAATTCAGATGGGATACTTTGCCCTCCCTGTTCCAACCCCATCCACTCACCAAGTTTTCATCCAGGAAAGCTTTGGTGTCATCGTAGAGCCCTTTAAGACTAAATGTAACATCTACTGCGTCATTTCTGGTTAGAGTCTGAGAGGAGAAGAAAGGAAAAGAAAGGAAGGGAAAGGACAAAGACAGAGGAGTTGTTGGTTAGTAAGCATGCAGCTGGCTTCTCTGTGGGAAGGTAGGAGCAGGCTAGTAGGATGTGGCTATAAGTGAAAAAGTAATATTCACAATATAGCACAACTAGTAGTTCAGCATGGGCACCAACCAGTCAAAACTGATGCCAGCTATCAACTACCAGTACAGCTGTATTGGTGTGTTGTATGCTGTGGCACAGCACAACTTGGCATTTGGCATCACTGATTGAGTGCTATGGGTATAGGGAAACAGGGAATATGCAAACCAGATAGTAAGTTTGAGGCCACTTGTTGCCATTAGGCTGAAGCCACCTTTCCCATGGTACACGAAGTTAGGCCTAACCATCTGTCTTCTTGAAACGCCAGGCCTGGAGCTCCAGGCCTCTTCCAACTAAGATCCGGCCCCGAATAAACAGGTAACCTACATTTTAGGAGGCCCTGACCCTGTATGTGGCCCTTTTGTATTGTTTGCCTAGCACTAAAGTTACTTTTTAAAAGCATCACTTAAAAATCTTCTGCCAGTGGGTAAAGTCACAGGATGGCACATTTAACATCAAGAATCTAATCTAGACCTTCCCTTCAAGAGGAAAACCAAGGCAGCCTGGAGCACAAGTTTCAATGACAAGTGTCACCTTAACAGGTCATATAGAGATCCAGTTGGAATGAGGAAGGGCCTAAGCCAAGTTCCTCTCCATTCTCAGGCTATTTCTCCTTGAGGCCAGTGTGGTAGATAGCTATCAGGCTGATGAAATCTGCTATGGGATTCTCCCAGTAACCACTCTGGACCTGTAACAAGTCAAGCAATATCTGCCTCCCTCACTACTCTATCCATCAGTTTCCTGCCATGTCATTTGCCCAGTTTCTCTACCCAGCCTCCAGCTCCCCTTCCTTCCCTTTCTTATTTGGTTTGACTCCTTTCCTTCATCTGCCCCTTCCCCCCTTACCTCAATGGGAGTGCAGGAAGCTGCACCTGCCTCATTGCTACTGTCTTTGTTGTAAAATATATCATTCAGGATGTTAGCACTGGCATTCACAGAATCCATGAGGACAGACACATGCTGGTGGACCTTGCTCAGGCCAGTAAGTCTGTAACAAAGCAAGGACAGATAAATGAGTCTAGAGTTCTGAAGGATGTCTGGCCTGAGGTGCTGGTGAGGGTTGGGATTAAGGGTAAATTGTAGTCTTTACTCTCTCCTGTTATTTCTTCTCATTTCTAGGGAGCCACCTATGCCAGAAAATGTTTCTACTCTTCTCTAGGTATTCACTTTTGTCCATCCTTGTCTCGCCAGAATTAGATACTGGGTGCTTTGGGAGAGTGGGAGGCTAGAATAGAGGAAGGAGCTGACTCCAGAAACTCTAAGGCCCTCCTGATATTTAAGGGCAAGGATAAACGTTTTTAGTCCTGTTGGGTCTGGGGCAGCAACAGGAGATCAAAACTTATCTCTGGGCCTAATGAGAGAGGTCCAAGCTGGCTTACTGCTGACCACAAAGACTATTTCCTACGTAGAATGTCAGGGTCCCTGTCAATCTTCAGAGCTCTGAGCAAGACTCCTTTCTGAGGTCAGGCTCTCCAGTAGCCAATAGATACAAGTTGGCTTCTCCCTATCTCTTCTTGGGATTCCCAGCCCTGTATCTGGGCCAGTCCACTTACCTGCTGATGAGGTTTTCTGCAAGCTGAGCTAAGTGCTGCATCTGGGCATACTCCTCATCAGAGAGGCTATCTTGAGATTCCTGGGAGTCCAGCTGGGGTTGAGAGGCAGCCTGGATTTCAGAATGCTTGCACTCCCACATTTTCATTGAGTTCTCAAAGTCCTGGCGATAAAGACAGTGGCAGAGCCTAAAGATTGCTGTAGCTAAGACGGCATGTGACAGATCTGTCTGTGAGTCTGATATTTGTGGGTACTGTGGGGAAAGGGGAAAGAGGGCCTCATCCATTCCCCCATACACCCATCTCCACACCCATACACCTGTCCAACATTTTATTCAATGTCTCTTTCATACTAAGCAGTTTTAGTTTTTTTGTTGTTGTTGTTGTCGTTGTTGCTGTTACCATGCCAAGTCTTGGGACAACATACTTGAATCAGACAGATGTCTGCCTTCCAGAAGCTCCTATAGGTAGGTATCATGATCAATAAGAAAGTGGAGCCCTTTTCAGCTCCCTTCTTTGCCAAATCTAGGCAATATATTCTGATGGATCTTAGAGCTAGACATATCTCGTTTAATTTTGAATTGTGCTTCTGTCATTCACTAGTTGTGTCAGTTTAGCAAAGTATTTAACCTCTATGGTCCTCATTTTCCTCACCTATAAAATGGGAATAAGTGTATCTACCTCACAGGATTGTTGAGAGGACCTACTTGAGAGAATATATGTAAAGTGCCCAACACAAAGTAGGTAGTTTATAAACTAGACATCCCATCCCTTCTCTATTGCTGTGTCTATGGACTGTCCACAGGCCAGAGTGGAAGAAAGCCTCTAAGCATTGAGCATCTGATTAATAATGGCTCCTTTCTAGCTTTAGGTGGTGTAGCTGAGGTGAGTGATATTTGTGAATGCAGTATTTTAAGACGCCTTAGAGGAACCTAAAGACCATATTCAATGAAGAATCTCTTGTTGAGGGAGCAGATTTCTCCGTAACCACCTGAGGCCTTTAACTCTGTGCAGTGGAGGGAGGAGTACAACTTTTTTGAAAACTACAGAAGGGAGCTTCTTGTCTCACTCTCTTGGACAGTGCTTTGCAAGTGTCTATGTATATCAGAGTGTCTCAGGGAGCTTGTCTGCAAATGCAAGTTCCCAGGAAATACCCGTCTCCATTCTGATGCAGTGGGCCTTTGTGGGGCCCAGGAATGTGCACTTCTAACAAGCACCCAAGGTGACTCTGAGATAAGTATCATGCAGACCTCCCTTTAAGGAATTCTGCCTGACTGGAAGTATTCAGTACTCAAGTGATAGCTGTAGATGAGACAACGTAGGAGCCCCAGATGAGCCTTTCCCTTCTTACCCGATCTCTTGTCAGCATCTGGGCAGTGTTCTTGTATCTAATCTTGATAAGGCCTGGCCTCTGAACCCAGGCCTCCCCATCCACCTGCACTGGGATACCTTCTTCACCATCGATGGTTATCATCACCTCACGGCACTGCCAGAGAAGAGGAGGAGGGAGAATGGGGGAGAAAAATGAGGTAACGACCGTAGACCAATCTGATAATCTCACAGTCATGGCCTAAATGTGTATCTGAACAGGACTGGCAAAAATGTGAATCCGATTGTCCCAGGGAGGAAACACATGTTTGCTATGGGCTTTTTGCTCCTTTGGTCCCTACCACCTCTGTTTCCAACTTCAGCCAGCACCTTGCTCCCCACCAGATAACCTGCTCCCTCCACCCTGTCATTCTTATACCTGGTTAATTCCTGAGACTACCCCACATCCTGGATTGTAGCCACAGAGCTCAAACCCTTTCTGGTGCTCACCAGGCCCGTGCCTACCTGGGCGATGCGATGATGATGCAGGTTGATGATACGGGACATTGCCATCTGTACAGAACCAAAGATTGCCACTACCTCTAGCTTCCCATCATCTATCGCAGGAGCCTCATATTCCTGAGGAGGAAGAACTGTGTCACACATCTCACCCTTGAGAAACCACACCTTGCCTATCACAAGCAGGTATGCTTTGAAAGCTCCTGGTGAGAATTTTTCTAGCTCATGAAGAGTGGAGAAACTACTACATTATTAAAAGGAGAAGAATGAGGTCAGGAAGCCAACTTGGGAAAAGGGCACTGAGATAAAAACTCAGTCCCTTTTGAGATCACAACTCTTAACTGACTCTCTCCCTGTCCAATCTAGCATCATAAATCCCCAAGGCCAGTCCCACTGGTCTCATGGCCTTCTTGGGTGAGCTCAGACGAAAGGATTCATGGCCAATTTCTCAGGAGATTTTATTGACAGACCTCCTTAGAGAAAAGGGCATGGCCTAGGTAACCTTTCAAGGATCTTTCAAATGTGAGGAATGGAAAATTCAAAGTCCAGGCAACACCGAAGAATTTATCTGATCCTGAGGTTTTTGGTTGATTCTTGTGCTCTGGGGTGGTAATTGCCTTAAAAAAAAAAAAAAAAACACCTCATCATACAGCTGCTGCCAATAAAGGTCCCCAGCCCATCTCCTCTTCCCCTACACTCCAGTCAATTCAACTCTCCTTTCTGATAGACTTTAGAGGGGTCAAGCCTTTCTTCCTCCCTGTTCCTTGTTCCATACTCACTGTGGTAGCTGTGCTGCTTCCCCAAAAGTTGACGCCTCCAGCATAGCTGGTAATGTTGAGCACTACAATGCCTTGCAGGTTTGGCAAGGAGATGGCTTCTCCATCACACTGAAAGAAAAGAGTAGCCCTTATTGGCTGGCTCTTCAGATACCAATGTGAAGGGCCATTTACAGAGATGGGGGAAGGGCTCTGTCTTCTCTTCATGCTATTATTTTCTTATCCATAAAATGGAAATCTATCTTCATGCTTTCCTCCCATGAGCAATGAGTGAGGATCAGAGTTAAAGCTTGGGAAGAACTAAGGATATAGTGGAAAGTTGATTCCCAAGATCATGATATTTCCTTTCTTCATGCCCAGGAAGGATCACCCTCTTTTCCACTAACCTCCAGGTGCACTCGTTCTTCCAGTTTCCTGTAAGAGCGCTGAAAAAGTTCCTTGCTTCCCAGAAGGCCATACCACATCTTGTTCTTAAGGCGGCTACTACAGGGAGATAAGGGTAGAGAAAGGTAGTCAGAGGGTGAATAATATAAAGATAAGTGGATGAAGAAAAGTAAGAGGAGACACCATCTTATTCGTCAAGTGCCTTCTTATAGAGAGGAGTCATGTTTAATGGTAACTGGACACAAGAGGGAATGCTAGGATAGTGTAACTGGTATCCTTATGTGAACACCAGCTGAAATGGGTTCCTGGGTCTCCTTGAGGCATCAGCATCCCATTGATTTGTCACTTTTACTTGCTTCTGATATTGGTTCAGGCTTGGAAGAGACAGGCTATATTTAGAAAGTAAGGCTCATAAAAAGCTGTGAGCATAACTGGCTAGTACACATCAGCTACCCTGGCAAGTGCCACTCTGGGAGCTCAAGATTTCAGCCACTTGGAATCAATTTCATTTGAAATATGTGACTCTTAGATTGCAGTTTCTTTGAAGCATAACTTTTCTGGCAAAGTGGAGAGATTTCCAAGACCTGTATATCAAACACTTAACTCAGTGCTACAGAATAGAAATAAGCTTACTAGGAAGACTGTAGAGTAGGAACCAGTGGAGAGAATATGGGACGGGCAAGGCTATCCGGAGACTTGTGGTGGAGGTGGGAAGGACAAGGTCCTGTTAACTGTAGAGTCTCTGATAAAAACAGGCAGGATACTTAACAATCACTAGAAAGACTGGATGGAGTTTACTGTGAGCTTTTAAAGTAGAGCCACAGGGCTTCCCTGGTGGCGCAGTGGTTGAGAATCTGCCTGCCAATGCAGGGGACACGGGTTCGAGCCCTGGTCTGGGAGGATCCCACATGCCGCGGAGCAACTAAGCCCGTGAGCCACAGCTACTGAGCCTGCGTATCTGGAGCCTGTGCTCAGCAACAAGAGAGGCCGCGATGGTGAGAGGCCCGCGCACTGCGATGAAGAGTGGCCCCCGCTTGCCGCAGCTAGGGAGAGCCCTCGCACAGAAACGAAGACCCAACACAGCCATTAAAAAAAAAAAAAAAAAAGTAGAGCCACAGAAATGAGCCACCACAGGGCATGGGTTTTGAAATGTAAGAAGGCTAGCACATAGCACAAAATTATTTGCACTCTGTTTTAAACCATAAGTTCTCTGGGCACTTCAGTTTCCTTATCTATTAAAAATTGGAGTTTGGTTATATGGAAATGCAAAATACCTAGAACAACCAAAACAATTCTGAAAAAAGAACAAAGTTGGAGGACTTTCATCTCCCAATTTCAAAACTTACTATAAAGCTACAGTTATCAAGACAGCGTGGTGCTTGCACAGGATAGACACATAGATCAATGGAATGTAGGTGAGAGTCTAGGAAAAAAACCCTTACATTTAGGGTCAATTGATTTTCAACAAAGGTGCCAACACAATTCATTGGGGGAAAGGATAGTTTTAAAAAGTGGTGCTGTGGTAAATGGATATCCATGTGCAAAAAGATGAACTCAGATTCTTACCTAATACCATACATAAAAAGTAACTCAAAACAGATCATAGACTTAAATGTAAGAGCAAAACCAAAAATTTTGGAAGAAAACAGCAAATTTTTAAGATCTTGGGTTAGGCAAAGATTTCTCAAACATGGCATCAAAAGCATGGTCCGTAAAAAAAAAAACCAACAAAAAAAAACTTGATCAATTGGAACTCATCAAAATTCAAAATTTTGTATTTCAAAAGGGACCATTACAAATGAAAAGACAAGCAATAATAACAAAAAAGACAAGCAACTGGGAAGCAATATTTTCAAGACACATCTGATAAAGTACTTGTTCCTCAGCCCAGGCCTGCTCTGAGAAAGACGTTCTGGTGGCAGGTGGGCAGGGATGGTGATGATGGGTGGAGGGTGTGCTTCTTTTTACTCATAATTTCAATTTACCACAAGAACTCTGAGGCTGCCTTAGGGTATGTCTGTAGTACAAAAGTACCAGAAGGTGCCAAGCAGACCAACCAAGATGGGGTAAAATCAGTAGGTCCTGGGGAACCCGGTTAGGAACACTAAGAACCAGTAGGGCGATCTTTGATACTTTGCAGCCTTGCCAAGCAAGAACAGACCTAAAACCACTACTAGGACCTCATCAAGTTCTTGGAGACAGAACAAAGATAGGCAATTGGCTGAATTGAATCAATGTAATCTGTTTTCAGTAACAGTAACACAGTTAGCTGTCCACAGGTCAAGACTATGAAAGCAGCTCCAAGTTCAGGATGCCAGTGCAGCGTCATCACAGATCTGGTCAATATTTGGGGCAAGCTATCCCACTAGTCTAACCTTGAGACTAACGTGTTTTACTTACAAAGGACAGACTCTTTCTGTTTCTTGTCTGTGAGGTAGGGGATGTGGGAATACATGTGTATATTGTGATTGTGTGTTTGTATGTAGGGAGGGGAGTTTCTTTTCCTTACTTGTATTGTCCTGGGTGTTCATCTCTTCTGGTGTTGAATTCCAGAGAAATTTTAGCATCTAGTCCAATTCCAAAATAGTTGTTCATGACACACCTTTCTTTGAAGCGTCTGAAATTAGCCAAAGGGAAGAAGAAAATAGACACTGGTGCAGGAAAGAAGTGCTGTTATCATTGGGCTGCAGACTTTATCTGCGCGATCAACAGCCACTGAGGGAAGGCCCCCTCTACACTGGGCACAAGGCTTAATGTTCTTGAGAGGCACATGTAGATGTCCTATTGTGTTAACAACTAACTTGTTAGCTGTAAGAGAGGACACCCAGCCAGTTGGGTGGATTCAGTGGAACTGGGATTCATAATAAAGAAGCCATCTTTGGAGGCTGTCAGATATGAGTGGTCATTATTTTCTCCACATAAAATAAAGGGAAATAAGAGTCATTGACTTATTCCCATAAAGAAAGAACATTTAAGTATCTCAGATAAAAATATATGATGAAAGTAAAGTCTGTATTACTGTTTCCAGAGATGTCTGAACTCCTTTGTAGCACTTTCACATCAAAGGGCAAAGTGACCACACATTTGAAGGAAAAAAACTGATAAAAGAGGGTAGATGTATATACAACAACAACAACAAAACCAAGTAGTTTGTTTTATTCTTCTGCATCCATCCATTAAAACCAGTGGTGTGCTGGAGCCAGTTCATACCAGTTTATGTAAGCTGATTATGCCTATAATTCCCAACTCTGCATTCAATGACATTATATCAGTAGCTTGAAATAGGCCATGATGAAAGGGTTTACACCAGGAATAAATCAGGGCTTTCATCCCCCCAGAGAGCTGGTTGTTAAACATTTTCCAGCACACCATTGATCAAAACTCATTAGGTAGGTCCATTGAGGCCTCATATATGAGCTTAAGCCAATGGTAAAGCGGAGGGGAATGAGAGTTGAATATAGGAATAAATGGGAAGCTGCAGAAAACTTAAATAATTGCTAGCTGTGTCTTTCTTTTGAGAAACTGAAAATAGTTACAATTTAGCTACTTAATCACAGATATTTTTTATTCATTACTAAACTGACCCTACATCTCTCGCATGAGATTTGTCTTCCTTGACCACAGTCCAGAAATTGGGGATTCTCTAACTGATGTAACTGATTTTCTTAATGGAACTCAAAATGAGTGAATGTGATGGAACTTGGCTACTGGGAATATTCTAAAGAGGTAGGGCTATTGAGACACATGTCTTTAGATTTGCTAGCTAGCCCTCTAAATGTCCACTTACTTCTTAGCAACTCCAATCATTTACTGTTAAAGGCAACAGTGAAAAACAGGTCCTTTGAAATGAAATGAAGTTGTTTTAATAAAAAAAAATAATAATAACAACTGTAACACATATAGCACCTAACTATGGGTGCCAAACACTGCCCAATGCAAGTACTTTGGATATATAAACTCAATAAATACAGCAAACCTATCTGGCAAGTTCTACAATTATCTCCATTTTATACATGAGGAAACTGAGGTTTGGTTGAATTACTTAAGTTCACACAACTAGTAAGTAGAGTCAGCATTTGACTCTGGGTATCCTTAGACTATTCTCTTAACCAGAGAAAGGGAGAAGCCATAGGAAGGTGATAGGCTTAAATACTTACATAGTTTCAGGTGTAAAATATAAGTGCTCCAAATTGAGGTTATCTAGGTCTTCACTTTTGAGAGAAGATATAGAAGACAGAGTACCAAGACGAGAACCTAGACACAAAAGACGTCACCTTGGTGTCAGATACAAACAAGAAAGCCCCTCCCCCCACTTGTATTTCACCCCACTTTCTCTGTTGGAGCAGAGTCAAGCTCAATGACTTTCTCCTTGATAATATTCAGGGTTCTCATTCCAAAGAGGGATCATCTTGGATGGACAGGGACTTCCACTGACAGAATAGAAAGGTTGGGCTGCTTGCTTGCTGGCAGTGAAACAGCTTCAAATCTTGGGTTTCATCAGGCCAGCCTTTTCAAAGTATCTAATGGGGTCATTACTTCTGGACATAGGCATGGGGTCTTATAGTGTGAGGTTTCTCGAGAAGAGGGAGGGATATGTACTGCAGAGTAGGATTATGGCTAAAGGAAGATGCATGAAAATACATCTTTATTCTCTGGGAACTAGAAGACAGAGATGAAGCTTAGAGTAAAGGAAGGAGAAGAGAAAGATCATTACGGTGTCTTGGGCTCATCTGGTTAATATCTTCTGAGTCATCTTCCAGGAAGAAAGTTGAACTAAAGTTCTTGACTGATATTGTCTGTCGGCTTTGCTCATCAAGAACTATAGAGAAAAAGTGGAAGGAAGGAGGGAAGGAAGGAAGGAGAGGAAGGAAAGGAAGGAAGAAAAGGAGGAAAGGAGGGAGGGAGGATTGGTCACATTTCTTGAGCATCTCTTTTGTTTAGTTAATACCAGTCAGTGTGTGGGGAGACAATGGAGACTCCCATTTGATCATCACATCTCCTCCATGATGCTGTTTGTAGTTTCAGCTTTCTTACAGTATTGCCATGTCTCTTCACATCCGTGCCTGAGCTTTCTCTGTTTTACTTGTTACTCTTTTCCTATCGTCCAGTAAATGTGGTTGTGAGTAGAAGCTTGGGGCCAGAGGTAGGGGGAGCAGGGTGGGAAACTCTGTTCTTCTACCTCCATTCTAGCCTCTTTGTTAATTCATTTACTCACATGACCTTTGTTCTAAACTTAAGCCTCTAGGACCATGCCGTTCTTTCAACCAAATGTCTCACCAATACCCAGAATATTTGAGAAGTCTCCTTTCTTTTACCAGCCTATATACTGTATAGCTCAGGTGCTCAGCCTATGCCAAAGCTCATAGGTTCAATCCCTGTGCTGCCAGGGGAGCCTTTCTCTGTCCCATGGCCACAAGTTGCACTTCTAAATCTGACTTATGTATTGATGGAGCAGGCTGAGGATTAGTTGTGACAGGGTTATGGCTACGTCAGATTGATCTGATCCCTGCTACTTGGAAACTACCTACAGAAATAGAGGCAAACTGGCTGTTTAATGATTTCATAGTGCAGAAGGGTTATTTCCTTTCTTTCTTAGAAACTTGGCTGAGGTTGTACATAAAGATACCCAGGCAGGAGAAGGTACTGTAGCTAAAGGTCAAAGGCCAGCCAAAAGGACTTCCTTGCTACATGGACTTCTGTTCAATTCCAATAGCTCAGGTAGAACACACTTGGTGTTATATTTTCTGATCTGTTTTTCAAAGAAGCATTGTGGAGAAGAAGTGGGAACCAAAATGTTAAATTAAGAAGTTGGAGGAGTTGAAAGAGTTTTCATACTGAGTTGGAAGCTTGCAGATTGTCATGAGTTATGGGAAATGGCAATCAATGCTAGAGCTGCCAGGACCACTCTCAGAGCCCTTGTGCCTGATTAATACTGTGTAAGACATGCAGAGATGAACACTATTTTCTTTCTAAAATCGTCATAGGCTCAGTGGTTGGAAGGGGACAGGAGCAGGTGGAAAAAGATTCCATGGCTGGAGGTTGAAGCTGACAGACCTTTGAGCCAAGCCACTTAGCAGCTGTAATTGTTTAGGATGATTGTTAGTTCCAAAAATAAATAAGTAGAAAGAGTTGAGTGCCTGGGAGGTAGGAGGAGCCAAAGGGGCAGCTTATCAGGACTGAGGCTTTTCAAATCAGTGGAGACTAGGACAGACTTTGGATGCTTTATGAATGCAGAATCTAGTCAAGTTTTGGTAGTGATGTCAAATAGTAGACCCAGAGCGAGGGAGACCAGTAAACTACCCACAGGAACCTTCTCTTTCCCCTACCTCAATCACCACAACCCTGGGGCCTTTACCTTGTTCAACTTGGAATATGATGAGTTTCAAGGACTTTTGGAGATTCTGGGCCTTTGTGGCCAGCTCCAACTTGCACTTGGCTATGTGGTCTATTTGAGGGATGAAGGGCTTTCCATCTGTCTTGGCACTGTCTGCATGTGCTGTGGTACTCTTCTCAACTGCTGCATCCTCAGCAAGGATATCAATCAGGACACTGAGCTTGTCATACATTAAGTCGCTCTATATGGGGAAGGAGACAGGGCATTGTTACGAGGGATTTGTGCCTGAAAGCACAGAATGAGGAGTCAGATGGTATGGGGAGAGGTAGGGAGGGGTACTAGTTGGCCAGGAACACTGAGCATAGAAAGCTACATGTGGGGAGATGAAAGTTTAGGGAAAGAACTGCTTGGGTAGATGTGATAAGATAACCAAAAGGTGTTAGGGGGTCAAAGAGACACTGTTTGTTTCAGAGCAGCTGCAGGCATCAATATATGTTGCCTAGTCTTTCTCATGTCAGAGTGGCCTGTAAAATGATGTGTAATATGGCAAAACTGAGGAAAGATAAACATTTCTGGATTGGTGTTTTCATGAGCATGCTCCTATGAATGTGGATGTGGCTCTGCATGGTTGCCTGGTGTCTGCCTTTGTCTGTGTGTATGTTTGGGGGTGTACTACATGATTATAGCTTGATTCCCAGCTCCATCACTTAATAGTTTGTAAACTTAGGTAAGTCACTTAATCTATTTGTGTTTTTATATTCTAGGGCAGTTGTGAAGATTAAATAAGTTAATACATTATAAGTGCTTAGAACAGTTCCTGGCACACAGTAAGTGCTATATAAGTGTTAGCTGTTATTGTTACTGTGGTTGTTATAGAGGTGAATGTGGGTGTATTTCTAGCATGTATTTGTATGTATTTTCAAGAATGTTCTGGTATACAACCATGTGCATACATGTTGGTGTACGCTTGTGTCTAGGTGTAGACAGATGCTTGGCATATGCTTAGGGACATGGTACATGGATAAGCATGTATAGTGCCACTCTTCATTTGGTGAAAGGTGGAAGTTTGATGAGGATTTTCCCCATCAGGGAGGCTTACCAGCTGCTCCTCCTTGCTCTTTTACAATTCCCAGTGAGAGGCACATTTGCTTTTATTAAAAATGGGGCCCTGGCACCACAAAGAGTACAAGAAAAAAGGAAGGAAACTTACTTTCAAAATCACAGACTCTATTGCTGTATTGTTCTGTTTTATCCGGCTCCAGGCCTTTACAATATCAACTACAAAATCTTCCACTGCTGAGCACAGGAATCTGGAAATATAAGATAGATGACACAATGTGACATGGACCATGAGGTCCAGAGACCTTCTCTCTTATAATATTAGTTTCCATCTTCCTCCTCTTCCTTCTCCCTCTCTCTTTCCTGATCTCTCCTCCCTCCCTCTCCTTGTCCCTCTCCCCCAACTCCCTCTCCCCTCTTTGTTTATTCTGATTCTTCATGTGCATATGGTGAAATATGCCAGTACCTAAGAGAGTTTAACTAGCATTTCTTAGCCCAAATTCCAAATTTCCAGGAAACAGAATTCAGTCAGTCCAACTTGGGTCAGGATTTCACCCTGGGTCAAATCAGCTATGGTTCAAGGGCCTGGCTAATTTAGTACAAACATAATGACTTTGGGACGATGGTCCCTGTAGGGACTGTTTCTCAAAAGAGAATGTGGTAGACTTGGAAGGAACCCACCAGAGTCCCAAGAGGAATGAATGACCCACGTATTTAGAAGGGGAGAATGTGTTGCTCAGCTATGCGAAAGCAGCTGTAGCAGGTACCACAGAGAGTTTTCCAGGTATTAAATGGAAAACAAGGTCTCCCTACTGTAGGGAGCTATGCTATGCTCTTGAATGGTATGGAATGTTGTGTTTCCCTTCTGTAACCCTTCTTCCAAATCTGTGGCTTACAATTTTGTCTTTTTGGAGTAACAAGAGCCCTCACCCCAATCTCATCTTTTTTTTTTTTTTTTTCCCCCGTAAACTTTCTATTCAGGAGGTTTGAGTTGGAAGAAATTTGATTTGGGAAGGTAAACATATGCTTTCCTTGGCCTCAACCCCCCAAGCTATTAAAATGAGCCCCATCTCTGACTGAGGAACAGCCCATGAGGGGCAAAAACATCCCAAAAGTTGAGAGCCAAAGGAAGACTGACCTGGTTGCAATGATCATCTCTGTCGGGTACTTGGCCTTCAGGATTTTGTTCAACTCAGTGGTTGCAGATTCTAAGTGTTGGATGGCAGCAGCCTAGGGGGAAAAGGAGTGTTGAGCCCTGGAATCTTAGCACTGTGACATAGTGTGCTACCCATCCTCACCCATCTCATTACTTCCTACTGATGCTTTACCAGCATCCCAACTCTCTCTCTGAAAATAATCACAATTAAAGAACTCTTGTGGAAGATCTCCACAGATAATCTTAGATCTGTGGTCATTCTAAAAATAAGAGATGTATATTGTTTCCTCTCATTTAAATTAATACTCAAAAACTCATATGAAGGAGTTACTGTTTGTTCCATGTTTCAAATGAAAAAAGAATCTCATATTACATAGCTAGTAAATAATAGATCTGGGATTTGAACCCACATCTTTCCAACCAGAGTGTCACCTTTTATATATAATATTAAATATAATAATAGCATCCACTTATATAGAATTTACTATGTGCTAGGTTCTGTTCTAAGATACATATATATATTTTTTAGGTAACCCTTATAACAATCTTATGAAATAAGGATTATTATCCCCATTTCACAAAACAGAAAACTGAGGCATAGGGAAGGGACAGCTGATAGGTGGCACAGACAGGATTCGATTCCAGGTAGTCTGGCTCTTGAGTCTGTACTCCTAACTACAACTTATACTCATCCCTCTCCATCAACCCCACATTCAAACATCTATCAAGTCCTGATGATTCTATCTCTTCAATATGTTTTAACTACGTCCACTTCTTCTTATTCCTATTACCACTTCACCAGCCCAAATCACCATCATCTTTTGCCTAGACAATTACAGCTCTGCCTATCTTTTTTCCTTGCCTCTAGTCTTTATTCCTTCAATTTTTTCTCCACATAACATGTAAATATTCTGTTTTAAACCTTTCTATTAGATAGCAGAATAGATAGATGGATAGATATGTGATAAAGAAAGTATAGTGAAATATTAATGGTAGAAACTACCATTTAAAATTTCCTATATATTTGAAAATTTCATAATAAGAAAAATCTTTATATAATTCTTATTGCTTTTAGATAGAAGTTCAAACTTCCTGGGGGAAGATATCAAGATGGCAGATTAGGAGGACATGGAACTCAATTCCCCCCATGAACACATCAAAAATACATCTAAATGTGGAAAAATTATCACTGAAAACTAACTGGAGACTGGCAGAAAGACTCCTGTACAACCAAGGCTGTAATAAATATCTACACAAAATTGGATAAGAAGGGAAGAGAAGTGATCAGGTTGGGACCTGTGCCCCTGGGAGAGGACACAGAAGAGGGAGAGAATTACAAAGACAGAGAGCCTCCCTGGGGAGTGAGCAGTTCGAGCCACATATTGGGCACCACAGCCCTGGAATCTGACACCAGGAACACAAGTCCCCTTAGCTGGTTAGAAAACCAGTGGGACTAACAGCAGGGCTGTAAGAAACCTAGACTCGGAGGGACTCAAGATGGCGGAATAGGAGGAAGTGGAACTCACCTTCCCCCATGAATACATCAAAAATACATCTACATGTGGAACAATTCTCACTGAAAACTAACAGGAGACTGGCAGAAAGACTCCTATATACCCAAGGCTGTAAGAAAGATCCACATAGAATCAGACAGTAAGGGAAGAGAAGTGATCAGGTTGGGACCTGTGCCCCTAGGAGGGGACTCAGAAGAGAAAGGGGATTACACAGGCAGAGATCCTCCCTGGGGAGTGGTGGTTTGAGCCACAGATTGGGTGCCTCAGCCCTTGGGTCCAACAAAGGGAAGATGAGCCCCCTTGGCTGGTTGAAGGGCCAGTGGGACTAATAGGACGGCTGTGGGATGCCTGGACTCTGCTTGGGAGGAGGCCGTGAAAACTTGCTAGCTCCCAAAACAGGGCAGAAATGGTGGATTGAAACCACCCAGCTGGCTGACTGGTTTCCTGTGACCACTATGGCATGCATCCTAGCCTGAGCCAAGCAAATGCTCCAGCACAGTTTGCCTCATATGGCAGCTCCACATGGGACTAAGGGCTGCCACAATAAGGAAAAAGCTTGGCTGTAAGATACTATGGTGTACCAACTTATAATGGAAAAGAATCTGAAAAAGAACATATATATGTGTGTGTGTGTGTGTGTGTGTGTGTGTGTGTGTGTGTGTATATATATATATATATATATATATATATATATATATATATATTACACCTGAAACATTGTAAATCAACTATACGTCAATTAAAAAAAGATGCTATGGTGGCTCAAACCCTAAGTGGCATCTGAGCAAGCAGGGGGCAGCTGTTACTGGCAGTTGCACAGGTGGAGCATCAGGGGCAGACCAGATCTCTGATGGCAGTCAGACCACCACAGCCCATGCCCCCACCACTGTTGAATACCCACACCAGCCCCTCTTTCTCCAGCATTGCTCCACTCAGGTGAGGGTGCCAGTGCTGGGAGGGAAAAGAGCACACACTTAAAGGGAACTGAGCCAGCTCAGACCCAACCCTCAGGGCTTTTGCTCCAGCACCTTGGGACCTGACCCTGCTCTCAATAGGGCGGTGATGACCACTGAACAGAGGGGAAGCCCTGACTCACACATTGCTCTGGCCCTAGCACCTCCATCTCTAGCCCCACCTCCTACCAAGGTGACAGTTACCAGCACACCCTGAGGAAGGGTGTGACTTGTGCTCACATCAAATCCAGTTCTGCCACCAAAGCCACTGGGGCCTTGTAGACTGTATAGGGATACTCCCACATAAGGACATCCCTCTAAGACCACCATAGGTAATTGTTTCACCTAATTTCATAGAGACAGAGAAAGATAAGCAAAATGAGAAGACAGAATAATTTGTCTCAATTGAAAGAGAAAGAGAAAGCCCTGAAAAAACAACTAATGGAACATAAATAACTTACTAGATAAAAAATTCAAAGCATTAGTAATAAGAAAGCTAACTGAATTAGGGAAAAGAATAGATGAACACAGTGAGAATTTTAACAAGGAATTAGAAAATATAAGAAAAGAACTAGTCAGAACTGAAGAATACAATAACTGAAATGAAAAACACACTGGAAGGAATTAACAGCAGACTAGGTGATACAGAAAAACACATAAGGGATCTGGAAGATAGAAAATGGAAATCACAATCAGAACAGCAAAAAGCATATATACGTGTGTGGGGGGGGGATTTTTCACATTATAGGGGTCCCAAAATGAGAAGAGAGAGAGAAGATGGTTGAAAATTATGGTTGAAAACTTCCCAAGCCTGAAGAAAGAAACAGATATCCAGGTATAAAAAGCACAGAGTGTCTCAAATAAGACGAACCCAAACAGAACCACACCACACCAAGACACCTAATTAAAATGTCAAAAGTGAAAGAGGATTCTAAAGGCAGCAAGAGAAAAATAGTCAGTTACCAGGGACCCCCCATAAGGCTATCAGCTGATTTCTTCACAGAAACATTGCTGGCCAGAAGGTAATGACAAGATATATTCAAAGTCCTGAAAGGGAAAAACCTGCAACCTATAGGACACTCTACCCAGCAAGGTTATAATTTAGACTAGAAGGAGAGATAAAGAACTTCTCACACAAGCAAAAACTAAACGAAATGAGCAATAGCCTACTCTAAAAGAAATGTTGAAGGGTCTTCTCTAAATAGAAAAGAAGTAAGAATCTATAGGAAAGGGAAATCCCCAAATAAGAAAGGCAACTATATAGTAAGGATTTAAGATCAATTAAATAAGCAAGCATGTAGATTAAAAGAAGAAAAAATGTAAAATGTAAAATCAAGTATAAAGACAATTAACAGTAAAGGGATAAGCATGAAGATGTAAAATATGATTAAAAAAACACAAAATGTGGGGGAGGGGAGTAAAAAATGTAGATCTTTTAGAATGTGTTTAAACTTAAATGACTATCAGTTTAAGTCACATAGATATAATTATGGGTCAGTATACTTGAACCCCATGGTAACCACAAATCATGGTAACCATGGTAAAGACACACAAAAACCAAAAAGAAAGGAACCCAAGCATAGTACTAAAGAAAATGATTAGATCACAATGGGAGAAACAAAAAGAAGAAGTGAACAGAGAAGAACTACAAAAACAACTGGAAAACAAGTAATAAAATGGCAATAAGTACATACCTATCAATAATTACTTTCAATGTCAAGAGACTAAGTGTTCCAATCAAAAGACATAGGGTGGCTGATTGGATTAAAAAACAAGACCCTTCAATATGCTGCCTATAAGGGAATCTCTTCAGGCCAAATACACACAGAACAAAAGAGAGGGGATGGAAAACGATATTTCATGAAATCATTAATGACAAGAAAGTGGTGATATCAATATTCATATAGGACAAAAAGACTTTAAAATGAAGACTATAACAAAAGAAAAGGGCATTGTATAATGATAAAGGGATCAATACAAGAAGATATTATACTTGTTAACATATATGCACCTACATAGGAGCACCTAAACATATAAAGCAAATACTAGCAGACGTAAAGGGAGAATTTGACAACAATATAATAATAGTACAGGACTTTAACATTCCACTGACATCAATGGACATATCATCCAGACAGATAATAAGACAACAGTGGATTTAAATGACACAATAGACTAGTTGGACTTAATAGATATCTACAGGACATTCCATCCAAAAACAGCAGATTACATATTCTTTTCAAATGCACATGGAATGTTCTCCAGGACAGATCACATGCTAGGCCACAAAAGAAGTCTCAATAAATTTAAGATAGAAATTATATCAAGTATTTCTTATGACCAAAACAGTATGAAACTAGAAATCAAATACAGAAAGAAAAATGGGAAAAGAACAAACACATGGAGACTACACAACATGCTACTAAAAAACCAATGAGACATGATGAAATCAAAGAGGAAATCAGAAAATACCTCAAGACAAATGAAAACGGAAACACAACTTTCTAAGATCTATGAGATGCAGCAAAAGCAGTTCTAAGGGGGAAGTTAGAACCAATACAGGCCTTCCTCAAGAAACAAAAAAAATCTTGAGTAAACATCTTACCACCTAAAAGCATTAGAAAAAGAAGAACAAACAAAGCCCAAAGTCAGCAGAAATAAGGAAATAATAATAATAATATATAAATAATAATAATAATAAAAATAATAATAATAATCAGAGGGGAAATAAATAAAATAGAGATCCAAAAAACAATAGAAAAGATCAATAAAACCAAGAACTGGTTCCTTAAAAAGATAAATAAAATTCATAAACCTTTAGCCAGGGTCACCAAGAAGAAAAGAGAGAGGATCCAAATAAACAAAATAAGAAACGAAAGAGGAGACATAACAACCAATACCACAGAAATGTAAAAAATCATAAGAGAATACTATGAACAGTTATATGCCAACAAATTGGGCAACCTAGAAGAAATGAACAAATTTCTAGAAAAATACAGCCTGCCAAGACTGCTTCAAGAAGAAACAGACAATTTGAACAGACTAATCACTACAAGTAAAATTGAATCTGTAATAAAAAAAACTTCCAGCAAACAACAGTCCAGGACCAGATGGCTTCAGAGGGGAATTCTAACAAACATATAGAGAAGAGCTAATACTTATCCCTCTCAAACTATTCCAAAAACTTGAAGAGGAAGGAACACTCACAGATTTATTCTACAAGGCCACCATTACTCTGATACCAAACCCAGACAAGGAAACTACACACACAAAAAAAGAAATTATAGGCCAATATCTTTGATGAATATAGATGCAAAAATCCTCAACGAAATATTAGCAAACTGAATACAACAATATATAAAAGGGCTCAAACACCATGATCAAGTTGGATTTATTCCAGGGTCAAGAGGGTGAATCAACATTCACGAATCAATCAATGTGATGCACATTAACAAAAGGAAGGATAAAAATCACAAGATCATCTCAATAGATGCAGGAAAAGCATTTGAAAAATTTCAACATCCACTCATGATAAAAATTCTTATCAAAGTGGGTATAGAGGGAACATATCTCAGCATAATAAGGCCATTATGATAAACCCATTGCCAACATCATACTCAATGGTGAAAAGCTGAAAGACTTCCCACTAAGTTTTGGAACAAGACAAGGATGCCCACTCTTACCACTTCTGTTTAACATAGTAATGGAAGCTCTAGCCACAGCAATCAGAGAAGTAAAAGAAAGAAAAGGCATCCAAATTGGAAGGGAAGAAGTAAAACTGTCACTATTTGCAGATGACATAATACTTTATATTGGGAACTCTAAAGTCTCCACCCCCAAATATTAGGACTAATAAATGAATTCAGCAAGGTTGAAGGATACAAGATTACCATATACAGAAATCTGTTGCATTTATATACACTAATAATGAAATTTCAGAAACAGAAAGTAAAAAATCATCCTGTTTAAAATCATACCAAAAAGAAGAAAATACCAAGAATAAACTTAACCAAGGAGGTGAAAGACCTATAATCTGAAAACTATAAAACAATGATGAAAGGAACTGAAGATAATTCAAAGAAATGGAAAGATATCCTGTGCCCTTGGATTGGAAGAATTAATATTGTTAAAATAGCCATAATACACAAAGGAATCTACAGATTTAATGAAATCCCTATAAAAATATCCATGACATTTTTCACAGAACGAGAACAAATAAAAATCCATAGGGAACCACAAAAAACTCCAAATTGTCAAAGTCATCTTGAGAAAAAAAGAACAAAGCTGGAGGTATAACCCTCCCAGACTTCAGAATATACTACAAAGCTACAGAAATCAAAACAGCATGGTACCGGCACAGAAACAGACACATAGATCAAAGGAGCAGAATAGAGAACCAGAAGTGAACCCACGCACCTATTGTCAATTACTTTATGACAAAAGAGGCAAGAATATACAATGGAGAAAAGACAGTCTCTTCAGCAAGTGGTACTGGGAAAACTGAACAGCCACATGTAAAACAATGAGATTAGAACATTTTCTCAGACCATGTATACAAATAAGCTCAAAGTGGTTCAAAGACCTAAATGTAAGACATGACACCATGAAACTCCTAGAAGAGAACATAGGCAGAACACTCTTTGACAAAAATCGTAACAATATTTTTTTGGGTCCGTCTCCTAAGCCAAAGGAAATAAAGCAAAAATAAAGTAATAGGGCCTAATTAAACTTAAAAAGCTTTTGCACAGCAAAGGAAACTATCAATAACATGAAAATACAACCTATGAAAAGGGAGAAAATATTTGCAAATGGTGTGGCTGACAAGGGGTTAATATCCAAAATACACAAACAGCTCATACAACTCAATATCAAAAAAATAAACAACCCAATCAACAAATGGGCAGAAGACCTGAATAGAAATTTTTCTAAAGAAGACATACATATGGCTAACAGGCACATGAAAAGATGCTCAACATTGCTAATTATTAGAGAAATGCAAAACAAAAATGTGATATCACCTCACGTGTCAGAATGGCTATCATCAAAATGTCTACAAATAACAAATGTTGGAGAGGATGTGGAGAAATGGGAACCCTAGTACACTATTGGTGGGGTTGTACATTGTTTCCAGCCACTATAGAAAACAGTATGGAGTTTCTTTAAAAAACTAAAAGTAGAACTATGATATGATCCAGGAATTTC
Source organism: Balaenoptera physalus (assembly GCF_965194825.1). NCBI lineage: Eukaryota > Metazoa > Chordata > Mammalia > Artiodactyla > Balaenopteridae > Balaenoptera > Balaenoptera physalus. The sequence goes on from NC_138903.1 coordinate 44,438,020, forward strand.
AGTGCTGGGTATGTATTTGTAGAAAATGAAAACACTAATTTGAAAAGATGCATGTACCTCAATGTTCATAGCAGCACTATCTACAATAGTCAAGATATGGAAGCAACCTAAGTGCCCATCAACAGATGAATGGATACAGATGTGGTTTATATATACAATGGAATACTACTCAGCCCCCCCCCAGAAGAATGGAATTCTGCCATTTGCAACAATGTGATGGACCTTGAGGGTATTATGCTTAGTGAAATATGTCAGTGAGGAAAAACAAATACTCTGTTTTATCACTTACATGTGGAATGTGAAAAACAAAACAAATGTATATTCAAAAAACAGAAACAGACTCATAGACGTAGAGAACAAACTAGTGGTTACCAGTGTAGAGGGAATAGGGAGGAGTGAGATAAGGGTATCAGATTAAGAGATACAAAGCACTATGTATAAAATAAATAAGCAACTTTGATATATTATACAGCAAACAAACAACAAAAGAAACCTACACTCTGCTAGTGAAGAGCACACACACACTTGTTTATTCCTGAAACAAGGCAGAAAAAAACAGGTTGAAACTGAATGGGACTCTGGCCAGTTTCCCACAACCACTCTGGCACACAGCCAGCCTGAGCCAAGCACCTGTTCTACCCCACTTGCTTCACCATAACAGCTCTATGCTAGGGTGAGGGTGGCTGAGGGGAGTGCTCAGATTGGAGGGACTATGCCAGCCCAGACCCCAAATGGCATCTGAATGGGGCAGGGGCAGCAACCTGGCATTTATGGAGGCACCACATCAGAAGTATTCCAGGATTCCAAGTGGAACTGGGGACATCACAGCCTGAACCCAGGCCCACACCCATGCCAAATGCCTGCTCCAGCCCCTCTTGCTCCAGCACTGTTCCCCTCTGGGGCAATTGTGCTGGTGCTAGGATGGGGGAAAGAACACACTGAGAGGGAATGGAGCCATCTTGGACCTGACCCTCAGTGCTTCTGCTCCAGCAATTTGGGACCTGCCCCCAGCCCCAAGAGGGTGGTGTTGGCCACTGAAAAAGGGAGAAGCCCTGGCTCACACTGGACTCTAGCTCTTGCTGCTCCATCTGCAGCACCACCTCCTACCGAGGTGATAGCTGCCAGCACACTCTAGGGAAAGACATGACTTGTGCTCAAGTCAGATCTAGCTCTCCCACCAAAGTCACTGGGCACATGCAGACTGTATGGGGATGCTCATACCCAAGGACACCCCTTCAAGACTGGAAAAGGTAACTGTTTAATCTAATTTCATAGAATAGAGACAGCAAAAGTTAAGAACAATGAGAAGACAGAGGGATTTGTTTCATTGAAAAAACAGGAGAAAACCCCTGAAAAAACAAACAACTAATAAAACAGAAATACACAATTTACTAGATAAAGAATTCAAAGCATTAGTAATAGATAGGCTAACTGAATTAGGGAAAAGAATAGATGAACACAGAATTTTAACAAGGAAATAAAAAATTTTAAAAGGTGAAATGAAAAACACACTAGAAGGAATTAACGGCAGACTAGGTGATACAGAAGAATGAATAAGTGATCTGGAAGATAGAATAATGGAAATCATCCAATCGGAATAGTAAAAAGAAAATTTTTAAAAATGAGAACAGTTTAAGGGACATTTGGGACAACACAAAGCATACCAACATCAGCATTATAGGGGTCCCAGAAGAAGAGAGAGGGAGAGGGGGCTTAAAAGTATATTTGATGAAGTTATGGTTGAAAATTTCTTGAAACTGAAGAAGGAAACCAATATCCAGGTACAAGAAGCATAGAGGGTCCCAAACAAGATGAACCCAAACAGATGCATACCAAGACATAATAATTAAAATGGCAAAAGTTTAAGATAAAGAATTCTAAAGGCAGCAAGAGAAAATCAAAGAGTCATATATAAGGGAATCCCCATAAGGCTATCAGCTGATTTCTCTTCAGAAAACTTGCAGGCCAGAAGGTAGGACATGATATATATATAAAGTGCTAAAAGGGAAAAACCTGCAAGCTAGGATGCTCTCCCAGCAAGATTATCACTTAGAATTGAAGGAGAGATAAAGAACTTCTCAGACAAGCAAAAACTAAAAGAATTGAGCAATACTTAACCTACCCTAAAAGAAATGTTAAAGGGTTTTCTCTAATTGAAAAGGCTATAACAAAAAGTAAATTTCTATGGGAAAGGAACAAATTCCACTAGTAAAGGCAAATATATAATAAAGGCTGAGGATCAACCAATTAAGTAAGCTAGTACAAAGATTTAAAGAAAAAAATGTAAAATCAAGTATAACTACAATAAACTGTGAAGGGATAAACATGGAGATGTAAAATATGACATTAAAAACACAAAATGTGGGGGGAGGGGAGTAAAAAAAGTAGATATTTTAGAATGTGTTTGAACTTAAATGACTAACAGTTTTTAAAAAGTAGATACAGTCGTAGGTCAACATATAGGAACCCCTTGGTAACCACAAATTAAAAACCTACAATAGATATATAAAACTAGAGAGAAAGGAACACAAGCAAACCAAGAAAGAAAACCATCAAACCAGAAAGGAAGAAACTAAAAGAAGAAGAAAAGAACAGAGAAGTACAAACACAACCAGAATACAAATAACAAAATGGCAATAAGTACATACCTATCAATAATCACTTTAAAGGTCATTGGACTAAATACTCCAATTGAAAGACATAGGGTGGCTGATTGGATGAAAAAAGAAGACCCATCTATATGCTGCTTACAAGAGACTCACTTCGAGTTAGACACACATAGACTGAAAGTCAGAGGATGGAAAAAGATATTTCATGTAAATTGAAACGACAAGAAAACAGGGGTAGTAATATTCATATAGGACAAAATAATCTTTAAAACAAAGTCTATAACAAAAGATTAAGGGTATTATATAATGATAAAATGATCAATACAATAAGAGGATATAACACTCTTTATCATATACACACCTAATACAGGAACACCTAAATATATAAAGGAAATATTAACAAACATGAGGGGAGAAATTGACAATAATACAAAAATGGTAGGGGACTTTAACACTTCACTTATTTTAATGGACAGATCATCCAGAGAGAAAATCAATAAGGAAATGGTGTCTTAAATGACACAATAGAACAGTTGGACTTATCTACAGGACATTCCATCCAAAAGCAGCAGAATACATATTCTTTTCAAGTGCACCTGGGATGTTCTCCAGGACAGATCACATGCTAGGCCATAAAACAAGTCTCAACAAATTTAAGGAGATAGAAATTATATCAAGCATTTTTTCTGACCACAACAGTATGAAACTAGAAATCAATTACAGGAAGTAAAATGGAAAAACACAAACAGGAGACTAAACAACATGCTACTAAATAAACCAATGGGACATAATTCAAAAAGAGTCATGTACCACAATGTTCACTGCAGCTCTATTTACAATAGCCAGGACACGGAAGCAACCTAAGTGTCCATCAACAGACGAATGGATAAAGAAGATGTGGCACATATATACAATGGAATATTACTCAGCCATAAAAAGAAATGAAATTGAGTTATTTGTAGTGAGGTGGATGGACCTAGAGTCTGTCATACAGAGTGAAGTAAGTCAGAAAGAGAAAAACAAATACCATATGCTAACACATATATATGGAATCTAAAAAAAAAAATTTAAAAAGGTTCTGAAGAACCTAGAGGCAGGACAGGAATAAAGACACAGACATAGAGAATGGACTTGAGCACACAGGGAGTGGGAAGGGTAAGCTGGGACAAAGTGAGAGAGTGGCATGGACATATATACACTACTACCAAGTGTAAAATAGATAGCTAGTGGGAAACAGCCACATAGCACAGGGAGATCAGCTCAGTGCTTTGTGATCACCTAGAGGGGTGGGATAGGGAGTGTGGGAGGGAGACACAAGAGGGAGGAGATATGGGGATATATATATATATGTATAGCTGATTCACTTTGTTATAAAGCAGAAACTAACACACCATTGTAAACAATTATACTCCAATAAAGATGTTAAAAAAAAAGATGGGACAATGATGAAATCAAAGAGGAAATCAGAAAATACCTTGATACAAATGAAAATGGAGACACAACATTCCAAAATCTGTGGGATGCAGCAAAGCAGTTCTAAGAGGGAAGTTTACAGTGATACAGGCCTACCTCAAGAAACAAGAAAAATCTCAAACAACTTATATTACCAACTAAAAGAATTAGAAAAAGAACGAAAAAAGCTCAAAGTCATCAGAAGGCAGGAAATAATAAAGATCAGAAGGAAATAAATAAAACAGAGACCAAAAAAACAATAGAAAAGATCAATGAAACCAAGATCTGGTCCTCTGAAAAGATAAAATTGATAAACCTTTAGTGAGGCTCACCAAGAAGAAAAGAGAGAGGACCCAAATAAAATAAGAAATTAAAGAGGAGACATAACAACCAATACCACAGATATTCAAAAAATCATAAAAGAATACTATGAACAGTTATATGTCAACAAATTGAACAACCTAGAAGAAATAGACACATTTCTAGAAACATACAATCTTTAAAGATTAAATCAGGAAGAAATAGACAATCTGAACAGATCACTAATAGTGAAACTGAATTTGTAATTTAAAAAACTCCCAGCTAACCAAAATCCATGACTGGATGGCTTCACAGGGGAGTTCTACCAAACATACAAAGAAGAGTTAATACATATTATTCTCAAACTATTCCAAAAATTGAAGAGGAAGGAACACACTGTAGTTAATCCATACTTTCCATAAATATTTTGAGTGAATGCATAAGTAAATGGCTGACTGAATTATATCCCCAACACCTAACACAGTTTTTGGTAAATAACTGCTAATTGAAATGTCCCCAATCCTGAATGATCTCATCCTTATCAAGCCCATGGACTATACAAAAGCTTCTCTCTGGGTTTAGCCTATTATTTCAATGTGTAATAAAGATGTTGGCCTGAATTATAGCTAGGCAGTTGTTACCTCAAATCGGGGTACATCCATTTCAACTTGTCCTCTTAGCAGTGGGGTTTGTCTGGGAGTCTCCCGGATCATCACACTCCATCTGAAATGAAGTTTAAAGACAGATATTTAGGGCTCTGTTTCATCACAGGTTGGCACCAATGCTTCACATGTCACGAAAGGGGTCAAAATATTTATGTGATGGGTAGGAATGAGTTGTAGGGGATGCCCAAGTTATCTCAGGTCACGTGATCTCAAGGTATACCCCAAGAGAGACCTCTGCTTCATGACTTCTCAAGGCCAGTGTGATGGAAGGAATTCCACCACAGAGTTCTCAGAGAGCAGTGCTTCTCAAGCAGTGGTAACTACCAAGGTCACCTGAGGTGCTTTTGTAAAATACACGTACCAGGGCTCTACCCAAGACCTACTGAATAAGAATATTTGTGGGGGCTTCCCTGGAGGCGCAGTGGTTGAGAATCTGCCTGCCAATGCAGGGGACATGGGTTCGAGCCCTGGTCTGGGAAGATCCCACATGCCGCGGAGCGACTAGGCCCGTGAGCCACAATTGCTGAGCCTGCGCGTCTGGAGCCTGTGCTCCGCAACAAGAGAGGCCGCGATAGTGAGAGGCCCGCGCACCGCGATGAAGAGTGGCTCCCACTTGCCGCAACTAGAGAAAGCCCTCACACAGAAATGAAGACCCAACACAGCCATAAATAAATAAATAAATTAATTAATTAATTAATTAAAAAAAAAGAATATTTGTGGTAGGGCCCAGCTTGGTACCTTGAAAAAGCTCCCCAGGTTATCCTTATGAGCAGTCATAAATCAAATACTATGCCCCCACATAGAAAGTCTTTCTTCTCAGAAGATTGGAGGGGGAATACTGTCTCTTCTCTAGGACACAGATAATCCAGGCCAATTGTTTATGAGCCCTCTTTTTTTGAGTTTCTTTGAGTACCTGATAAAGCTATAGAATAGTTTCTATACTATCCTAGAATAGAACAGAAAGATGGAAACTTTCCCAAGGAAAAAATATGCTTACATGGATAATTAGCTATGCAATTTGAAGGAGGTTTATAGAACCCTTGAAATTTACCAATGGGGGCTCCTGCTCTAGGATCTTTTAAGTTTGAGGAGGGGCTTCAGTGATGTTTAAAGGATACACAGTAGACCCTGGCTTCTTAATAGGCAAGGTCCCCCAAATTTCCTTGCACCGAAGCCAGAAAGGCAATGAAGCTCTGTGAGGGAGTTTAGAACATTCCTGATTGAGATGATGTAACTGGGAGTAACTGGCAAGGGAATGAAAGAGCCACAACGACCTGATCTTTCAGCTACTCACCTGTCTAGAATCCTCACACCAGCTTGCTCCACTCTGTTGAGGATGTTCAGAGGCGATTTGTTTTTGTTCCAGAATGCACCCCAGCCAAGGACACGGGCCAGATCATTACCGGTTCCAAGAGGGATGACTGCCAGCTGACACTGCAAGAACAAAACCAGGCACCCTTTTCAGACAATCCTACCAAGATCCACCCATAAAAGAACCCAGAGGGTGCTTTTTGGGAAAAAAAAATATGGTTTCAAAACTAGTGGCAATAAGGGACCTATGATTTTAGGAAGTGTAATAGGAAGATGTTTGAAGTTGAGTGAAATTTTCCCTAAGGAGTTGGATCCCACTCTTGGCAATACAGAACCTACTCAGTAAGGGGAAAAGTTGCTGGAATATGACAATATTTGTAGCCATGCTTATAAAAGAGAAATATAGCCACAAATTTCTATCTAGGCTGGGCCAAAGAGGTAAGGTGCCTTAAGGAGATAAAGCTACTGCAGTCAGAAGAGCAGGGGGCTGCTTAGGGAGGGGGTGAGAGGTAGAGGAGCACTTCTGCTACTCTAGAGACTCAGGGAAGAAAGTGGCCTCAGGAGGGGTAGGGAATTGGGGGCTGAATGCTGCCTGATGCCACTTCTTTTTTTCTTGCTTTCCTCCCCTTCAAATCTTCATTTTGGGGCTTGGGAAATAGAGCACTGCTCATTTTTTTCTGCTAACTTCCTCTTTCTTCCTTCCTACTGTTAGATAACCAGAAAATGGTATAGGTGAGCAGGCTTAGATTGGGAATCTACCAGTCAGGTTGACTGTGAAACCAGTAGGAAACGTGTATTTTATAGACAAGGAGAGTAAAGACCAGGGACTTCTTGGGATAAGCAGTTCCACACCGCCAGTCTCTTTAGCAATGGTTAAATTAAGTCAGCTAGGGACTCACCCGTTCCTGTAATCCAAAGGCATCAATCAGAGATAAGACCCAGCTCACGCTGCCGTCTCCACCACAAACCACAATGCGAAAGCGAGCAAAGTTCTTGAACATGCAGAGTCTGGAAGGAAGAGGGGAAAGGGGAGTCATTTCATGAGCTGATGAGTTTTACAACTCTTTCTTACAATGTGCCAGGAGCTAAGGACTGCTGCTTCTGCACCCTGCTATCAGGCTACCTGTTTCCTTTCCCTTAACCCCTATCTCTCTGTGTACCTAAGATCATAGGGAATGCTCCCACAGGCAATCCTGGAGATCGGGCCTTGCCTCAACCTACACTCTTCTTTGCCCAACCTTGTTCTGGAAGTTACTAGTTGCCTAGCCTAATCTACTTGCTGAGACCCAGGAAGAATGTCTTGCACAGTTGCCAGTGGGTTCACAGAAACCAGGGCTGAACAGCCAGATGGTCTCTAAATAAAACAGGCCTGTAGTAGAGATGTATCTACTTGCCCCCAAGAAAAAGAGTGACAGGAAAGGTGGAAAATAATATCCATTTGCCTCCTCCTCTGAAGTCAGGAGACATAGTTACCTTTTCCAACTGGAAAAGGTGAAGCAAATCTGAGAGCAGGACATAGGCTTGAAAGGATTTCTGGGAGAGGGCTAAAAGTCCTCCAGCCAGCCAACTCAAGATGCTGTGGAGTTGTGTTTGTGTCCTGACTTGAGAAAATAGACCTTTCCTGCCCAGGTACTAGAACTAATTATTTCAGGAAGCCTATCCTACTCTAGAATGTGTAGAGGGGGGAGTCCCTTCTATACCCGTAACTACATCCCTTACCCCATGCTTACCCGGCTTCAGGTCCACCCTTCGAAAGGTCAAACACTTGAGACGGGTTAAGGTATTGCTTGAATTTCCGGAGGAAGACGATCCCTTGGTGATCGCCGCTTTTGGAGTTGATGAAGATGAGAAGGGGGCATGAACAGGCTGAAGACCAATCAAGATTCCAGAAATCTGGACATACTACTAATTGGCCTAATAATGCATACAACAGAAAGAAAAGGGAAAAAAAGAAAAGGGCCATTTAGATGGAAGCAAGGCATGACAACATCAAATTTTACAAAGACTTTTTAAAAACAGCTTTACTGAGGTATAATTGATATACAAAGAACTGCATATATTTAATGTGTACAATTTAATGAGTTCAGACATATGCAAACACCCATGATACCATCACCACAATCAAGATAATAGACATCCAACACCTCCCACAGCTTCCCTGTGCCTCTGAGACTGAGGAACAGAGGGGAAGTTAGACTCAACCCAAAGGGGCTTTTATTTAAGAAAACAACAACAGCTGGTCTTTGCCCAGCTGTTGCCAGGTAACCAACATTTGCTGAGCAACTACTACATGCCAATCATCATGCTACATACTGCTAGGGGTCTAGCTCTTGCCCTCAAGCTGTGGAGACAGATTCATACACAGCAGTGTATTGGAACACAAGGAATAAAAAAAACTGGTGCCACAACCAAAGATCAATGAAATGTCAAGGGAAAACTGAAGAAGGAGAAGGTTGAGAGCCCAGGAGGAAGATCAGCACACCCAACTTGTCCTCTCTCTGCCTGGGATAGCTCAGTTCTTACACTGAGAAGATACAAGGTCAGGAGAGATGGGGAGAAAAGGCTACCTTTCAGCCAGGAGCTAATGACAGAACATATCAATGTGGAGTGAAGAAGGGAGCTTTAATCACTCCTCTAAAGTTCTGGCAGAGCAATCTAAGTTATCATACCAATTATCAGGGAAACAAGACTATAGGGAAATTGTCTGGACAAGAGAGAGGCTTTAAATAATCCCCAACACTGAAGTTCCCCATAGAGAAGTGGAGTTATAGCAGTCTAAATTGCCAAAGCCTGCCAGCTCATACTGAGTCGTAGAGCCTGTTGGCAGGGAGACAGGCTGTGAGCAATGGCCTCATAGGAGATGCTAGACAAATTGTGAGCCTCCAAACCTCTGAGCTCGTGGCTTGCCAGGGATGCCCCAGCAAAAATAAATGCAAAGGGAAAAAAGCATGTGGCTTGCTCCTGAATGGTGTGTGCCATGGGGAGAGAGGCAAGTTGAAGTGTCCCATTTGTTGTAGCCTGGGTAAAAGGGAGCCTGAAGAGGAAGACTGCTGACTTGAGCAGATTTCATGGCTGTTTTGCCTGGAAAAATCTAAAGCAAACTTCCTCTATGGGCCAATTTCTACTCACTGGCCAGTGGAGCTTGAAGACCTCCTGAGCCAGCTAGCCTGTCATGCACCAAACCTTCAGGGCTTGCCAGGGCTCATAGCTACAAGGGGAGTCTGCTATGTCCCTTCAGTAGCATAGCTTGGAAGTAGTTACCCTCCCTGAACATGTTATCCCTTTTCAACATTTTTTTACAAAAAATATGTTAACACAATGGTAGTTAAGACATTCATTCATTCATTCAACATATATGTATTGAGGGCATTCTTTGTGCCTGTCTTTGTTATGTTCTGATATACAGTGATGGACAAGATAGAAATGATCTTTGCTCTTGTGGAATTTATATTCTAATGGAAGGATGCAGACCATAAATAAATACACAAATAAATATAGAAAATAATGCCATATGAAGAAAAATAAAGCAGGGAAAGGGGAATGGAGACTTAAGGGGGTGTTGTTTTAGACAGGTGGTCAGGGATGGCTTCTCTGGTGAGATGACATTTGAATGAAGTGAGGTAATGAGCAATGCAGATATCTGGGGGAAGAGTTTTTTGGGGGTCAAGAGGAAGAATAAGAACCCACCCAGAGAAGGGAGACTGCCTGGGATGTTTGTGGACAGTGAAGAGAATAGCATGGCTGCTGTGGAGTAAGTGAGGGAGAGAGGTGACGGCCCACATAAAATGACAACAAGATGTTAGACGAATCCTGTGAACAAGGTGACAAAAATGGATGGTATTGTGGCCTGGAATATAGTGATATTAGGCAGATTCATAACCAGGTAAATGATCATGTCCACAAGGTTGCTTTTGAATAGGCTGATGTTAATTGTAAGGGAATGGCCAGTACTATTCAACAATTTTAACCAATTCAAATAAAAACATGGAAGGCTAGCTTGTCAACTTTGAAGTACCCAAAGCGGGAGGGAGAGCCACTGGATGACAGAATCAAGATTGAAAAATGACCTTAACAGGCAGTAGGGTCAAAGTCAACAAGCTGAAAAGGGGATAAATGTGAAGCTTGGCCTTTAGGCTCAAGGACATAAGTTGCAGCAGAACAAGACAATAGGAACTTGGCTTGGCAGCATCAAGCGTGAAAAGGGCTTAGGGGATTTACTTGACTTTAAGCTCCAGATGAGTCAACAGTCTGAAAGAGCTTAAAAAAAAAAAAAGATCGTGCTTCTTTGAGCTACGTTAATACAATCACAGTGCCCAAAACCAAGGAGCCAACAGTCCCTCTCAAATTTGTTCAGTTCGTACCACAGAAGGATGCTAAATTAGCATAAGGTTGGCTTCCTGTTCCCCTTCCTGTATTTTAAAATTCTCTTTTACAGATACCAACTCATTTAACCCTCATAACGCACTTGAGTACAACTTTTATTCCCTATTGGCGGAAAACAAATGATAGATGAGGCACAGAGAGGTTAAGTAACTTGCCCAAGGTCACACAGTTAGTAAATGATGGAGTATGCTCCCGGGAGTAGTAGTATCAGCATCATTTCTTGTAAGAAATGGAAGTTCTTGTGCCCTACCCAGATCTACTGAATCAAAAGCTCTGGGGCAGGGGCATAGGGCCTAGAAATCTGTGTTTTAAAAAGCCTTCTGGGTGATTCTGAGGCATTCTTGCATTTGACAAATACTGCATTATACTGTTTTGCCCCCATATGAATCAGGGACCCTGTCTTAGTCATATCTTATTCTCTACATTGTTCATCACTGAGCCTTACATATATGCAGTATTCAGTAAATGTATTAATGAATTCATGTAACAAATCTTGACTGTGAATATACCATGTATCTGGGTTTGAGTTAAGTGCTAGTGATACAAGAGCTCACAGTCTGGAGTGGGAGATATACATGTGACGAACTATAATATAGTGTGTTAAGTGCTCTGAGGAATGTGTTCTGGGTTTACAGCAAAGGAAGTAATTTATTTGTCTGGAGAAATGGGGAGGGGTAATTACAGAAGCTTTTAAACAGGAGACAATGTTTGACATTGTTCTCACCCTCTAGGGTGAGAGAAGAAATTTACCAAGCAGATCGGGTAGGAAAAAGGGAAATTAGAAGACATCAGAAATTAGAGTTTGTTGACTGAATAAATAATGAATGAATGCTAATCAGCAATGGCATGTGCTTCCTCAGAAAGTCATCAAATGGATGCCTCCACCTTGGATGCTGGAGAAGGGATTCCCTAGCCTGGCCAGAGGGTTGGACCAGATCATCTTTAATGACCTCATCATCTCTAAGATGGGTGGGACTTCCCAACAGGGAACATTAAAGAGTGTGTTTGCCTAGGCCAAGAAGCCAGAAAGAGTCAAGAAATATGGAGGTTTCAAAAGATACTCCTAAGAAACCACAGGCCAAGTAACGCTTGATAGAAAGAAGGGCTCTCAAGAGTGACATTCAATTGGATCAAGATTGCAGATGACTAGGATGAAAGGCTAAAAGCTAACTCATGGGGTATTGTATGAGACATTACGCAAAAAGAATGGCTTAGCACAGGTGCTTCTAAGCAATAATATGTCATTGGTGGAAAGCAAAAGAAAGTAGTAATGCTATTAGTTGACCAACTATAACAAGAATAAGAAATGATATAAGATGGGAAAAAACAAACTAAAAAACCCAACTTCCACAAGAACACAGAACCTGTTGGGCCAATTACAAAGGAGAGGTGGCAGCCCCTTAACACCTATTTGGGGGTGATTATAAGATGCTGAGGCAGCCATCCTTCAGTCTGTCCAAAGACATCTTCCCCAGGTCCCTGTGGGGTGAGCAAAGTCTCAGATTCAAGACTTCATTGACTTTCATTAGCAGCCTGAGTAGACTTGGCTGACTAGTTTGATACTTTTCCATCTTGCCCCTAGGCCCTTCTTTCTCCTAGCCAGTCAAGTATCTCTTATTTACCAAGTCATCAATCTCATCATCTCTCTAGTCAGCTATCTGGTAAGTGACTCTATGTGGATAAATATTTGAGTAGCTCTGAGAATAATATATGCATGCATCCCTGAGTAAGGGATGTGTGTCTGTGCATGTCATTATGGGGACATATGAGTATGCTTGCCCACAGAAAACTGTGAGTGGCTCATTCCATGTACCAATGTCTGTCTGTATCTGTGTTGGGGTTGGGAAATGAACTGGAAGAGACTAGAGTGGCTCAGAGTGTATGTACATGTATGTGCACACGGGTATACGTGTGCTGTGTCTAGTTCTAAAAGTGTTGTGATGGTTACAGGAATCCTTGCCCCCTTCTGTTCTCTAAGGAAACTGTATAGTCTTCTTTATTTTCCCTTCTTTGCTCCCAGCTAATGCTGGCTTTTCCTTGGCAATGAAGTAGGCAGCAAGCAAACAAAATTATTTCATGGATTATCTACTGTCTGGAAATCATGAAAAAGCTGAAATCAATTCTGATCATTTGGAAACAATTTTGACAGAGGCTACAAAGAACATGCCCACATACATATACACCATAAACAGTATTCACCATCCCAAAGGTCTAAAGAAAAACATGAGCTGTCTATACACATATGCACACTCGTACTCTCAGAAATGTTTGATTGGTTGACCAGATTAATTTAATTGCAGTCTTTTTCTCTAGGCTTTGCATCTTCCCTCCCTCCCCAATGTATTAAAGTTTAGCTACTCACCATCACCCTTGGGGTCGCTGAGGGCAGTGGGAGGAATGACTGATGATCGATGACTTCCAAACCAGCATTCCTTGGAAAACCGTCTCCTGCAGTCATCATGCACCTGGAACAACAGGAGAAGAAAGAAAAAACTTGAGTGGGGTGAGAAAAGGATAACATAGATCAGCATTTTGTCCCAATACCAAAATTTAAGTGCTCAGTATTCAAAACTCCCTTTCTGAGATTTGGTGCCATACACATACCCCTGACTCAACCTCTCTTTCCACCCTGAGCCTGCACCATCCCTGAGTGTGACCTCTGAACTCTGTTCCTTTCAAAGGTGGATTTCAGAAGATACCTATCACAGGCACTGCATAGATGCCAGTCCTAGGGCACAATTTTAGTGGCCTACAGAATGGGGACTTTACTTGCAGTATAAGAGTGCAAATCCTGATAACATGTTGATATGCTTCATTCCTTACAACAACTGTGTGCTGTAGGGAAGACATATTAAGTTTGTTTTAGAAATGAAGAAACCAAAGCTCAGAGAGGTAAAGGATCTTGCTCAAGGTCAAACAACTGGGAAGTGAAAAGACTGAGACTCTGCTGCCTTCCCCACTAATGGCATATTTCCCAGATTTCTGATGTCTTCAAGCATCACTTCCTGGAAAACTACACAGTTCCTAGAAGACATGAATCTGGCCTAATTATGCAAAACAATTAAAAGAGATCCAGAGGACAATCAGAGTCATCTTCTTTTTTATTACAATATAATTGAGATAAGCATTACACTAATTTCAGGTGTACGGCATAATGATTTGATATTTGTATATACTGTGAAATGGTCACCACAATAAGTCTAGTTAACATCCATCACTATACATGGTTACATTTTTTTTCCTTGTGATGAGAACTTTTAAGATTTACTTTCTTTTTAAAAATTTTTTAAAATTTTATATTAGAGTATAATTGATTAACAATGTTGTGTTAATTTCAGGTTATACAGCAAAGTGATTCAGTTATACATATATATGTATCTATTCTTTTTCACATTATTTTCCCATTTAGGTTATTACAGAATATTGAACAGAGTTCCCTGTGCTATACTGTAGGTCCTTGTTGGTTATAAGATTTACTTTCTTAAGGAACCCTAACATCATACTAAAGGAATCCATCAAAACACAAGGAAAGAAACTGGGAGGAGAAGACAAGAACAGAGAAGAACTACAAAAACAACCAGCAAACAATGAACAAAATAGCTATAAGTAAATACCTATCAATAATCACTTTAAATTTAAGTGAACTAATGTTCCAATCAGAAGACATAGAGTGGCTGAATGGATACAAAAACAAGGCCGATATATATGCTGCCTGCAAGAAACTCACTTCAGATCTAAAGACACGCACAGACTGAAAGTTATAGGATAGAAAAGGGTATTCAATGCAAACGGAAATTAAAAGAAAGCCACGGTAGCAGTACTTATATCAGAAAAAATAGACTTTAAAGCAAAGACTGTAACAAAACAAGGAAGGACATTAAATTATGATAAAGGGGTCAATCTAACAAGATGATATAACATTTGTAAACATTTATGCACTCAACAGAGGAGCACCTAAATATATAAAGCAAATATTAACAAAAATAACTGAAGAAATAGACAGAAATACAATAATACTCCAGTTACATCAATGGATATATCATCTGACAGAAAATCAATAAAGAAACACTGGCTTTAACACATTAGATGAGATTACCTTAATATATACACATATAGAACATTCCATCAAAAAGCAGCAGAACACACATTCTTTTCAAGTACACATGGAAAATTCTCCAGATACATCACATGTTAGGCCACAGAACAAGTCACATTAAATATAAGAAGATTCAAATCATATTAATCATCTTTTCTGACAACAACACTATGAAACTAGAAATCAACTACAAGAAGAAAACTGGAAAAAACACAAACACGTGGAGACTAAACAACATGATGCTAAACAACCAATGGTCAGTGAAGAAATCAAAGAAGAAATAAAAATATACCTTGAGACAAATGAAAATGGAAACACAACTGTCCAAAATCTATGGGACATAAGGTTAACAGCTGATCTTTCAGCAGAAACTCTGCAAGCCAGAAGGGAGTGGCAGAACATATTTAAAGTGATGAAGGAGAAAAACCTACAACCAAGATTACTCTACCCAGCAAGGATCTCATTCAGATTTGATGGAGAAATTAAAACCTTTACAGACAAGCAAAAGCTGAGAGAGTTCAGCACCACCAAACCAGCTTTACAACAAATGCTAAAGGAACTTCTCTAGGCAGGAAACACAAAAGAACGAAAAGACCTACAATAACTAACCCAAAACAATTAAGAAAATGGGAATAGGAACATAAATATCGATAATTACCTTAAATGTAAATGGATGAAATGCTCTCACCAAAAGACAAAGACTCGCTGAATGGATACAAAAACAAGACCCATATATATGCTGTCTACAAGAGACCCACTTCAGATCCAGGGACACATACAGACTGAAAGTGAGGGGGTGGAAAAAGATATTCCATGCAAATGGAAATCAAAAGAAAGCTGGAGTAGCAATTCTCATATCAGACAAAATAGACTTTAAAATAAAGACTATTACAAGAGACAAAGAAGGACACTACATAATGATCAAGGGATCGATCCAAGAAGAAGATATAACAATTGTAAATATTAATGCACCCAACATAGGAGCACCTCAATACATAAGGCAAATACTAACAGCCATAAAAGGGGAAATCGACAGTAACACAGTCATAGTAGGGGACTTTAACACCCCACTTTCACCAATGGACAGATCATCCAAAATGAAAATAAATAAGGAAACACAAGCTTTAAATGATACATTAAACAAGATGGACTTAATTGATATTTATAGGACATTCCAACCAAAAACAACAGATAGATCATATCTTGGGTCACAAATCAAGCCTTGGTAAATTTAAGAAAATTGAAATCGTATCAAGTATCTTTTCCGACCACAATGCTATGAGATTAGATATCAATTACAGGAAAAGAGCTGTTAAAAATACAAACACATGGAGGCTACACAATACACTACTTAATAACAAAGTGATCACTGAAGAAATCAAAGAGGAGATCAAAAAATACCTAGAAACAAATGACAATGGAGACACGACGACCCAAAACCTATGGGATGCAGCAAAAGCAGTTCTAAGAGGGAAGTTTATAGCAATACAATCCTACCTTAAGAAACAGGAAACATCTCAAATAAACAACCTAACCTTGCACCTAAAGCAATTAGAGAAAGAAGAACAAAAAACCCCCAAAGTTAGCAGAAGCAAAATCTATGGGACAAAGCAAAAGTATTCCTAAGGGGGAAGCTCATACTGATACAGGCCTACCTCAAGAAACAAAAATCTCAAATAAAGAATCTAAATATACATTTAAAGGAACTACAAAAAGAAGAATAAGCAAAGACCAAAGTTAGAAGAAGGAAAAAAATAATAGATCATAGAGGAAATAAATGAAATAGAGACAAAAAATACAAGAGATCAATGAAAGTAAGAGTTGGTCTTTTGAAAAGATGAACAAAATCAAGAAACTTACTTAGCCAGGCTCATCAAGAAAAAAAGAGATTACCTAAATAAGTAGAATCAGAAATTAAAGAGGAAAAATTACAACTTGACACCACAGAAATACAAAGGATCATAAGAGAATACTATGAACAATTATATGTCAACAAATTAAACAACCTAGAAGAAATGGAAAAATTTCTAGATCATATAATCTTCCAATACTGAATCATGAAGAAATAGAAAATCTGAAGAGGCTGATTATTAGTAATGAAATTGAATCAGTAATCAAAAAAATCCCCCAAAACAAAAGTCAAGGTCCAGATGGCTTCACAGGTGAATTCTACCAAATATCTAAAAAGACTTAATATCTATCACTTTCAAATTATTGCAAAAAATGAAGACAAAGGAATACTTCCAAACTCATTCTACAAGGCCACCATTACCCTGATACCAAAACCAGACAAAAACACTGCAAGAAAGAAAATTACAGGCCAATATCTTTGATAAATATAGATACAAAAATCCTCAACAAAATATTAGCAAACCAAACTTAACAGTACATTAAAAGACTTATACACCATGATCAAGTGGGATTCATTCCAGAGATGTGAGGATGTTTTAACATCCATAAATCAATAAATGTGATATGCCAAACTAACAAAAGGAAGGATAAAAATCACATGATCATCTCAATAGATGCAGAAAAACATTTGATAAAATTCAATATCAGTTTATGATCAAAAATTCTTAACAAAGTGGGTATAGAGGGAACATACCTCAACATAATAAAAGGCCATATATGACAAACTTGCTGTTAACATTATATTCAATGTGAAAAGCGGAAAGCTTTTTTTTTAAGATTAGGAATGAGACAAGGATGCCCACTCTTGCCACTTTCATTCAACATAGTATTGGAAGTCCTAGCCACAGAAATGAGGCAAGAAAAAGAAATAAAAAGCATCTAAACCAGAAAGTCAGAAGTAAAACAATCACTATTTTCAGATGACAGAATACTATATAGAGAAAACACCAGACACTCCACCAAAAATCTATTAAAGCTAATGAATGAATTCAGAAACTTGCAGATACAAAATTAATATACAGGACTTCCCTGGTGGCACAGTGGTTAAGAATCCGCCTGCCAATGCAGGGGACAGGGGTTCTAGCCCTGGTCCAGAAAGATCCCACATGCCACGGAGCAACTAAGCCCGTGAGCCACAACTACTGAGCCCTTGTGCCACAACTACTGAAGCCTGCATACCTAAAGCCCATATTCCACAACAAGAAAAGCCACCACAATGAGAAGCTTGAGCACGTCAACGAAGAATAGCCCCCACTCACTGCAACTAGAGAAAGCCTGGGTGCAGCAATGAAGACCCAATGCAGCCAAAAATAAATAAATTTATTTAAAAAATTAATATACAGAAACCTGTTGCATTTCTATACAATAATGATGAACCATCAGAAAGAGAAATGAAGGAAACAATCCCGTTTATAATTGTATCAAAAATAATAAAATACCTAGGAATAAATTTAATCAAGGAGGTAAAAGACCTGTAGCCTCAAAACAATGACAATGATTAAAGAAATTGAAGATAACACACCAAAAAATTGGAAAATATGCCACGCTCATGGATTGGATGATTCAATATCATTAAAATGTCTATACTACCAAAAGAAATCAACAGATTCAATGCAATCCCTATCAAAGTACCAGTGGCATTTTTCACAGAACTAGAAAAAATAAATATAATTTTTAATGAAAACACAAAAGACTCCTAAGAGCCAAAGTAATCTTGAGAGAGAAGAACAAAACTACAGGTGTCACACTCCCATCCTTGAAAGTATACCACATAGCTATAGAATTCAAAACAGTATGGTACTGGCACAAAAACAAGATGCATAGATTAATGGAACAGAACAGAGAGTCCAGAAATAAATCCACACTCATACAATCAATTAATCTATAACAAAGAAAGAAAGACTACAATGGAGGAAAGACAGTCTCTTCAATAAATGGTGCTGGGAAAACTGGACAGCTACATGTAAAAAAATGAAATTACAACATTCTTTAACACCATACACAAAAATAAACTCAAAATGGATTAAAGACCTAAATGTAAGACTGGACACTATAAAAGTTTTAGAGGATCAATGGTGAAAAACTGAAACCATTTTCACTAATATCAGGAACAAGATAAGGTTGTCCACTCTCACCATTATTATTCAACATAGTTTTGGAAGTTTTATCCACAGCAATCAGAAAAGAAAAAGAAATAAAAGGAATCTAAATCGGAAAAGAAGAAGTAAAACTGTCACTGTTTGCAGATGACATGATACTACACAGAGAGAATCCTAAAGATGCTACCAGAAAACTACTAGAGCTAATCAATGAATTTGGTAAAGTAGCAGGATACAAAATTAATGCACAGAAATCTCTTGCATTCCTATACACTAATGATGAAAAATCTGAAAGAGAAATTAAGGAAACACTCCCATTTACCATTGCAACAAAAAGAATAAAATACCTCGGACTAAACTTACCTAAGGAGACAAAAGACCTGTATGCAGAAATCTATAAGACACTGATGAAAGAAATTAAAGATGATACAAACAGATGGAGAGATATACCATGTTCTTGGATTGGAAGAATCAACATTGTGAAAATGACTATACACCCCAAAGCAATCTACAGATTCAATGCAATCCCTATCAAACTACCAATGGCATTTGTCACAGAATTAGAACAAAAAATTTCACAATTTGTATGGAAACACAAAAGACCCCGAATAGGGCTTCCCTGGTGGCGCAGTGGTTGAGAGTCTGCCTGCCAATGCAGGGGACGCGGGTTCGAGCCCTGGTCTGGGAAGATCCCACATGCTGCGGAGCGACTAGGCCCGTGAGCCACAATTACTGAGCCTGCGCGTCTGGAGCCTGTGCTTGGCAACGAGAGGCCGCGATAGTGAGAGGCCCGCGCACCGCGATGAAGAGTGGCCCCCGCTTGCCACAGCTAGAGAAAGCCCTCGCACAGAAACGAAGACCCAACAAAGCCATACATACATACATACATACATAAAAAGAATGTAAGCAGAGAAGAATAGCGTTAAAAAAAAAAAAAAAAAAAAAAAAAAAAAAAAAAAAAGACCCCGAATAGACAAAGCAATCTTGAGAAAGAAAAACGGAGCTGGAGGAATCAGGCTCCCTGACTTCAGACTATACTACAAAGCTACAGTAATCAATACAGTATGGTACTGGCACAAAAACAGAAATATAGACCAATGGAACAGGATAGAAAGCCCAGAGATAAACCCATGCACATATGGTCACCTTATCTTTGATAAAGGAGGCGAGAATATACAATGGAGAAAAGACAGCCTCTTCAACAAGTGGTGCTGGGAAAACTGGACAGCTACATGTAAAAGAATGAAATTAGAACACTCCTTAACACCATACACAAAAATAAACTCCAAATGGATTAAACTCCTAAAGGTAAGGGCAGACACTATAAAACTCTTAGAGGAAAACATAGGCAGAACACTCTATGACATACATCATAGCAAGATTGTTTTTGACCCACCTCCTAGAGAAGTGGAAATAAAAACAAAAATAAAGAAATGGGACCTAATGAAACTTAAAAGCTTTTGCACAGCAAAAGCAACCATAAACAAGATGAAAAGACAACCCTCAGAATGGGAGAAAATATTTGCAATCGAAGCAACTGACAAAGGGTTAATTTCCAAAATTTACAAGCGTCTCATGCAGCTCAATATAAAAAAACCAACCCAATCCAAAAATGGGCAGAAGACCTAAATAGACATTTCTCCAAAGAAGATATACAGATTGCCAACAAACACATGAAGGATGTTCAACATCACTAATCATTAGAGAAATGCAAATCAAAACTACAATGAGGTATCACCTCACACCAGTCAGAATGGTCATCATCAAAAAATGTACAAACAATAAATGCTGGAGAGGGTGTGGACAAAAGGGAACCCTCTTGCACTGTTGGTGGGAATGTAAATTGATATAGCCACTATGCAGAACAGTATGGAGGTTCCTTAAAAAACTAAAAATAGAGCTACCATCTGACCCAGCAATCCCACTACTGGGCATATACCCTGAGAAAACCATCATTCAAAAAGAGTCATGCACCACAATGTTCATTGCAGCTCTATTTACAATAGCCAGGACATGGAAGCAACCTAAGTGTCCATCGACAGATGAGTGGATAAAGAAGATGTAGCACATATATACAATGGAATATTACTCAGCCATAAAAAGAAACAAAATTGAGTTATTTTTAGTGAGGTGGATGGATCTAGAATCTGTCATACAGAGTGAAGTAAATCAGAAAGAGAAAAACAAATACTGTATGCTAACACATATATATGGAATCAGAAAAAAAAAAGGTTCTGAAGAACCTAGGGGCAGGACAGGAATAAAGATGCAGACATAGAGAATGGACTTGAGGACACGGCGGGGGGGGTAAGCTGGGATGAAGTGAGAGGGTGGCATTGACAGATATACACTACCAAATGTAAAATAGGTAGCTAGTGGGAAGCAGCCACATAGCACAGAGAAATCAGCTCGGTGCTTTGTGACTACCTAGAGAGGTGGGAGGGAGACTCAAGAGGGAGGTGATATGGAGATATATGTATACGTATAGCTGATTCACTTTGTTATACAGCAGAAACTAACACAACATTGTAAAGTAATTATACTCCAATAAAGATGTTAAAAAAATAAAAATACAACTAAAAAACAACCAAAACTCTTAGAGGAAAACATAGGCAGAACACTCTTTGACATAAATTGTAGCAATATCTTTTTCTAGCTGTCTCCCAGAGTAATGGAAATAAAATCAAAAATAAAGAAATGGGCCCTAATTAAACTCAAAAGCTTTTGCACAGCAAAAGAAACCATAGGCAAAATGAAATGAAAACCCACGGAATGGGAGAAAATACTTGCAAACAATGCAACTGACAAGGGATTACTCTCCAAAATTTACAAACAGCTCATGAGGCTCAATATCTAAAAAACAAACAACCCAATTGAAAAATGGGCAGAAGACCTAAATAGACATTTCCCCAAAGAATACATACAGGCGGCCAAGAGGCATATGAAAAGATGCTCAACATTGATAATTATTAGGGAAATGTAAATCAAAACTACAATGAGATATCACCTCACACCAGTCAGATTGGGCACTATCAAAAAATCTACAAACAATAAATGTTGGAGAGGGTGTGGAGAAACGGGAACCCTCTTACACTTTTTGTGGGAATGTAAATTGGTACACCCACTACGGAGAACAGTATGGAGGTTTCTTAGAAAACTAAATATAGAGCTGCCCTATGACCCAGCAATTCCATTCCTGGGCATATACCCAGAGAAAACCGTAATTCAAAAAGATACATGCACCCCAATGTTCATTGCAGCACTGTTTACAATAGCCAAGACATGGAAGCGACCTAAATGTATATTGATTTTGAATCCTACAACTTTACTGAATTTTTTTTATTAAGCTAACAGTTTTTTGGTGGAGTCTTTATGGTTTTCTATATATAATATTGTGTCATCAACAGTCAGGAGTGGTCAAGATGGCAGAGAAGGAACACCCTGAGCTCGCCTCCTCGAATAGGCACACCAGAAATTACAACTATTTACAGAGCAATTATTGAAGAGAAAGACCAGAAGATTAGCATGAAAGTGTTACAATTAAAGAGATAAAGAAGGAACCACAATGAGATGGGTAGGGGAGTGGAGACGCAGTACAGTCGAGAGCCATATCCCTGTGTGGGCAACCCACAAATGGGAGGATAATTACAATTGTAGAGGTTCTCCCCAAAGAGCAAAGGGCCTCAGCCCCTCACTGGGCTCCCAAGCCCAGGGGTCATGCAGCAGGAAGACAAGCCCCCAGACAGTTTGGCTTTGAAGGCCAGCAGCAATTATTTTGGGGAGAGCCAGAGGAATGTGGGGAAAGAGACTCCACTCTTAAAGGTTACACATAAAATCTCACATGCTCTGGGAACGAAGGCAGAAGTTGTAGTTTGAAAGCATCCTGGGTCGGATCCACCTGCTGATCTTAGAGAGCCTCCCAGAGAGGGTCAACTGGAACTCACGCTGGGGACATAGACACTGGCAGCACCCATTATTGGGAGTGTGTTATACCACATGGACACTGGTGCTGGCAAGGACAATTTTGGCATCTTCCCTCCAGCTTATTAGCACAGAGACCTAGCTCCAACTGTCAGCCTCTTGGCACCAGTACTGAGATGCCTCAGAAGAAGTAGCTAGTCAGGCATGGACACAGCCCCACCCAAAAGCAGGGGGGCTGCGTTAAGACCTCCTGAGCCCACAGCCACCCTGTGATCCAACCGTTACATCAGAGGGCCCAGGACCCGGCCCCACACACCAGTGCACTGGACCTAGCCAGTGGGCCCCATAGGGGCCCTCACAGCTAGCCATAGGGACCCAGTCTCACCACCAGTGGACCAGCACCAACTCCAGGAAAATCAGGGCCCTGCATCCAGAGACCCCAGAACTGGCCCTTCAAATCAGTGGGCCAGCACTAGCACTGGGAGCAGCCTCACCAACCAGTGGGAACACACCAGCCCCAGGACACCCTGGGCCCCAACTCTGCCCAACAAGGAGGTCGACACACCAAATCCAGGACCCCCAAGGCCCTGCAGCCAGAGACCCTGGGACATGGATATACTAAACAGTGAACTGGCACTAGCCCCAGAATGCCTTGAGCCTCAGCCCTGCCCACCAGCAGACCAACACCAGCTCTGAGACACCTTGGACCCCTCAGACAATCACTCTGGGATACAGCCACACTCAGCACACTGACACCAGCTTTGGGACACCCCAGATGCTGCAGTCAGCTGTGTCAGGAAGCATCCCTGCCTACTAGCAAGCCAACACTAGACCAAGGACCACTGGTCCTGCAACCTACCACCACAGAACCCAGCTTTGCTGACCAGCAGGTCAGCACTAGCCCTTCCCCCCCCCAAAATGGTTTGATAGCCAGCTGCTCATGACCTGGTCCCACCCACCTGCAACTGGCAGTCTGCACACAAGGTGAGGCCTGGCAACCAACCAGACCAGGTGCCAACCAGCCTACCAGACCACCCACAGCAGTCAGCCCACCACAACAGAAAGACCCATGAAGCCCACATAGGGGACAACACTAAAGCATATAGTTCTGGTGACCAGAGCAGAGTGCACTGCTGGGACACATAAGATGTCTCCTACAAAAGGTCACTTCTCCAAGGCCGGGAAATATAACCAACCTATGAATACATAGAAATAAAAACAGCAAATTAGGCAAAATAAGGTGACAGAGGAACATGTTCCAAATGAAGGAACAAGATAAAATCCAGGAAAAAGAACTAAATGAGGTGGAGGTAAGCAACCTACCCAATAAAGAGTTCAAGGTAATGACATAAAGATGTTCAACGAACTCAGGAAAAGATTGGATGAACAGAGTGAGAAGTTAGAAGTATTCAACAAAGAGTTACACAACATAGAGAAGAACCAAACAGAGATGAAGAAGAAAACAATAACTGAAATAAAAAATACACTAGAAGGAATCAGCAGTAGCTAAAGTGATACAGAGGAACATATCAGCAATTTGGAAGACAGAGGAGTGGAAATCACTGAAGCTGAACAGAATAAAGAAAAACAAATAAAAAGAAATGAGGACAGTTTAAGAAACCTCTGAAACAACATCAAGTGTAGTAACATTCACATTATAGGGGTCTCAGCAGGAAAAGAGAGAGAGAAAGAGGCAAATAACTTATCCGAAGACATAATAGCTGAAAACTTCCCTAACCTGGGAAAGGAAACAAATATCCAAGCTGAGGATTCACAGAGAATCCCAAACAAGCTTGACCCCAAGAGGACCACACCAAGACACATTGTAATTAAAATGGAAAAATTAAAGATAAGAGGGAATATTAAAAGCAGCAAGAGAAAAGCAACAAGTTATGTACAAGGGAACTCCCATAAGGCTATCAGCTGACTTTTCAGCAGAAACTGCAGGCCAGAAGGGAGTGGCACAATATGTTTAAAGTGATGAAAGGAGGAAACCTACAACCAAGAATATTCTACCTGGCCAGGATTTTATTTGGATTTGATGGAGAGATCAAAAGGGTTACAGATAAGCAAAAGCTAAGAGTTCAGCATCACAAAACCACCTTTACAAGAAACATTGAAGGGACTTCTGCAAGCAGACAAGGCCACAACTAGAGATACGAAAATCACAAAAAGAAAAATCTCATTGGTAAAGGCAAATATATAGTAAAGGTAGTATTAATGATGTATAAGGGTAGTAGGAAGGTTAAAAGACAAAAGTAGGGAAACCATATATATCCACAATAAGCAGTTAAGGGATAAACAAAACAAAACTGTAAAATCTGATGTCAAAAAGAGCAAACTTGGAGGGGGGAATGCAGGGTTGTTAAAATGCATTTGAGCTTAAGAGATCAAAACCAAAATAATTATATATATATATATATATATATATATATATATATATATATATATATAAAATACACACACACACACACACACACACACAGCTATATCTAAACCTCATGGTACCCTCAAACCAAAAATCTATAATAGATACATACAAAAAAGAGAAAGGAATCCAAACATAACACGAAAGGTAGTCTTCAAATCACAAGGGAAGGGAGCAAAAGAAGAAGAAAGGAACAAAAAGAACTACAAAAAACAACCCTAAAACAATTAACAAAATAGCAATAAGTACATACCTATCAATAATCACTTTATATTTAAATGGACTAAATGCTCCAAACAGAATATACAGAGTGGCTGAAGGGATACAAAAACAAGGCCCATATATATGCACCTACAAGAAACTCACTTCAGATCTAAAGACACACACAGACTGAAAGTGAGAGGATGGAAAAGACTATCCAATGCAAATGAAAATTAAAAGAAAGCCAGGGTATCAATACTTATATCAGACAAAATAGAGTTTACAACAAAGACTGTAACAAGAGACAAAGAAGGACATTATGTAATGATATAGGGATCAATCCAAGAAGAAGATACAATACTTGAAAATATATATACACTCAACATAAGAGCAAATAAATACATGAAGCAAATATTAGCAGGCATGAAGGGAGAAATTTACAGTAACATAATGATAGGAGGGGTTTTTAACAACCCACTTACATCAATGAAGAGATCATCCAGATAGAAAATAGAAAACCAATAAGGAAATGCTGTCCTTAACACATCAGACAAAATGGATATATATATATATATATATATATATATATATATATATAAATTCCATTCAAAAGCAGCAGAAAATAAATTATTTTCAACTGCACATGGAAAATTCTCCAGAATAGATCACATGTTAGACTGAAAAAGAAATCTTAGTAAATTTAAGAAAATTGAAATTATATCAAACATCTTTTCCGACCACAATACTATGAGACTAGAAATCAACTATGAGAAAAAACTGCAAAATACATAAACATGTGGAAGCTAAATATTATACTATTAAACGACCAATGGATCACTGAAGAAATCAGAGAGGAAATTAAAAAATACCTGGAGACAAATGAAAATGAAAACACAAGGAACCAAAATCTATGGGATGCAGCACAAGCAGTTCTAAGGGTGAAGTTTATAGTGATACAAGGCTACCCCAGGAAACAGGAAAAATCTCATATAAACAATCTAACTTTACACCTAAAGGAACTAGAAAAATAAAAACAAACATAACCCAAAGTTAGTAGAAGGACATAAATGAGAAAGATCAGAGAAGAAATAAATGAAATAGAGACTAAAAAATGGAAAAGATCAATGAAACTAAGAGCTGGTTCTCTTAAAAGATAAAATTGATAAACCTTTATCCAGACTCATAAAGAAAAGGAGAGGGTCCAAGTAGATAAAATCAGAAATGAAAAAGGAGAATTTACAACTGACAGCACAGAAGTACAAAGGATCATAAGAGACTCCTATGAACAATTATATGACAATGTAGAAGAAATGGACAAATTCCTAGAAACGTACAATCTCCCAAGACTGAACCAGGAAGAAATAGGAAATATGAATAGACCACTTACTAGTAATGAAATTGAATCAGTAATAAAACATTACTCTTAACAAAAAAAAAAGTTCAGGACCATATGGCTTCACAAGTGAATTCTACCAAACATTTAGAGAAGAGTTAACACCTATATTCTCAAACTATTCCAAAATATTGAAGAAGAAGGAACACTCCCAAATTCATTCTATAAGGCCACCATTACCCTGATACCAAAACCAGACAAAACACTACAAAAAAGAAAATCATGGGCCAATATCTTTGATGAACGTAGGTGCAAAAAGCCTCAACCAAATATTAGAAAACCAAATCTTACAATACATAAAAAGGATCATACATGACAATAAATTTGTATTCATTCCAGGGTCACAAGGGTGGTTCAACATATGCAAATCAATCAATGTGATACAGCACATTAACAAAAAGAAAGACAAATACCACATGATCATCTCAATAGATGCATAAAAAGCATTTGACAAAATTCAACATAACAATTCTCATCAAAGTGGGTATAGAGGGAACATATCTCAATATAATAAAGGCTGTTTACAACAAACTCACAGCAAACATAATACTCAATGGAGAAAAGCTGAAAGCCTTCCTGCCAAATTCAGGAATAAGACAAGTATGGCCACTCTCATCACTTCTATTTATCATAGTATTAGAAGTTCTGGCCACAGCAGTGAGACAAGAAAAAGAAATAAAAGGTATCCAGATTGGAAGGGAAGGGGTAAAACTGTCATTATTTGCAGATGACATTATACTCTATATAGAGAACACTAACGTCTCCACACAAAAACTATTAAACTAATAATTGATTTCAGCAAAGTACTAGGATATGAGATTAATACACAGAAATCTGTTGCATTTCTATACACTAATAATGAAATAGTAGAAAGAGAAAACAAAAAAAAATCTTGTTTAAAATAGTATCAAAAAATACCTAGGAATAGAGTTAACCAAGGAGGTGAAAGACCTATAGCATGAAAACTATAAAATTTTGACAAAGGAAGTTAAAGATGATTCAAAGAAATGGAAAGATATCACTTGCTCTTGGAATGGAAGAACTAATATTGCTAAACTGGCCATACTACCCAAAGCAATCTACAGATTTAATGCAATCCCTATCAAAATACCCATGACATTTTTCACAGAACTAGAACAAATAATCCTAAAATTTATATGGAACTACAAAAGACCCAGAATTACCAAAGCAATCTTGAGAAAGAACTAGAAAGCTGGAGGAATCACAATCCCTAACTTCAGATCTTACTACAAAGCAACAGCAATCAAAAGAGTATAGTACTGTCACTAAAACAGACACATAGATCAATGGAACAAAATAGAGAGCCCAGAAATAAATCCATGCACATATGGTCAATTAATCTATGACAAAGGAGGCAAGAATATACAATGGAGAAAAGAGAGTCTCTTCAACAAGTGGTGTTGGGAAAACTGGACAGCTACATGTAAAACAATGAAATTAGAACATTCCCTCAAACTATATGGAAAAATAAACTCAAAATGGTTCAAAGACCTAAATGTTAGGACACGACACCATAAAACTCCTAGAAGAGAACATAGGCAAAACATTCTTTGACATAAATCATAGCAATATTTTCTTAGATCAGTCTCCCAGGGCAAAAGAAATAATAGGAAAAATAAACAAATGGGACCTAATCAAACTTAAAAGCTTTCGCACAACAATGAAAACCACCAACAAAACTAAAAGATAACCTATGGAATGGGAGAAAATATTTGC
The DNA here is from genome assembly GCF_965194825.1 of Balaenoptera physalus. Taxonomy (NCBI): domain Eukaryota; kingdom Metazoa; phylum Chordata; class Mammalia; order Artiodactyla; family Balaenopteridae; genus Balaenoptera; species Balaenoptera physalus. Next base: position 44,466,526 of record NC_138903.1, read on the forward strand.
AAATGATGTGGCTGAGAAGTGGTTAATATGCGATATATACAAACAGCCCATACAACTCAATATTGAAAAACCAAACAACCCAATCAAAAAATGGGCAGAAAATCCAAATAGACGTTTTCCAAAGAAGAAATACAGATGGCTAAGAGGCACAAGAAAAGATGATCACCGTCACTAATTATTAGAGAAATGCAAATCAAAACTACAATGAGGTATCTCTTCACACTGGTCAGAATGGTTATCATCAAAAGGTCTACAAATAATAGACACTGGAGAGGATTAAGAGAAAAGGGAACCCTTTACACTGTCGGTGGGAATGTAAATTGGTACAATCACTATGGAAAACAGTATGGAGGTTCCTTAAAAAACTAAAACTAGAACTACCATATGATCCAGCATTTCTTCTCCTGGGTATATATCTGGAAAAAATGAAAACTCTAATTTGATAAGATACATGCACCCCAACGTCCATAGCAGCAGTATTTACAATAGCCAAGACATGGAAGCAACCCAAGTGCCCATCAAAAGATGATTGGCTTAAGAAGGTGTGATATATATACACGATGGAATATTAGCCATAAAAAAGAATGAAATCTTGCCATTTGCAGCAAAGTGAATGGACCTAGAGAATATTATACTCAGTGAAATAAGTCAGAGAAAGACATATACTATATGATATCACTCTTATGTGGAATCTAAAAAAGAATACAAGTGAATCTATATACAAAACAGAAGCAGACTCACAGACATAGAAAACAAATGGGTTATCAAAGGGGAGAGGAAGAAGGGGAGGGACAAATTAGGAATATGGGAATAACAGATACAAAGTACTATACATAAAAGAGATAAGCAACAAGGATTTACTGTATGGCACAGGGAATTATATCCAATGTCTTGTAAAAACCTATAATGGAATATAATCTGCAAAAAAATTGAATCATTATACTATACACCTGAAATTAATACAATATTGAAAATCAACTATACTTTGATTAAAAAATGAAACAAAAGACTACAAAATGTGTAGATGAGGATGAGAAGAAATTGAAAACCTTAGAATGAAATATTATTCAGCCATAAAAAGGAATGAAGTATTACATTCATTCTTATAACATGGATGAATCTTGAAAACATTAAGCTAAATGAAAGCAGCAGTCAAAAAAGGCCCCTATTGTATGATTTCATTTATATGAAATGTCCAGAATAGGCAAATCCTGAGACAAAATGTAGATTAGTGGTTTCCAGAGCCTGCAAGGAAGGGTCCTGGGGAGTGACTGCCAATGGGTATGTGGTTTCTTTTGGGGGTGATGAACATGTTCTAAAATTGATTGCAGTGATGATTGCACAACACTGTGATATACTAAAAACAACTGAATGTACACTTTAAATGGGTGAATTGTGTGGCATGTGAATTATGTCTCAATAAAGATGTTAAAGAATTTTAAAAAATCCTCAACAAAATATTGCATTATTAAAAGGACCATACACCAAGATCAAGTGGTATTTATTCCAGGGGTGTAAAGATGATTCAACAGCTGCAAAAAAATCAATGTGATACACCATATTAAACTGAAGAATAAAAATCATATGATAATCTCAATAGATGCTTTAAAAAGCTTTTGACAAAATTCAACATTAATTTATGATAAAACTCTCCAGAAAGTGGGAATAGAGGGAACATACCTCAACCTAATAAAGGCCATATATGACAAACCCACAGCTAACATCATACTCAATGTGAAAAGCTGAAAGCATTTTCTCTGAGACCAGGAACAAGACAAGGAATCCCACTCTCGCTGCTTTTGTTCAACATGATATTGGAAGTCCTATCCACAGCAAACAGAGAAAAAAAGTAATAAAAGCATCCAAATTGGAAAGGAAGATGTAAAACTGTCACTGTTTGCAGATGACATGGTACTATACGTAGAAAACCCTAAAGTTGCCATGAAAACACTACTAGAACTCATCAATGAGTTTGGCAAAGTTACAGGATGTGAAAGTAAGATACAGAAATCTGTTGCATTTCTATACACTCACAATGAACTATGAGAAAGAGAAATTAAGAAAACAATCCTATTTACAGTAGCATCAAAAGAATAAAATACTTAGGAATAAATCTAACTAAGGATATAAAAGACCTTTACTCAGAAAACTTTAAGACACTAATGAAAGAAATTGAAGATGACATAAACAGATGGAAAGATATACCGTGTTCATTGATTGGAAAAATTAATATTGTTAAAATGACCATATAACCCAAGGCAATCTACAGATTCAATGCAATCTTTATCAAAATACCAATGTCATTTTTCACAGAACTAGAACAAATCATTCTAAAATTTGTGTGGAAACACAAAAGACCTCAAATAGCCACAATAATCGTGAAAAAAAAAAGAACGGAGCTGGAGGTATCACCATCCATGTTTCCAAACTGTATTACAAAGTTACAGTAATCAAAACACATTGGTACTGATTCAAAAACACATAGATCAATGAAACAGAATAGAGTGCCCAGAAATGAATGCACACTTTTTTTTTTTTTGGCAATTAATCTATGACAAAGGAAGCAAGAATATACAGTGGGGAAAAGACAGCCTCTTCAATAAATGGTGTTAGGTAAAGTTAACCTTGGCAGCTACATGCAAAAGAATCAAACTGGATTACTCTTTCATACTATGCATAAAAATAAATTCAAAATGGATTAAAGCCTTAGATGTAAGACCTGAAACCACAAAACTTCTAGAAGTAAACATAGGCTGTAAGCTCTTTGACGTTGGTCTTAGTAATTTTGTTTTTTTGCATATGTCTGCTCAGGCAAGGGAAACAAAAGCAACAGTAAACAAATGGAGCCTAATCAAACTACAAAGCTTTTGCACTGCAAGGGATACTATCAACAAAATGAAAAGACCACCTACTGAATTGTAGAAAATATTTGCAAATGATATATCTAATAAGGGTATAATACCTGAAATATACAAAGAACTCATATAACTCAACATCATAAAAACAAAAAACCTAATTAAAAAATGAGCAGAGGACCTGAATAGACATTTCTCCAAAGAAGATGGCCAACAGGCAAATGAAAAGATGCTCAACATCACTAATCATCATGGAAATGTAAGTAAAAACCACAATGAGATATCACCTCACACCTGTCATTATGGTCTTTATCAAAAATACAACAAATAACAAGCGTTTGTGAGGATGTTGAGAAAAGGAAACCCTAGTGTAGGTGGGAATATACATTGGTGCAGCTACTATGGAAAACAGTATGGAGATCCCAAAAAATATATTAAAAATAGACTCCCATATGATCCAGCAATTCCACTCTTGGGTATTTATCTGAAGAAAACAGAAACACTAATCAGAAAAGGTATATGCACCTCTATGTTCATTGTAGCATTATTTCCAATATCCAAGATATGAAAGCAACTTAAGTTGCCCATCCAAAGATGAATCGATAAAGATGTGATATAGATATACAGTAGATTATTACTCAGCCATTAAAAAGAATGAAATCTTCCCATTTGTGATATCATGGATGGACCTAGGGGGTATTACGCTAAGTGAAGTAAGTTGGACAGCAAAAGACAAATATTGTATGATTGCACTTATATGGGGAATCTTAAAAAAGAAAACAAATGAACAAACATAACAAAGCAGAAACAGAGTTATAGATACAGGGAACAAAACAGGTGGATGCCAGAAAGGAGGGGTGGTTAGTGAAGGAAAGAAATAGGTGAGGGAGATTAAGAGATACAAACTTCCAGTTGCAAAATAAATGAGTCATGGGTATGAAGTGTACAGTGTGGGGAATATAGTCAATAACTATGTCATACCTTTGTATAGTGACATTCTAACTATACATATTGTGGTGATCATTTTGAAATATATAGAAATATTGAATCACTATGTTGTGTAATAGGAAATAACATAGTGTTACAGGTCATTATACTTCAAAAACGAACAACAAAGAAACAAACTAATAGAAAGAGATCAGACTTGTAGTTACCAGAGGTGGGGGGTTAGGGAGGGGAAATTGGACGAGGCAGTCAAAAGGTACAAACTTCCAGTTATAAGATAAATAAGTACTAGGGATGTAATGCACACATGATAAATATAATTAACACTGCTGTATGTTATATATGAAAGTTGTTAAGAGGGTAAATCCTAAGTGCTCTCATTATGAGGAAAACAATGCTTTCTATTTCTTTAATTTTATATCTATATGAGATGATGGATGCTCACTAAACTTATTTTGACACTCATTTCATGATGTATGTAAGTCTAATCACTATGCTGTACAGCTTAATCTTATATAGTGCTGTATGTCAATTATATCTCAATAAAACTAGAAAAAATACATCATGTCATCTCCAAAAAGTGACAGTTTTACTTCTTCCTTTATGATTTTGATGCCTTTTCTTTTTCTTGCCCAATTGCTGTGGCTAGGACTTCCAATACTATGTTGGATAAAAGTGGTGAGAGTGGGCATCCTTGTCTTTTTCCTGATCTGAGAGGAAAAGTTTTCAGCTTTTTACCATTTTTTTGGCTGTGCCACATGGCTTGAGGGATCTTAGCCCCCCAACCAGGGATCAAACCAGGGGCCTGGCAGTGAGAATGCCAAGACCTAACCACTGGACTGCGAGGGAATTCCCAGGTTTTCATCACTGAGTGTGATGATAGCTGTGAGCTTGTAATATATTGCCTTTACCATGTTGAGGTATGTTTCCTCTATACTCACTTTGTTTAGGGTTTTTATCATAAATGAATGTTAAATTTTGTCAAATGCTTTTTCTACACCTATTGAGATGATCATATGATTTTTATCTTTCATTGTATTAATGTATCACATTGTTTTATGTGCAGATGTTGAACCATCCTTGCATCCTTGGAATAAAGCTCAGTTGAACATGGTGTATGATCCTTTTAATATATTACTGAATTCAGTTTGCTAATATTCTGTTGAGGACGTTTGCATCCTTATCCATCTGGGGTATTGTTCCGTAATTTTCTTTTCTTGTAGCATCCTTGTCTGGTTTTGGTGTCTGGGTAGTTCTGACCAAGTAAAATGAGTTTGGAAGTGTTCCTTCCTCTTTTATTTTTTGGAAGAGTTTGAGAAGGATTGATATTAATTCTTCTTTTAATGTTTGGTAGAATTCAACAGTCAAGCCATCTGTTCCTGGACTTTTGTTTGTTGGGAATTTTTTTTTATTACTGATTCAGTCTCCTTACTTGTAATCGGTCTGTTCAGATTTTCTATTTCTTTATGATTCAGTCTTGGTAGGTTGTATGTTTTTAGGAATTTGTCCATCTCTTAGGTTTCCAATTGGTTGAGAAGTAGTTCATAGTAATCTTTTACAATCCTTTATTTCTTTGGTATCAGTTGCAACGTCTCCTCTTTCAGTTCTGATTTTATTTATTTGAATCCTCTTTCTTATTTTCTTGGTATGTCTAGCTAACAATTTGTTAATTCTGTTTGTTTTAGTTTCACTGATCTTTTCTGTTTTCTCTTTAGTCTCTATTGCATTTATTTCAACTCTGATCTTTGTTATTTCCTTCTATCTACCAACTTTACACTCCATATTTTATTTTTTCTAGTTCCTTGAGGTACAAAGTTAAGTCGTTTATGTGAAAAATTTCTTCTTTCTTGAAGTAGGTATTTATCACTATGAACTTTCCTCTTACAAATGCTTTTGTTGCATGCCATATGTTTTAGTATGTTGTTTTTCCATTTTCATTTGTTTCAAGGTTGTTTTTATCTTTCTGATTTATTCATTGACCCATTGGTTGTTCAGTAGCATGTTGTTTAATCTCCACATATTTGTGAATTTTCCAGTTTTCTTCCTGTAATTAATTTGCAGTTTCATACTATTGTGGTCAGAAAAAATGATATGATTTCAATCTTTTAAAATGTATCAGGACTTGTTTGTGGCCTAACATATAACCTATCCTGGAAAATGTTCAATGTGTGCTTGAGAAGAATGTGTATTCTTCTGCTTCTGGATGAAATGTTCTATATATAGCTGTTAAGTCTATCTGATATAACATATCAGTTAAAGCCAAAGTTTCCTTATTGAGCTTCTTTCTGGATGGTTTATCCATTAATGAAAATGGGATATTAAAGTCCCCTATTCTTAATATATTGTTGTCTAGTTCTCCCTTTAAGTCTGTTAATATTCACTTTAAAATTTAGGTGCTCCTATGTTGGGTGCATAAATATTTACAAATACTATATCCTTTTGTTGGATTGTCCCCTTTATCGTTATATGATGACCATTTTTGTCTCGTATTACAGTCATTGTTTTAAAGTCTATTTTGTCTGATATAAGTATAGCGGCCCTTGTTTTCTTTTGGACTAAATTTGCACAAAGTATCTCCTTTCATCCTTTCCCTTAGTCCCTGTGTTACCTTATATCCAAAGTGAGTCTCTTGTGGGAAGGATATAGATGGGTCTTGTTTTTCTATCCATTCAGCTACTCTATGTCTCTTGATTGGAGAACTTAGGCCACTTACATTTAAAGTAATTGTTGATAGGTGTGTGCTTATTTCTATTCTGTTAATTGTTTGCTGGCTGTTTTGTATTTCCTCTGTTCCATTCTTCTTCCCTTGCTCTCTTCCTTTGTGATTTGATAATTTTCTCTAGTGGTATGCTTAGATTCCTTTCTTTTTATCTTTTGTGTATCTACTATAGGTTTTTGCTTTGTGGTTACCATGAGGTTTACACATAAGAATTTATATTTATAAGTCTATTTTGTGTCGATAACCACTGAAGTTTGAATGCCTTCTAAAGCTCCACATTTTTACTCTCCCCCTACAACTTTTTATGTTTTTGATTCCACAATTTACCTCTTTTTATTTTTAGTTATGGTTATTTTTACTGCTTTTGCCTTTTAACTTTCATACTAGTTTTATGTGATTAATGCACTACCTTTACAACATTAGATTATTCTGAGTTTTACTATATATTTACCTTTACCAATGTTTTATACTTTCTTATGTTTTCATGTTAGTGCCCTTTCATTTCAACTTAAAGATGTCCCTTTAATATTTCTTGTAATGCCAGTCTAGTGGTGATGAACTCCTTTGATTTTTGCTTGTCTGGAAAACTTTATCTCTTTTTCAATTCCGAAGGACAGCTTTGTCTGGTAGAGCTGGAAATTTTTTTTCTTTTGGCACTTTGAATATATTGTGCTATTCCCTTCTGGCCTTCAAACTTTGTGCTGAAATATCTGCTGATAGTCTTATGGGTGTTCCCTTGTATGTAACAAATTGATTTTCTCTTGCTGCTTTTATGATTCTCTCTTTGTCTTTAACTTTTGACATTTTAATTACAATGTATCTTGGTGTGGGTCTCTTTGGGTTCCTCTTATTTGGAACTCTCTGGGTTAACTGGATCTAGATGTCTGTTTCCTTCCCCAGGTTAGGGAAGTTTTCAGCTATCATTTCTGCAAATAATTTTTCTGTCACTTTCTCTCTCTTTTTTCTTTCTGTGACCCTTATAATGTGAATGTTTGTCCACCTGATGTTGTCCCATAAATCCTTTGAATTATCTTCACTTTTTGTCAGTCTTTTTTTCTTTTTGCTGCTCTGATTTGGATGAGTTCCATTTCCCTGTCTTTGAGTTCTCTGATCTTTTCTATTGCTTCATCTAGTTTGTTGTTGAAACCCTCTAACGTATTTTTCACTTTAGTTATTATATTCTTCAGCTTTGTGACTTACATTTGGTACTTTCTTATAATTTCTGTCTGTTGAAGTTCTCACTGTGTTCATCCATTCTTTTCCTCAGCATGGTGAGCATCTTTATGACCATTATTTTGAACTCTTTATTAGGTAAATCGCTTATCTCTGTTTCATTAAGGAGTTTTTCTGAGGTTTTATATTGTTATTTCATTTAGAACATATTCCTCTGTTTCTTCTTTTTCCTTGACTTTCTGTGTTGGTTTTTAGCATTAGATAAAACAGCTACCTCTCCCATTCTTGAGGGAGTGGCCTCATAGGGGATGAATCTTATCGTTCAACCCTGCCCTAGCTCTTGGTTGTTTCTCAAGCTTTTGTGATTTTCCAAGCAGCCTATTTTATTTTTAGTGGCTCCCAGTAGTTAGGGGTGTCCTAACCTCAGTGTCCCAAAGGGGAGGATCTCAATCAGTACCTAGATTCAGGTTAATTGGCAGCTGGACCCTCAGGCCACAGCTTTTAGAGTATGCCAATATATATAGTTCTGTGGGATTGAATACATAAGTTCCACTGATCACCAGAGTTGGGTGACATAGAGGTGTCACTTGTGTGGCAGTTGCAAAAACTGGGGTTCCAGATGAGTGTACATGCTCCTTTCCAGTAGATGTTCATGACCTGTTGTAGGTCAGAGGGAGAGCACAATTATGGCATCCACCATCCTCAGATATGTGTGAAACCAGAGGCCTGCCCTTCAGGCCAAAGCTCCAGGACAAGTAAACAGGCCTCTTTCACAGAAGGATGGGTTGTGTTTCAGCCTACTGCCAGTGCTGTGCCCTTGGGGTGGTGGTTGGCCAAGAACTCTCTCTCCCTCTCTGTTATAGTCCCATGGGACACAAAAATGCAAGCTCTACTGGCCACCAGAGCCAGGGGATCAAGGGGTATGTCCTAAGCAGCAGCCGCAAAACACCAGGGCACAAGAATTGTGTAATAGCTCCCCTCCAGGAGATACTAGCATTCTGAATCATGGCAGAAAGAATAGCACCTGCCTCCTGAGGTCTCTGGAAAGGATTAGAGTTGGCCCTTAGATGTTGTTTAATTAAAAGCCTGCTCCTCAGGCTACAACGATGAAGATAAGATAATAGGCCTCTTTTGTAAAAAGATTGGGCTCCTCAGACTGTTGCCTCTTGTTGTGCCTTGGGGGTGGTAGCTGTAAGAACTCTTTCTTCATTTGCTACAATTCTTTGAGACCCGTGAACATAAGTCCTGCTGGCCATCAGATCCAGGTGATCTAGAGGTGTCCCCTGGGGGCAGGTGTAAAAATCAGGGTACCTGATGAGGGTTCAAGCTTCTTTCCAGGAGATAATGGTGAGCTAGGGAAAATCAGAAGGAGAGCACAAAGATGATGCCCACTGGCTGAAGCAAGGCAGAGGGAACCAGAATCTTTTAAGAAGCAGCTATTACTTTCGTTTCTTCTTGTCTAGAATGATCAGTTTTAACGAAGCATCTAAAAGGCTAGAAAGTCTGGATCAGGGTTTCTCAACATTGTCACTATTGATATTTTGGGCCAAATAAGTTTTTGTGCTGTTCTGTGTATTGTAGGAAGTTTAGCAAAATCCCATGCCTCTACTCACCAGAACTATGCAGCACACCCATTTCCCCTGAGCTGTAACAATAAAAAATGTCTCTAGACAGGGAGATCAGTCAAGATGGCAGAGTAGAAAGACCCTGAGCTCACCTCCTCTCACTGGCACACCAAAATTACAACTATTTACAGAACAACCATCCATGAAAAAGACTGGAACTTACCAGAAAAGATCTTCTACAACTAAAGCTATAAAGAAGAAACCACAACAAGATGGGTAGGAAGGGTGGAGTTGTGGTATAGTCAAGTCCCATAACCCTGGGTGGGCAACCCACAAACAGGAATTACAATTGTAGAGGTTCTCCCCAAGAAGAGAGGGGTCTGAGCCCCATATCAGGCTCCCCAACCTGGGGGTCCTACCCTGGGAAGGTGAGCCCCCAGAATGTTTGTCTTTGAAGGTCAGCAGGGCTTACTTTCAGGAGTCCCAGAGGGCTGTGGGAAATAGAGACTCCACTCTTAAAGGGCACACACAAAATCTCACATACTCCAGGACCCAGGGCAGAAGCAGTAATTTGAAAGGAGTCTGGGTCAGACCTAAATGCTGATCTTGGAGAGTCTCCTGGAGAGGCAGGCAGCCACTGGAGCTCATCCTGGAGACATAGACAATGGTGGCAGCCATTTTGGGGACCTTGCTCTACCAGGTGGACACTGGAGCTAGCAAGCGCCATTTTGGGATAATCCCTCCATCTTACTAACCTCAGGACCCAGCCCCACCCCCACCTAACAGCCTGTAAGCATCAGTACCAGAATGCCTCAGGCCAAGCCCTACCCAACAGTAGACGTACTGCCTTAAGATCCTCTTAGCCCACAGCCACCCCTGGACATGGCCCTGCCCACCAGAGGGCCCAGGACCTGTCCCCACACACAAGTGTGAAGGTACTAGACCAGGGACCCCCAGAGCCCTGCAGCCAGAGACCTGGGATCTAGCCCTACCCACTAGTTGGCAGGCACCAGCTCCAGAATGCTTGGCCCCACCCACCAGCAAGCCTGCTCTAGCCTCAGGACCACTTTCACCCATCAGTGGGCAGACACCATGATGACATGACAACTGTAGCTCCACAGCCTGCAGGCTCAGCCTACCCAACAGTAGGCCAGCACCAGCCACAGGACCAGTGGGACCATGGTCCTGCTCACCAGCAGGCCAACACAAGCTCTGGGACCCCAGGACCCTGTAGCCAGACCTCAGGACTAGGCTCTTCCTGCCAGTGGGCTGCCACTAGCCAGAGGACCTGGCTTCAACCACCAGAAGGCTAGCACCAGCCCCAGGATCTCCTGGACCCTGACTCTGACCACCAGTGAGCCAGCACTAGTCCCAGGGCCCCCTGGTGTTCCACAGACAGCTGCCTAGTGACTTGGCCCTGCCAACCCACAGTTGGCAGCATCCACACAAGGCAAGACGTGGAAACCAACTGGACTGAGGGTCAGCCATGCCTACCAGACCACCCACAGTAGTCAGCCCACCACAACAGAAGGATCCATGCAGCCCAGATAGGGGGCATCCTGAGAGCACTTAGCTCTGGTGACAAGAGGGCATTGTGCTCCTGGGAGGCATAGGATGTCTCTTACAAAACGCTACTTCTCCAAGGTCAGAAAACTTAACCAACCTACCAAATATATAAAAATACAAACAGCAAATTAGGCAAAATGAGGTGACAGAGGAACATGTTCCAAATGAAGGAACAAGATAAAACCCCAGAAGAAAAACTAAAGGAAATGGAGACAGGCAATCTACCTGAGAATCAGTTCAGGGTAGTGATCATAAAGATGATCAAAGAACTTGGGAGAAGAATGGATGCACAGAGTGAGAAATTAGAAGTTTTTAACAAAGAGTTGGAAAATATAAAGAACAACAAAAAAGAGATGAAGAATACAATAACTGAAATAAAAATACACTAGAAGGAATCAACTGTAGACTAAATGATGCAGAGGAATGGATCAGCAAGCTGGAAGACAGAGTAGTGGAAATCACTGATGCTGAACAGAAAAAGAAAAAAAGAATGAAAAGAAATGAGGACAGTTTAAGAGACCTCTGGGAAAACATCAAGAGCACTAATGTTCGCATTATAGGGGACCCAGAAGGAGAAGAGAGAGAGGAAGGCACTGAGAACATAATTGAAGACATAATAGCTGAAAACTTTCCTAACTTGGGGAAGGAAACAGACATCCAAGTCCAGGAAGTGCACAGAGTCCCATACAGGATTAAACCAAAGAGGAACACACCAAGACACATTGTAATTAAAATGGCAAAAATTAAAGATAGAGAATATTAAAAGCAGTAAGGGAAAATCAACAAGTTACATACAAAGGAACTCCCATAAGTCTATCAGCTGACTTTTCAGCAGAAACTTTGCAAGCTAGAAGGGAGTGGCATGATATATTTAAAGTGATGAAAGGGAAAAACCTACAACTAAGAATACTCTACCTGGCAAGACTCTCATTCAAATATGATGGAGAGATCAAAAGCTACACAGATAAGCAAAAGCTAGAGTTCAGCACCACCAAACATGTCTTACAAGAAATGTCAAAGGGACTTCTCTAAGTGGAAAAGAGAAGGCCACAACTAGAAACATGTAAATTACAAAAGGAAAAAGCTCATTGGTAAAGACAAATATATAGTAAAGGTAGAAAATCAACCACACAGAAAGTTAGTAGGAAGGTTAAAAGACAAGAGGAGTAAAATCATCTATATCTACAATAAACTGTTAAGGGTTACACAAAACAATTAGACATAAAATATGATGTCAAAAACAGTAAATCATTAGGGGAAGAGGGTACAAATGCAGGGTTGTTAAAATGCATTTGAAATTAAGAGATCAGTAACTTAAAATAATCATATATATATATATATATATATATATATATATATATATATATGGCGCTATATAGAAACCTCATGGTAACCACAAACCAAAAATCTGTAATAGATACACATACACAAAAGACAGAAGAATCCAAACATAACACTAAAGATAGATAGTCATCAAATCACAAGGGAAGAGAGCAAGGGAAGAAATAACAAAAAAGTACTACAAAAATGACCAGAGACGATGAACAAAATGGCAATAAGTACATGCTTATCAATATTTACTTTCAGTGTAAAAGGACTCAATGCTCCAATCAAAAGACATCAAGTGGCTAAATGGATACAAAAAAAGACCCATATATATACTGCCTAAAAGAGACTCACTTCAGATATAAAGACACACATACTGAAAGTTAGGAGATAGAAAAAGTTATTACATGCAAATGGAAATGAAAAAAAGGGTGGGGGTAGCAATAGTTATATCAGACAAAAGACTTTAAAGCAAAAACTATTATAAGAGACAAAGAAGGATATTACATGATGAGAAAGGGATCAATCCAAGAAGATATAACAATGTAAATATATATGCACCCAACATAGGAGCACCTAAATGCATAAAGCAAATATTAACAGACATAGAGGGAGAAACTGACAGTAACACAATAATAGGAGGGGACTTTAACACCCCACTGCATCAATAGATAGATCATCCGGAAAGAAAATCAATAAGCAAACACTAACCTTAAATAACACATTAGAGAAAATGGACTATATATATTACTTCTAAAAGCAGCAGAGTACACATATTTTCAAGTGTACATGGAACTTTTGCCAGGATAGATCGCACGCAAGGCCACAAAATAAGCCTTGGTAAATTTAAGAAAACTGAAATCATATAAAGCATCTTTTCTGACCACAACGTTATGAAACTAGAAATTAACTACAAGAAAACTACAAGAAAAAAAACTGTGAAAAACAGAAACACGTGGAGGCTAAACAATATGCTACTAAACAACCAATAGATCACTGAAGAAATCAAAGAGGAAATTTAAAAATACCTGGAGACAAATGAAAATGAAAACGCAACAATCCATAATATATGAGACACAGCAAAAGCAGTTTTAAGAGGGAATTTTATAGTGATATAAGCTTACCTTATGAAACAAGAAAAATCTCAAATAAAGAACCTAACCTTACACCTAAAGGAAGTAGAAAAATAAGATCAAACAAACCCCAAAGTTAATAGAGGAAAATTCATAAAGATCAGGGCAGAAATAAATGAAATGGAGACCAAAATGCAATAGAAAAGATTAATAAAACTAAGGGTTAGTTCTTGGAAAGATAAACCAAATCAATAAACCCTTAGCCAGACTCATCAAGAAAAAGAGAGAGGACCCAAATGGATAAAATCTTAAATGAAAAAGGAGAAGTTACAATTGATACCACAGAAATGCATAGGATCATAAGAGATTTCTTCAAACAATTATATGCCAATAAAATGGACAATGTAGAAGAAATGGACAAATTCCTAGAAATGTACCATCTCTCAAGACTGAACCAGGAAGAAATAGAAAATATGAACAGATCAATTACCAGTAATGTAATTGAATCAGTAATAAAACAACTCCCAACAAACAAAATTCCAGGACCAGATAGCTTCACAGGTGAATCCTACCTAACATTAAAGAAGAGTTAACACCTATCTCAAACTCTTCCAAAAATTGCAGAGGAAGGAACACTTCTGAACTCATTCTATGAGGCCAGTATCACCCTGATACCAAAGCCAGACAAAGATATCACACAAAAAAAGAAAATTACAGGCCAATAATGGGCATAGATCCAAAAATCTTCAACAAAATATTAGAATCCAACAATACATTAAAAAGATCATATACCATGATCAAGTGGTATTTATCCCAGGGATGCAAGGATGGTTCAAAATCCACAAATCAAGGTGATATATCACAGTAACAAACTGAAGACTAAAAAACATATGATCATCTTAATAGATGCAGAAAAATATTTTGACAAAATTCTACAGTCATTTGTGATAAAAAACTCTCCAGAAAGTGTGTATGGAGGGAACATATCTTAACATAATAAAGGACATATATGATAATCCCACAGCTAACATCATACTCAACAGTAGTGAAAAGCTGAAAGCATTTTCCCTAACATTAGGAAAAAGGCAACAAAGCCCACTCTCACCACTTTTATTCAACATAGTATTGGAAGTCCTAACTATAGCAATCAGATAAAAAGAAAGAAAGAATTTGAAGGAATCCACATTGGAAAGGAAGAAATAAAACTGTCACTATTTGCAGATGACATGATACTGTACATAGAAAACCCTAAAGACACCAACAAAACACTACTAGAGCTATTCAATGAATTCAGTAAAGTTGCAGGATACAAAATTAATATACGAAAATCAGTTGCGTTTCTATTCACTAACAATGAAGTATCAGATAGAAAATTAAAGAGACAATCACATTTACAATCACATCAAAAAGAATCAAATAACTAAGAATAAACTTACCTGAAGTAAAAGACCTGTACACATATACTGATGAAAAACAACACAAACAGATGGAAAGATATACATTTTTCATGGATTAGAAGAATTAATATTGTTAAAATGACCATACTACCCAAGGAATTCTACAGATCCAATGCAATTCCTATCAAAATACCAATGGCAGTTTTCCAGAACTAGAACAAATAATTCTAAAATTTGTATGGAACCACAAAAGACCCTGAATAGCCAAAACAGTCTTGAGAAAGAAGTAGAAAGCTGGAAGAATCACACTCCCTAACTTCAGATCTTACTACAAAGCAACAGTAATCAAAACAGTATAGTACTGGAACTAAAATAGACACATAGATCAATGGAACAAAATAAAGAGCCCAAAAATATACCCACACACTTATGGTCAATTAATCTAGAAAAAAGGAAGCAAGAATAAACCATGGAGAAAAGACAGTCTCTTCAATAAGTGGTGCTGAGTTAACTGGACAGCTACATGTAAAAGAATGAAATTGGAACATTTTCTCACACCGTATACAAAAATAAACTCAAAATGGATTATAGACCTAAATATAAAACCTGAAGCCATAAAACTCCTAGAAGAGAATATAGGCAGAACACACTTTGACATAAATCATAGCAATATATTTTTTTGATTCTGGTTCCTAAGGCAAAGGAATAAAAGCAAAAATAAAAAAATGGGATCGAATTAAACTTAAATGCTTTTGCACAGCAAAGGAAACATCAACAAAATGAAAAGACACCCTACAGAATGAGAGAAAATATTCGCAAATGATATGACCGATAAGGAGTTAATATCCAAAATATATAAACAGCTCATACAACTCAATATCAAAAAAAAAAAACTCAATTAAAAAATGGGCAGAGGGGGACCTTCAAGATGGCGGAGGAGTAAGACGTGGAGATAACCTTCCTCCCCACACATACCTCAAAAATACATCTACATGTGGAACAACTCCTACAGAACACCTACTGAATGCTGGCAGAAGACCTCAGACTTCCGAAAAGGGAAGAAACTCCCCACGTACCTGGGTAGGGCAAAAGAAAAAAGAAAAAACAGAGACAAAAGAATAGGGACGAGACCTGCAACTCTGGGAGGGAGCTGTGAAGGAGGAAAAGTTTCCACACACTAGGAAGCCCCTTCACTGGCAGAGACGGGGTGGGGAAGCTTTGGAGCCACAGAGGAGAGTGCAGCAACAGGGGTGCAGAGGGCAAAGCAGAGAAATCCCCTCACAGAGGATCGGTGCCGACCAGCACTCAGCAGCCTGAGAGGCTTGTCTGCTCACCCGCTGCGGCGGGTGGGGGCTGGGAGCTGAGGATCGGGCTTTGGAGGTCAGATCCCGTTGAGAGGACTGGGGTTGGACAGTCTGAAGGGGGCTAGTGTGCCACAGCTAGCCAGGAGGGAGTCCAGGAAAAAGTCTGGAACTGCCTAAGAGGCAAGAGACCATTGTTTCAGTTTGTGTGAGGAGAGGAGATTCAAAGCACCACCTAAATGAGCTTCAGAGATGGGTGCAAGCCTCGGCTATCAGCTCGGACCCCAGAGACGGGCATGAAATGCTAATGCTGCTGCTGCAGCCACCAAGAAACCTGTGTACAAGCACAGATCACTATCCACACTCCCCCCCAGGAGACTGTGCAGCACGCCACTGCCAGGGTCCCATGATCCAGGGACAACATCTCCGGGAGAACACATCGTGCACCTCAGGCTGTTGCAACATCAAGCTGGCCTCTGCAACCATAGGCTCGCCCCACATTCCAATTATAACCTACTGTACCCCTTCCTCCCCATGGCCTGAGTGAGCCAGGGCTCCCTAATTAGCCGCTGCTTTAACCATGTCCTGTCTGGATGGGAACAGATGCCTGAGGGCTACCTACATGCAGAGATGGGGCCAAAACCAAAGCTGCACCCCAGGAGCTGTGCGAACAAAGAAGAGAAGGGGAAATTTCTCCGTGCAGCCTCAGGAGCAGTGGATTAAATCCCCACAATAAACTTGATGTACCCTACATCTGTGGAATATGTGAACAGACAATGAAGCATCCCAAAATTGAGGTGGTGGACTCTGGGAGCAACTGTAGACTTGGGGTTTGCGGTCTGTGACTGATTTCTTTCTAATTTTTATGTTTATCTTAGTTTAGTGTTTAGCGCTTGTTATCACTGGTGGATTTGTTTATTGGTTGAATTGCTCTCTCCATTATTATTATTATTATTTTATTTTAATAATTCTTTAATTTTTAAATTTATTATTATTATTTTTTCTTTCTTTCTTTTTTTTCCTCCCTGTTCATCTGAGCCATGTGGCTGACAGGGTCTTGGTGTTCCAGCCTGGTGTCAGGCCTGAGCCTCTGAGGTGGGAGAGCTGAGTTCAGGACATTGGACCACCAGAGACCTCCCAGCCTCACATAATATCAACTGGCAAGAGCTCTCCCAGAGATCCCTGTCTCAACACTAAGACCCAGCTCCACCGAATGGCCAGCAAGCTCCAGTGCTGGACACGCCATGCCAAACAACAAGCAAGACAGGATAAAGAAGATGTGGCACATATATACAATGGAATATTGATCAGCCATAAAAAGAAACGAAATTGAATTATTTGTAGTGAGGTGGATGGACCTAGAGTCTGTCATACAGAATGAAGTAAGTCAGAAAGAGAAAAACAAACACTGTATGCTAACACATATATATGGAATCTAAAAAACAAACACAAAAAAGGTCATGAAGAACCTAGGGGCAGGACAGGAATAAAGACGCAGACCTACTAGAGAATGGACTTGAGGACATGGGGAGGGGGAAGAGTAAGCTGGGACAAAGTGAGAGAGTGGCATGGACATATATACACTACCAAATGTAAAACCGATAGCTAGTGGGAAGCAGCCGCACAGCACAAGGAGATCAGCTCGGTGCTTTGTGACCACCTAGAGGGGTGGGATGGGGTGGGTGGGAGGGAGGGAGATGCAAGAGGGAAGACATATGGGGATATATGTATATGTATAGCTGATTCACTTTGTTATAAAGCAGAAACTAACACAGCATTGTAAAACAATTGTAGTCCAATAAGATGTTAAAAAAATAAAATAAAATAAAATGTAAAAAAACAAACAAAAAAAACCTAGCAAGACAGGAACACAACCCCAGCTGCTAGCAGAGAGGCTGCCTAAAATCATACTAAGTTCACGGACACCCCAAAACACACCACCAGATGCAGTCCTGCCCCCCAGGAAGACAAGATCCAGCCTCATCCACCAGAACACAGGCACCAGTCCCCTCAACCAGGAAGCCTACACAAGCCACTGAACCAACCTCAACCACTGGGGGCAGACACCAAAAACAATGGGAACTACGAATGTACAGCCTGTGAAAAGGAGACCCCAAACAAAGTAAGGTAAACAAAATGAGAAGACAGAGAAATACACAGCAGATGAAGGAGCAAGGTAAAAGCCCATCAGACCAAACAAATGAGGAGGAAATAGGCAGTCTACCTGATAAAGAATTCAGAGTAATGATAGTAAAGATGATCCAAAATCTTGGAAATAGAATGGAGAAAATACAAGAAACGTTTAACAAGGACCTAGAAGAACTAAAGAGCAAACAAACAATGATGAACAACACAATAAATGAAGTTAAAAATTCTTTAGAAGAAATCAATAGCAGAATAACTGAGGCAGAAGAACGGAGAAGTGGCCTGGAAGATAAAATAGTGGAAATAATTGCCACAGAGCAGTATAAAGAAAAAAGAACGAAAAGAATTGAGGACAGTATCAGAGACCTCTGGGACAACATTAAACACAAAACCTTTGAATTATAGGGATCCCAGAAGAAGAAGAGAACAAGAAAGGGTCTGAGAAAATATGTGAAGAGATTATAGTTGAAAACTTCCTTAACATGGGAAAGGAAATAGTCAAGCAAGTCCAGGAAGAGCAGAGAGTCCCATACAAGATAAATCCAAGGAGAAACATGCCAAGACACATATTAATCAAACTAGCAAAAATTAAATTCAAAGAAAAAGTATTAAAAACAGCAAGGGAAAGGCAATAAATAACATACAAGGAATCACCATAAGGTTAACAGCTGATCTTTCTGCAGAAACTCTGCAAGCCAGAAGGGAGTGGCAGGACATATTTAAAGTGATGAAAGGGAAAAACCTACAGCCAAGATTACTCTACCCAGCAAGGATCTCATTCAGATTCGACGGAGAAATTAAAATTTTACAGGCTAGCAAAAGCTAAGAGAATTCAGCACCACCAAGCCAGCTCTCCAACAAATGCTAAACGAACTTCTCTAGGCAGGAAACACAAGAGAAGTAAAAGACCTACAAAAACAAACCCAAAACAATTAAGAAAATGGTAATAGGAACATACATATCGATAACTACCTTAAATGTAAATGGATTAAATGCTCCAACCAAAAGACACAGACTGGCTGAATGGATACAAAAACAAGACCCGTATATAGGCTGTCTACAAGAGACCCACTTCAGACCTAGGGATAGATACAGACTGAAAGTGAGGGGATGGAAAAAGACATTCCATGCAAATGGAAATCAAAAGAAAGCTGCGGTAGCAATTCTCATATCAGAGAAGATAGACTTTGAAATAAAGACTATTACAAGAGACAAAGAAGGACACTACATAATGATCAAGGGATCAATCCAAGAAGAAGATATAACAATTGTATATATTTATGCACCCAACATAGGAACACCTCAATATATAAGGCAATTGCTAACAGCCATAAAAGGGGAAATCGACAGTAACACAATAATTGTAGGAGACTTTAACACCCCACTTTCACCAATGGACAGATCATCCAAAATGAAAATAAATAAGGAAACACAAGCTTTAAATGACACATTAAACAAGATGGACTTAATTGATATTTATAGGACATTCCATCCAAAAACAACAGAATACAATTTCTTCTCAAGTGCTCATGGAATATTCTCCAGGATAGATCATATCTTGGGTCACAAACCAAGCCTTGTTAAATTTAAGAAAATTGAAATCATATCAAGAGTCTTTACCCACCACAAGGTTATGAGACTAGATATCAATTACAGGAAAAAAAAACTGTTAAAAATACAAACACATGGAGGCTAAATAATACACTACTAAATAACCAAGAGATCACTGAAGAAATCAAAGAGGAAATCAAAAAATACCTAGAAACAAATGACAATGAAAACACGATAACCCAAACCTATGGGATGCAGCAAAAGCAGTTCTAAGAGGGAAGTCTATAGCAATACAATCCTACCTCAAGAAACAAGAAACATCTCAAATAAACAACCTAATCTTACACCTAAAGCAATTATAGAAAGAAGAACAAAAAACCCCCAAAGTCAGCAGAAGGAAAGAAATCATAAAGATCAGATCAGAAATAAATGAAAAAGAAATGAAGGAAACAGTAGCAAAGATCATTAAAACTAAAAGCTGTTTTTTTTGAGAAGATAAACAAAATTGATAAACCATTAGCCAGACTCATCAAGAAAAAAAGGGAAGAGACTCAAATGAATAGAATTAGAAATGAAAAAGGGGAAGTAACAACTGACACTGCAGAAATGCAAAGGATCATGAGAGATTACTACAAGCAACTCTATGCCAATAAAATGGACAACCTGGAAGAAATGGACAAATTCTTAGAAAAGCAGAACCTTCTGAGACTGAACCAGAAAGAACTAGAAAATATAAACAGACCAATCACAAGCACTGAAATTGAAATGGTGATTAAATTCTTCCAACAAACAAAAGGCCTAGATGGCTTCATAGGTTAATCCTATCAAACATTTAGAGAAGAGCTCACACCTTTCCTTCTCAAACTCTTCCAAAATATAGCAGAGGGAGGAACAATTCCAAACTCATTCTATGAGGCCACCATCACCCTAATACCAAAACCAAAGATGTCACAAAAATAAAACTACAGGCCAATATCAGTGATGAATATAGATGCAAAAATCCTCAACCAAATACTAGCAAACAGAATCAAACAGCACATTAAAAGGATCATACACCATGATCAAGTGGGGTTTATCCCAGTAATGCAAGGATTCTTGAATATATGCAAATCAACCCATGTGATACACCATATTAACAAATTGAAGGAGAAAAACCATATGATCATCTCAGTAGATGCAGAAAAAGCTTTCGACAAAATTCAACAACCATTTATGATAAAAACTCTCCAGATAATAGGCATAGAGGGAACTTACCTCAACATAATAAAGGCCATATATGAGAAACCCACAGCCAACATCATTCTCAATGGGGAAAAACTGAAACCATTTCCACTAATATCAGGAACAAGACAAGGTTGCCCACTGTCACCACTATTATTCAACATAGTTTTGGACATTCTAGCCATGGCAATCAGAGAAGAAAAAGAAATAAAAGGAATCCAAATCAGAAAAGAAGAAGTAAAACAGTCACTGTTTGCAGATGACATGATACTACACATAGAGAATCCTAAAGATGCTACTGGAAAACTACTAGAGCTAATCAATGAATTTGGTAGAGTAGCAGGATAGAAAAGTAATGCACAGAAATCTCTTGTATTCCTATACACTAATGGTGAAAAATCTGAAAGAGAAATTAAGGAAACCCTCTCATTTACCATTGCAACAAAAAGAATAAAACACCTAGGAATAAAACTACCTAAGGAGACAAAAGGCCTGTATGCAGAAAACTATAAGACACTGATGAAAGAAATTAAAGATGAACAAACAGGTGGAGAGATATACCATGTTCTTGGATAGGAAGAATCAACATGTGAAAATGACTATACTCCCCAAAGCAATCTACAGATTCAATGCAATCCCTATCAAACAACCACTGGCATTTTTCACAGAAGTAGAACAAAATATTTTACAATTGGTATGGAAACACATAAGACCCCGAATAGCCAAAGCAATCTTGAGAAAGAAAAACGGAGCTGTAGGAATCAGGCTCCCTGACTTCAGATTATACTACAAAGCTACAGTAATCAAGACAGTATGGTACTGGCACAAAAACAGAAATATAGATAAATGGAACAGGATAGAAAGCCCAGAGATAAACCCATGCACATTTGGTCACCTTATCTTTGCCAAAGGAGGCAAGAATATACAATGGAGGAAAGACAGCCTCTTCAATAAGTGGTGCTGGGAAAACTGGACAGCTACTTGTAAAAGAATGAAATTAGAACACTCCCTAACACCATACACAAAAATAAACTCAAAATGGATTAAAGACCTAAATGTAAGGCCAGACACTATAAAACTCTTAGAGGAAAACATAGGCAGAACACTCTATGACATACATCACAGCAAGATCCTTTTTGACCCACCTCCTAGAGAAATGGAAATAAAAACAAAATTAAACAAATGGGATGTAATGAAACTTAAAAGCTATTGCACAGCAATGGAAACCATAAACAAGATGAAAGGACAACCCTCAGAATGGGAGAAAATATTTGCAAACGAAGCAACTGACAGAGGATTAATTTCCAAAATTTATAAGCATCTCATGCAGCTCAATATCAAAAAAACAAACAACTCAATTCAAAAATGGGCAGAAAACTTAAATAGACATTTTTCCAAAGAAGATATACAGATTGCCAACAAATACATGGAAGGATGCTCAACATCACTAATCATTAGAGAAATGCAAATCAAAACTCCAATGAGATATCACCTCACACCAGTCAGAATGGCTATCATTAAAATCTCCACAATCAATAAATGCTGGAGAGGGTGTGGAGAAAAGGGAGCCCTCTTGCACTGTTGGTGGGAATGTAAATTGATACAGCCACTCTGGAGAACAGTATGGAGGTTCCTTAAAAAACTAAAAATAGAGCAACCCTATGATCCTGCAATCCCGCTCCTGGGCGTATATCTGTAGAGAAACATGGTTCAAAAGGATACATGCACCCCAATGTTCATTGCAGTGCTGTTTACAATAACCAAGACATGGAAGCAACCTAAATGTCCATCAACAGATGAATGGATAAGGAAGATGTGGTACATATATACAGTGGAATATTACTCAGCCATTAAAAAGAATGAAATAACGCCATTTGTGGCGACATGGATGGACCTGGAGATTATCATACTAAGTGAAGTAACTCAGACAGAGAAAGACATATATCATATGATATCTCTTATATGTAGAATCTAAAAAAAATGATACAAATGAATTTGTTTACAAAACAGAAACAGATTCATAGACTTACAGAATAAACTTATGATTACCAGTGGGGAAGGGTCGGGGGGAGAGATAGACTGGGAGTTTGGGATTGACATGTACACACTGCTATATTTGAAATAGATAACCAAAAAGGACCTACTGTATAGCACAGGGAATGCTGCTCAATATTCTGTAATAACCTAAATGGGAAAAGAATTTGAAAAAGAATAGATACATCTATATGAATAACTGAACCACTTTGCTGTACCCCTGAAACTAACACAACACTGTTAATCAATTATGCTCCAATATAAAATAAAAAAAATTTTTTTAATGGGCAGAAGGCCTAAATAGACATCTTTTTTTCTGAAGAAGACATGCAGAATGCCAACAGGCACATGAAAAGATACTCAACATTGCTAATCATCAGGGAAATGCACATGAAAACTGCAATGAGGTATCACCTCACACCAGTCAGAATGGCCATCACCAAAATATCTACAAATAATAAATGCTGGAAAGGATGTAGAGAAAAGTGAACCCTCCTACACTGTTTTTGGGAATGTAAATTAGTGCAGCCACTATGAAGAACAGTATGGACGTTCCTCAGAAAACTAAAAATAGAGCTACCATATGATCCAGCAATTCTGCTTCCGGGTACACATCTGAAGAAAATGAAAACACTAATTCAAAAAGATACATGCATCCCAATGTTCATAGCAGCATTCTTTGTAATAGTGAAGATATGGAAGCAACCTTAGTGTCTATCAACAGATGAATGGATAAAGAACAAGTGTCATATATACACACACACACACACAGTGGAATACTACTCAGCCATAAATAAGAGTGAAAATTTGCCATCTGCAACAACATGGATGGACCTGGAGGGTATTATCCTAAGAGAAATAAGTCAGACAGAGAAAGACAAATACTGTATGTTATCACTTATATATGGAATCTAAAAAATAAAGAAAACTAGTTAATATAACAAAAAATATATACTCACAGGTATAGAGAACAAACTAGTGTTTACTAGTTTGGGGGAGGTATAAGATAGGGGTAGGGGATCAAGAGGTACAAATTATTATGCATAAAATAAATAAGCTACAAGGATATACAGTACAGCACAGGGAATATAGCCAATATTTTATAATATACATAAATAAAGTATAATCTTTAAAAATTGTGAATCACTGTGTTGTACACCTGAAACTTACATAATATTGTAAATCAACTATAACTTGATAAATAAAAAAATTCCATCAGAATATCATTAGCTAAAAAAATATCTCCAGACATTGTCAAATGTGTCCTGCAGGTGGGGGAATATACCCCCAGTTGAGAACCGCTGGTTTAAAGGCATGGTAATGTTGTAGTTAAGAGCACAGTTTTTACACAATTATGTATGAATCAAGACTCTTTTTCTTACTGGCTTCATGACCTTGAGCAAATCACTTCACTTTTCTGAACCTCATTTTCCTCTCTTCTGTAAATGGGAACAACGAGGCCTGATTTAGGGTTGTTGTAAGGATTTAATGAGATCATGTATATAAAACACTCAATACATAGTGGTAGTAATAATGTGCTAATATTATTAACCATTATTAATTAACAAAGATTGCAATTTCCTAGGAAGTGGTGAATGAGGAAAGGAGGCGGTTT
This sequence comes from Balaenoptera physalus, assembly GCF_965194825.1. Classification (NCBI taxonomy): domain Eukaryota; kingdom Metazoa; phylum Chordata; class Mammalia; order Artiodactyla; family Balaenopteridae; genus Balaenoptera; species Balaenoptera physalus. The sequence goes on from NC_138903.1 coordinate 44,491,012, forward strand.
CTTAAAGGTATACTCAGAACTAACTTTTTAATTGCCCATACTGTCGTAAGAGAATTCAGCTCTTCCCATTTGCTAGTAGGCCTCACCATCAAAGATAAGAGGGAGTATTAAATCTTTCTCTCAAAGATTCCATAGCTAATTCTGGAAAGGCAGGATACTGAGCTCTATACTATGCAATCTGTATAATCTATTTTGGGGTAAGGGTCTCTGAGATTTCTATCTATGTGTAGGCACAATTAAACTCCAGCCCACCCCTTCTCTAGAAGTAAGCTCTCTAAATATCAAAAAGATGAGAAGAGTCTTACCGTAGAATTACACCAGAGACACCGGAAATCTTGAAGTCTCTGATAACTGCCACAGTTCTCATGACATACTGCGCACTGAGAACTGACAGATATGTTTCCTTCTACCCACTGATGAGGCATAGTTTTCTGAAGGATAAAAAGAGACAAGAGGTAGAAGTTAGAGATATAAGGAGAGGAAGGGCCAGCTGGAATAACTATACTACCCCATGGAGGACACTAGATAACCCCAAGGAAGTTCTCCATCATCCTGCCCTCCCCACTCCCATGCTAGTGACCAATGACAGGTGGGAGTTGGGGGGGAGGCTTTCATTCTTCTAGATTTGTTGGATCATGAGCCTGGGAAAGAAGCCTACTTGGGTTGTCTGGAAACAGGAAGAAGTCTTCCTTCCCCTGTGTGTCGTGACTGAAGGGGAGATGGAAAAGGGTGATTATGAGAAAGCATGGCTGATACTCACTACTTCATCTGCAGGCATGAGGAGGTCATCAGTAATGGATAATGTATTCCACTTGCAATCTTTGCTTGCTCTTAAAGCACATAATCTGTGAGACTTTACTTTGCACACTGTGAAAGAGGAAGAAAAAAAGATGGATGTGAATTTGGTGACAATGAAGATTCTAACTTCCTTCCCTAAGCTGCTCTAAAAGTTAGAACCTAGATGCATCTAAGTAGCTGTGACTTAACTCCAAAGGCTTATTTTCCATATATTTCAGTTTCTTTGTATTCTTCCTGGCCAAATTTTCTATTACCTGACTTGAATTGAAATTGATGGTAAGAATGAGGTGATTTCTATTTTTCCAAACCTGTGACTGTACTGTCCAATCCTCCCAGACCCAACCCTCCCTTTTGATTAATGAGAATTCCCCCTCATGCCAGTTTCCTCCCGTCTCCTTTCCCCTGTCTGTTAAGTGTCAGGGTTAACCTTACACTAGAATCAGTGACCTAGTGTGAGTCAATGATACTAAAGCCGCATGAGCTCCTTCACACCCATCTCCACCCACTGAGCTCCACTTCCTAAAGGAATCAGAAATGTACCTTCGCAGATGATAACATTTCGAGATAAGGCAGGAATGGTCCCTCGACAAACATTGCAGTGCTGGGTCCGGGGACTGTGGCTTGAGTACCAATAGTGCATTCCAACAAGAAAAGGGTTGTTTTCTGCTGCAGGTATCTAAAATACATCAAAGAGAAGAAAGAATAGAGAGTTAATCACAGAGACGGATTAGGGAAGGCCAGAAAATCTGAATGCTAAGGCTGAAATGGCCAGCTACATAAGGTGTCAGAGCATGTGAAGAGGAAGAATCAAAGTTGAGCCAATACTTAACAAATCTCCCATCTCTGTTTTTTCCCAGTGGTTTTGGAAAGGGAAAAGGAATGAGGGGGTGGTAGATCCTGGGACAGGGACTAAAGGCAGGAGTGATGATCTTTATACTCCTTGGCTAAACCATTTCATTGGTTTAGCCTAAGCAAAATTAGTTCTGTTAGCCTTGGCCTTGTCTCTCTTTGAGTAGTCAGCAAAGGGAGGTGGTGAGTGGGAAATTCAGTGATATCCAAGTCCTCTTGCCAGGCAAGAAAGGGAGGAGGCAGGGCTCTGACTCTGGGCTAAGGAATGCTTGTCAGGCTTTAGCTACCTCCTGGAGATATACATTACCCTTCCTGGACCTACTGCTGCCAAGTGAGGAGAGCATTGCATTGCTGGGACAACAGTTTCATTTCAGAGGCTTCTGGTCCCAGTATTCTTTTCTGAATACCATGCTCTGACTGCCTATAGCAATTTCCTGGTTAATCAATTTAATTCATTCAAAATTCATTAAATTTTTACTGAGTAACTGCTATGTGTTTGGCACTTTTCAAGGCACTGATGAACAAGATAAAGTCTCTGCCCTCATGGAATGGCATTCTGTTTGGTGTCCTCTTTCATGGTATTCAATTTGACATTTACTATTGACCTCCCTATAAATGCTACATTTGTTTATCACAGCCTGACTCTCATGACTGTGGGGCCAGCACAGGGCATACCAGCAACTAGTTTTGGGGTTAAAAGGGGAAGGGGAGGAGTGGGCACCAAAAACTTCCAAATCTGTTCTGGGTGTGCATTCCACAGGACACTTCCACCTTTTCTATAATTCCTGTGAATGTCTGATCTCTTCCTTCTCTGCCTTCCTCTGGAATGTAGACATAAGCGTATGCATTCAGCTTTTTATTCTTTTTTTTTTTAATTATTTTATTTATTTATTTATGGCTGTGTTGGGTCTTCGTTTCTGTGCGAGGGCTTTCTCTAGTGCGGCAAGTGGGGACCACTCTTCATCGCGGTGCGCGGGCCTCTCACTATCGCGGCCTCTCTTGTTGCGGAGCACAGGCTCCAGACGCGCAGGCTCAGTAATTGTGGCTCACGGGCCCGGTTGCTCCGTGGCATGTGGGATCTTCCCAGGCCAGGGCTCGAACCCGTGTCCCCTGCATTGGCAGGCAGATTCTCAACCACTGCGCCACCAGGGAAGCCCCAGCTTTTTATTCTTGATGTTATAATCGGTTGGGTGTGTAAAGGCATAAGACTTTAAAATGAACTATATATTCTTCCTGATGCTAGCTGATAGTGGTCCACTAGAGAGAGAGACAGAGAGAGACAGAGAGGGAGAGAGAGAAAGCGCTATTGAGGGATCTGCCATATTTAGTGTTCAACCTTGATCAACTTATAGGAATTCGTCATCTAAAACATAGCCTGTACATGGTATTCTCTGATCCCTCCTTCCCCTCTGGCATGCCGTTTATGTGCTAAGCTGCTGTTGGAACGACCAGGAAGCTTCTGGAAGGAAAAGCTACTTTGATGCACTAAAGGCTCACCTCGTATGGAGTCACTTTGTGATTGTATTATTTTTTGCATACTGAAACCCTGGCAAAGTTCCGAGAAGATCAAAGTAGAGAGTGGAGAGTCCTGAGGAAGTGACATAGTCTTGGCTTTGACATGCTGAGCAACTAGGACCTTTCTAATTCCCATGCCGCTAGATTATAACTTTACAAGTACCTTCCTTCCTTCCAACCTCCTTCTTTCCTCCAATAATTACTAAGAGCTACTTTGTGTCATCTATAAAGCTAGGCACTAGAGATCCAGAGATGAATGATCCATAGTTCTTGCCTTCACGGAGCTCATAGTCCACTGTAGGAGACAACTTCCTAAACAGATCACTCCAGTGCAGAGTGAAAAGTGAGCTCTCCTATAATGTTCAAGATTCTACAGGACACATGGAAAAAATGATGAACTCTGCCTGGGTAGAATATTGAATTTCATGCTCCAATTAGCTACAGAATATAAAAATATATACAATGGACATTGTTTTGGTTCAGCAGTGGAGGAGGTGGGATTTATATTCCTTAAGGGCATCCTATTGTATAAGAAAACTTTGATGCATACCACCCTGGATGAGTACCTGTTGTATGTTGAATTGTGTACCCTGCCAAAATATGTTCAAGTACCTGGTACCTGTGAATGTGACCTTATTTGAAAATAGAATCTTTATAGATATAATCAATTTAAGATGTTGTCATAATGGATTAGTGACTGGTGTCCTTTCCCTCTTTTAAAAAGATTTTTTTTTTTATTTTTTAACATCTTTATTGGAGTATAATTGTTTTACAATGGTGTGTTAGTTTCTGCTTTATAACAAAGTGAATCAGTTATACATATACATATATCCTCATATCTCTTCCCGCTTGCGTCTCCCTCTCTCCCACCCTCCCTATCCCACCCCTCTAGGTGGTCACAAAGCGCCGAGCTGATCTCCCTGTGCTATGCAGCTGCTTCCCACTAGCTATCTATTTTACATTTGGTAGTGTATATATGTCCATGCCACTCTCTCACTTTGTCCCAGCTTACCCTTCCCCCTCCCCGTGTCCTCAAGTCCATTCTCTAGTAGGTCTGCGTCTTTATTCCCGTCTTGTCCCTAGGTTCTTCATGATCATTTTTGTTTGTTTGTTTTTTAGATTCCATATATATGTGTTCGCATACGGTATTTGTTTTTCTCTTTCTGACTTACTTCACTCTGTATGACAGATTCTAGGTCTATCCACCTCACTACAAATAACTCAATTTCGTTTCTTTTTATGGCTGATCAATATTCCATTGTATATATGTGCCACATATTCTTTATCCATTCATCTGTCAATGGACACTTAGGTTGCTTCCATGTCCTGGCTATTGTAAATAGAGCTGCAATGAACATTGTGGTACATGACTCTTTTTGAATTATGGTTTTCTCTGAGTATATGCCCAGTAGTGGGATTGCTGGGTCGTATGGTAGTTCTATTTTTAGTTTTTTAAGGAACCTCCATACTGTTCTCCATAGTGGCTGTATCAATTTACATTCCCACCAACAATGCAAGAGGGTTCCCTTTTCTCCACACCCTCTCCAGCATTTATTGTTTGTAGATTTTTTGATGATGGCCATTCTGACCGGTGTGAGATGGTATCTCATTGTAGAAGAGGGAAATTTGGACAGACACAGGAGAGACATCATGTGATGATAGAGGCAGAGATTGGAATGATGCGTCTACAAGCCAAGGAATGCCTGCAATCACCAGAAGCTAAGAAGAGGCAAAGAAGGTTTCTCTTCTAGAGCCTTCAGAAAGAGCACAGCCCTGCCAACACATTGATTTTGTACTTCTAGACTCTAGAACTGTGAGAGAAGTATCTTAATTCACCCAGTTTGTGGATTTGATATGGCAGTCCTGAGAAACTAACACAGTATGTCATTACAGGCCTTTCTAGTAATTGACACAGACTAAAAATTGACTTTGAAGACAGATGAAGAACTGTGGCATGTATACAAACCACTGATCTCTGAATGTTAAGGCTTTTAATGTGTGGTTGTTGGGTTTTGTGTTTGATCTGTGTTGTTACAACTGGCAAGATTTCCTTCTTTTTTCGGGCTGAACAACATTCCATTGTATTTGTGTATGTATATATCTATATCTATATATATATCACTTTTTAAAATCCATTTTATCCATTGAGGGACAGTTAGGTTGTGTCTGTATCTTGGCTGTTGTGAATAATGCTGAAAGAAACATGGGAGTTCTGATATCTCTTCAAGACGCTGATTTCATTTCCTTTGGATATATACCCAGAAGTGAGATTGCTGGGTCATAAGGTAGTTATATTTTTAATACTTTGAGAAACCTCAGTACTACTTTCCATAATGGCTGTACCAATTTATAGTCCCACCAAAAGTGCACAAGTTTTCTCTTTTCTCCACATTCTTGCCAGCACTTGTTGTCTCTTGTCTTTTTTTTTTGGCCACATCACACGGCATGCGGGATCTTAGTTCCCCAACCAGGGATTGAACCTGCACCCCCTACAGTGTAAGCGCAGAGTCTTAACCACTGGACTGCCAGGGAAGTCCCTCTTTTTTGCTTTTCTTTTGTTTTTCTTTTTTTTAAATTTGAAGTATAGTTGATTTACAATATTGTGTTAGTTTCAGGTGTACAGCAAAGTGATTTAGTTATACATACATATATATCTATTTTTTTCAGATCTTTTAAAAATAATTATATATTTTTTATTTTAGCAAAGATTCAGAATATATCTCTTTAAGAAAAAAGAGTTACATCATACAATCTTTTGAAAATATACATTCATATATTGGTTTTGTCCCATGATTAATTTGATTACTAAAAGTTGTAAAGTGCAGCTAAATTTGAGAGCCAAGTTATTAGTAGTTAAAGACTGATTTGCTTTTTTTAAATTGAAGTATAGTTGATTTACAATACTGTGTTAGTTTCAGGTGTACAGCAAAGAGATTCACTTATATAGATATATATTCTTTCAGATTATTTTCCATTATAGGTTATTATAAGATATTGAATATGGTTCCCTGTGCAATACAGTAAATCCTTTTTGCTTATCTATTTTATGTATAGTAGTTTGTATCTATTAATCCCATACTTCTTTTTTTAAAGTTTATTGTGAAGTTATTTTACATTATTTTATCTTTATGTGGCATTAGGAGATTTTCAAAAATTTTATTTATTTATTTTTATTGAAGTATAGTTGATTTACAATGTGTTAGTTTCAGATGTACAGCAAAATGATTCAGTTATACATACATATATATCTATTTTTTCAGATCTTTTAGAAATATATTATTTTTATTTTAGCAAAGAGTCAGAATATATCTCTTTAAGAAAAAAGAGTTACATCATACAATCTTTTGAAAATATACATTCATGTATTGGTTTTGTCCTACAACTAATTTGATTACTGAAAGTTGTAAAGTGCAGCTAAATTTGGGAGCCAAGTTATTAATAGTTAAAGACCAATTTGCTCTTTTAAATTGAAGTATAGTTGATTTACAATGTTGTATTAGTTTCAGGTATACAGCAAAGTGATTCGATTATATATTATATATATGTTACATATAATATATATATATTCATTCTTTTTCAGATTCTTTTCCCATATAGGTTATTACAGAATATTGAGTATAGTTCCCTGTGCTATACAGTAGGTCCTTGTTGGTTATCTATTTTATATAGTAGTGTATGTATGTTAATCCCATACTTCTAATTTATCCCTCCCCACTCCCTTTCCCCTTTGATAACCATAAGTTTGTTTTCTATGTCTGTGAGTCTGTTTCTGTTGTATACACAGATTCATTAGTATTGATTTTTAGATTCCACATATAAGTGATATAATATTTGTCTTTGTCTGACTTACTCCACTAAGTATAATATTCTCTAGGGCCATTCATGTTGCTGCAAATGACAATCTTTCATTCTTTTTTATGGCTGAGTAATATACCAATGTATATATATCTCACATCTTCTTAAGCCAATAGTTTGTTGATGGACACTTGGGTTGTTTCCATGTCTTGGCTATTGTAAATAGTGCTGCTATGAACATTGGAGTGCATGTATCTTTTCGAATTAGAGTTTTCATCTACCCAGGAATGGGACTGCTGTGTCATATGGTAGTTCTATTTTTAGTTTTTAAAGGAACCTCTGTACTGTTTTCCATAGTGGTTGCGCCAATTTGCATTCCTTTCGACAGTGTAGGAAGGTTTCTTATTCTCCAACCCTCTCCAGCATTTATTATTTGTAGACTTTTTGATGACAGCTATTCTGATGATAAGAGCCATTTTAACAAGGGTGAGATGATATCTCATTGTGGTTTTGATTTGCATTTCCCTAATGATTAATGGTGTTGAGCACTTAACTTTTTATCCATTTTATGTCTTCTTTGGAAAACTATCTATACAGGTCCCTCGCCCATTTTAAAAACAGATTATTTGTGGGTTTTAAAACTATTGAGTTGTAGGTGTTCCTTATATATTTTAGATATTAACCTCATATCAGATATATAGCTTGTAAATATTTTCTCCCATTTCTAGGTTGCCTGTTCACTCAGTTGATTTAGCTTGATGTAATCTCACTTGTTTATTTTAGCTTTTGTTCCTTGTGCTTTTGGTGTCATATCCAAGAAATCATTGTCCCAGTCAATGTCAAGAAGGTTTTTCTCCGTTTTCTTCTAGCAGTTTTATAGTTTTAGGTCTTACACTTAAGTCTTTATTCAGCCTGAGTTGATTTTTTGTACATGGTGTGAGGTAACGGTCCAATTTCATTCTCCTGCATATTGATATCTAATTTTCCCAACACCATTTATTGAAGACTACCCTTCCCCAATTTTGTGTTCTTGGCACCCTTCTGGAAATCAGTTGACTGTAAAAGCATGGATTTATTTCTGTGCTCTATTTTGTTCCATTGGTCTGTATGTCTGTTTTTATGCCAGTACAATACTGTTTTGATTACTATAGCTTTGTAATGTATGTTGATATCAGGAAGTGTGATGCCTCCAGCTTTGCTATTCTTGCTCAAAATTGCTTTGGCTATTTGGGGTTGTTTTGGGCTCCATATGAATTTTAGGATTGCTCTTTCTATTTATGTAGGGAATACCATTGGATTTTGATTGGGATTGTATTAAATCTGTAGATTACTTTGTGTAGTATGGACATTTTAACAATATTAATTCTTACAATCCATGAACATGGGATGTCTATCCATTTATCTATGTATTCTTTACTTTCCTTCATTAATGTTCTATAATTTTCAATGTATGTTTTTCACCTCTTTGTTTAAGTTTATTCCTAAGTATTTTATTCTTTTTGTTGCTATTGTGAATGGGCTTATTTTCTTAAATTTCCTTTCAAATAGTTCATTGTTTGTGTATAGAAAACTGAGTGATTTTTTGTATGTTGATTTTGTACCCTATGAATTTACTGAATTTGTTTGTTAGTTATAACAATTATTTTGTTCAGTCTTTAGGTTTTTCTACATATATGATCATGTTGTCTGCAAACAGAGACAATTTTACTTCTTCCTTTCCAGTTTGGGTGCCTTTTAATTATTTTTCTTGCCCAATTGCTCTGGTTTGGATTTCCAGTACTATGTTGAAAAGAAGTTGTGAGAGTATGCAGCCTTGCCTTGTACCAGATCTTAGAGGGCAAGCTTTCAGTTTTTTTCCCATTAATTATAATGTTGTCTATGGGCTTTTCATATATGGCCTTTATTGTGTTGAGGTGAGATCCTTCTATACTTACTTTGTTGAAAGGTTTAATGATGAATTGGTGTTGAACTTTGTCAAATGCTTTTTCTGAATCTATTGAGATGATAATGTGCTTTTTATTCTTTCATTTTGTTAATGTATTGTAACATATTGTTTGATTTATGTATATTGAAATATTGTTGCATCCCTGGGATAAATCCCTCTTGGTTACAGTGTATAATCCTTTTAATGTACTATTGAATTCGGTTTGCTAGTATTTCATTAAGAATTTTTGCATCTGTGCCTCTGAAGTGGGAGAGCCAACTTCAGGACACTGGCCCACCAGAGACCTCCTGGCTCCACATAATATCAAATGGCAAAAGCTATCCCAGAAACCTCCATATCAATGCTAACACCCAGCTCCACTCAACAACCAGCAAGCTACAGTGTTGGACACCCTATGCCAAACAACTAGCAAGATAGGAACACAACCCCACCCATTAGCAGAGAGGCTGCCTAAAATCATAATAAGGTCACAGACACCCCAAAACACATCACCAGATGCGGTGCTGACTACCAGAAAGAAAAGATCCAGCCTCATCCACCAGAACACAGGCACTAGTCCCCTCCACCAGGGAGCCTACACAACACACTGAACTAACTTTAGCCACTGGGGGCAGACAGTAAAAACAACGGGAACTATGAACATGCAGCCTGTGAAAAGGAGACCCCAAACACAGTAAGTTAAGCAAAATGAGAAGACAGAAAAACACACAGCAGATGAAGGAGCAAGGTAAAAACCCACGAGACCTAACAAATGAAGAGGAAATAGGCAGTCTACTTGAAAAAGAATTCAGAGTAATGATAGTAAAGATGATCCAAAATCTTGGAAATAGAATGGAGAAAATACAAGAAACATTTAACAAGGACTTAGAAGAACTAAAGAGCAAACAAACAATGATGAACAACATAATAAATGAAATTAAAAATTCTCTAGAAGGAAGCAAAAGCAGAATAACTGAGGCAGAAGAACGGATAAGTGACCTGGAAGATAAAATAGTGGAAATAACTACTGCAGAGCAGAATAAAGAAAAAAGAATGAAAAGAATTGAGGACAGTCTCAGAGACCTCTGGGACAACATTAAATGCACCAACATTCGAATTATAGGGATCCCAGAAGAAGAAGAGAAAAAGAAATGGACTGAGGAAATATTTGAAGAGAGTATAGTTGAAAACTGCCCTAATATGGGAAAGGAAATAGTCAGTCAAGCCCAGGAATCACAGAGAGTCCCATACAGGATAAATCCAAGGAGAAACATGCCAAGACACATATTAATCAAACTATCAAAAACTAAATACAAATAAAAAATACTAAAAGCAGCAAGGGAAAAACAACAAATAACATACAAGGGGATTGCACAGGAGGAGCTTCAAGAAGGCGGAAGAGTAAGAGATGGAGATCACCTTCCTCCCCACAAATAACATCGGAAATACAACTACATGTGGAACAATTCCTACAGAACACCAACTGAACGCTGGCAGAAGAACTAAGACCTCCCAAAAGGCAAGAAACTCCCCACGTACCTGGGTAGGGCAAAAGAAAAAAGAAAAAACAGAGACAAAAGAATAGGGACAGGACCTGCCCCAGTGGGAGGGAGCTGTGAAGGAGGAAAGGTTTCCACACACTAGGAAGCCCCTTCGCGGGCTGAGACTGCGGGTGGCGGAGGGGGGAAGCTTCGGAATCACGGAGGAGAGCGCAGCAACAGGGGTGCAGAGGGCAAAGCAGAGAGATTCCCGCACAGAGGATCGGTGCCCACCAGCACTCACCAGCCCGAGACACTTGTCTGCTCACCCGCCAAGATGGGAGGGGCCTGGGAGCTGAGGCTCGGGCTTCGGTGGGATCCCAGGGAGAGGACTGGGGTTGGATGCGTGAACACAGCCTGAAGGGGTTAGTGTGCCACAACTAGCTGGGAGGGAGTCCGGGAAAAAGTCTGGAGCTGCTGAAGAGACAAGAGACTTTTTCTTGCCTCTTTGTTTCCTGAGCGTGAGGAGAGGGGATTCAGAGCGCCACCTAAACGAGCTCCAGAGATGGGCGCGAGCCGCCACTACCAGCACGGACCTCAGACACGAGCATGAGACGCGAAGGCTGGTGCTGCAGCCACCAAGAAGCCTGTGTGGAAGTGCAGGTCACTATCCACACCTCCCCTCCCGGGAGCCTGTGCAGCCCGCCACTGCCAGGGTCCCGTGATCCAGGGACAACTTCCACGGGAGAACGCACGGTGTGCCTCAGGCTGGTGCAACGTCACACCGGCCTCTGCCACCTCAGGCTCGCCCCGCACCCGTACCCCTCCCTACCCCTGGCCTGAGTGAGCCAGAGCCCCCGAATCAGCTGCTCCTTTAACCCCATCCTGTCTGAGTGAAGAACAGACGCCCTCTGGTGACCTACACACAGAGGCGGATCCAAATCCAAAGCTGAACCCCAGGAGCTGTGTGAACAAAGAAGAGAAAGGGAAATCTCTCCCAGCAGCCTCAGGAGCAGCGGATTAAATCTCCACAATCAACTTGATGTACCCTGCATCTGTGGAATACCTGAATAGACAACAAATCATCCCAAATTGAGGAGGTGGACTTTGGGAGCAAAGATACATATATGTTTTTCCCTTTTTCTCTTTTTGTGAGTGTGTATGTGTATGCTTCTGTGTGTGATTTTGTCTGTATAGCTTTGCTTTTACCATTTGTCCTAGGGTTCTGTCTGTCCGGTTTTTTTATTACTTAAAAAATTTTTTCTTAATAATTATTTTTTATTTTTTATTTTAATAAATTTATTTTATTTTATTTTATTTTCTTCTTTCTTTCTTTCTTTTTTTCCTCCCTTTTATTCTGAGATGTGTGGAGGACAGGCTCTTGGTGCTCCAGCTGGGCGGCAGGGCTATGCCACTGAGGTGGGAGAGCCAAGTTCAGGACACTGGTCCACAAGAGACCTCGCAGCTCCACATAATATCAAACGGCAAAAATCTCCCAGAGATCTCCATTTCAATGCCAAGACCCAGCTCCACTCAATGACCAGCAAGCTACAGTGCTGGACAACCCATGCCAAACAACTAGCAAGACAGGAACACAACCCCATCCATTAGCAGAGAGGCTGCCTAAAATCATAATAAGGTCACAGACGTCCCAAAACACACCACCAGATGTGGACCTGCCCACCAGAAAGACAGGATCCAGCCTCATCCACCAGAACACAGGCACTAGTCCCCTCCACCAGGAAGCCTACACAACCCACTGAACCAACCTTAGCCACTGGGGACAGACACCAAGAACAATGGGAACTACGAACCTGCAGCCTGCAAAAAAGAGACCCCAAACACAGTAAGTTAAGCAAAATGAGAAGACAGAGAAACACACAGCAGATGAAGGAGCAAGGCAAAAACCCACGAGACCTAACAAATGAAGAGGAAATAGGCAGTCTACCTGATAAAGAATTCAGAATAATGATAGTAAAGATGATCCAAAATCTTGGAAATAGAATGGAGAAAATACAAAAAACGTTTAACAAGGACCTAGAAGAAATAAAGAGCAAACAAACAGTGATGAACAACACAATAAATGAAATTAAAAATTCTCTAGAAGGGATTAATAGCAGAATAACTGAGGCAGAAGAACGGATAAGTGACCTGGAAGGTAAAATAGTGGAAATAACTACTGCAGAGCAGAAAGAAGAAAAAAGAATGAAAAGAATTGAGGACAGCCTCACAGACCTCTGGGACAACATCAAATGCAACAACATTCGAATTATAGGGGTCCCAGAAGAAGAAGAGAAAAAGAAGGGACTGAGAAAATATTTGAAGAGATTATAGTTGAAAACTTCCCTAATATGGGAAAGGAAATAGTCAATCAAGTGCAGGAAGTGCAGAGAGTCCCATACAGGATAAATCCAAGGAGAAACATGCCAAGACACATATTAATCAAACTAGCAAAAATTAAATACAAAGAAAAAATATTAAAAGCAGCAAGGGAAAAACAACAAATTGCACATAAGGGAATCCCCATAAGGTTAACAGCTGAACTTTCAGCAGAAACTCTGCAATCCAGAAGGGAGTGGCAGGATATATTTAAAGTGATGAAGGAGAAAAACCTACAACCGAGATTACTCTACCCAGCAAGGATCTCATTCAGATTTGATGGAGAAATTAAAACGTTAACAGACAAGCAAAAGCTAAGAGAATTCAGCACCACCAAACCAGCTTTACAACAAATGCTAAAGGAACTTCTCTAGTCAGGAAACACAAGAGAAGGAAAAGACGTAGAAAAACAAACCCAAAACAATTAAGAAAATGGTAAAAGGAACATACATATTGGTATTTAACTTATATTTAAATGGATTAAATGCTCCATTCAAAAGACATAGACTGGCTGAATGGATCCAAGAACAAGAGCCGAAGTCAGAGAGTGACATGGACTTACATATACTACCAAATGTAAAATAGATAACTAGTGGGAAGCGGCCACATAGCACAGGGAGATCAGCACTGTGTTTTGTGACCACCTAGAAGGGTGGGATAGGGAGGGTGGGAGAGAGATGCAAGAGGGGGGAGATATGGGGATATATGTATATGTATAGCTGATTCACTTTGCTATAAAGCAGAAACTACCACACCATTGTAAAGCAGTTATACTCCAATAAATATGTTAAAAACATTTTTTTAAACATGCTAAATTTCAATCACAGGCAGATGACCAAAGAAATTATAGTTGATCTAACTAATAAAAAAACAGAAATTCATTAAAAATCACAATCTCGTAAGCTTTATAATATTGGAAAACATCAAATGAAACAAAAATATAGTGTAAAGTTGATTATACAGTGTCATAGCAATTTATTTGTGCATATTTATATGCATATAAATTGAACTAGAAAATTTAAAAAATTAAAAAAATTAACAGCATTTAAACTTTCTTTTGTTATGTTTCTATAGTTTTCAACATTTTCTAACTTTTTATTTATAAATCATATATCAAAAAGAACCATTATGATAATGTTTATTTTGTGTATAGTTCCCCTAAGACCTTTTTCATCCCATTGGGTACTATTATGTCAGACTTTTGTTGTAATAGAGAATAGAACATGCTGATATCTATGAAACCGAAGTATAAGTGATTGGTGTAATGTCTGTACAAGGCTTAGTAGATGGGCCCCCACTGTGAAGAAATGAAAGAGGTATCATTAAAAAGAAAAAAATATTTTGCATCTATGTTCATCAGGGATACTGGCATGTAGCTTTCTTTTCTTTAGTATCTTTGTCTAGTTTTGGTAGCAGGTGATGCTGGCCTCATAAAATGAGTTTGGAAGTATTCCCTTTTCTATTTCTTGGAAGAGTTTAAGAAGGATTAGTATTAATTCTTTGAATTTTTGGTAGAATTCACACATGAAGCCATCAGATCCTGGGCTTTTCTTTGTTGGGAGGTTTTTGATTACTGATTCAATCTCCCTATTTGTTATTGGTATGTTCAGGCTTTCCGTTTCTTTCTGATTTAATTTTTAGTAGTTTGTATGTTTCTAGGAATTTATCTATTTCTAGGTTATCTAGTTTGTTTATAATAGGTCCTTATGATCCTTTTTATTTCTGAAGAATCTTTTGTAATGTCTTCTCTTTCATTTCTGATTTTATTTGAATCTTCTCTCCTTTGTTTCTTCATCTAAGAGTTTGTCAATTTTGTTTATCTTTTAAATAATTACCTCTAGTTTTGTTGACTTGTTATAATTTTTTTCCCTATTTGATTTAGTTCTGCTCTGATCTTTATTATTTCCTTCGTACTGCTAACTCTGGGCTTATTTTGTTGTTTTTGCTGTTCATCGATGTGTAAAGTTATGTTGTTTATTTAAGATCCTTTTTTTAATGGAGGAGTTTACTGCTATAAACTTCCATCTTATAACTGCTTTTGCTACATCCCTATTTTTATTATGTTGTGTTTTCATTTTTGTTTTTCTCAAGATACTTTTAAAATTCCCTTTGGATTTCCTCTTTGATCTAATGGTTGTTCAAGAGTGTATTATTTAGTTTCCATGTATTTGTGAATTTTTCTATTTTCCTGCTGTTATTGATTTCTATTTCATTTTCTGTCATGGTCAGAGGAGATACTTAGAATTATTTCCATTATCTTAAATTTGTTATAACTTGTTTTGTGACCTAAAATGTTATCTTTCTGGAGGATGTCCTATGTGCCCTTGAGAAGAATGTGTCTTCTGCTGCTGTTGGGCAGAAATTTCTGTCTATGTCAGTTAGGTCAATATTGTTATTCAAGTCAGCTGTTTCTTTATTGATTTTCTGTCTGCATGGCCTACACATTATAAGTGGAGTATTGAAGCCCCCTACTATTATTGTATTGCTGTCAATTCCTGCCTTCAAATCTGTCATTGTTTGCTTTATATATTTAGGTACTCTGATCTTGGGTGCATATATGTTTATAATTGTTAATTTTCCAGTTGAATTGACCCTTCTATCATTATATAATGTCCTTCTTTGTTCCTAGAGGCAGTTTTAGATTTAAAGTCTATTTTGCCTGATATAAGTATAGTCACCCCTGTTTCTTTCGGTTACCATTTGCATGCAGTATCTTTTTCCATCCCTTCACTTTCAGGCTATGGTGTCTTTAATTCTAAAGTGAGTCTTTTGTAGACAGAGTATTTCTGATCTTGTTTTTTAAAATCAATTCAGCCACTCTGTGCTCTTTGAATGATGAGTTTAATTCATTTAAGATAATTATTGATAAGTGAGGGTTTACTATGACCATTTTGATAATTGATTTCTGTATGTCTTGCAGTTCTTTTGACCCTCTTTTCCTCTCTTGCTGTCTTCCTTTGTTATTTGATGATTTTTTTTATAGTGATCTGTTTTGGTTTTCTTCTCTATGTCTTTTGTTTATCTATTATAGGTGCTATTTTGTGTGTGTATGTGTGTGTGTGGTTAGCTCGAGGTTTGCATAAAATATCTTGTAGTTATATCCTTCTATTTTAAGTTGTTAAAAAATTAAATTTAATAGCATACCAAAATACTTTTACTCCCCCCAGAACTTATACTTTATGTTCTTTTGGTCAGAGTTTGATCTTTTTATATTGTGTATCTGCTAACAAATTTTTATCTATTAACTTTTATATTAGGGTTAAAAGTAATTCATGCACCATTATCATTAATGAAACACTTCAGACTGATGAAAGGTTTGAGCCTGGGAGACTTAAAGAAAGAATAAAAAGGAGAAAACTGGAGATAATGAGCTGCTTAGAAGACTAGATTAAAAGGTTAGCTCCTTCTGATGAATTCTAATGGAACCATTGACTATGAGAACAGGAATGAACCTTAAAGTCATCTAGGGACTTCCCTGGTGGTCAAGTGGTTAGGATTCCATGCTTTCACTGCCGAGGGCCTGGGTTTGATCCCTGGTTGGGGAACTAAGATTCCACAAGCCACACAGCTCAGCTAAAAAAATGTCATCTAGACTCCAGATTCTAGATTCTAAAGCATCTTTAGATCAAGTCATGTAGCCTTTATTTGAATGCTTCCAAAGGTGGAGGACTAAAAGTTTCTTGCAAAAAAGTCCATTCAATGTTCCTAAAGCTCTAAATTTTAGAAAGTTTTTTTCCAAATCTTTGGCCTACTAGAAGAACTTTCTAACATTCAGTGTGAGCTTCGAGAATGTCATCAGCTGTCTCTTGAGGTAGAAAGCTCCTTGTCATTGGAAATATTTAAAGCAAACTATGTACATAATTGCTTCTGAGCATGTTGTATAGAAAATTAATTTTTCATAGTGACATCAGCAAGATGATGGACTAGAAGTTCCCAATGCTCTTCCCCTCCCCCACAAAAACAACAAATAAACAACTACATGCCATCTAGAATATTCTGGAGTTGAAAGAGCTCCAGAATACAACAAAAAAAGTTGCAGAAACTCATGGAGCACAGAGACAGAATCGTCACATAGAAAAGTGTAGTAAGCAGTTCATTGCCCCATCCCCCAGTCTGGCAGAGCTTGGGGCCAAGAGGAATCCCCTTGGCCTGACCTCTCCCAACAAGGGGAAAGAAGAGCAGGAGGACTCCAGTAGCCTACATCATTGCTGTGGACACAAGCATCTTTCATCATGGTGGTGCCCTGAATTCTTCATTGCCGTTGAATCCAGGTGATATAGCTGCCTGGAGCCCAAACTGCTGTGACCACTCCCCAGAAAGAGCTACTGCAGCATCCCTTCCCAGAGAAGTTTCCACAACTGCACCCCCACTGGGAAAGTGCTGATGCATCCCTCCAATCAAAGCTGACACCACTGCATCCTGCTCCCCCTGCCAGAGCCACAATCCTCCCTTCTGAAAGCATGTACACACCCTGGACCCCGGTTCCATGGCTGCTCAGCACATACCCATGCCTCACATACTAAGGCTACCATCATGGTGAATACACCTGCCCACCAGCCCCAGGTACCAAAGTTGTTCTAGATGCTCCTGAGCTCCAACCCAGGTACCATGGCCACTCTGCAGGTGCCCACTCTCCAGACACCAACACTATTGCCACCACAAATGTGTCTGTGCCCCTGATCCTGGCACCATTGCTACCACATGTGTAACTGTGTGCTGGACCCAGCAACAAGAGGGATACCCTTGGCAATGACTTCCTCCTGTGGAGGAAAAGGAGAACAGGAGGACCAAGCAGTCTTCACCAGCAAGGAACACAATAGCCCTTACCATCATTATGGAAACTCACAGCCTTGGTTGCTGAGGTCCTCTGCAGTTTTTGCTGACACTGACCTCAGCTGATGGAGCTCTACAAGGACTATGCCTCTGTGCCCTCCCTGAAGCCAGAACCACTGTTGCACACCCTGGAGCTGGAGCCACCATTTCCAAACCAGTTGGCACTCTCACACCCACCTATAGGTAAAAGTCTTTACCCCTGAAGACAGTTCATAAAGTCCTGAAAAGGCAAGTGTGCAGACATCAACACAAGGCTACCAGAAACACACAAAAAAAGCAAGGAAACATGACATCACCAAAGAATTACAATAATTTTCCAATAACTGATCTAAAAGAAATAGAGATCTATGAATTTCCTGGAAATGAATTCAAAATAATTGTTTTAAGGAAGTTCAGTGAGCTATAAGAGAACACAGATGGACAACTCAATGAAACCAGGAAAGCAATACATGAAAAAATGAGAGGTTCAACAATAAGACAGAAATCATAAAAAAGAACCAAACAGAAATTCTGGAGCTGCAGAATACAGTGAATGAAATGAAAAAATGCAAAAGGGAGCTTCAACAGCAGACTTGATCAAGCAGAAGAAAGAATCTGAAAACAGGTCATTTGAAATTATCTAGTTAGAAAAGAAAAAGAAGAATGAAAAAGTGTGAAAGAAAGCAAACCTATATACACATTATGGGAGACCCAGAGGAGAAGAGGGAGAGAGAGAAAGGGGCAGAAAGCTATTTAAAGAAATAATGGTTAAAAGCTTTCCAAATCTTGAGAGGGAAATGGACATCCAGATTCATGAAGCTCAAAAATTTCCAAACAATATCAACCCAAAGAAGACTACACTGAGACACATTATAATCAGATTGTCAAAAGTCAAGGACAAAGAGAGAATTCTGAAAGCATCAAGAGAAAATTAGCTCATCACATGTAAGGGAACCCCCATAAGACTATAAGCAGTTTTCTCAACAGAAACCTTGCAGGTCAGGAAAGAGTGAGATGATGTAATCCAAGTATTGAAAGAAAAAAAACTTACATCTGAGAATACTATACCTGGCAAAATTATCCTTTAAAATGAAGGACAGATAAAGTCTTTCCCAGACAAACAAAAACTGAGGGAATTTGTCACCACTAGACCTACCTTACAAGAAATGCTTAAGGGAGTTCTTCAAATTGAAATAAAAAATCATGCTAAACAGCAACATGAAAGTATAAATCTCACAGGTAAAGGTAAATATATAGACATATACAGATTAATGAAGTTCTTCCCCACTCTTTATTCTGGCATTGATAATCCTCCACAATCAGGCCCAACCTACCTCTTCAGACATATTTAAACTTTCCCAAACTCTTCTGGTCAAATGGAGTCCCCGTTTTACTCTATTCCAAAAAGGTTTTGTTTTGTTACTTAGCTTTTCCTTATACCAAGTCCCCTGCTCAGGACTTCCTCCTGCCCCTAATCCCCTGCCACCAATAAAATCCTATTCATCTTTCAAGGTCAGTCTCAAATCTCTCCTCTATTAACTCTTCCTAGGGGACTCCAGACCATTAATCTCTTCCTCCCCTGAACTCCCATACCACTATACTGTGTTTCATTCATCTGGCAATCAAGCATCTGCCTTGTAACATCTCTGAAAACTTATTTGTCTCGAATATTTTCACTTAACTGTTTCTTTGGTGTGTCTTATGTCCCCAACTATCTAAAAAGCTCATTGAGATCAGGATCCAAGGCTACACCTTCTTTTCAACTCTCTATGGAACAGAACTGGGCACCTAGTAGGGGCTCACTTCTTAATGTGTACTGACTGGTTTTAGATAGTTTACCCCATTACTTTGTAGTGACTTTAATAGACCACTAAGTCCATGATTAACCTTTTTTCACCCCATGTCAGGCACTGACAGCTGATAAGGTGCATATGAGAGAAAGCATATTTGACTCTTCAAGCCTCAAGCAGGACAAATTGCTAAGATGCAGGTAGTGAGATATTTTACTATTGGCTAAAAGTGTTCCTTAATAGATCTAGGTCTCTGGAGCAGCTCCACAGAGGTTGTGATTATAACCTGAAATTCACAACTCTTTCAAGAGAGTTAACAGGCAGATTTTTTTCCTTTCTAGTTTGTGCTGGGTAGTCAACAAGAAGGTGTTTAATTCAGTTGAGTCAGGAATGGCACATCAATGCTCTGATGGCTTTCTCTAGAAGTTCTTGTATTCCTGGATGGATAATTAAAATTCAAGATATTCTATGTGACCTTTTATGACAAATTGAAATTGAGAAGTCCTCCAGTGTGGGTAGAGATAAGCCAAGGAAATGAAAGGGATTGGTCCACAGGGGTGAGAATAGGAGAGGAGTGTGGAAATCATAACTTTTTGTGGCTACCTTTAATGCTGAGCCATAGTGACCATATTGGGGGTGGGCAGGAGGGACAGGATGTGCTTCTCCATTAGGAAAAGAAGAAGAAAATAACAAAGGAGTGAAATGCTGAGTGCTAAGCCATGTAAAGACCATCATCAGATTCTAAGCAAAGAAGCTCTCAATTAAGCATTTACAATGTGGGACCGGGAGAGGTCTTCATGATATGTGGAGACGTACCTAGTCCCTAGTTCAGTCAACTTGTCATATACTCATAGCCATGAGTAGTAGAATGAATAGTTATGAAAGTAAGTGGTCAAAAGCCTGAGAAGTCCTAGGGGAGTGAGGACAGATGGTTTTTCTCCAAGGCATTGTTTTTATATCTAAAATCCATTATTACCCATTATTTTACACTGCTCCACCCCAAATGTTTATAAAAATCCTCTACCCTTTGCTAGTTACTTAAGACATCAAGTTCTTTTTAAGGGTGGATTCATCTTCCCCTTTATCTCTAAGACCTTCACAGCAGAACTTTGCTTTAGGATGAACCATGTATCATTCTCTTTCTAAATCCTGGCTCCAAGATTACCCTCAGATTCATTTATTCATTCAAAAAATACTTATGGAGCCTCTACTATGTGGCAGACACTGTGCTAAGTAAATAAATGACAAAATCCCTCCCCTCTTGAAACTTACATAACTTCTAAGTGTGGTATGTCTGTAGAAGAGTGAGCTGAGGGCATGGCCCAGGGTTTGAATGGTGGCACCACTTGTTGCAGGGAGCAGTAGCCAGGGGCTTGGTATTGCTAAGGAGAAAAGGAATCCTGCCATTCTTTGGGGAGGACTGCTCCTTGCTCTTCCCTCTACATTTCCTTTGTTGTAGACGGTAAACAGAGAGGCAGAATGGCATAATGGTTAAGGACATAGGCTTTGGAGTCACACAGCCTGGGTCCAAATCTTGGCTTTGCTACTGAGTAATTATTTCATCTTGGTCTGGTTCCTTCTCCTTTGTGAGCCTCAATTTCCTCAGCTGTTACTGTAGTCACTCAGCAGCCCCAAGTGAAGACTGCTGATTGCAGCTAAGCTAACAGAAGAACATCTAAGTTAGCTGCTCACATACATCTTGAGTGCCTCATACATTGAGCATACAGTGACATCTACATATCAAGTGGATGTGTACAGAGGTATCTAAACCACATACTTACCAAGGTTTGAGTCTAAGTGAATTACTCCTATTTATAAACAGGTTTCCTAATGATATCCATCCACAATTCCTGACCAGATGGTATCTGCTTCCATCTTATTAGTTCCCTGTTGGAAAGGTGGCTTAGCTAATGCAATCAATTAAGTGTTTACCCATGAGAGTTGTGTAGATTCTCTATTATTTCCCTTACCTTACGAATTTCTCCCTGTTGCACGGTTTTTATGACGTTAATCCATTCTTCCATATCTTTCCGGTTGGGTGCAGCCAGTGTAACTTTTCGTTGTGGTGTGATCACCTACACAAAATCTCACATTATTAGCTGGTTCCCACTCCAAAACTTTGCCCCCAAACAAAGCCTTTGAACTCTCCAAGAAACTAGACAGGTCTACTAAGCACAACCCAAGCCACTTCTTAAATATAAGTCAGAAGCTCCCAGAGCCACTCACAGTTCCTTAGATAACCACCCCAACTAATAATAATGGTAATAGGAATAAACAACACCTTAATGGCACTATGTGCTGGGCACTGTTCTATTGTACTTTATGTATATTTTTTATTTCAGTCTTCCTTACAACCCCTTGATCTGGGCATTATTATTTTTCCCACTTAATAGGATATTTTTCCATGGCAAAGGGAGTTAAATGACTTGCCCAGGGCCACCTAGCAGGTAAAAAGCTAAGCCAGAATTTGAACCCAGATTCTTTGGCTCCAGCACACATGCTCTTAAACACTAAGCCGTGCACCCATCTATTATTCAAATGAGGTTGCCTGAAAATCCTACTTGCTTACTGCTGCTCTATCTACTTGAAAATGGTGAAAGGGTATATTTTTCATCAGGGTGTGCCTCTTTCTGTTTGAGGGGAGAGTGAGAATGGAGTGGGGAAACTACAAATCCAGTTTCTTTCTTTCTTATGGTCAGGGACAACCTGAAGAGGATTTTACTATCATCTCTCTTAATCCTGCATGGTGCAAAAACCTTGCAGGAACAATGAGAAAGCCATGCTGAGGGTCTAGCAGAGGTAGACCATGATCAGGGCTTCATCTTCTCTCAGAGGGCAGGAGGGAGCATGGATAGCTGTAGCATCAGTCATTGCTTCAGTGGCCCTACTTGCCTTCACTACCAGCGGCCCCCACCCCAAGCCCAAATCTTGGAGCTAGAGCTTACCACACCAACAAGCAATTTCTTTCTCCTTGCGCATGTGTCTGTGATAAATGGCAATAGGAACTAGTGGGAATTGTGACAATAGCTGCTCCTTTGGTCCAAACCCATTCTTGTGTGGGGCTGATGAATAGTGCCTCTGTGTTTTAATTAGGCTAAGGGGCAACCTAGCCCTTGGAATTTCTTTGTAGAATGGAGACCAAAAACATTATCTTGCATGCTCATCACCTAAAGGTTAAGATTTTTGGGACTGGGTCAACAGAACCCTCAGCTTTATCCTGGGTCAGTATGATGTAATGAGAGAGAAATGAGAGTAGGATCTTCCTCTTATATCCAACTGCTCTCTTTTCAAAGGAGAATAAACTGTGGACCAGCCATGGAATCAGGGTATTGGGCCCATAGATCTTTAGTCTGCTAAGTACCACTCTCCACCTGCCTGAAGAGGAAACCTGGTCTCCATAACCCACCACTGAGGCTGAGAAAAAGCATGTCTGGGAGGAGGTGGGTAGGAGAATTCCTGGGCCAATGGACTTGCTATTTTTCAGTGAGCTTTCTATTCTGGATTTATGTGAATGACCAAAGCCTTATGACATTTCAGCAGTGACAAGCCCTTGAATACTTCCCTAGAAAATCCTCTGCTTTCTTTGAAGTACTCTCATCAGTAATCCCAGCATAGGATAGCTTTCAGTTTGGATTTAGGTTCTTATCTATTTCATCAAAGGAGAGAATGTCATGTAGTTTGATTATCCTGATATATTCTACAACATATTGGCAGTCTCTTGAAAGCCTCCCAATGATACTCATTTAAATTATCTTCACCAGGAGGATTGATTTTTGTAATAGTCACTCCTCCCGCCCCAAAATCAGCTCAGCTTTATATCAGGCTGGTAATAGGGAACAGGGCTATCACTTTTTTTCCCATCAGTGGGCTGGTAGAAAATATTCACATGAATAATCTTTAGCATTCATTTGCAATGCTACTTTAAGTGGATTTCCATACGCACTTTGGGATCAAAGGAAACTTGGGAAATCTGAACTCTAAAGAGGCAACAGGTGGTTATGGCAACCCCTCCTCCCAGCTAGCTCCCACCCCTGCCCATTCAGTCATTCCTAATCTTACTTACGCAAAAACTGTGGCAAAGGTTTCTACAGCTGCTTTCTGCCAAGGCAACTTGAGACAGATCAATTGTTTCAAAGCGTGCAAACTGGAAAGGTATAAGAGGAAGAGGGAAAAGGAACTGTCTGGTTAATAAGGCAAAGAGACACTAAAAGGTAAACACACACACACACACACACACAGGCACACTATTAGGCATTTTTGGCAGTCATGATCCCATTATTTCTTTGGCTTGAGCTGGGATTTATTTAGCATCATGGTTTTTATTGATATATCATGGGACAAACAAAAAACAAACCAAACTAAACCAAAAACACAACTCTTCCCAAAACTTTTATGTGGATTTATAGGAAGGCTTAGGTAGTTCAGAATTTTTCAAAACTAAAGGTTTACGCTGGAGAAGATAATGGGATATGGTCTATCTAGGGGCCTAGTGGAGCGGGTAAGGGTTAGCCACCTTAATGCTTGCCAACATGTTGGCCCATCTCCCCACAAAACATTTCCTGGTACCCACCCATTAACCCAACTGACAAGAATATATATATATATTCTCTTACCGCAGGATGGTGTGCAAAGCAGAGCCTTTGTCCTCGAACCAGAAAATATCTGAGTTTCCACCTCTTGAAGGAGTTACAGTTCTTCAGCAGAGGTCCTTCCTTCAATATTTTCTGAAAGATAGCAGCATAATGTTGAGTAATTAGATCCATTTGCAAGACCATATCACTTGTCCTCTCAGTTGAGAAGATCAGATATCTGGAAAGCTCTATCTCTGTCACATATCTGAGGAATAGCCCAAGGACCAGGCAAGAACACAAGGAAGTTAGTTCAATCAGAAATGGTATTGGTTACCCTTGGATAACACATTCAGGATGATATAGGCTCTAAGTTTCTAAGGATACATGGCCCAAAAACCATGGAGGACATCTCCATTGGTGGTGGGAGGTGGGGAGGAGGGACGGAACACATAAATATAAGAACTATATTCCTAGGGAAGAACAAATGGTCAGGAAAGAGGCTGAATTCAGTAAAGGCAGATTTTCTCGAAGTCTCCAGGTTGTAGGCCTGGACAGGGCCTTCCTCTCTGCTCTTTTCGAGTGTTCCTTTTAGAATATTAAGTTGGATCACATTCCTTCCCTGCTCACAAGCCTCCAATGGCTTCCCAACACTTTTAGAACCAAATCCCAAGTCTTTACCATGGCCTTCAAGGGATTCATGATCTGGTGAGAGCAAAAAGGGCATCAGAAAGGAACTACCATTTGATTACTTTCTTTACATATCTCATAGTCTGACCAACTGATTTTTCAGTTACTTGTCAGATAGACTGACTCTAACCAAGCATAGAGTCTACTTACCATTGTTACCATTGGGGAGGTTCTCAGATACATTTATAGAATACAAATCAATATGCAAGAGTACCATTTGGGAGAAGTACTCACACCCACCAAGCTGGAACCAAGCCCATGCTGAATGGACGAAGAGACAGACGTTAAGTCATTGGATCAAAGCTCTACCATGAATTCCATCCAACATCTAAATTAGAATTCACCATTTGGTGGTTGTGGAAGTGTTTTATTTGGCCCATCTGATGTTTTTCAGTTTTTAATTAGTTCATAATATTTAAAAGGCAGAAAATTTCAAATAAAAATCCAAGTTTCCGTTTTTTTAAAAAAAAATCAGAAGAGCTGGTAACAGTGGACCTATCTTCTCACATGGCAACAATCTGCTGGAACAGAGTAGCAGCTGCTCCCTTCAGATGGGGCACCCGACTCCAGGAGGTATTTAAGTTTGGGACCCTGTCTGAACAATCTTTTGCTACTCCCATTCTCCCAAATATACACACATCTATTACACTATCTGTTCAATTCTTTAACCAATAAGTTAGTACTAATGGACAGAACCTCTGTATGTCAATTGAAACGTCAATTCATAGCATTCAAAGTTTACGTGAATTGTCTTGATAACTTATGGGAGTTTCAAGGTTATTGTACCACCCTCGATATGTTTACAAAAGAACGGTGCCAAGGAGTCAAGACAAGAAATCAATAAGATCTTGTGGGAAGGTTGAAGGTGGCATGGAGAGTGAGAAATTACATTTAAATTGTTGAAATTGAGTCATCAATGAGAAAACAACTCGTGTAAACACTGTGATTACATCACTCTTTCCTTTCTCTGGTCAGACAGCCTATGGAATACACTCTCAATGATGGTGTTTGGTTTTCTCTATCCAACCTTCTCACCTTTATGCCATATATTCTTCTACACTAACACTTCATGAGACCTAGGCAGTCATATTTACCCCTTTCTGCTAAAGACTTAAGTTCAAAATTTTAAGTGCTCCAACTTTGTACAACTGAAGCCACACCCATTCTGTCCCCTTCCCAAGTTATTCTACTTTGTCAATTACTAAATGCTTCCATTGTTCTTATTTTATCATGTATAGTATCCCTTGTAATAGCCCATTTACAGTTTTTGGCTGAATATTTTACCCTTCCTTCCATTTTCAGTTTAAAACCTCCCTTAACTTCAACTATTTTTTCTTACCCCTGCTGCCATGCCTAGCTCTCTTCTCCTCCTGTTGCTTTCAGGGGTAGGATGATGGGGTGAGGTGGCAATGATGAAACAAGGAGGGGGATTTGTTTCTCCAGAAGATTCCCACAACCCTGGGCCTTCTGGTTCCTTCAGAAAATTCCCATACCCTGTTGATTTGACATACTAAAGTAAGTAGAATTCAGCCTCTTCTCCCCAGCTACTTCCTTCCATCAACCCGTAGTAATGAGCACTATTTAATTCCCCTTCCTGGTACTTAAGAAATGTTCCCTTTTCTTCCCTTACTTGTGCCCTGCTAATAAATAACATCCTGCTATCCATCTAAGGACACAGCAAACCAATTAATTAATTAGTTAATTAATCCATTAATCTGAGGACACAGCAAGTCATCAAAACCTTCAGTTCTCATTCCATGAACTCAGCATTTGTCACAGTCAAGAAAACAAAGACTTCATGGTGCATCTATAATTGGATAGAGTGCTTCATTTGTATTTTCTGAGCTTCTACTATTGACTCTACCTTTTACTAGGCCCTTCAGGGCAGCTAAAGAAGTTACAGGCATATTCCCTGTCATAAAGATATGGAGATATGGACAGTGGGAGGGAGAGGGAGGGACTGATAATCCATGTAGACAAACACGAAGTTATGTGAGCTCAGAGAACCATTTGAAAAAGCCCTGGGAGCTTCATGTTCATTGTGCTAAATGTTTACCTTCTGGTTCAAATGAGAGTTTCCACTAAGATAGTGGCTATCCACTCACACATCCTGCCATTGGGTACACCAGCCAAATCACAATTATCTCCTCTCCGTTCCATGATATTAAACTGGTTGCTTTGAATGCACTAGCTTTAAGTGCAGGGCTGTCTACTCAATGCCCATAGAAGGCTAGCTGGTAACAGAAGAGTCAACAACCTAGCAGGGGAACTGGGGAGCCCAAGCCCAGCTGCTGCTAAGTTCTAGGTGATAGTGATTGAATGCTGACTGGTATTACCAGTTCATCCCATTTTTCAAGACAAGCTGGCAATCCAGGTGAAAATTTGTGTGAAGTTTTGGAATATGGAAATACTAGCTACTAATTAAATTAAAACAACAAAAAACTTGTGAGGGCCAAACAAAACATGGATGAGACCAAAATCTGCCCATAGGCAACCAATTTGCAATTTCTGAACTATAACTACTGTGAATTTCTCAAGATGACAAAGTGAGTGAGTGGTAGGTATTCCTGGCGATAGAAGAGGTTGCAGTATATGAGTTCAGAGTTTGTTTGAGAGGAGCCTGTATATGTGAGATATATATTACCAAGTTGGTAGCAGATAACTGTTTATTTATGTATTGGAGGGAGAAAGGTTAGAAGACCATATAAGAGTTTCTTAAGTTCTAAACACAGGCTCTATATTGTCAACTCTGAACTTCTACAAATATCCAAACCTGGGTTGGGAGAAGGTAAAGTTCCTGTAGTTTCTTTGCCTTTAAACTCTGTCCCCCTTTGGGAGATGTTTCTAAATAAACCATGGTTTACTTAAAAACCCAACAAGCATCCCCTGGAAGCCAGTTTAAACAAGCAGAAGCTAAAAATCACTCGATCAATATATTACCTCAAGTCAAGAAAACATGCATGCAAATGAACCTTTACCTGCCTAGGGTCACTAAGCTTAACAAGGACATGAGACAAAAATTGGAAGAGACAAACAAACAAACAAATACATCCTGTAAAGTGAGGCATTAGTAGAAGAGCCCTTGCCTATCCTGTAACAGGATTTTCACAGTGCTTTCCAGTTCCTGGTTTCTTGCAGATAACATTTCATTGACCCCGTGCCACAACCATGTGGAGTGTTACTTCCAATTTCTAGATCAGTAGTTCTCCTGTTTCTTTAAAGTGACTGTCCAAGAATAACTAGAAGAGTAAGGAGAATTCACATGTATACAGCACTTTGGAATGGATAAAGTGCTTTTACTTTTGTTATTGAATCTTCCCAGCACCCCTCTGAAGTAGGTAGTGAAAGGCATCTAACTAACTCAGTTCTGTCCTATGAAAGACACCCTGAACTCCGGTTTCTTTAAGTGGTATATATATATATATATTTTTTTTTTCTGGCTGCTTTGGGTCTTCATTGCTGCATGTGGGCTTTCTCTAGTTGCGGCGAGTGGGGGCTACTCTTCGTTGTGGGCTTCTCATAGCGGTGGCTTCTCTTGTTGCGGAGCACGGGCTCTAGGCACGCAGGCTTCAGTAGTTGCGGCACACGGGCTCAGCAGTTGTGGCTCACGGGCTCTAGAGCTCAGGCTCAGTAGTTGTGGTGCACGGGCTTAGTTACTCCACGGCATGTGGAATCTTCCCAGACCAGGGCTCGAACCCGTGTCCCCTGCATTGGCAGGCGGATTCTTAACCACTGCACCACCAGGGAAGTCCCAGTGGCTTATATTTTTATTTCTAAGACATTATCAAGACATTTGACATTTTCCCTCTCAAGTAAGATTGTCAATGTTTGACATTTTTGAGATTTTGCAGCATCTTGGGGCTACAATATTTGTCAGAAGAATGCATCTCCAGTGTTATTATGGAAGGCAATGAAGAACAGGATTCTATACGGGATTTGTTTTTTGGTGGCCAAGTTTACAGGCACACAGCTAGTTCATAAAATGAGACACACCTGTAACCCTCTTGGTCCAAGCTGTCACATTCCTGTAGCAATATTTGTGATGCTGCAGATAGGAAGAAGTTAGGAAGGGTCATTGGATCCTTGTACATACTGAAATGCCATGTGACCCACTTAATGCTTCTTAAACCAGAACATATTGCAGGCAGTTCTATCTGATATTAAAATCCAAATAGCACTGACGTCTCTACTCTTAAACTCTCAAGGCTGGATGTTTAGTAGTGGGAGTGAGTGTGGTGCTGAATTCAATCACCACAGACATCAATTGACTTCATTCAAATCCAAGAGCACAGGATTTATCGAGGCATAGTTAATTCAGGTCTTGAGTACAGCGTTCACACAAAATGTCTTTGCCTAACCTGTGGCAGTCCTTGCAGAGAAAGCAGTTTCTTTTTGCATCCTCTTTAATAAGCCAATCCCCCAATTCATCATTCCCAGAAACTCCTGCACTCTGGTACCAGTGATCTCTCTCCCCGATGCTCTGCAACTCAGCATGTACAAACTAATTGCCAACAGTGATGGTAAGCATTTCCCTTGCTCCATATTTATAAAATATATTCTATAAAATATCTCAACAGGGTCTATAAAGCAGTCCAATTTCCTATATATAATTAACACCTGCCTGCTGCTTAATTGGGAAAGGGCAAGTACAGCTGCTTCTATGACCTTTTCCTGTGCTCCTCTGAAATCCCCCAAAGCTTCTACTATCTGCTAGATCTGTTTTTCTGTGGCTCGGTGGGTTTTTGATGTATGAGGCTTTGGAGGATTCTCTTACCCTTTCCTAGCAAAAGAAGCCCCTATTACATAGCCAAATTGAATTCCACCCCCACCCAATCAAAAAGTAAGCAAGCATCATAACATACACCACTACCTGTTATTAGCTGGCTGCTCTGCTGTTTTACTTTCTCATGCGGCTCTTGGGAGGGAGGCTGGATCAAGTTGGGATGAGTAGGTTACCATTCCTCCAGTGAAAACCAGACTTCCACTATGAGCACAGCTAGAGAAGCCAGCTTTCTGTCTATGGCTTCAAAACCTGGAGTCCAAAACCTGGAACATGTATTCTCTTTGCTTTGGGGGCTGGGGTGATGGGAAGAAAGCCATTTCCTAACACAGGACTGCCAAAGTTGATTCAGAGAAACAATGTTTGATTTGGTTAAAATGCAACTACGGGTGCTTTAGGCTTTAAGAAAGTCCAGGCCCGCTGCTTTCCTGAAAGCTTTACATTCCCCAGGGTCCTGCTGACGTAGCTGGAGTCAGACAGACTGGCTCCAGGACTTACTAGCTGTGTGACCTTGGGCAAACCACTTAACCTCTCTGAGCCTCAATTTCCTTGTCTGTTAGATGAGAATACCTTGCAGAGCATGTGCCTGCTAGCCATTCTATAAGTGTGAGTCCCTTGTGGATTGTGGAGGCAAGCACTCCATTCATCCCACTACTGGGAGCTCCCCTCTCTGGCACTAGCAAGCCGGGCTGGCTAAAGGCTGAAGCAGAAGAATGAGGAATAGGGTGACCAACTGTCCCAGTTTTCCCAGGACTTTCAGTGCTAAAACCAGAAGAGTCATGGGCAAACTGAGACCTTTTGTCACCCTAGCACTCAGGTGCTAGGTCTTCCTGCTGCTCATGTCTGCAAGGACTATAGCTGCAAATCCCTCCCACTGCTTCCTGTGCTAAGGAAGAACTATAGAGCCTCAACCACATCCCTGCTCTCTATGAGTGAAATAAAAGACAGTTGAAAATGATGTTACATTTTTCTCTGAATATGTAAAAACTTTAACCAGTTCTTCCATATCATTCCAAAGATATTTTATACACATATATACACATATATTCTTTCTTCACGTAAATCATAACATTCTACGCATGATGTTTTGTCTCTTGCTTTCTACACTTAATATATCATGGAGCCCTTTCAATATCTGTACATACTGAGCTGCCTCATTTCTTTTTACAGTTGCATAGCATTCCGCTGTATGGATATAATATGATTTATTTAAACAGTTCCCTATTGA
This sequence comes from Balaenoptera physalus, assembly GCF_965194825.1. Classification (NCBI taxonomy): domain Eukaryota; kingdom Metazoa; phylum Chordata; class Mammalia; order Artiodactyla; family Balaenopteridae; genus Balaenoptera; species Balaenoptera physalus. The sequence continues at coordinate 44,521,618 of NC_138903.1, forward strand.
TGGACAATGGTTTAAAATCTTATTCTATTACAAACAATACTGCAATGACTCTCTGTATATACATGTCATTTTGCATTGGTGTGAGTACATTGATAAGATAAATATCAAGGGCTGGTAACTTTAAAACTAGTCCACTGGGACCATAAAGCCTAAAAACATATGTCTTCTCAAATCTCTCTCTTGTTTTTCTTTTTCTGTTATTGGAGTTTCCTAGGAATGGTAAGGACCGTTAATTGCTTGCGGATTGGGGAGGAGATGAGCAATTTGGACCCAGGCTGACAAAGTGCAGAAAGCAGTAACCTGGCTCTTGGTAATTGCCCTGGGACTAGACCCAGCCACAAAGTGGGAAGAGCTTGGCTGAGTCCTTCCAGACCTACACACAGGTTTGAACTGTGCAGCCTTGAACAAGCCATTTCACTGCTAGGAGAGACTATAAGTAACTTGGCTCTGGGTGGGGATACAAGCTTTGGTCTATGTAGTTCAAAGTCTGTGCTCTTGCCACAAAACAGCCTTTTAACTTTCAGAGCTAACCTGACCTTAGCAATGAGTAATCTCCCTCCCCACCCTGTTAAAGATGATGAAAATAGGGCCCCAGAGGGGCTACACTTCAAGTCAAACAGCAAATTTGTGACAGAACCAGGACTGGGCTTCTGGCCACTCTATTTCAGTGGTGTGGGGAATCTTCTCTGACCTCCTGCATGTGAGTGGAGGGGCCCTATAACCACAGCCATTGAGTTTGCTCTATATTGGCAGCACCTCCTGGAACAGGTGTATAGTTTTGAGGGGCTTCAGAGGAAGAGCATGGAAAGGGGTGCGAGGATACCAGCAGGAACATGGCTTGACTCCAAGACTGGGATCAAGAGGACAGACTGGGTCAGAGCTTTGGAAGTTTGAGAAGAGTGGCTTATGGGAAGTCTTCCTGCAAAAGATTGGTTTTGCTCTGCAAATGCAGGGAAGATGAAAGGTGTTGACTAGAGGGAGGAGGATTGTTTTTGAGCCTTGGGAGAACCAAAATCTCAGAAGCAGGAAATCCAGTTAAAGGAGTGGTATAAGTAGAAGCTTAGCAGAAGACCCCTGTTGCTACAGCTGCAGTTGCTGCTGCCTAGAAAAGGAAGTTCTGTGGTCACACAAAGTCCCTGAAGGAAAGATATCAGGGAATTTTGGACACTGGTCTTCAACTTAACCAAGGTCACAGAGGCCAGGACAGCAACTATCATATCTAGTGCCACTGAATTACAAGGAATGACAAAACATGCCTGCTTCCAACTGCTTTCTTCCCCATCCTTTCACCTGACCATCAGCAGCCAGAGATGGATAGGTTCTTTTAACATCCTGTGGATGTTTCTTCTCTCAGAGACACTCCCCCCATTGCTTTTAGCCCTTGGGTCCCACCACCAAGCCACATGCCTTCTTTATCCTAACCACCTTCTGTGAGACCAGTGGCTCCTGTTCAGACTCTGGCGATGTCCTCATAGAAGCAGCCAAGGCAGCATCTTCTCTAAGCTTCTCTTCAATTATCCCACTCCAGAGGAAGAGAGTCGTTCCTGGTTGACAAATGTCTGCTATTTGCTCTTGCTTTACATGCATTATCTCATTTAATGCCCACAGAAACAGTCCTGTTGGGGAGGTGGAGAAGTTGAGGGTTAGAGAGGTTAAGTGATTAGTTCTAAGTCACAGTGAGTGGCAGAGCTGGGGTTTAAAGCCAGGTCTGTTTGAATCTACTACCTCTCCCCTCCAAATCCTAAGCATCTACAGGATGATGGTCATAATGATCTGGCTTGAGTGTCAGGTCCAACCTGAGGATCACTTCAGTCCACTTATTTCTTCCCCTAGGAGCCACTATTTCACCTAGGAGGAAAAGCCATGGCCAGTAATGTCTGCAGATTTCCCACTTGTTTAGCTGAGGGAGACCATGTACTACAAATGATTTCACAAAGGGGAGGAAAAAAACTCAGTTTTTTGGAGAGATACCTGAAATGTCATAATCCCATATTTTGCGTACTTTGATACTTTGTGACAATATGCTGGACCATGTCTAGGAGCTCCTAAACGTGGGAACTTCAGCCTTTAGAGGTATTTTTAAATGTTTGCAACCTAAGTCCAAAATGAACCTTGCAAGTATGCAAATATGTAGTTCATTTGGCTACAACTCACTCAAAGAGCAAAGCAATGAAGACTCAATTGGTGCTTCCTGTGCTTTGGTCTTTAGAAATACCTCTTTCCAATCATGGCTTCAAGTGCCTCTAATAAAGTAGGCGTGGTGAGCCCATATCACATAACCACATGTTCTCAGGGAGTTGGGGACATTGCCTTATTGCCAAACTTGCCCCATGCAGATAGCCATCTGAAGATGCGCACAGGATCTAAAACTACATTCGCTAACAGGTCCTCTGGAGATGAAGTGGTTAGATAATAAAGAGGGGATGTGTGACTTTTCATTTTAATTTTTTTCTCAGCCTTATGAGCTGGTGTTGACAAGAATCATGAAGTTGGAAGACAGAAACTGATTCTAGAACCAGTTGGTTTGCTTGCTTATTGCCTGCTTCTTGCAGCAATAGTAGTCTAGGGAAGATGAAATTCAGTAATTCACTAGTGGTTGTGTGTTGGGGGGAATGGGCGACCTGTGTGCATGCAGTGTGTGTGTGTGCTTGCCCACTTTGCCCCATCAGTGGTAGGTGAGAGCAGGAGCAAGGTCTCAGGTAAGGACACCTCAGGGGTAGGAAGGGATTGGGGGCAGGGTGAGGGACAGACCCATGGGAGACTCCACCCAATGCCTAAAGCTGTGGATAGCCTTGTGGCCTCTGAGCAGAGGACTGTCCCTGGCTGAACAAAATTGCCTCATGTGGAGGCAAGAGAGTATGAGGTATGGTAATTTGACAGCCCACAAAACCTGGAGGGAAAATGGAGGAAAAAGCTGTGATTGCAGGAGACACTAATCTGTCAAGGAAGAAACTATGTTGTGGGCCTTGGTTATAGAGAAATTACTGTCCAGGTAACAAAGTTGAAAAGCTGTGCCAGTTGGTAAAAGGAGACCACCAGGGATAAGCTTTCTGGAGTAGTAGTAGCAGTAGTAATAGTAGTAGTAATATGAATTACTCACAGTTGGTGAGTCTTCACTATGTGGGAAGCACTGTGTTAAACCATGTTACATGGGGTATATCATTTGAGCCCAATAACAGTTTGAAAAAGTAGGTGCCATAACAACCTTGACTTTATAGGTTGAGAAACTGAGGCTTAGAGAGATTAGGTAACTTCCCTTAATAGGTTAATAAATGGCAGAGCTAAAATCTCTCTTGGATTTTACAGGACATGGAAGACCAGATATTCCTTCACTGAAAGAAAAAAAGTAAGGTTTAAACCACTGGTCTTATTGCAAGATATACCCTATCCTATGTCAATTGACGGAAGGAGGCAGAATGGCGGGGGAGACTGGCGGTGTGAATCGCAGGTATTTGGTTCAGTTCTTTTTTTTTTTAACAACTTTATTGAAGTATAATTGCTTAACATTGTTGTGTTAGTTGCTGCTATATAACAAAGTGAGGCTAAACCCTTTCCCTTCCCCAGGGGTTGCTGCTAAGCCCTGGTTGGGCTTGCTCACTCATCCACACCAAAGGATCTAATTTCGCTGGGCCCTGGGGTTTCACAGGAACAATTGCCTTCAACAACAGCCAGAAAACAAGTTCCACCAGTCTGGGCATTTGTAAGTGAATACAGCTGTCTGGTGGGGGGCACAGGGCCCAGGAAATGAGCTCTGTTGTGATTCTGGAGCAGAACTAGAAAAGTGAGCAGCTATGTGGCTGACAGGATCTTGGTGCTCCAGCCGGGTGTCAGGCCTGTGCCACTGAGGTGGGAGAGCCAAGTTGAGGACATTGGTCCACAAGAGACCTCCCAGATCCATGTAATATCAAATGGCAAAAGCCCTCCCAGAGATCTCTATCACAGCGCTAAGACCCAGCTCCACTCAGCAACCAGCATGCTACAGTGCTGGACACCCTATGCCAAACAACTAGCAAGACAGGAACACAACCCCACCCATTAGCAGAGAGGCTGCCTAAAATCATAATAAGGTCACAGACACCCCAAAACACACCAGCAGACGCAGTTCTGCCCACCAGAAAGACAAGATCTAGCCTAATCCACCAGATGAACACAGGCACTAGTCCCCTCCACCAGGAAGCCTACACGACCCACTGAACCAACCTTAGCCACTGGGGGAAGACGCCAAAAACAACGGGAACTACAAACCTTCAGCCTGCGAAAAGGAGACCCCAAACACAGTAAGTTAAGCAAAATGAGAAGACAGAGAAACACACAGCAGATGAAGGAGTAAGGTAAAAACCCACCAGACCAAACAAATGCAGAGGAAATAGGCAGTCTACCTGAAAAAGGATTCAGAGTAATGATAATAAAGATGATCCAAAATCTTGGAAATAGAATGGAGAAAATAAAAGAAACATTTAACAAGGACCTAGAATAACTAAATAGCAAAGAAACAATGATGAACAACACAATAAATGAAATTAAAAATTGTCTACAAGGAATGAATGTCAGAATAACTGAGGCAGAAGAACGGATAAGTGACCTGGAAGATAAAATAGTGGAAATAACTAATGCAGAGCAGAATAAAGAAAAAAGAATGAAAAGACTTGAGGACAGTCTTAGACACCTCTGGGACAATATTAAATGCACCAACATTCGAATTATAAGGGTCCCAGAAAAGGAAGAGAAAAATAAAGGGACAGAGAAAATATTTGCAGAGATTATAGTAGAAAACTTCCCTAATATGGGAAAGGAAACAGTCAATCAAGTCCAGGAAGCACAGAGAGTCCCATACAGGATAAATCCAAGGAGAAACACATCAAGACACATATTAATCAAACTAGCAAAAATTAACTACAAAGAAAAAAATATTAAAAGCAGCAAGGGAAAAACAACAAATAGCATACAAGGGGATCCCCATAAGGTTAACAGCTGAGCTTTCAGCAGAAACTCTGCAAACCAGAAGGGAATGGCAAGACATATTTAAAGTGATGAAAGGGAAAAACCTACAACCAAGATTACTCTACCCAGCAAGGATCTCATTCAGATTTGATGGAGAAATTCAAACCTTTACAGACAAGCAAAAGCTAAGAGAATTCAGCGCCACCAAACCAGCTTTACAACAAATGCTAAAGGAGCTCCTCTAGGCAGGAAACACAAGAGAAGGAAAAGACCTACAATAACTAACCCAAAACAATTAAGAAAATGGTAACAGGAACATACATATTGATAATTACCTTAAATGTAAATGGATTAAATGCTCCCACCAAAAGACATAGACTGGATTAATGGATACAAAAACAAGACCCGTATATAGGCTGTCTACAAGAGACCCACTTCAGACCTAGGGATAGATACAGACTGAAAGTGAGGGGATGGAAAAAGATATTCCATGCAAATGGAAATCAAAAGAAAGCTGGAGTAGCAATTCTCACATCAGACTGGATAGACTTTGAAATAAAGACTATTACAAGAGACAAAGAAGGACACTACATAATGATCAAGGGATCAATCTAAGAAGAAGATATAACAATTGTAAATATTTATGCACCCAAATAGGAGCACCTCAATACATAAGGCAAATGCTCACAGCCATAAAAGGGGAAATCGACAGTAACAGAATCATAGTAGGGGCATTTAACACCCCACTTTCACCAATGAACAGATCATCCAAACCGAAAATAAATAAGGAAACACAAGCTTTAAATGATACATTAAACAAGATGGACCTAATTGATATTTATAGGACATTCCATGCAAAAACAACAGAATAGTCTTTCTTCTCAAGTGCTCAGGGAACATTCTCCAGCATAGATCATATCTTGGGTCACAAATCAAGTCTTGGTAAATTTAACAAAATTGAAATCATACCATGTATCTTTTCCGACCACAATGCTATGAGATTAGATATCAATTACAGGGAAAAATCTGTAAAAAATACAAACACATGGAGGCTAAACAATACACTACTTAATAACCAAGAGATCACTGAAGAAATCAAAGAGGAAATAAAAAAACACTCAGAAAGAAATGACAATGAAAACACAACGACCCAAAACCTATGGGATGCAGCAAAAGCAGTTCTAAGAGGGAAGGTTATAGCAATACAAGCCTATATCAAGAAACAGGAAACATCTCAAATAAATAACCTAACCTTACACCTAAAGCAATTAGAGAAAGAAGAACAAAATACCCCCAAAGTTAGCAGAAGGAAAGAAATCATAAAGATCAGATCAGAAATAAATGAAAAAGAAATGAAGGAAACGATAGCAAAGATCAATAAAACTAAAAGCTGGTTCTTTGAGAAGATAAACAAAATTGATAAACCATTAGCCAGACTCATCAAGAAAAAAACGGAGAAGACTCAAATCAATAGAATTAGAAATGAAAAAGGAGAAGTAACAACTGACACTGCAGAAATACAAAGGATCATGAGAGATTACTAGAAGCAAGTCTATGCCAATAAAATGGACAATCTGGAAGAAATGGACAAATTCTTTGAAAAGCAGAACCTTCCGAGACTGAACCAGGAAGAAATAGAAAATATAAACAGACCAATCACAAGCACAGAAATTGAAACTGTGATTAAAATCTTCCAACAAACAGAAGCCCATGACCAGACGGCTTCACAGGCGAATTCTATCAAACATTGAGAGAAGACCGAACACCTATCCTTCTCAAACTCTTCCAAAATAAAGCAGAGGGAGGAACACTCCCAAACTCATTCTACGAGGCCACCATTACCCCGATACCAAAACCAGAAAAAGATGTCACAAAAAAAGAAAACTACAGGCCAGTATCGCTGATGAATATAGATGCAAAAATCCTCAACCAAATACTAGCAAACAGAATCAAACAGCACATTAATAGGATCATACACCATGATCAAGTGGGGCTTATCCCAGGAATGCAAGGATTCTTCAATACATGCAAATCAATCAATGTGATATACCATATTAACAAATTGAAGGAGAAGAACCATATGATCATCTCAATAGATGCAGAAGAAGCTTTCGACATAATTCAACACCCATTTATGATAAAAACCCTCCAAAAAATAGGCATAGAGGGAACTTAGCTCAACATGATAAAGGCCATATATGACAAACCCACAGCCAACATCGTTCTCAATGGTGAAAAATTGAAAGCATTTCCTCTAAGATCAGGAACAAGACAAGGTTGTCAACTCTCACCAGTATTATTCAACATAGTTTTGGAAGTTTTAGCCACAGCAATCAGAAAAGAAAAAGAAATAAAAGGAATCCAAATTGGAAAAGAAGAAGTAAAGCTGTCACTGTTTGCAGATGACATGATACTATACATAGAGAATCCTAAAGATGCTACCAGAAAACTACTAGAGCTAATCAATGAATTTGGTAAAGTAGCAGGATACAAAATTAATGCCCAGAAATCTCTTGCATTCCTATACACTAAATATGAAAAATATGAAAGAGAAATTAAGAGAACACTTCCATTTACCATTGCAACAAAAAGAATAAAATACCTAGGAATAAACCTACCTAAGGAGACAAAAGACCTGTATGCAGAAAATTATAGGACACTGATGAAATAAATTAAAGATGATACAAATAGATGGAGAGATATACCATGTTCTTGGATTGGAAGAATCAACATTGTGCAAATGACTATACTCCCCAAAGCAACCTACAGATGCAGTGCAATCCCTATCAAAGTACCAATGGCATTTTTCACAGAACTAGAACAAAAAATTTCACAATTTGTATGGAAACACAAAAGACCCTGACAAGCCAATGCCATCTTGAGAAAGAAAAACTTAGCTGGAGGAATCAGGTTCCCTGACCTCAGACTATAGTACCAAACGACAGTAATCAAGATAGTATGGTACTGGCACAGAAACAGAAATATAGATTAGTGGAACAGGATAGAAAGCCCAGGGATAAACCCAGGCACACATGGTCATCTTATTTTTGATAAAGGAGGCAAGAATAGACAATGGAGAAAAGACAGCCTCTTCAATAAGTGGTGCTGGGAAAGCTGGACAGCTACATGGAAAAGAATGAAATGAGAACACTCTCCAACACCATACACAAAAATAAACACCATAGTCAAAATGGATTAAAGACCTAAATGTAAGGCCAGACATTATAAAACTCGTAGAGGAAAACATAGGCAGAGCACTGTATGACATACATCACAGCAAGATCCTTTTTGACCCACCTCCTAGAGAAATGGAAATAAAAACAAAAATAAACACATGGGACCTAATGAAACTTAAAAACTTTTGCACAGCAAAGGAAAACATAAACAAGATGAAAAGACAACCCTCAGAATGGGAGAAAATATTTGCAAATGAAGCAACTGACAAAGGATTAATCTCCAAAATTTACAAGCAGCTTATGCAGCTCAATATAAAAAAAACAAACAACCCAATCCAAAAATGGGCAGAAGACCTAAATAGACATTTCTCCAAAGAAGATAACAGATTGCCAACAAACACATGAAAGGATGCTCAACATCACTTATCATTAGAGAAATGCAAATCAAAACTACAATGAGGTATCACCTCACACCGTTTAGAACGGCCATCATCAAAAAATCTAGAAACAATAAATGCTGGAGAGGGTGTGGAGAAAAGGGAACACTCTTGCACTGTTGGTGGGAATGTAAATTGATACAGCCACTATGGAGAACATTATGGAGGTTCCTTAAAAAACTACAAATAGAACTACCATAAGACCCAGCAATCCCACTACTGGGCATATACCCTGAGAAAACCATAGGTCAAAAAGAGTCATGTACCAAAATGTTCATTGCAGCTCTATTTACAGTAGCCAGGACATGGAAGCAACCTAAATGTCCATCGACAGATGAATGGATAAAGAAGATGTGGCACATATATACAATGGAATATTACTCAGCCATAAAAAGAAATGAAATGGAGGTATTTGTAATGAGGTGGATGGAGTTAGAGTCTGTCATACTGAGTGAAGTAAGTCAGAAAGAGAAAAACAAATACAGTATGCTAACACATATATACGGAATCTAAGGGAAAAAAAAAAAAAAAAGGCCACGAAGACCTAGTGGCAAGACGGGAATAAAGACACAGACCTACTAGAGAATGGACTTGAGGATATGGGGGGGGGGGTGAGATGTGACAGGGTAAGAGAGTGTCATGGACATATATACACTACCAAATGTAAAATAGATAACTAATGGGAAGCAGCCGCATAGCACAGGGAGATCAGCTCGGTGCTTTGTGACCATCTAGAGGGGTGGGATGGGGAGTGTGGGAGAGAGGGAGATGCAAGAGGGAAGAGAAATGGGAACATATTGTATGTGTATAACTGATTCACTTTGTTATAAAGCAGAAGCCAACACACCATTGTAAGGCAATTATACTTCAATAAAGATGTTAAAAAAAAAAAAAAAAGAATCTAGGATCTGGGAAAAAAAAAAAAACTACAACGAGGTATCACCTCACACCATTTAGAATGGCCATCATCAAAAAATGTACAAACAATAAATGCTGGAGAAGATGTGGAGAAAAATCCTCTTGCACTGTTGGTGGGAATGTAAATTGATACAGCCACTCTGGAGAACAGTATGGAGGTTCCTTAAAAAACTAACAATAGAAGTACCATACGACCCAGCAATCCCACTACTGGGCATATACCCTGAGAAAACCATAATTCAAAAAGAGTCATGTACCACAATGTTCATTGCAGCTCTATTTACAGTAGCCGGGACATGGAAGCAACCTAACTGTCCATTGACAGATGAATGGATAAAGAAGATGTGGCACATGTATACAATGGAATATTACTTAGCCATAAAAAGAAATGAAATTGAGTTATTTGTAATGAGGTGGATGGACCTAGAGACTGTCATACAGAGTGAAGTATGTCAGAAAGAGAAAAATAAATACCGTTTGTGAACACATATATATGGAATCTAAAAAAAAAAAAGTTCTGAAGAACCTAGGGGCAGGACAGAAATAAATTCGCAGAGGTAGAGAATGGACTTGAGGACACAGGGAGGGGGAAGGGCAAGCTGGGACGAAGTGAGAGAGTGGCATGGACATATACACACTACCAAATATAAAATAGATAGCTAGTGGCAAGCAGCCACATAGCACAGGGAGATCAGCTTGGTGCTTTGTGACCACCTAGAGGGGTGGGATAGGGAGGGTGGGAGGGAGATGCAAGAGGGAGGAGATATGGGGATATATGTATATGTATGGCTCATTCACTTTGTTATAAAGCAGAAACTAAGACACCACTGTAAAGCAATTATACTCCGATAAAGATGTTTAAAAAAAAAGTAATTTGTGAACCCAGAGGTGTTTTTATCTTGTCAGATTAACAATATGTTAAATAAAATAAGATTAAAAAAAAGTGAATCAGCTATACGACTCTTTTCCAGATAAGAACACTGTGACTCAGGGAAGTGGAGTGACTTGCCCAAGGTCACCATGTTGTAAACTGGCTCTGGCACAAGTCTCTTTTCACTGTATCTCTATATTTTATGTTTTCTGTGTTGTTTGATATCATTTTAATTAGTAGTCTGTATTTTCAAAGCCGAATTTTGCCTTCTCATCCCTTTTCTGCCATCCAGCATTATAAATCTCTGCCTTAACTGTTGGTAAAGAAGTATAGGCATAGTCAAGTGTGCCATTTTTAGGCATACTCATGGTTAATGATGGTAGTACCATGCTGGGCCCTAAGGGAAGCTCTTCTCTGACCTGGATGATTCTTAGTAGCAATAATGAAAAATTAACTTGGCCATGCATCTACTGCAGAAAAGCATTCTACTAGGATCTTACTAGGAAAGACTGAGAACACTGCTGTTACTGTTCCCCTCCCTTCCCAGGGGCCATTTCCCACGGCTTGTTCAGATGCTTTACCCTAAGACCTACTGCTACGCTTTTCATAGTTTTAGACCTTCATTTATTTCCCTGTTGAAACACCATTCAGACCTGCATCCTTCTCTAACTTCTCCCTGCAGGCAAATACCTGGTAGAACAACACCACCCTCTCTAGCCAGGCTATGTTTAGGGGATTAAGACTGTTCAACTCCTAAATGGCTACTAACTACAGCAATCAAATTCTAACACCCACTGGCCAAGGCTTACAGCAAAGCTGACTGTTATCATCTGGATTTTGTGCTGCTCAACTCTTCATAGCTTACCCAGAAGGGGCCACCAAAAAGTACAAATGCACTAAGGGAGAGGGAAAGAGAGAGAGGAAGAAAGAGATCAGCAGTATTCTAAGTCAAGCTGACAGGCCTGGAAAGGGGGAAGAGAGGAGGAGTAGAAAAGAAATAAGACTAGGATGAGCATGGAGGGGTGGCTGGGGGTGGCTGAAAACACTCACAGACTTACAAGAGGTTCATTTCCCCACCAGTGATGCATAGGACTCTCACTCATCCTGGAACCATCTCTCAACCACCATTTCATTGGCTCTGAGACTGTGCCCTAACCAATGTGTGCAACTCCCTATTTTAAGTTTGCTGGGGAGAAGGCAGTGCTGACTAAAACGGGAAGAGAAGGATTATCAACTGAGATCTGGGGAACAGCTAGACCTGTAGGCAAAATTGTCCTCTTGTAGGGGGAGGGGACTGTCCTTTCATTGGAAACAGGGCCTAAAAACTAGGATTGCTTAAGAAAGGGAAAGAGTAGATGAGATGGCAGGGGAGAGTCAGTGTTAAACAGTCTCACTAATAGCAATATACATACACCAAAATTGATACAGAGAAATATGGAGACACAGCTGACCCCTTTTGCCCCTCGTAATATGATTAACAAGTAATGTACTCACAGACATAAGTCTGAAACCCACACCTTTTCTGAAATGTCCACTATGGTTAGGTATCCTGCTAAGCAAGTTTTATCCATTAGTGCTAATACTCACAATACTGCAAGGTAAGTATTATTAGCCTCATATTACAGATGAAGCACTGCAGCTCAGAATGGTCAACCAAGTTTTCCAAGGTCACACACAGTTACAAAGGAGGATGACTTTGAACCCAGGTCTGTCTGATTCTAAAGCCTACACGCATTTCTATTCATTATACTGTACACCTAGCCTCTCTCTCTTGGAAAGTGAGGATTGATTTGGGGTGAGAGAGATGGTGGATAGTTGGCAAAACCACAGGAGATCTGAATGATCCAACTTGTGAGTTTTCACAGAAATATTTGTACGTGGGTGCAGTATAGGCAGCGATATGGCACCAGGAGAAGACAGTGTATTAATGGACTATGAATTGCATACAGTTTGGGCAGCTCCAGTAAACTGCTATGTAAGCAAGTCATGCCCCTTCCCCAAGCTGCCATCTCCTTACTAAGAGCTGCGGATAAATATGCTAAAATTTGGCACTTGCTTCATCAAGGGAAGACAAAGACATAACAGAACAAAACTGCGAATGTTGCTCAGGTCTATTGCCATAAAGTAACCTCCTACCAAATTAAACATGGCAGCAAAGGATAGGGCCTGGGCCCAGGAATATAAATTATTTCAAAACTGAGGAGGGGGGGATGGGGCAAGATGGCGGAAGAGTAAGACGCGGAGATCACCTTCCTTCCCACAGATACAGTAGAAATACATCTACACGTGGAACTGCTCCTACAGAACACCCACTGAACGCTGGCAGAAGACGTCAGACCTCCCAAAAGGCAAGAAAATCCCCACGTACTTGGGTAGGGCAAAAGAAAAAAGAAATAACAGAGACAAAAGAATAGGGACGGGACCTGCACCAGTGGGAGGGAGCTGTGAAGGAGGAAAGGTTTCCACACACTAGGAAGCCCCTTCCCGGGTGGAGACTGCGGGTGGCAGAGGGGGGAGCTTCAGATCCACGGAGGAGAGCACAGCCATAGGTGTGCGGAGGGCAAAGCGGAGAGATTCCCGCACGGAGGCTCGGCGCCGAGCAGCACTCACCAGCCGGAGAGGCTTGTCTGCTCACCCGCCGGGGCGGGCGGGGGCTGGGAGCTGAGGCTCAGGCTTCAGTGCTAGCTGGGAGGGAGTCCGGGAAAAAGTCTGCAGCTGCCGAAGAGGCAAGAGACATTTTCTAGCCTCTTTGTTTCACGGCACGCAAGGAGAGGGGATTCAGAGCGCCGCCTAAATGAACTCCAGAGACGGGCGTGAGCCGCGGCTATCAGCGCAGACCCCAGAGACAAGCGCGAGCCGCGGTTATCAGCGCGGACCCCAGAGACGCTAAGGCTGCTGCTGCCACCACCAAGAAGCCTCTGTGCGAGCACAGGTCACTCTCCACACCGCACCTCCCGGGAGCCTGTGCAGCCTGCCACAGCCAGGCTCCCGTGATCCAGGGACAACTTCTCCGGGAGAACGCACGGCGCGCATCAGGCTGCTGCAACGTCATGCCAGCCGCTGCTGCCGCAGGCTCACCCTGCATCCGTACCCCTCCCTCCCCCCAGCCTAAGTGAGCCAGAGTCCCCAAAGCAGCTGCTCCTTTAACCCCGTTCTGTCTGGGCAGGGAACAGACGCCCTCAGGCGACCTACATGCAGAGGCGGGTCCAAATCCAAAGCTGAACCCCGGGAGCTGTACAAACAAAGAAGAGAAAGGGAAATCTCTCCCAGCAGCCTCAGAAGCAGCGGATTAAAGCTCCACAAACAACTTGATGTGCCCTGCATCTGTGGAATAACTGAATAGAAAACGAATCATCCCAAATTCAGGAGGTGGACTTTGGGACCAGGATATATTAATTTTTCCCCTTTTCCTTTTTTCGTGTGTGTACATGTGTATGCTTCTGGGTGAGATTCTGTCTGCATAGGTTTGCTTTCACCATTAGTCCTAGGGTTAGGTCCGTCTGGTTTGTTTTGTTTTTTTTTTTACTTAAAAAAATTTTTTTTCCTAATAAATGTTTTCTTAATAATTTTTTCCTTATTTTCTATTTTTAAAAATTAAAAAAAAATTTTAATAAGTTTTTTCGTATTTTTTATTTAAAAAAATTTTTTTCTTAATAAATTTTTTTCTTAATAATTTTTTCTTATTTTTTATTATAAAAATTAATAAATCTATTTTTAAAAATAAAAAATTTTTTTCTTAATAAATTTATTCTTAATAATTTTTTTTCTTATTTTTTATTATAATACCTTTATTTTATTTTATTTTATCTTCTTTCTTTCTATTTTTTCTCCCTTTTATTCTGAGCCGTGTGGATGAAAGGCTCTTGGTGCTCCAGCCAGGCATCAGGGCCGTGCCTCTGAGGTGGGAGAGCCAACTTCAGGACACTGGTCCACAAGAGACCACCCAGCTCCACGTAATACCAAATGGTGAAAACCTCTCAGAGATCTCCATCTCAACATCAAGACCCAGCTTCACTCAACGACCAGCAAGCTACAGTGCCGGACACCCTATGCCAAACAACTAGCAAGACAGGAACACAGCCCCATCCATAAGCAGAGAGGCTGCCTAAAATCATAATAAGGCCACAGACACCCCAAAACACACCACCAGACGTGGACGTGCCCACCAGAAAGACAAGATCCAACCTCATCCACCAGAACACAGGCACTAGTCCCCTCCACCAGGAAGCCTACACAACCCACTGAACCAACCTAAGCCACTGGGGACAGATACCAAAAACAATGGGAACTACGAACCTGCAGCCTGTGAAAAGGAGACCCCAAACACAGTAAGAAAAGCAAAATGAGAAGACAAAAAAACACACAGCAGGTGAAGGAGCAGGGTCAAAACACACCACACCTAACAAATGAAGAGGAAATAGGCAGTCTACCTGAAAAAGAATTCAGAATAATGATAGTAAAGATGATCTCAAATCTTGGAAATAGAATAGACAAAATGCAAGAAACATTTAACAAGGATGTAGAAGAACTAAAGAGGAACCAAGCAACGATGAAAAACATAATAAATGAAATTAAAAATACTCTAGATGGGATCAATAGCAGAATAACTGAGGCAGAAGAACGGATAAGTGACCTGGAAGATAAAATAGTGGAAATAACTACTGCAGAGCAGAATAAAGAAAAAAGAATGAAAAGAACTGAGGACAGTCTCAGAGACCTCTGGGACAACAATAAACGCACCAACATTCGAATTATAGGGGTCCCAGAAGAAGAAGAGAAAAAGAAAGGGACTGAGAAAATATTTGAAGAGGTTATAGTTGAAAACTTCCCTAATATGGGAAAGGAAATAGTTACTCAAGTCCTGGAAGCACAGAGAGTCCCATACAGGATAAATCCAAGGAGAAACACGCCAAGACACATATTAATCAAACTATCAAAAATTAAATATAAAGAAAACATATTAAAAGCAGCAAGGGAAAAACAACAAATAACACACAAGGGAATCCCCATAAGGTTAACAGCTGATCTTTCAGCAGAAACTCTGCAAGCCAGAAGGGAGTGGCAGGATATACTTAAAGTGATGAAGGAGAAAAACCTACAACCAAGGTTACTCTACCCAGCAAGGATCTCATTCAGATTTGATGGAGAAATTAAAACCTTTACAGACAAGCAAAAGCTGAGAAACTTCAGCACCACCAAACTAGCTTTACAACAAATGCTAAAGGAACTTCTCTAGGCAAGAAACACAAGAGAAGGAAAAGACCTACAATAACAAAACCAAAATATTTAAGAAAATGGGAATAGGAACATACATATCGATAATTACCTTAAATGTAAATGGATTAAATGCTCCCACCAAAAGACACAGACTGGTTGAATGGATACAAAAACAAGACCCGTATATAGGCTGTCTACAAGAGACCCACTTCAGACCTAGGGATAGATACAGACTTAAAGTGAGGGGATGGAAAAAGACATTCCATGCAAATGGAAATCAAAAGAAAGCTGGGGTAGCAATTCTCATATCAGAGAAGATAGACTTTGAAATAAAGACTATTACAAGAGACAAAGAAGGACACTACATAATGACCAAGGGATCAATCCAAGAAGAAGATATAACAATTGTATATATTTATGCACCCAACATAGGAGCACCTCAGTATATAAGGCAATTGCTAACAGCCATAAAAGGGGAAATCGACAGTAACACAATAATTGTAGGAGACTTTAACACTCCACTTTCACCAATGGACAGATCATCCAAAATGAAAATAAATAAGGAAACACAAGCTTTAAATGACACATTAAACAAGATGGACTTAATTGATATTTATAGGACATTCCATCCAAAAACAACAGAATACAATTTCTTCTCAAGTGCTCATGGAATATTCTCCAGGATAGATCATATCTTGGGTCACAAATCAAGCCTTGGTAAATTTAAGAAAATTGAAATCGTATCAAGTATCTTTTCCAACCACAATGCTATGAGACTAGATATCAATTACAGGAAAAGATCTGTTAAAAATACAAACACATGGAGGCTACACAATACACTACTTAATAATGAAGAGATCACTGAAGAAATCAAAGGGGAAATCAAAAAATACCTAGAAACAAATGATAATGGAGACGCGACGAACCAAAACCTATGGGATGCAACAAAAGCAGTTCTAAGAGGGAAGTTTATAGCAATACAAGCCTATATCAAGAAACAGGAAACATCTCGAATAAACAACCTAACCTTGCACCTAAAGCAATTAGAGAAAGAAGAACAAAAAAACCCCAAAGCTAGCAGAAGGAAAGAAATCATAAAGATCAGATCAGAAATAAATGAAAAAGAAGTGAAGGAGACAATAGTGAAGATCAATGAAAGTAAAAGCTGGTTCTTTGAGAAGATAAACAAAATTGATAAACCATTAGCCAGACTCATCAAGAGAAAAAGGGAGAAGACTCAAATCAATAGAATTAGAAATGAAAAAGGAGAAGTAACCACTGACACTGCAGAAATACAAACGATCATGAGAGACTACTACAAACAACTCTATGCCAATGAAATGGACAACCTGGAAGAAATGGACAGATTCTTAGAAATGCACAACCTGCCGAGACTGAACCAGGAAGAAATAGAAAATATGAACAGACCAATCACAAGCACTGAAATTGAAACTGTGATTAAAAACCTTCCAACAAACAAAAGCCCAGGACCAGATGGCTTCACAGGCGAATTCTATCAAACATTAGGGAAGAGATAACACCTATCCTTCTCAAACTCTTCCAAAATATTGCAGAGGGAGGAACACTCCCCAACTCATTCTACGAGGCCACCATCACCCTGATACCAAAACCAGACAAAGATGTCACAAAGAAAGAAAACTACAGGCCAATATCACTGATGAACATAGATGCAAAAATCCTCAACAAAATACTAGCAAACAGAATCCAACAGCACATTAAAAGGATCATACACCATGATGAAGTGGGGTTTATTCCAGGAATGCAAGGATTCTTCAATATACGCAAATCAATCAACGTGATACATCATATTAACAAATTGAAGGAGAAAAACCATATGATCATCTCAATAGATGCAGAGAAAGCTTTCGACAAAATTCAACACCCATTTATGATAAAAGCCCTGCAGAATGTAGGCATAAAGGGAACTTTCCTCAACATAATAAAGCCCATATATGACAAACCCACAGCCAACATCGTCCTCAATGGTGAAAAACAGAAACCATTTCCACTAAGATCAGGAACAAGACAAGGTTGCCCACTCTCACCACTATTATTCAACATAGTTTTGGAAGTGTTAGCCACAGCAATCAGAGAAGAAAAAGAAATAAAAGGAATCCAAATTGGAAAAGAAGAAGTAAAGCTGTCACTGTTTGCAGATGACATGATACTATACATATAGAATGCTAAAGATGCTACCAGAAAACTAGTAGAGCTAATCAATGAATTTGGTAAAGTAGCAGGCTACAAATTTAATGCACAGAAATCTCTTGCATTCCTATATACTAATGATGAAAAATCTGAAAGTGAAATTAAGAAAACACTCCCGTTTACTACTGCAACAAAAAGAATAAAATATGTAGGAATAAACCTACTTAAGGAGACAAAAGACCTGTATGCAGAAAATTATAGGACACTGATGAAATAAATTAAAGATGATACAAATAGATGGAGAGATATACCATGTTCTTGGATTGGAAGAATCAACATTGTGAAAATGACTCTACTACCTAAAGCAATCTACAGATTCAATGCAATCCCTATTAAACTACCACTGGCATTTTTCACAGAACTAGAACAAAAAATTTCACAATTTGTATGGAAACACAAAAGACCCCGAATAGCCAAAGCAATCTTGAGAACGAAAAATGGAGCTGGAGTAATCAGGCTCCCTGACTTCAGACTATATTACAAAGCTACAGTAATCAAGACAGTTTGGTACTGGCACAAAAACAGAAATATAGATCAATGGAACAGGATAGAAAGCCCAGAGATAAACCCACGCACATATGGTCACCTTATCTTTGATAAAGGAGGCAAGCTTATACAGTGGAGAAAAGACAGCGTCTTCAATAAGTGGTACTGGGAAAATTGGACAAGTACATGTAAAAGTATGAAATTAGAACACTCCCTGACACCATACACAAAAATAAACTCAAAATGGATTAAAGACCTAAGTGTAAGGCCAGACACTATCAAACTCTTAGAGGAAAACATAGGCAGAACACTCTATGACATAAATCACAGCAAGATCCTTTTTGACCCAGCTCCTAGAGAAATGGAAATAAAAACACAAATAAACAAATGGGACCTAATGAAACTTAAAAGCTTTTGCACAGCAAAGGAAACCATAAACAAGATGAAAAGACAACCCTCAGAATGGGAGAAAATATTTGCAAATGAAGCAACTGACAAAGGATTAATCTCCAAAATTTACAAGCAGCTTATGCAGCTTAATATCAAAAAAACAAAAAACCCAGTCCAAAAATGGGCAGAAGACCTAAATAGACATTTCTCCAAAGAAGATATACAGATTGCCAACAAACACATGAAAGGATGCTCAACACCACTAATCATTAGAGAAATGCAAATCAAAACTACAATGAGGTATCACCTCACACCGTTTAGAATGGCCATCATCAAAAAATGTACAAACAATAAATGCTGGAGAGGGTGTGGAGAAAAGGGAACCCTCTTGCACTGTTGGTGGGAATGTAAATTGATACAGCCACTATGAAGAACAGTATGGAGGTTCCTTAGAAAAGTAGAAATAGAACTACCATACGACCCAGCAATCCCACTCCTGGGCATATACCCTGAGAAAACCATAATTCAAAAAGAGTCATGTACCACAATGTTCATTGCAGCTCTATTTACAATAGCCAGGACATGGAAGTGGCCTAAATGTCCATTG
Source organism: Balaenoptera physalus (assembly GCF_965194825.1). NCBI lineage: Eukaryota > Metazoa > Chordata > Mammalia > Artiodactyla > Balaenopteridae > Balaenoptera > Balaenoptera physalus. The sequence goes on from NC_138903.1 coordinate 44,540,890, forward strand.
ACAGATGAATGGATAAAGAAGATGTGGCACATATATACAATGGAATCTTACTCAGCCATAAAAAGAAAGGAAATTGAGTTATTTGTAGTGTGGTGGATGGACCTAGAGTCTGACATACAGAGTGAAGTAAGTCAGAAAGAGAAAAACCAATACCGTATGCTAACACATATATATGGAATCTAAAAAAAAAAAAGGTCATGAAGAACTTAGGGGCAGGACAGGAGTAAAGACGCAGACCTACTAGAGAATGGACTTGAGGACACGGGGAGGGGGAAGGGTAAGCTGGGACAAAGTGAGAGAGTGGCATGGACATATACACACTACCAAATGTAAAACCGATAGCTAGTGGGAAGCAGCTGCATAGCATAGGGAGATCAGCTCGGTGCTTTGTGACCACCTAGAGGGGTGGGATAGGGAGTGTGGGAGGGAGGGAGATGCAAGAGGGAAGAGATATGGGGATATATGTATATGTATAGCTGATTCACTTTCTTATAAAGCAGAAACTAACACACCACTGTAAAGCAATTATACTCCAATAAAGATGTTAAAAAAATTAAAAAAATAAAAAGAAACAAAATTTATTTATTTATAGTGAGATGGATGGACCTAGAGTCTGTCATACAGTGTGAAGTAGTTCAGAAAGAGTAAAACAAATACCGTATGCTAACACATATATATGGAATCTAAAAAGAAAAAATGATTCTGAAGAACCTAGGGGCAGGACAGGAATAAAGACACAGACAAAGAGAATGGACTTGAGGACACAGGGAGGGGGAAGGGTAAGCTGGGACGAAGTGAGAGAGTGGCATGGACATATATATACTACCAAATGTAAAACAGATAGCTAGTGGGAAGCAGCCACATAGCACAGGGAGATCAGCTCAGTGATTTGTGACCACCTAGAGGGGTGGGATAGGCAGGGTGGGAGGGAGACGCAAGAGGGAGGAGATATGGGGATATATGTATATGTATGGCTGATTCACTTTGTTTTAAATCAGAAACTAACACACCATTGTAGAGCAATTATACTCCAATAAAGATGTTAAAAAAAAAGAAAGAATTCAGTGTGTAAAATCTTTTATTGTATGGAAAAATGTTTCAAGCGTACATTTTACATGAAGCTTAAAATATTTTATACACTCTGCCTGATTTATCCTTACAATATCACACAAAGGCATTGAGGAAGTAGGTTATCATCTTTGTAACTCATTGCCTCAATAGGTACACTTAGTGCTTTTCCTTCTCCAAGTTTAATGTGAGTAAAATGTCATATTTTCTCAATAGCATCTATTTCTAAGAAGTGTCAAAGTGTGTTATAGACCACGGTAATTTTGTAGTATCACCACTTATATGCTTTTTTCAAAATATGTGTGTAGATATATATTAGTCAAAGGTATAAACCTTTTAGTAAATTGATATAAATAAATAAAAATGATCTCATTCTCCTAGGCCCAAATGCTTTCCGGAGCTCATTGATAGAATTCAACAAAGAATCTTGAGAAAGTTTACTGATAACATTCCCTATTCTCTTCTTGAATTCTAATGCAACCAAAAGAGGCTTCTTGAATCAAAATGTTTGATTAATTTCCTCATGGTAAATGTCACAAAGCCACTTCTCCACATCATAAACAACCAAGAGCAACTAAGAGCTAAGAAATATGTGAAATATACATTTTTCAAGTCTCAAGAAGGTATTCTGTACTTTGCATGAATCTAAGATGTAATCTATTGCCATCTATTTTCTGAATGGAATATGAAGTCACTCAGGCTTATATAAGCATATTTAAGTGAAAGCATAAAACCAGTGCTAAAAGTCAAATATAAATGTATTTTAATTAGCTATAACACAACTGAGGACTGATTATTACAAAATCCTAAACAAAAAATCCTATTAAATTTGTCAATTACAGTTTAACAATGGGCTGTAAAACTCTGAGTTTGGCTGTGTTAGATAGCTCCCATTTCCACCATCACATCCCTACAGCAGAGAATTAACATATTTTTACATTAGAAGCTATATTTAAAAAAAATATATTATGCTATATTTTGGCACAAAAAGACAAAATTAATTTTAATACACAGGATTTATTTGTAATGCACAAAATAAAGAAATTAATTGTGCCTTACATATGAAACAAAATATACAGCATCCAAAAAATATTACCCTTGTTTTTTTAAAAAACATTAAAAATTTTTTGAAATAATTACAGATTCACAGAAAGGTGCAAAGAAATGTACAGGGAGGTCCTGTGTACTCTTCACCCATCCTCCCGCAGTGTGAACATCTTTTATAACTATAGTACAATATCAAAAGCAGGAGATTGACATTGGTACAATCCATAGAGCTTATCTGGATTTCACCAGTTATACATGAACCCATTTTGTGTGTGTGTGTGTGTGTGTGTGTGTGTGTGTGTACCTCTATGCAATTTTATCACATTTGTAGCTTTGAGTAAAGATCATGCCAGTCAAGATATTGAACTGTGCCATCACCACTATTGTGGTACCATCACCACTCCCTTGTGCTACTCCTTTATAGCCACACCTACTTCCTCTGCACCCCCGCTCCCATCCTTGACCCATGGCATCCACAAATCTGTTCTCCATCTCTCTAATTTGTTATTTCACAATTGTTACATAAATGGAATCATTCAGTATATATCCTTTTAAGATTGGCTTTTTACACATAGGATAGTTTCCTTGAGGTTCATCAAAGTTGTATTGTTGAATAGTATTCTATGGTATGCATGTACCACAATTTGTTTAGCCATTCAATCTAATGAAAGACATCTGCGTAGATTCCAGTATTTGGCTATTATGAATAAAGCTGCTATGAACATATGTGTACACATTTCTGTGCAAAAGTAAGTTTTCATTTCTCTGGAATATAGGCCCAAGTGTGCAATTGCTGGGCCGTATGGTAAATCTATTTTTAGTTTGAAAAGAAACTGTCAAACTATTTTTCAGAGTGCCTGTACCATTTTACATTCCTACCAGCGATGTATGAATGATCTAGTTTTTCTATATCCTCTCTAGCATTTGGTGGTGTCACTACTATTTTATTTTATAGGTGTGTAGTGACATCTTACTGTGGTCTTAATTTGTATTTCCCTAATGACTAATGATATTGAACATCTTTTCATACACTTATTTGCCATCTGTATATTCTCTTGGATGAAATGTCTATGTATGTCTTTTGCCCATTTTCTAATTGGATTTTTTTGGTTTTAAAATGTTGAGTTTTTAGAGTTCTTTATATTTCTAAAAACAAGTCCTTTGTTAGATATGTGATTTGAAAATATTTTCTCCCAGTCTGTAATTAGCCTTTTCATCTTCTTAACAAGTTTCACAGAGTAAAAGTTTTACATTTTGATGAGGTCCAGTATATCAATTTTTATTTTTATGGATCATGCTTTTGGTATCATATTGTTGTATGCCTATTATATAACACCTTTGGAGAAACATTCACCATGACTTTCTACTATCTTTAATGCCTTTGGAGGATTTTCCGTGTGTGTGTGCGTGCACGTGCATGCACGCTGACTGGCCTGACTAGAAGATTTTGAGCTTATTGCTTGTGCATAATTACTAATGCATTTGTACTACTATGCAGCTCCTGGAGCTGAGTATAATACTACAAAATACACATAGTGAGTTTTGAGAGTTTATTTACCATGCCTGATGTGAGCAGGGGAGAAATAGCTCATAAAGTTACAATTCCTCTTCGAATTATACTGTCTTCCATTTAGAAAAAATAGAGAAGCATGACTAGTATATATACAGTTATATAATAAATCTGTGCAATTTCTACCTTGAAAATTATGTAGTCAGACATAGGCAAAAAATACAAAATCTAAAATTCTTTAGCTTCTAGGAGAAGCAGTGTATACTTTTGCAGAAATCGGGACTTGAGGGCTACTGTACAACAAATGCTTGAAACACCTACTTTAGTAAGTAGATAAGAAGAATCAAAATTGAGTAAAAAGAGACACAGCAGGATACTGGTTTTAGGTGTTCCATATGAGGATGGTCAGATTCCATGAGTTTATATCGCCAAGTGCTGACTAGTTGTCATTATCAGCCATTGAAACTCAACTTAGTGTAAGGTAGGGCTAGATTTCTGATATGTTGCCTTAGTTTTTACCACTATTTGACCAATTCCAGTTATTTGCGCAATAACTCTTTGAGATCAGGGCAAACAGAGAGTCCAAGTGACTTACTCGGATTCCCAGTGGGAAATCCTTTCAGAGTCAGGAATGAGGGGGCAGTAACCCAGATTTTCTGTATTCTTTTCAGAAATCCTTCAGGACATAAATGCTGCTTTCTTCCAAAGGAGTGACTTAAAGGTGATCTAAAAATAACTTAAGTACTGGATAAACCGCCTCTACCTCGGTCCACTCCCAGATAAACATGGTGGAAAGTTTATTCGGAACCCTTAAGCAAAAACATCAGCAAAGACCCTTTGACCCTTGGTTAAATGCAAAATAAATAGATCTCCAGCCACCTGGACAACTCAAATGCAAGAGCTATTTGTGTGGTATTTCCAAACATTGAAAGAGAAATTAGGCATCTGGCAGGGGCTATGTCCTTTTTTGTTGTTGTTCTTTTTAACCTTTTACCAAGCCTCCTTTCTCTCTTCCTCTTTTTCCATCCCATCCTCAGTACCTCCATTTTGTAGGCTCTAGTCCCAATATCTTTCCCTAGACCACAAATGGCTGATCTGTTATTGGGCTATTCGATCTTCTGGGAACTCCTCAAAGAGTTCTGATTTGAACTGGTCCTTTTTGTAATCAGCTTGGTCTGCTTAGGGACATCTGGAGGTGGGAAGTTCTTTTTAAACAAATTGCTCTATTAATTCTCCTGAGAATGCCCCTCACAGGACTTGACTTAAAAATATAATGCTGGACTCCTACACAAAAACACTAACTCACACTGGTAGGAAGAGAAGCACACATACATCAGCAGGGGCAAATCCATATGAATGTGCATAAGTATACAGCAAGCCACAAACTGACTCAATAATGCATAGAGGGGGTGCAGTAGCGGGTGGTGAGATTCAAAATAGATTCTCCTGTACTTCTTAGGGTCTGTAAAGTCTGCACAGCTAACAGGGGCTCATAATGAGCACTGGATGACCATGCTCCCTTAATAGCGGTGAGTCAGAAGATCAGGCGCCTACTATGAGTCACTGTGGAAGGTGCCCCAACAGTAAACCAAGCTGCATTCCATAAAAGTTAACTAAGGGCTCCATCCTGCCCCCTGACTTGCAACTCCTTCTGCAGGATTTGCTACAAATAATGATCTTCACTGCCCCAGAGGAACTGCAGGGACATGTGAAGTTGGGAGAGATGGGGAGGTGCCTCTGTATCCACCCTGACAAAATAATTTTCAGGATATTAGAATGAACTGAGTGCTATCTTTACCTATAATGATTTGTTGGGCTCTTTTTCTTAGAGCAGGGGCAGGTTAAGGCAGAGGTCATTGTCATCAGCCCATAGCATCAGCAGCCTGCCCACACTAGTTCTGTTTCTCACAAAGAATATCAACTTCCTTCTTTGTTGAGGTCACCACTACACTGCTGCTGCTAGGCAGGAAGTCCAAGCTCTGGAGTGTGAGTAACATGCTAAACCACATGGTGACACTAAAACCCAGGAACCATGTGCGCCTTAGGATGGCAGCCCAGGGAGTGGTCAGAAGGGGGAAATAGCAGAATCTGAGATATTACCCACTTGGAGCCTCCTCTCCTCCCTTACTCCTCCCACATTACCCCTCCTCAAGCGGAAACTGGGAAAGGCCTGCCTGAAGGTGATTACATACCCAAATGCCCCACCAACAGCCATCCCACAAAGGAAATGTCTGCTGTGGTGGAAGCCTTGATTAAAACAGCTAAGACAAAGTTCAACACCAATAGGACTAGAAGACACTGAGGAAAGAGAAGGCCAACTACTACTTTAATTGTTTGCTTTTCCTCCCTCCACCCCAGACTTAGAAAGAAGCTACATGCCAGAGAACAGATATCCTATGCTGCCACTGAGCAAAGAATGCAATGGGTCATGCATATACCCCAGTTACCAGGCTCCCTAGAAAGAAAAACCAATAATAAAGCACTCTGGTCATAAGAGCTAGGCTGGCTCACAACCACCCTAGTGCTACTGTTTACACTGTTGGTATGATGCCCACCCTTGCTCAGACACACTTAGAGTGTAGAGTGATTAAACAGCTCCTAGAGTGAGTTGAAGCATTCATGCCTGACTTCTCCAGCTACACTACTTTAACTTCTTCCACAAAACTCCCCCTGGCAACCAAGAGTCAGTTCCTAGGATTGACTTCAGCCTAGAAAGGATGACTAGGTTTGTGTGGTGTTTTTTTCTTTTCTTTTTCTCTTCCTCTCCACTTCCCCCAAATCATAGAAAATGTGTATATCAGCCTTCTGAAATGTGGACTTGAAAAACAAGGCACACATAGTTGTCCTTCATGCTGGAAGGTGGCACAGGTGAGAGTAATGACTAGTCATGTATACACATGGCTGTAAATATTTAGTGTGGGGGCAATCTCTTCCATGTTCTACACATGAACCCTATCCTTGAGGCTGGCCTTATCCACTACTCATGCCAGGTGTTTTTCATAACTTTGCTACTAAGATTTATATTTGTAGTAGAAAATATCAATATGTAAAAAGATATGCTACTTCTGAGAATTCCTGACTAGAATGGCCTGTACATACACTCTCATTTGCTAGAAGTCCAAGGTCTAGTCATGCTATGTTTCAGTGTGTCTTGGAAGCTTCTCTTTATCCTGTAGGCTTCTGATTACCTCACCTCATCACATACCGGTTGTTGAATTTCCAGCTTCCATTTATAATCCACAGAGTGCCAACTCAGAGGAGTTGAGATGTGATGGGAACTCAGATGTTGCTGCCCTGACTTTTTGATACTGCCCTCCTTGTTCCACTGGTGGGTTTTAAGTGGTAGCTTTCCACTGAGTGTCATCTGTGGACAGAACTTGATCCTGTTGCAGGATGACACATAAGCTGGATTTGTTCATGCTTCCCAGAAGCGCAGTGCTGCATCTGTACTGTTATTTATAATCATTCGCCTGTCTTCTGAGGTGTGTGCTTAGCAAATATGACCACTTAACCACAGCAGTATCTAAATGGCTATCTTTGGAATTCTAATGTTATTTTTAAACTACAGAGTCCAAGAATTTCTCAGAAGACAGGAGACGTGCTCAGACATGAGCCTCCTCCATAAAATCTCAAGGCTACTTGGCATCTTGGATTAAATACCTAAATCTGTCTTCATTTCACCTAGAGGTGGAGAGTTGGTTATACATGATATTGTTCACTATGAGGAGCCTTAGGATCTGAGAGACCTTGTCAACGCAGCCAAACTTGATATCAGAGCTCAGGTCTCTTAATAGCAAATATCGTAGTAATATCAGTGCATAACCATCCTTGTTCCCTCCATTTCTTCTCGTAGATATAAATCCATGCGTCAGAGTTTGTGTCTGCCATGTTTGCTATGCTGCAACCTCAAATTACAAAGCAGTACTAGGAAAATCCTGTCTGCTTGAAAAATCTCCCTAGGAGAGTCTCCAAATGAAAAGTCTCTTTCAGGACTTAGGTTTCTGCAGCAACTTCTTCAAAAGTTGGAATAAAGTTAACAGTAGACTTTGTAAATTCTCATTCCTTTATCATGAAAGTTCATCATCATCTTTGATGTTTGAAGGAAGATCACTCAAGTGTTACCGACATTCTTGCTGGAGGCCAGCCCAAATTAAATTGGTGCCAATTCTATGTACCCTGGAGATTATCTATCTACCTATCTATCCATCCATCCATTCTATCTAATCTATCTTCTACCTCTATCTATCGATCTATCATCTGTCTATCTATCTATCTATCATCTATCTCTATATCTATGTATCTATGTATCTATCTGTATCTATCATCTAGATCTATGTATCTATCTATTATCTATATGTCACCTATCTATCATCTCTCTCTCTCTCTCTCTATCATTTCTATGTATCTATGTATCATCTATTTATCTATTTATGTATCTATCATCTATATCTATCTATGTATCTATCTGTCTCTATATCTATATCTATCCTATCTAACCTATCTTCTATCTATACCTATCATCTATATCTATCTATCTATCTATCTATTATCTCTCTCTCTCTCTCTCTCTCTTTCTCTCTGTCTCTGCAGGTCTGCAGAGATAGGGTGCTGCAGCTGAATGATTTTTGCCCTGCAGCTCTTCAGGGGTTCCTTTTTCCTCTCTTTCACTCATACATAAAATTGCTTTCAAATTAAAATTGCTGCTTTTCTGGGAAAAAAAAATCTTGAGAGGTATCAGTGACTCAAATGTCAGGAAGGATTGAAACAATTAACTAGAAACTTAGAATTCTATAATTAATTAATATGAATGAAATACCTGTCCATTACCAATAAATTATAGAAAGAAGAGAGAACTTATTATGAAAGAAGTCAGAGATGCGATTACTAAGTGCTCAAAAATACTTGTTGAATTGAATTGCAAGTCTCTCTCTTGACATGCCCCTTTAACCAGAAGAAAACAGCAGTAAGTAAAGGGGGTCCATGACTGTGATATTAAGATGCAGTGTTAAAAAGCAATGATAGCCACTCTTGTTGTTCCCATGTTTTCCTTATTTTGCGTGGAACATTCACCCCTTTTGAACAGGAAGGGGAGCAGAGACAGTGAGCAAGTATAGTACTTGCTTGAAATGAAACCAGTGTCTTTCATATCATAGCAGCTACCACTTTTTTTTTAAAGAACTAACCAGGTACCAGGCACTGAACTAAACACTTTCTATGCCATGGATCCTTAGAGCAACCACACAAAGTGGGAATTATTAATCTCATATGATAATTGAGGAAAATGAGACTCAGAGAGGTGAGTGAAGGTCTTTGCCCAACGTCACAGAGCTAGGAAATGACAGAGCTGGAATTTCAACCCAAATGTGTCTGACTCTGAAGCTCACTATGTTACACTGCAACTCCCACGGTTAGGCTCACATATTGCCTCTGCAGGTAGAAGCAGATCTTAGTAACTCCATTTTATAGACAGGGACATTAAGGCATAGGACAGAGAAGTATTATTACAAAAAGTCTAAAACATTTTCCCTTCCACACAATCCAGCCTTCAAAGGGGAGAAATGAAATAGAGAATTAACCTCCTCCACTAGGCTTCTACCTTAGAAAAATCTCTACCTAGGGATATTAGTTGTAGTGACATATGACCCTGCAGGAGATGGCATGCAAGATGAGCCAACTTGCTGTGGCAACACCACATTGTGACAGATATGAAAGGGGAACACAGACCTCAGCTGTGCCTATTAAAAACAGTAGTAGGTAGGCAGAAATCTGTGCTTTAACCCTGTCTCCATATACTCGTTTTTAATGAACTAATTCCACCGTGTATTGATGTCACAGTCATTTTGAAGCTGTGCAAAGTGCTTTCAGAATTTTTAAGGCTTTAAAATACCTTTGAGCTTAGAATTTTAAAGCGCTTCCCAGTTATTATATGGTGGGAATTATGCTTATTTACCAATGGATAAATAAGTGAGAGGTTAAAGGATTTACCTCAAATCACAAAGGCACAGCTAGGAATAGAATCAGCCTCTTAAATCTCAATTCTGGGCCCAAACCTCTAGACTGGTGTGTTTTTAATCTCTTAAGAATTATAGAACCTTCTGAGAATTCTGATCTTAGGAAGTCCCAAACTATTTACACGATGAATCATCATTATAAGCATCCAAAAGAGTTTTTTTTATGAAACAACCACTACAACCACCTTAAAACTGTGTCTCATCTTAAGCCTGTGGATTTGGTTAGCTTTAAGGAAGGTAATTAGTCCTGAGATAAAGGCAGATGGCCCCCATTATCCTACTTTGTTTAGAGGAACCTAGATCATTTCTGGGCTCAAGAGGACTGCTTTGAAAACCTGGTACTAACTAGCCTGACATGGATTAGGGATTGGTTTTGGAGTCAGGAGCCTTGGGCTTGAATCTTGACTCTGATTATCCTTTAGCCTCATTTTTCTCATCTGCACAATAGGGATGAAACCAATACCACATACAGAGTTGTGGTGAGAATTCAAGGACATAGGACATGGGAAATATGGAAGCATTTTAGAAGGCTGTAGAGTATGATACAAATATCAAGTAGTAGTCTAGAAAGACCACTACATTTTATGGCTATAACGTAACTGATTGAGAAGTGTCTCTGAAGGCTCAGTTTGAAATGTACTGAGAAACAAATTAGGAACAGTGCTCCTTACACGCATGACAAGGCATTCCAAAGGTATGTCAAAGAGGTATATACAGGCAGCAAAACCGAGACTGAGAGATGTCCTTGAACACCAAAGATTGAATATAGATACTGCTTAGTGTCAAAACTAGCCTTGTATGAGATGCATGCGGGAATCAGTTCCTTTCTCAGACTAGGGCACCTCTATCAGTCAGGACCTTATGCTCCCACGTCAGAGAAGATGGTGCATAGAAGTGGGCAGGCCAGGAATGAAACAAAAATATCCCAGACCCTTGGAAAGAATCCAGACAGAGTTTGAGCAAAGTGTGAGTTGCAAAGCAGAAAGAACATTAGAAATTATTAATATCCTATGCTATCTTCCCTGACCATTTCCCCTCCTCCTTACCCGTCCACCTCCATTCACTTGTCCTACCCCCACCTTCTCCTAGCTCTTCATTTCTGTCTGCATCCCCAAGCTTCACATCCTCTTGTCTCCAAAAAATACCCAGTGTTTTCTCACCTTGGTTCCTTTGCTCACACTGTTTTGTTTGCCTAGAATTCCCTTCTTATCACTCTTCCCAGGATCTTTTCTCAAATAAGAAAACTTTTAGAATGTCCTTTTACTCATCTCCAAACCCAAGTCTAACTCATCCTGCTAGGCTCCAATCAGTTCTTATCTCCTTTGAACTCAGAGTTTCTCTCATGGCCATTGTCATTTTCTACTTGGGGTTGTAGTTATTTGTATACTTGGTCTTATTTACTTAGCTATAATTTCATTCAGTTAATTTACAGTTATTGGCACAGTGCCTGACACAGAGTAGGTGTTCAAGAAATGATTTTAAGTGAATGAAAGAATGATCATCATTGCTTTCAATAAGCAGGCCACCATCATCTCTCACCTGGATTTTTGCAACAGCCTAGGTAATCTCCCTGCCTCCTATCTTTTCCTCCTCCAATCTATCTTTTTCACTATCACAATATATATCAGATAAAATTACTTTTGTTATGTTACTCTCCTACTCAAGAACATTAAATAATACCCTGCTGTACAGAATAAAGTCCAAATCCTTCTGCCTTTCTCTCAAAACTCTTTGATATCAGTTGAATAGAGTCCTTGCTGCATCCAAGTCTTTGTGTATGTTGCTCTCAGATCTAGGTTCGATTGATCTCACCTCCAACAGGAAGCCTTCCTTAACTACTCCATCCCTTATTGTTCCCCTCCTTTATAATCATACAGCATTACTCTCTGACCTACACTTGCTGTAACCTAATCGTATATTTTCTTGTATTGTTATGTACCTGTCTCTGGTGTACATGTTTTGTTTTCTAAGTGAGATTGCAGACTTCACATCTACCCTTGTTCTTTCCACACCAACTAGCAAAGGGCTGGGGGCCTACCAAGCTTTCAGTTCACACTTTCAAACATTTGTCAATTTATTCCCTGATTATTCCATCTGGCTTGCCCTTTGTTTCCTCCACTGTCTGCCACTATTTTAAGGGGCTTATTATTCAGTTCATACCTAAAAGACAAAGTTTACCTGGTAAGAATAGTTTTCTTTAAGAAAGTCCCCACCTCCCCTCAACATTTTCAGAGCTAATCTAACAATACCCTAAGTATATCTTAGCTTGCTGTCTCTGGAGGTATCTTAATATCTATATATCTATGTCTATATCTATCTATCTATCTATGACTGTTTTGTTATTTATTATAAATTCAACAGTTATTAAGTGCCTACTATATATGAAGAGCTTTAAAATAGAATCTTTGTTATAGAGAATATATTCTTCTTTAACACAAGAGAAACGTTCTCATGCTCCTCCTATTAATAACTAGATAACTGTTAACCTTACTGGTTTCCAAAAACACACTATATTCCTAGGCTTACAAATAAAGACTTGGGTAATAAGAGAAAAGCTACTTGCATTCTATCCGAGGACAACACATGAACAATATCCCCTCTCCTTTCAAGACCATTCAGAGGATTTTTCTCAACAAAGAGAAAACAGCCAAAGGTGAGGATAGAAAAGTTATTGAAAAAAATTACTCAGGATTGACACTTTCAAAGAAAATGTTCCTGTAAAAAAATTACACATTCTCTTCTTTCTCCCTTCTTGCTCAATACTTCAACTTTGAAATCAATAATTTTTCTCTGCCTATTTCCCCAAACATTACTTGTCCATGTTCATCTCTCTTCCATTATCTGATTCTATTGATTTTGTTCATTGCTTTCAATTAGTGTGTATGTGGTGGGGGGGAGCAACAAACTTTTTCCACCCTGCTTACTTTTCATGGTAAAACATACATACTTTGGTCCTTTAAGTTCTCATCCTTCTCTAATCACTGTCTTGAGGATAACCAACACTTCAAACTCAAAATTTCCAAAACTGTACTCATGATCTTCCTCTGGAAACTACCTAAGCCTGCTCTTGCTCCTGTCTTTTTTATAATTTTAACAACTCCAGGCTAGAAAGTTTAGAGTCACCTTCCATTCTTCTCTTTCCCCACCATCCACTCTTAATCAATTACAAACCAAATCCCAACAGCATCTCTTCTATCCACTTTTTCCCATACTGATTGCATTAGGTCCTCAATATATCTTGCCTAGATTGATGCCCCTTTCTCTAGAGTCTTCCTGGCTAACCCATCCTATATATTGACAGTTTTCTTAAATCTAAACCTAGTCATGTTACTCTCAATCAAAAACCTTCCATGATTCTCCACTGCTTATGGAATAAAACACGTGTTCCTTCACCTGGCATTCAAGGCCCTCTGCAATTTACCTCCCAACTAAGTTTTCTAGCCTTTCTTCCTGATGCACTAAATGTTCCAAATGTCTTTGTGGGATTCTCAGAGCATTGCCCTTTCTACTTCTTCCATGTCTGTGCTTAAGATAGTCCCTCTGCCTCCTGTCTCTTTTCCCATGTTTACTTACCAAAGTCCTACTTAAACTTCAGACACAGTTCAGATCTCACCTCCCTCAAATAACCTTCCAAGACTGAGTGGGTTCCTATATCTACTTAGCACAGTTCTTTGTCACTAGTACGCCCTAAAAGTGGTTTGTTGAATTGAACTCACATGAGAGCATGTAAACTTTAGGGAACTCATTGCCTTGTGGGAGTGAAACGGACTGAAAATAGGTTAAATAGGAGAGCTGGGCAAGAGCTTGGCGCCACAGTGAGCAGCCAGAGCCTCCTCCTTCATATGCTTCAATGTCCAACTAAATCTCTATTTATCTGTGTGTGTGTGTGTGTGCGCGCATGTGCACTTGCACCTACCTACCAGGCTGTTCAGCTATTGGAGTATGTATACTTGGGTATGTTCCTGGGAGCGAATGTACCACTGTGTACCTGTGGATGCATGTCTGCCCATGACTGTGCCCCTATAAATTCCTGGTTCAAATCCTTGTCACAGTTTTCTGTTTTAAAATGATGGTCACACCTAGCAGAGTGGCACGGGAAGCATGCTGGGCCCATAAAATGATGCCCAAGGTAAATGTGATATGAAATAAAATAGGATATTTTGGAAATCAGTTCTGAGCATATGGTTTATAGGCTTCTAGGGAGTTACAAAGGGAGCCATTGTATTTAAATGTAAGGAATTAGTATCAGGATCAGCCCATAAGGCACATCAGGAAAAGGCACCATTTGCTAAAGATATTTTAGTTCCATTTGTCAGAAAATTGTCATAATACAGTTGACTCTTGAACAACATGGGTTTGACTGTGCGGGTCCACTTACATGTGGAATTTTTTCAATAGTAAATACTACAGTACTACACGATTTGTGGTTGGTTGAATCCACAGATGTGGAACCTTGGATATGGAGGAAGTGCATATAAGGAGGAAGCCCGGATATGGAGGGCCAACTATAAATTATATGAGGATTTTCGACTGCGTGGAAAGTTGGTGCCCTTAACCTCAGAGTTGTTCAGGGGTCAACTGATTTTGTTAGCATGAGGCACTTGACTGCCATCTGCAGGAAAACTGTTAGAATAAATATCTATCTATATCTATATCTATATCTATATCTATATCTATATCTATCTGTATGATGTCTACTTTGTGAAAGGTGTTCCCCTTAGTCATGGCAGCCTCACATAGTGTACAACCTGCACAACTTTATGTGGTGATCCTGCCCAGTAGCTATTCTAGAAAGGGTAGAAGTTTTCTACCTCCTTTAATGGAAAAGTTCCTTCTGATTGGAAACAAGATGGCCATTAGGGTTTCCTGCTGTCTAAGTAGAGACTCTGTATTCACTTTCTTGATCAGACCATTTTCAAGCTCAGGGTGCTCAGGCATTGGTGAAACAAATTAAGGCTTTTCCTGTAACTAGTAGAAAGCTATTTTGGATAAAACTTGGACTGCCAAGGGGACATCAAAGCTTAGTTGTTGCTTTTTATTCCTCACAAGAAAGGGAGAACCTCAGAATAGTCATATTGACACCTAGCTCCAAATTCAAGTGTCAGATACAGGAGAAATTTAACACCAAGGCAATGAGTCAGGAGCTTTTCAATTACGGTTAAAAGAATACCATAAATAGATTAAATTCTAATTAACAGTTAAGATTAGTGAAAAGACTACCAAGTGGTACCTAGTTATGTGTTTAACCCTGCTCTCTATATACTATAATTAAGTGTAATATTCTTTAGTGTTGCTATACTTGAGTGTTTTAATAAATTTGCATTTTGTTTTTTTAAAAGAACTGACTAGATAACTCATCATTCTCATTTTTGTCAAGATTAACTATGCATACAACCAAAGACTAGTAATTCAAGTCCACATGATCAATACACGGCTGCTACTAATGTGTAGGGTCCCTCCGTTTGAGTTAGAAAAAACTACAGCCCTCTGGGAGGATATGAGGAAGCCCTGCCTACTGGTAATGCACCTGACTTGTTAAGTCCATTTTTTGAGGGGTGAATATATTAAAACTTACCTACGTATCTAAAGATAGAAAGTGATGATAGCAAATATCATGGCATATATACAAATGATACTAAAATAAGCTAGCATTTGCATATTTCCTATTTTTGAAATATATGTTTAAAATCTAATTTCTCATTCAGCCTTTATGGCATTTTCATAAAGTAGTTCAGACACCATGTATTGAGTGGCAGGCAGTATGTTAGGCCCTAAGAGCTTTATCCTTATAGCCCTAATGGGATATTCAAGTTGATAATCTCAGTTTTTGAGGAGCAAATGAGAAGCAGAAGTTTGTACAGGGTGGTACGGGAGCCCAGAAGAAGGGCACCCAGCCCAGATGGGATACCAGTGAAGACTTGCTGGAGGAGACTGCGGAGCTGAGCTGAGTCAGCTGCACATTATTGGCTTAATTTAAGAGACACAAAAGCTAAGCCACGGAAAGATTAAGCAATTTACCCCACATTACACAGCTATGTAAAGTGGAATCAGGACTAGAATCAATGTGAAGTAACTCCCAATCCAAGAAAGAGTCCAAACTATTGAATGTCTGGCTACAAGGTACCATTTGGACTTATTTCAGAAATAAATTTTATTTGAAATAGAATTTTATTTGAGAAGGTTCCATACTCATATGCCTCACAGTTGCATACATGCATTAGAATATTAGAAAAATTCAGGCACACCAAAACAACCCAAACCTATGTTAATTAGGACAGCTAATTAACACCTATACCACAGTCCTGGCAACCTTTAGTTCTTCATTCTGTGGTTGCTGCAGCTTGCTACAGGAAGATGTATTGCATAAAAATGAGGCATTAGCTCAGACTTCCTCAGATACCAACTTTAAGAGGCCTGAGTCATTCAAATCATTCCCCAAAGTTTTTCTACCACCAAAGGCAGCAAACAAAAGTACTGCTAATTAAATGTGTAATTAGGGTTTATTACAACTAGCATATATTAAAGTCTCATTCACCACTGCTTTGAATTGGTTTTGTTCTGTTTTTATTTGTGCTTAATTGTCCTATTTTATATGTGTTTAATTTTGTAGGATACTTTATATCCTTTTTGGATGCGGGCAGAGTGCAAGTTCTAAGTAAATAATAACAATAGATTAAATTTATGTAGAATTGGCTCATTTATCCTGCATGTACATTTTATAGTACACTGGGGCCCCTTACAAAATCAGTGTGTATGGTACATTTATGCCCATTTTATAGGTGTTGGAACAATTTTGCTGTTTTGAATTATTACAGAAGCTTACAGTTATATATTAGCTTTTACTACATATTTTTAGTTATATCTACAATTTACTTGGTGTGGTGTCCTTGGTCAGGAACACAATCCCCAATAATAAAAATGTTCCTACAAGCAAAGACAGTGTACATTATGACAACCCACTTTATAAGATAGTTGTAATACATTCCTAGGGTGGGTGAGGAGGGAGGAACTCTCTAAAATGACATGTTTCCAGGACAGTATTATCTACTTTCTGGAATATTTTAGGCCAAATGTTAAACTCTGACTTGTTTCTTTTTACTATACAGTGTATTCCTACCTCACCAGCATCCTTGCTAAGAAGCCAGTAATAAACAGGGAGTACAAACTCACTTTCTTATTAGCTTAAAATAAAGAGCTGGGAAGGCATGTCAGTTACAAACCCAAACTAGCATAGAGGAGGACTAATGAAATACTTCTTGTAGGCTTTCATTTGATTTCATTGAGAAAAACATAAAAAGATTCTACTGCTAAAAAGGTTTTTAAAACACTGGACTAGCTGATCTCCAAAGGTCCCTTTCAGGACAGTCTGGAATTTGGTATACAAGGAAATTAAAAGTTTTGTAGTGTTTAATTATATGCCCCATCAGCCAACCCTCTGCTTCAGTCATTATTTTACTAATCAACAGCCCTCCAATGGTTATACCTCATCAATCAGATGATATACACAATTTTGCAGGTTGCCTTCAAAGTTTCAATAGGACTTTCCCCAATCTACTTTATTTCCCACAAGATTTCAATCTGTACTCTACAATTTTATCAAAGTCGCCTTTTTTCTAAGTCCATATACCTCACTCTCCTGTCTGTAGGCCCTGGCCTAACCTGCCCAAATCAAGCATAGCTGCACCTCTATCTGATGCTTTTCACTGTCACTGCTTAATTTAATTTAATTCCACTTTTCTCTGGGTTTGAGGAAGATATATTGTTCCCACTTACCTCAGACAACTTCATTCTTTCCCCTAAATTTCTTATGTCAACGTGAATTTGCTATCGGGTAATCCCTCATATCTGAATCTAGTCCATCCCCGAAAACGTTGGATAGTGAATTTCAGATAGTGGGCAACTTTATTCCATTCTTCTCAATTGAAAAAGTAATAATGCCTTCCCATTGCATCTTCCAAACCCCCAACCAGTTTCCTCAAATACCAGTAAAACACTCTAAAGTACTTATGTAACAGTCCTCCAAATATGTATCATATTGTAAAGCATTTAAAACACCAATGCTTAATTATTAACATTTAATGAACTCATTAGCAGATATGTGTAGTTCACAATGATGCTTATACTATACTGGATACAAACCAAAAAAAAAAAGCAGGCTTTCAAGCTGCCTGGGAATGTCTATCTTTGTTTTGCACCATTAGAAGGAAAGACTTTTTCTTCTTTTTTAAAAACTTTTAAAAGTTTAGTTCTGATGAGGGACGATGGAAAGACAAAATAAGGCTTTTCCAAGAACTTCTAGACAGAGGACTCACTAGTGAGAAGCAATATAATAGGAAAACCATGAAGAGAGCCACTGAGGGGGTGCTTTGATTCCATGTGAAACCACAGTGAAGCCAAAAACAAACAAAAATGCCCTGGAGGTCTTGTCACCAAGTTGAGTACATTAAAGCAAAGGAGACCACAGCAAACGCCAAAATTACCATTTTAATTAGTCTTAACAGTCAAGCCGATTAAAGTGAGGGAGAAAGTGACAACAATATCCAAATTATGGGTAAGAGAAAAGTTATGTTCTACTCAAGCCTGGCAGGAGGGAAATTGTCACAGTAAGCATTAATTGAGGTTAGTGAGAAGGGCACAAACTTGTTAATTTTCTGAAATCAGTAATCTTGTTTTGTAGCCTCATTTACTTTCCTCTCTGCTGTTTATGCTTAGCTGTTTTAGTGAAGCTACATCACATTTTCCTTTTATACTGCAAGGGAGATGTACAGTGATGTAAGTAAACCATGAAATAATATGTTAAAGGTAGATAATAGATGCAAATGACACTTATTAAGGGAAAGTTAACAATCAAGGTAATTCTAAAATGGGATGCAGAGATTACTGTTAGAGTTGAGGTCTGGAGGATGGTGTTGTCATGCTGGAGCCACTTCAGGAGAATGGGGACTCAATTGACAAAGCCTGGGCTTAATGAAAATTTTCCTGGTTTCAAGTATCTGTACTCACAGCCAAGGAGATTAACAAATTTTACTCAGCAGGTACCTTTCATTTCCTGCCTCAAGCTGCAAAATCCCAGAAGGGATATTAGCTGTAGGAGAAAGCAAATGAATGAATATTCAGGATTCTGGATGTTCTTACTTGAGCCCTGCAAGCAGTGCTTCCAGCCCTCTCCTACTCCTGTAGGCAGGGGCCAGGCTCAGTCCCCATGCCCATCACCTCTCCTTTCAGAAGAACTCACAAAGCTCTGGGTGGGAGCATCATGCCTATCTCTCAGAATCCCACAGTATCACATGCCTCGCCCTGTGCTGCTGGGAGGGAAACAAAGCAATGGGAATCCCTGCTCTCAGGGGCCAATATCTCTTTTATAGGCTCTTTAAAAGCAAAAGGCTTAAACAGCAAATGCCTGTAATGTTTTGGAAGATGAAAATCTCTAAGTGTTGCAGACAAGGCTGAAGATTCTGATCTTAAAAGTGCATTACATTCGCCTTTTAAATTACTGATTCAACCCTGGTTGGATTGTATACAGTTTATTAACTCTCTCAATTTTCTACCACATTTGGTTAATGAAAGCTGGATGAACTGAATAGTCTATCTCCTAATAATTGTTGTTAATGTCCTCACACATACGTATTTCCCTTCTGGGTAGGAGGCACCCAGAAGAGCATGATGCTGTGACTTTGTGTTAAAGAGACAAAACCATCAGTACATCTTTGCATATGGCTAAAAGTGACCCAATAGAGTCTCAGAAATTTAGATCTTCCTTTGGGGAATTTAACAGTAGGAAGAAGGTGGATTTTGTTCCAGGTCTCCTTCTCCAAACACAAGTCACAAAAGCTAGCTGGACAAATGAAATCTAGATGACCAAGAAAGTGCTGTTAGTAAACGTGAGCTCAGTCAGCTATTTATATATGAGACATTTGTTTGTGTAGATACAACAATTGTGTCTACATAAAATGTATACTCTCATTGCTCTACACGGCAAATACATCCCTGAACAGTTATGTTTCAAGCACATGTTTATCAAGCAGATCATACAGGTAGATACGCTTTAAGCTAAAATTAATTAGTGTTTCCTAAATATAATGTAGAACAATGTACGTAATCTAATAATTAAGTGGGAGAGGTGACTGGGACGGGGGAAGCCTGAGACATAATTGCACATTCCCTAAAGTCTTACTATTGTAGACTATAGGCATATATTCAGAGAAAATAAATGGAAAAAATATTAACAGTAATTATCCCTTGAATGGTGGGTGCTACATAATTTTTATTTACTTTTTGGAAGCATTCATGATTTTCCACATTCTCTGAAATTAGCATATATTCCATTATTTTATTACATTACATTTTTGTTTAAGAAGAGGTATGCTGAGAGAATTGACTGAGTGAATACCTTGGTAAAGCACATCTGGTAAAACAAATAATCACTCCCTGTACATCTGTTTTGGTAATTGGGTCCCTCATTTACCATTGCTGCTTAAAGGAAATCTCATCTATGTGATTTTGCCCACCGTGGATTCCTCAGTGCTAAGCATGTAGGACATAGAGCAGGTACTCAATTTAATTTTTAAAATATTTTAACCATTTTAAAAATTGAAGTATAGTTAGTTTACAATGTTGTGTTAGTTTCAGGTGTACAGCAAAGTGATTCAGTTATATATTATATATATATATATATATATATATACACATATCTATTCTTTTCAGATTATTTTTCATTATAGGTTATTACAAGATATTGAATATAGTTCCCTGTGCTATACAGTAGGCCCTTCAATTTAATTTTTAAATAAGTAAATGAATTTAAAAATTTGGAAAACATTGAGTCTTATTCTCTGCTTATAAATCTGACTTGCAAATTGTATGTATTTGTGAGTCAAGCCCTTTATCACTCTATGAGAACAGACATTTAAGTGAGCACATGATTAAACCACTGTCAGAACCCCATTATTGAATTGGCTAAGCTCCTTCTGTGCTAGGTAGGGGTGTGTGTCTAATTTGAAAATTAATAGTAAGTGTGTCATTGCTTTAAAGTTTATCATCAACTCTTGAGTTTCTACAGTATTAGAGCAGAACGATGATGCAGCTAATTCCCAAATCATTTCTGTTTGGTTTGGAAAAGAGGTATATGATTTATCCTCAGAAGCTTTGCCTTCTTAATTCTGTTTTCCATGGACAGGGTTTTCCTTTCCTGAGTGTACAGCCTGAATGACGGATTGGAAAGGTAACCAGAAATGGGCTGGGGGCAGAGGGAAGCCAGCCTGGGATTAAACATTGACTACCCTTCAGCCTCACGTGCTGAATTTAAGGTTCACTGGTACTGTTCTCGAATGATATTACCTTTTCTTTGTATAATACTTTCTAGTCTTTAGAGGGGGTGGGTGGAGAGGGTACTTTTTCTTAAAAGACAGGCCTTTTTTTTCTCTTTTTGGCTCTTTCTTTAAAAAAAAATTTTTAGGGGAATAAAGTTCAATGGTGTTGGTGAGATTATGGCCAACTTGCCTTAGGAGGGTTTCTCTCCTTTTCCTGTTAAATTTCTCTTTTTCTTTTTTTCCTTTTGGGTGTGGAGAGGAATAAGGTCTATTGATTTTAGTGAAGTTGAAGGTATCTCTTATGATGGAAGGATTTTTCTTTAAAAAACGTCTCTGGGGAAAAGGTTCATTGTTTTTGGTAGGGTTGAGGGAGCACCTGTCTTCAGGTTTGGAGGATTTTCATTGTTTAAAAACTAGGTTTTGTGGAGAGGAGCTATAAGGGCCACTGGCTTTAATGAGGTTGGGGAGCCCTTCTTAGGAGGATTTTTCTTTCCTTTTCTTAAAATAAATTATTTGGAAGAAATAAGATTGGGAACATCTCTCTTTGAAAGGATTTCTTTTCCTTTCCTTTTATTAAAAAATTAAATATTTGAAGGCTGGAAGACAGATAAGTCACCTGGGTTTGGGTGAGATTGGGTGCATCTCCCTTTGAAGAAGCTTTAGGAGATTTTGTGTTTTTTTCTCCTTTTTATGGGGGGTGGAATGCATTGATTAACAGGAATAACATTCATTATTTTCAATAACATTCATTATTTTCATTGGTTCATCTTCCCTGAGAATTTCTTCTTTTTAAAAATTATCCCTTAATTAATTTTCTTCTTCCTCCTCTTCCATCCCTCCCTCCCTTTCTATCCCTTTTTTTTCCTCCCTTCCTTTCTCTCCATTTCCTCCTCCTCTTCTCTCACCTCCCTCTTTCTTTCTCTATCTCGCTTTTTTTTTCTTGGAGAAAAAATGTTCAGGGACTTGGTGAGTTTGGGGGCTTCTTCATTCCCTAAAAAGGAGGTTTCTCTTTTAAAACATCATATTCATTTTCTTCCTTCTTTCCCCTCTAATTCTAAATGTATTTACTTGTTTTGAGAAAAGGGAGCTTTGTGGAGACTGGGGGCATCTCTCCTTACGAGGGCTTTCCTGGTTTTGTTTCTGTTTCTCTCCTACCTTTCCCTTCCAAGTTAAAATTTTCCTATATTAAAAATAAAGCTTTTGGGTTTGGATGAATTCAGGTCACCTCTCATTAGAGGGATTTCCTTTTATTTTTTTCTTCTTTTCTGCATTCGTCTTCGTTGTGTTTGAACAGAAAAGTTCATGTGTCTTTGCGAGGTTGGAGCACTTCTTTTTAAGAGGATTTTGTTTTCGTTTCATTGGTATTATTCCCTCTACCAATATACACATCTTTCCATCATTAATTTTCTTTTAAATCTTAAAGAAATTGTAAAATATTTCAATAAAGAAATTGAAATAATATTCATGTGCTTTGGTGAGGATGGGGCATCTCTCCTTGGGGGGATTTATTTCTTTTGTTCTTTTTTTTTTTCCTTTTATGGGAATTAAAAATTCAGGAGATTTGGTAAGATCAAGGACCCTATCCTTTAATATATCATTCTTTTTGTTAAGTTAAAATGTTTGTGTGTATCTGGGTGGAGGGATTAGTAAGTTTCATCGATTTTGATGATTTTGAAAGTATCTGCTCTTGAAGAGATTTCCTTTTTTGTTCGTTTTTCTCAAAAGAAAAAAAATTGGGGGTGAATAAAAATTATTTTTCTTGGTGAGGTTGGAGGCCCTTAAGAGGATCCCCTCTTTTAAAATTTCTTTTTTTCCTTATTTATTCAGTTGTTTTGTTTGCTTATTTGTGGGAAGGTAGTAGGTTCATTATCATATAGTTGGATGAACGATCTTTACTTATTTTTTTAATTGAGATATAATTTGCATAACAAACTTCACCACTTTACAGCATACAAGTCAGTGGCTTTTAGTGTATTCACAAGTCGTGCAAACATCACCACTGTCTAATTTCAGAACATTTTTATCATCCCCCAAAGAAACCCTGTACCCTTTAGCTATCACCCACACTTCCCCTCCCCCCTTCCTTCACCTCCTGGCAACCACTAATCTACTTTCTGTCTCTAAGGATTTGCCTATTTTGGACATTTCGTATAATTGGAAGAAATAACTGTAGGGAGCTTTGGTGAGATTGGTGAACATTTGGAAGACTTATTTTTGCCCCCATAATTTTTGTGAGAGATTGGGCATGGGCCATGAGGTGCAAATAAAGTTTATAAATTTCAAGAAAATTTTAGGGTTAAAAATACTGTTTACCTTGAGATGATTTCTCATCCTTTTCATTAAAAATTTTTCTCTTGGGGATATGTTTCATGGGCTTTGGAAAGGGCAAGGAGCTCCTCCCTTTAGAATTTCTTTTTTTTTTTTTCTTAAAATAATTTTCAGGGGAGGTATAAATTTCATTATCTGGGGTCACTGTCCCTTTCTTTTTTTAAAAATTTGTAAATTTGTTTTTCTATTTTGAGAATAAGGTTTATTTGCTTTGGTGAGGGTGGGGGCGTCTCCCTTTAGGAATGGTTGCTTTCTTTTTTAAATGCTTTAAGTTTTTATTTTTCCACTGAGAGAATTACAGTCGGCGGGCTTTGGAAAGGTTGGGAACTGTATCCCTAGCAGAATTTCTATTTATTTTCTTTCCAGAAAAAAAAAAAAGGCCTTCTTTGGGAGTAATAGGTTCAGGGTCTTGTGCCTCTTCTTCTTCCTTCTCAGGCTCCTGTTCTATGATGGCCCCCTCTGGGAGTATCAGACAGGGAACAGCAATCACTGCTTTGGAAAAAAATCAAGGCTGATGGAATGTCAGCTTAAAGATTGTTCTTAGACAAATGAGGATCCTATGTGGCACAGAAAGCCATATGTTGGATATTTTTTAAAATCCATAATAGACAAATTAATAGTTATATCCTATTAGGTGTCAAGTTCTATTTTTGCTCTCTCCCACCCTGCTGCCTTCTTCAGGGGAATAAAAGAGTTAATAATGCAGAGGAAAGCATTCTGCAAACTGTAAAGTGCCATACTAGCAGTAGGAATTATATAATCCTTATTATAATGCCCCTGAATGCTTTCCTGGCCTCTATGGATTTTTCCCCTTTTCTTTGAAGCACTTTGGGTAACTGATGGCTCAGCCTTGCCTTTTGGGCTGCAGATCTGCAGAAGCCCCAGTTGGAGATTTTAGTAAACATAAAATAACTGTATTCTCAGAAAAGAAAGACCACTGGCCAAATATCTCATTATCGTTTCTAAAACATCCTGCAGCAAATGCTCAGGAGCTCTCAGAATATACCAAATAAATCAGATGATATCATCAAAACCTGGCAAGGAGGGGAGAAAGAACCTATGAGGAAAGAAAGTAATTTCATCCTGACCTTCAACAGGTTAAACATTAGAACTACAATCCTGAAGTTGTTTACAGTCACTGCAGATATTCTGTTCACTTAGGAAAAAAATTTATTACCCCTGAAACCAACAACATCATCATTAGTCTGCTGCTGCCGGGACTGCAGGGGATAAGGACACTTTCCAAATCATTTTTTTTAATTGTTAGTAATTTGCTTCTTAATTATGGTTCTAACATCCATTCTGAAAAGGGAGAGATTGACTGCATTTCCGAAGGGCTATATAGTCCAGGCTATTTAAATAAGCATTTACTTCTCACTCTGAAATGAGTGAGAATGCGTTTTTTAATTCATTCACAGCAGCAGTCTCTACGTCATTGTTGAAAATGGAATTGATAGGTTTCAAGCTTCAGCAAGTGTATTGAGCAAAAATAGGGAGGGCTGAATTGTATTAGGCACTGGGAAGGAGACACAGTATCTACCGTTGAGAAGCTCAGATGTAGGTAAGATATGAAGCATTCAGGCAAGTATTACCAGATGTCATATATGCAAATGCTTGCTACTTTGCAAGAAACTGTGTGCAAAAAATACCAGGAAACTGTTCTGTTATGGTTTAGGATGTAATAGTAATTGCTGTGTAGTCATTAGGAGTGAGGGATACACAGACCCCTCTCTAACCCAGAAATAAAAGCCATATAAGTGTATTTCATTAATCACCTGAATGGTGTGATTATAATTTCATAGCTGGTCAAAACCCAATGAATAAAAATATAAACTGTCTTTCTTCAACCACAGCTGAGTGCAGAGAAGCAAATATGGTCTACATGTAAGCCCCCCACCCCCAAAGAGAGTTATAGCATTGTTAAAGAACCAATTCACACGTCTTTACTTACACTTGTTGCCACCAGGTGGGAGACCGCGGCTCATTTCCTGGAAACTAAACCATTTCAGAAAGGAAGGAAATAGACAGGTTTGGTTCACAGACTGTTATCCAAGTAGGTATTCAGAAAGAAAACATGAGCCCCCTTTTCTCAGTCCCTATCCTCATGCTTGTCATAGATTTGCAACCAGCAGGTTCTGAAACCCCCAAAGAGAGCAGACCACACACTGGAAGATGTTGGGTTTTTTACTGCAGTATTGGTCGGCAAAGTTATCTGGGAGAAATCTGTAGTCACATTCAAACCCTTTGTTTTCCTCATTTTATCCTTTGACTTATCAGGCTAGTTTCATGCCACTGGTATTGACTGTGTCTTACCACGTAGGATTTCGTTGTACGATGAGAGCTATATTTAGTTTTGAGCTCTAAGATTCTGTGCGTGTGTGTACACACGCACACGCACACACACACACACACACACGTATGTCATTCCCCAAGCTTGCCTCAAGGAGGCAGTGTCTGAGAATAATGCAACCCTAGCTAAGATGGCAACCAGTTTGCCTTGAATGTTAAGATGCAAGTCAGCTGGCTATGGGTGCTATTCGCCTGAGGAGAATGCAGCAGAGAATGGTCCTATCACTGAAGATCAGATGTTCTCATCTGCATCAGAGAGCAATTGCATAGCAACACCTAAAGTGTTGGAGAAGGGTTCGCTCCCAGGAATTTTAGCATTTACCCAGATCTTTGCATCCTTCAAAACCCTCTAGGGTTCGTTTATATGGCCCTTTTGAAGCCCATTCTGCAAGATAAGTGACTGAACAAAAGACCAGCTCTACTTGGCAAAATGAAACTGGGGGGAGGTGGTCCTCGTCCCCTGCCAGGGCTGCCAAGTGCCCGTGGGTCAGTTGGCCAGCACGCCTGAATGGATACTATGTAGAGGAAGCTAACCTGCTTCCCCTTACCTTGATCCTCCTTATCTGTCTGGCAACAGAAATTTTCTTGTCAAGCTGGTGGGAGATGCTTTCCCACTGTCACAGGGCTCATCCCTGGAACTCCGGACCTCCAGTCAGTCTTCCAGAGGCCAAAGAGGCCATACATTTGCTGACTATCCTGGTAATTAAGCCCTCAGGTGTCAGTTTCTCAGTCACATTCGCGGAATTTCACTTAAGAAGGCCACAAGTCAGGTGGTCCTTATTGGTCTCCCTCTCACCAGCTTTATGCAAACTCTTCCAAAAAGACAAGAGCAAGCACCTGGTTAGGGTGACCTCCCAGGTCTAGCTGCCCCGCCTTTTCCCTTCTTGAGATCACTGGAGGGAAGGGCTGCTCTGCTGCAGGAAGGGTGTGTGTGTGTGTGTGTGTGTGTGTGTGTGTGTGTGTGTGTGTGTGTGTGTGTGTGTAGATCCACCCTCTGGTGAGAGCGGGGTTGTTGGATTAAAAAATATATATATATTAGTCTCCTACAGTTCTATTTTATTTCTTTTGAAACCTCTGCACTTTTTTTTCCCTGTGAAACTTTTCCCTTTAGCGTTCCTCTTTCTCAGTCGTTTATCATTTCAGTTATTTTGCAAATTCAAGCCTCCCTAGTCATAACTCAGGAAGCAACCAGCCCTTCCATTTCCATTTCGAGATGCCAACCTCTGCCCCCTTCCCCTACATTCTACAAGTGTACAGTCCAGAGCAGAAGGATTCCGAGCCGTGTCCCTATGCCCTGCTAAGCAGCAGGATGGACGGGCATCGTTGGGGTGATGTGCTGTTTCTGTGTTTTGTTTTGTTTTTCTCTGGGGGGAAGCTAAATGAAGGTGTATGTATGCATTATTATGATTTTCACAATCTTGTGGAAAAAAGTTTAGGAAAAACGAAGAGTTGGGGGGAGCACAGAGAAAGCAAGAAAGACTCCTTCTGAAGAGCAGACTGGGTTTCGAGGTTTCAAGGTCCAAGGCAAGGACCAAAAACCTTCTTCCTCCCCCCTCCCCCGTCGGCGGGTGCCCGAGGATTCTCCACTGGTCTTCTTCAGGCTAAGTGCAACATTTAAGAAGGCGTCTCTGAAGACTGGAAGAGATGAGGGTTCCCATTCATATGCTCTCAAATACCAACTCATTTTCGTGTATCTAAACTGGGACTCCTGTACCATTCCAACTGGCACCAGTGCGGGATGCCAGTTGACCATTTGTGACGCGGCCCATCACTGTATCACCGTGTTTGCACCTACCTGCCGGGAAATCCTGCAGACAGATGGAATGGTGGCTTCGACACACGCATGCTCTCCCCCTCCTCCCCTGCGAACCCTGCCCTTCCCCTGCAGTGCGCGTGGGCGCCGCCCAACCCCTCATCCCCACGCGGAGTACCAGCGCCCAGCAGCCAACAGAGGCTCCGGGCCCCTCCCTGGAGCGTTGCCAGTTGCGCCCCAGCTGAGGAACCCCCTCCCCAGTGGCAGGGAGGGGGCCAAGCAGACGGCTGCTGTTCCGCAGCTTGGGCCTTTGCGGCAGTGACCGTGGCTAAGAGGTGTATCCCCCCGCCCCCCCGCCCCCCACCCCCCGCCAATCCCGTCCCTGTGTACCTTGGGCCAGCCCCTAACACCTCTCTAGGTCTCTTGCGCTCCCTGGGCCGTCTTCCTCTTCTTTTTCAAGATATAGGCGCTCACCGCACTGTCACTTCTCCTCATGAGGAAAACTGCTCCGACTCCCAACCGGTGCTATCACCCCCGTTTCTAGCCCCAAACAGCCCACTCTCACTTCCACATGTTGCTTCCCGCCTCCCAACCGCTTCCCACTCCCCTGGGCTCCCCCATCCCCGCATCATCTTTCCCAGCATCTTTGCTAGTCAGTGGCAACCAAATGGGATGCTAAGGGTGCCCAGAGTCCCGCAAGCTGGAGAGCCATCCGGCCTCGCCTGGCTTCTTTCCCTCCCGCCCCAGGGGATCTTTTTCTTACCTTTATATTGGACAACGGTACTGGCACTAGCGTTCGCGGCGATGGCGAGGTCCTTAGACCCTTCTCTGGAGCGACCACCGGACACTGCAATAGATGTGGTGCTGGACTCGGCTCCGGACGGGACACTTGAGCCGGCTCAGGGCAGGACTCTGTGGCTGGTTCTGTGGCTGGTTCTGGGGCCGGCTCGGGGGCCGGTTCTACGGCTGGTACTGGGATCGGCTCAGGGGCCGGATCTGGGGCTGGTTCTGGGGCCGGCTCTGGGGCCGGTTCTGGGGCTGGTTCTGGGGCCGGCTCGGGGGCTGGTTCCGTGGCTGGTTCTGAGATCGGTTCTGTGTCTAGTTCTGTGGCTGGTTCTGGGGTGGGCTCTGGGACCGGTTCTATATCTGGTTCTGGGATCGGTTCTATGTCTAGTTCTGAGGCTGGTTCTGGGGTCGCCTCCGGACCGGGTTCTGGAGCAGGCTCTGGACAGAACTGCGGTGCCGGTTCCGGCGAAGGCTCGTGGAGCAGCTGAGGAGCTCGCGCCGGCGGCGACGGCGGCGGCGGCGGCGGCTTCGGCGGTGGCCACGGCGGCGGCGGCTCCGGAGACTCCGCGGGCTGCTCGCCAACCTGAGGCGGGGCAGTGCCCTGGGCCGCGGCAGCTCCGCGGTCCATGGCCGCACACCGCCTCAGGTCCGGGCAGCGGGCGACCCTGAATTCGGAGGGCTAAAGTACCCTCGGGCGCCCCGCCCACCCCAGTTTGACAACCCCTTCCAGGGTGCCAAACTTTCCCCCGCCCCGCTCCATGGCTGGCTCCGCTCTGAGGTCTAACCCGGGGGCGCTCGGCGTCTCCCAGGGCTGGAACACGCCCCTCGGTGAGCGCACACCTCTTCGTAAGCAGCCACGGGCCCGATGGGCGGGAAGCAGAGGGGCTTGCGAACGCGGACTGGACAGAGCGCTTGATGACCTCCTAGCGACGCGCGGGGGTTGGGGGGGGACAAAAAGGGGAGGGGGAGTGGGGAGGCGTTGGGGGGGGGGTGTTTGGAGCCCGGCCGCGTTTAACCCTTTAGTGACGCGAATGCAAAAAAAAAAAAAAAAAAGCTAGAGGCGAACTTGAGGGTCTTTGCAATCCCCCTAACCACTCAGCTGTGAGCTGCTGCTCAGAACAGCTTCCATCCTGTGTCTGCTCTCTCACCTCAGCAGCAGGTGAACCTAGCCTCGGACCAACCTCTTGCCCCTCATCTCCAAGCCTCTGTGGGCAAGTAATCCTTTTTTCTAACCCGGGAAAAGAAATTAAGCGGCACGGGGTTGGGGGTGTTGCATCTCTGTGTGTCTCTGTGTGTGTGTATTCAATCCTTTGGGTTGAAGTAAAATTCGTGTGTGTGTGTGTGTGTGTGTGTGTGTGTGCTCAATCCTTTGGATTGAAGTAAAATTTGTCCCCCGCCGCAGTTTTTGCATTTCTGAGCTTTGCCAGATCCGAGAGGTTTGCCGTTGGGTCCAGGGTTTGGGGGTGCTTCGGGAAAGGTGTATGGTGAGGGTGGGCGGCAGCCCTGGCTTTCCGCAGCCTGCTGATGTAGCCCCGAGAACCAGGCAAGAGCGCCCGGATAGCGGCGGCTGGGTTGCGCGCTCCGGAGCTGAGGCTGCCCGGGTCTCCGCAGCGATCCGGGCGTCTGTCTGGCTCGCCTTTGCCATGGGAGACTGCCTTTTGCCTTTAGCTGGACTTCGCAGGCATCAGGAAGACTTTTTACTGAACTCCTTAATGTGTGTGTGTGTGTGTGTGTGTTGGGCTGGGGAAATTCACTGCAACACCCACACCTTTTTCACCTCCTGATACCTCGGAAGCACTCTGACATTAGGGATGGAAGATTCTCTTGCGAAGAGAACGGCCGGTCCCTGCCGCAGCACCCTTCCCACCACATCGGGAGACTTCAGCAGCTCTCTCGATTGTTAGTCACGTACACGTTCACATACATACAAATCATCACTTCAGTCGGACCTAGACTTTAGACGCCAATATACTGCAAAATTTCAATTAAAAATCCGAGAAGACCACCCGTTGAGCCACTGCTGTGTGGGGGTGGGGGACGGAGCACCTATAAACCTAATTTGAAATATGACAAGTGAATTTATCTCCGACACACATAATGCTGCAGTTGTGGATGGCAGCCTTCCTTCTGCAGCCCCTCCTTTCACCCTCTCCTCTCAGACCATATCCTACTCTAATCCCTCTTCTTTTGCCAAATGACAGTGACCCACCCGGAATTTTCTAGAACCTGCAGCATTTTTCTGTTCCCTACACCACGTCCCAGCAGTAGATAACACCGCTGAAGACAGTCTCACCTAGCCCCCTCCAAAGACTAGAATCTCTGATGAGATCTGCATTTCCCAGATCCTCACTGAAGCATCCCAGCTTAAGCCCACTCTTCTGGAGAAGGGTTACACTTGTTGGCAGCTACTAAGCTAGTGCGGGGACCATCTTTAACCTCTGGGGCTGGGGAAGTCCAGGGGAGGTGAACCCTGTCTATCAAGTTCCTCACTGATGGCAGGCCACCTTCCAGTAAACCCACACAAAGGGCTCATCTTCTTCATCCTCCTTGGTGTCTTTCTTCTCTCTTCTATCCCACACTCCTCTTCCATCCCACACTCAAGCAGCCAAGCTGCTTTTAACCCTAAGGGTTCAGGACTGAAACATACAGATGCCAGGTCTGACCAGCCAGTAAACCTATGCTTGGAACTCACTTCTCAGGCTTTCAGACTTTGGTGAAATCTCTGTCCTTAGAAGGGGCCATTATCTCACATTTAAATCTTACTTTCACTAAACCCTGGCATATTAGTTAGAAGGGCTGAAGGCAGAGGAGTCACTGAGTAGAATGGCCTCTTGGGTTAGAGAGTGATGGAGTGGGGTTTGGCATAGACCGGGTGTCATCAAGCAGGACACCACCAGGGGACAACTTAGAGCTGTTGCTTTATATATGTTCATTGATACTCTTGTCTATAATTCTATACTTCATCACAAGGAGTCCAAAATGTATGATGTAAACTCTTGCTGCAAGATCAGTTTGAGAGTGATTGTTAAAATAGTTTTTTGTGTCTGGCTTTTGCTCCATTAGGGTGGGTTACTAGAGATATACTGGCTAGATTGTATTATGATTAATTTAATTAAAAAATTCTCAGCACATCACAAGCTGCCTTATTGCCTTATGTTACAGCTACATTTTGTTTTGCTTTTTATTCTCTCCTCAGACCAGTGTTGAACATAATGCTTTGCATGGACCATGGTGTGGCGGGGTGGGAGAGGAAGGGGAGGATGGTTAGAATGCATTGATTAGTGTCTGACTTAGGGAGACACTTTTGCCATATCTTATCTATACTTTCCTCTCCCCCATAGTCTACTGTTCTCTTAACAGAGGAAGCTTTACTTGGATGCTTGTGTATTTTCTTCAAAACCTAACCCAGGGCTGAGGCCATAGTAGGGATTCAAGAAATGTCTGATAGACATAAAGAATGGACTTGAGGACATGAGGAGGGGGAAGGGTAAGCTGGGACAAAGTGAGAGAGTAGCATTGACATATATACACTACCAAATGTAAAATAGATAGCTAGTGGGAAGCAGCCACATAGCACAGGGAGATCAGCTCGGTGCTTTGTGACCACCTAGAGGGGTGGGATAGGGAGGGTGGGAGGGAGGGAGACGCAAGAAGGAAGAGATATGGGGATATATGTATATGCATAGCTGATTCACTTTGTTATAAAGCAGAAACTAACACACCATTGTAAAGCAATTATACGCCAATAAAGATGTTAAAAAAAAAAAGAAATGTCTGCTAAATGGATGATTCATTACAGGTTACTGGTTAGGGTGTCTTTTTTTTTTTTTTTTTTTACTGCATTGCTTTTAAACAGTATTTGATATTTTAGATGATTGATGATCTCCTAAGAGGCTCTTTTCTAGTTGAACAATACTGACATAAGGGCCAAGAGCTACATAAGAGTAAGAATGATGACCATCTCCACAGAGGCTTAGGTGGACATGGTTCTGGATGTCCTGGGGCAGACATTGCCCCTAATCTGGGACTTTTGGTCATGTTATGTATGTTGCCCAATTGCGCTGGATGAAGGATAGATCAGTACTGTGGGCTCATATCTTTGAGTATGCAATGTGCTATCTCACACCCACCCCCAGCATTTATTTATCCTGATTCCACTCAAAATAAAGTCCATCCAAGTCAGAACAGAGATCCTTGATTTCAGGCGTGTTAGGAGTTCTGGAGAGGCAAAGGAGAGAAAACCCGGGAAATGTGGTAAAATTAAAGCTCTTATCCCTCCTTTATAAAAATTTTCTTTTCACTATTGAATGAGAGTGTGACACTGCAGAGCTAGAGTGCAAGCCCTTTTTTCCTTGACCAATAGCTTCCATTTTCCTAAACCCTCCCTTTAGGGAAGAAATAAGTGCCTCTCCTGAGTCTTAGCAGCTGCCAACCTCCCCCACTTCTGCCACCTTGGCAATGTGCAAAGCCAAAATAGCAACATCTATAATACTCTACTAAATAAAATAAAGAGATGGGATGAAGAACAGCATTTACTAAGGAAGGTAGAGGATTCAGACAATTAATTTCAATGGGATTAACATGCAAACCCATCATCCTTCACTTGCTCTAGTCTCCTAGGATTTAATTGATCCAGGATTGGGAGTTTAAAGTTAATACCTTGTATTCATATAATGCTTTTGCTTTTTAAAGTACGTTCACATATATTATCTCACTTGAGTCTCACAACAAATGTGTGAGGCAAAGCAAGTCTGGACTTCCATCCCACAACCCCACCCCCTAACCTTTTACAGACGAAAAAACACAAGTCCCTTGAGATTAAGTGATATGTCTTAGGTCACAGAGATAATTAGTAGTGGAACAGACATTTAGAACTTGTGTCACTCAACTCCCAGAGCATAGTGCTGAGTTGGGGGTTGTGAGACAGAGGCTGCATAAATCCTCTCCATGGCAAAGTGGGAAGCCTACCTTAATGCCCTTCTATTTCTCAAGTCTGTAAGAGGAGAAGTGATTCTTACATTTTTACCCTGAGGTTTCTCAGCTCTCACTCTTTCTCTAGATGGTAGTTAATGATCTGTAACCAAGCTCACTATAGGAGGTCCCTGTTTAGAGGAACTTTTTGAATATGTATATTATATAATAATCCACCCAGAGCATACTTCTTTTATTGGTTCTGTTTTTATATTTTCTTGAAGTGAAGCACTCCACAGTTAAGACGCATTTACTGCCAGTCTGAGGTGTATACAGCCCTCTTAGGTGCCATGGGGAAGGAGAAGATGGGGCAGAAATATTAGACACTATCCCTTCCCTCAAGAATTTTTAGAACTTGATGGTTGAGATAAGACAAATACAGGTGAAAAACAATCCAAACACAGATATCAGTTTATGATTACGACACCACACTTTGTATTGTGTGTGTGGGGTTTGACAGTGGGAACAAAGTGTGACAGTGTGGAAAGGAAATTGCAAAGGGACTCAGGAACTCTGGCTTCAGATTAAGTTTCTACCACTAAACTCACAGCATGACCTTATACATATCATTTAATATCTTTGGGCCTCAAGTTTTCTCATCTGAAAAATGGGGGGGGGGAGGATAAAGTTGAACTTGATCAGCTAGCTTTAAAGTCTTTTCTAGCACAAAATATCAGTGACACTGTGAGTGAATCAAGGAAAGCTTCTTGGAAGGGTGCATACTTGAAGTGGGTCTTGAATGATGCAGTTTAATATGGATCAGTAAGAAGGAAGTGGAAAGGAGAGGAGCAAGAACTGAAACCTGGTGGTGAGAATACGCCAGGCTGGTTGAGGTAGGGGACCAGACCAAGGATTGTTGAGGGATGAGGTTAGAGCAGAGTAAGTGGTAGAAAGAAGGGAAGATGTAAAATGCACTGAATGCCAGACTGAAGGGTTTGAAGATTTGATTTTAAAGGTAATTGGGAGCCAATGAATATTGAGTATAGGGGTGACATGGTAAAATGGTAAAACTAGCTAGTGAGAAAAATTATCCTTGACAGTGTACTTAGTTTTGGAAGCATGTACAAATCTGCTTTGTTCCCCTTGAGCTGGCATCCAGTTAATTTGGGGTCATTTGTGAAATTATGATTCTTTCTTGGTTTTTGTTGCAAACTCTAGTTTCGGGTCTGCGTTGCCAAGGCTGCTGGCCTGACCTGCTTAACCACCAGCCTATACATTTGGATTCAGTCCATAATGTGTCATTTGGCTTCAATGGACTCAACATGCTAATGGAATTCCTAATTTGAAATTCTAACTGATGATGAATGACCAGCAGAATGGAGGAGATGAGAGAAAAGTCTTCTTAGGCAGGCAGGAGTGGGATGGTTGTGGACCTGAAAACATATTAAGTGATCGAGGACAATTTGAAGAAGGATAAGAAAAATGGATCTTTGTAGAAGCTTTGACTTACTATGGTTTAGATATGGGGGAAAACTGATGAGAAACAGCCATCCAGTCAAGAACTGCCAAGGACCTAAACTGAGCTTGGAGTAATAAGAGAAAACAGATTGCTCTAATGCCATAGAGAAAGTAGTGGTACAATTTGGTGTGACAGGTCACGGGTGTGTGGGAGGATAGGATGCGGGTGAGGGAGAGCATAGAGCTGATAGTATTCCTGAGGTGATGGTGTTTAGAAAGACTGGAAAAGATTCTTAGAACCCTCATGGTGTGTATGTCTTTATCCAAAAATGAAAAAAGATTCTTTTAGTAAGGATTGTCCCCACACAAAATTCCTTTATTACCCCACCACTGTCCACAAACACTTCTTTCTGACACCAACCTGGTGGGGAGGGATGATGGAGGAGGGAGAAACAGGTAGGGAAAGGAAATTAAGAAAAAGAGAGGCTGGGGAGTTCCCTGGCTGTCCAGTGGTTAGGGTGCAGAGCTTTCACTGCCATGGGCCCGGGTTCAATCCCTGGTCAGGGAACTGAGATCCTGCAAAAAAAAAAAAAAAAAGGAGACATTGATAAGCAGAACTGCTGTGATGAAAAGACTTGGGAAGTAAGGGAGCTTTCCTTTCCTCCAAAGAATTACCTACTGTGTTCTTAGGTGTCTCGTTCTCTCTTCCCCTGCAGTTCTCTTCTATTCCTGAGCGTTAGCTCGAAATGCACAATTCATTGGCTCTGTGGGAAGAGGGAATTTCAGGCAAGAGTCTTTACACAACTGAAGTGACTTGCAACGACAAGGTGTCACATATCTCAGTTGTCTTGGATGCAGATTAAACATTAAAAAGTCATTTCCAGGACCTCCCCATCATATTCACCTTTTAGTTTTAAGTCCCTATCCTCTAGTTGTAACCTTTGGGGTCACTGCCACTTCGAGTAGGTTTTATTCCCTTTAACCACATTCCAAATGCCAGAACGAGGCTGAGTTCCCTCTCCTTTTACTCTCTCAACTTCACACGTCTCTGCAATAACAAGACCCTTTCCCAACTGGGCCTCAGAGCCTTAACTTAGCCCTAGGGGCAAAATTGCAGCTGCCTGACCATTGTTTCTACCCAAGGGTTTTGGGGATTGCTTCATTCATTCATTCATTCTACAAGTAATTATTGAACATCTATTATGTGCTAAATAGGCACTTGTTTGAATGCTGGGGATTCGCAAGTAAATTAGACAGACACCATCTCTGCTCAAATAACATTTATGGGATAGGGGCTGACATTAAACAGACAAGCAAATACAAAAACAAAATAAATGTTTTAGAGATGATAAATGTGATGAAGAAAACAAAACAGGATGGTGTGGTAGAAAGTGCCTAGAGGGCTACTTTGGTCAATATTTTTACTCATTTGCCTAATCCTATAACATATGCAAAATATCAATAGTTTGGAATTAGCTCACCAATACTACTATCAACAAACCTGCTAAATAAAGTTCGAGATTTTTTCCACCAACTTTTGATTTGGCAAGTTTTTAACTCTACAGAAAAGTTGCATGAATAAAACAGTGAACATATATATTCTTCATTAATATTCACCAGTTGTCAACATTTTGTCACATTTACTTGATATCTATAAACTATCAACTTTCTCTCTGTCTCTCTCGCTCTCTCTGTCTCTGCTTTGAATCATTTGAAAATTAGTTGCAGACAAGATGACACTCCACCCAAAAGCGTTTCAGCATATATCTCATAAGAACAAAAACATTTTTGTACATACACAATATAATTACCATATTCAGGAAGTTTAACAATGACACATTAATATTATCTAATATACAATATATATTAAAATTTCTCCAATCATCCCAATAATGCTCTGTATAGCTTTTTAAAACTAGAAATAGTCAAATCATAAATTGCATGTAATTGTTCTTGCCTCTTTAGTCTCCTGTAATGTAGACTAGTCCCAGCTTTTATTTCTCTTTCATGACATTGACATTTTTGAAGAGTCCAGGTCAGCTGACTTTTAGACTGTCCCTCAGTTTGGGTTTGTTTGATTGTGGAAGGCATCTCTAAAGGGGCAGCTTTCAGCTGAGTCCTGAATGAAAAGAAGGATCCAGCCATGCAAAGATCTGGGGAGAGTGATTCCTGGCAGAGGGAACAGCAAGCACAAAGGCTCTGAGATGGAGACAAGTTTGTTGTGTTTGAGGAAGAGAAAGTCGACCACAGGGGCTAGAGTCTAGATATTAGTGGAGCAGGGGAGTGGTATGAGATGAAGTAAGATAGTTAGGCATGGTTCAGATCATGATGAGCCATATATGTCATGGGGGAAGAGTTAGGATTTTATTCTAATTGCAATGGTAAACTACTAGGAGTTTTAAGCAATTTGGTGACATAATCTGATTTGAATTTTCTTTTAAAAGTAGTTTTTATTTTCTAAAATTTTTACTTTATATGCAGTTTAAAGAAACAAATAGTTATTTGCCACAGCTGTCAGTGCCCCCTCCCCCCATTATCTACTCCTCAAAGGCAACTACTTTGAACTCCTTTAGCCAAATAACATACTTATAAAGCTAATACATAATTTTCAGATTAAAGCATTCTATGGAAATGGAGAGTTTAGCTCATCATCACCATCAGCTCCCATGCACACACAAACACAAACTTCCCACTTCACCACTCTCCTGGTATAGTTTATGTCATAATTTGATTATGTCCATATTCAATGTTTACATTATTATTACTATGGAAATTCTATTCACAGTAGAGTTATGTAGCATGCTATGATTACCTTTCCTTTCTTGCACATCTGTTTGTTTTTAATGGAGCTGATAATTGTCTTGTTTATTCAATTTCTTAATTTTCTATATACTTAACATTACTTCATGTATAACCTGTTCTCCAACTGACTAAATCTTCTCCTAATATGTGAAGATTGAAAGCATTGAGAACATTGGCTCTTCTATCAATTTCATCTTCTGGGAGACATCCTTTTGAATTTCTCCAATATGACTTATTTGCTCTCTAGATCTGTGGCACTGCGCTCATCCTGCAATATCCCTAATAATTTTGAAAGCATTGCTTTGTTGCCTTCTAGTTCCTAACTTTTGAAAAACCTGAAGCCATTCTTATATCTGATCTCTTATAAGTGACCTTTAATTTTTTTCTTCTCTGGAAGTTGTTAGGTTCTTTGTTTTGCCTTTAATGTACAATGTCACACTGATATACCTTAGTGCTTGTCTTCCATTGTGCTGGGCATTTTTGTGGACCCTTTAAATTTTAAAACTGTCTTTTAATTCTGATAAATTTTAAAACTGTCTTTTAACTCTGATAAATTTTCTTGAATTATTTATTTCATATTTTTCTCTCCAATTTTTCTGACTTCTTTTTCTGGAAGTCATATTATTTTTATGTTGGACTGATCCTGTAATTTGCTTATATTTTATTTTCTGTTTCTCTTTGTCTGTTTGCTCTACTGCTAGGAGATTTCCTCAGTTTTATCTTCCAACCCTTCTGCAATACTACAATGCAATTCTGACACTAACTACCCAGAGTTAGCACAGACTTCAGTGGTTAGGTGCATAGTTCCCAACAAAATTGCCCTCTTTTCATATACCAGCCACAAATTCAGGGGTCCCCAGGTTACTCACATTTCTGACCAACTGACTACAAACTTAGGGGTTCCCAGTACCCCCTCAGATTTGGTAATTCCCTAGAAGAACTCACAGAACTCAGGAAAGTGCTATATTTACAATTACATTTTTATTATAAAGGATGCAAATCAGGACTAGTCAAATGAGGAGACCCATAGGTTGAGGTCTGGGAGGGTCCCAAAACTGGAACTTCCATACCCTCCCTCCCCTGACTCCGTGGGATCAGGATGCATCATTTTCCTGGCATATCAATGTATTCACCAACCAGGAAGCTCACCTGAACTTTGGTGTCCAGAGTTTTATTGTGGTTTCATTATATAGACATGTTTGATTGAATTATTGAACTCATTCTCCAGCTCCCCCTTCCCTCCCTAGATGTCAAGTTGGGCTTATATAATCTGGCTCAAAGCCTACCTCTCTAATCATGTGGTTGGTCATTTGAGCATGACCAGCTCCCATCCTGAAACTATCTCGGGGCCCACCATCAGTCACCTCATTAGCATAAATTCAGGCACAGTCCCAGAGGTCTACCATGAATAACAAAACACTCCTATCACTCAAGAAATTCTAAGGGTTTAGAAGCTCCATCCCAGGAACCTGGGGTAGAGACCAGACAAATTCCTTATTATACAACACTTTCTAATAAGAAATTCAAGATCAGGAATTTTTAAGAGTAAGTTTTTGTTCTCTGAGTATCCTTTTCTTCCCTTTATATATCATCCTGTTCTTGGTTGGTGGATGCAATAGCTTCTAGAATCTCTTTGAGGATAATAATGGTTATTTTTTCTCTCTCTATTTCTTTTAAATTTTTTGTTTATTTGTTGGTTTAGATCTCTATCTTTAATATCAGAGGCTTTCCTCAGATACCTCATCATCCTTGGCTTTCTGCTCATGAGTACGTTCCTAGAAAATGTGATTAGAAGATCAGGGTGCTTAGTTGAGACTTGTAGACTATGAGTGTGCTAGTTTTCAATTGCTGTGTAACAAATTACCACAAACTTTGTGGCTTAAAATAAGACACATTGATTATCTCACAGTTTCTATGCATCAGGAGCCTGGCACTGCTGGGTCTTCTGTTCAGGGTCTCACAGACTTAATCAAAGTGTTGGTCAGGATGCATTCTCATCTAAAAATTTGACTGGGGAAGAATTTGCTTTCAGGCTCATTCAGGTTTTTGGCAGAATTTATTTCCTTGTGACTGTATAACTGAGGGCCCTGGCTTATTGCTAGCTGTTGGCTGAAGGTCACCCTTAGGTCCTAGAGGCCACCCACAGTTCCTTAAGGCTACTGGCAGTTCCTTGCCATGTGGGCTTACCCAGCATGACCTCTTATTTCATCTAGCCCAGAAGAAGAGACCCTGGAGCAGCAGAACCTTATATAGCATAACTTAATGATGGGAATATATCTCATCACCTTTGCCATACTCTTTTGGTTAGAAGCAAGTCACAGGTCCAACAACATTCAAGAACAGAGAATTACACAAAGGCATGAATATCAGGAGGTGGGACTCATTGAAGATTACCTTAGGGTCTATTTACCACAAGGGCTTCACTGCAATATGATCTGGCTGAGTCATTTCATTGGACAACCCCTTATGCAAGCATCTTGAAGCCTTTTCTTGGATTTCTCATATTGCCAAAGAATAATATTCCAATACCCTGCCTGGCGGTTGTAAGTCTGACTGCCAGCATTCTGAGAACCAAGTGGGATAAAGGGCTAGAAGTCTCAACAATCAAAACGTAAAATTTTTAATTTTTCTGTTTCCCGTATAGTAACTCTGCCTCAACTGTGCTCAATGTTTCCCCAGTCCAGAGAACCTCTGTTTTACTCTTCTCCAGAGAATAAACCTCACATCTTCTCGGGGGGAGGAGGGCAGAGAAGTTGTAGAGGGGATCTTGGGATCTAACTGCTTACTAAAAATTTCAAGCAATATTCTCCTTTTCAGCCTCATGTTCACCTTCACTTACAGAAGTACCTCTACAACTAATTGCTGAGCCTTTGGAGGTTTTTTTGTTTTGAATTGTGTAGCTTATCAACTTTCCCCACTTTGGATTCAATTTCCTCAGGTCTGCTAAGTCAGTTTTACTTGTATTTCTATTTTCTAGCTTCAAAAATTATATTGTTATCATCATCTCTCCCCAAATTACTGTCATTTTAGTGAGTTTGCCAAAGGAGTGGAGGTAAATGCATGTGTTCGAATTTTTATGGTCAATGGGATGTCATAACTTACATGCTAAGCAGATTACACTGACCTTTTTTGTGAAGAATGGACTATGAGGGAGGAATAAGAGAAGTTGGGAGAACAGTTATGTATCTAGCCAAGAGATATTTAAGAGGAGAAATAAATAGAGCTTGGTGGTAGATTGAGTGTGTGTGTGTGTGTGTGTGTGTGTGTGTGTGAGAGAGAGAGAGAGAGAGAGAGATGTCACTGATGACTCTTAAGCTCGTGTAGCAGGATGGATGGTACATTTCATCTATTTCTTGCTTCTCCGTTTCTCAGGTTATTTTCCAGGACTGCTATCAACTCACTTGTACCCCTCACTACCAAAACTGATGTCACCACAAAACTGACTCAGAGCAAACCTAACATTGCCAGGAACACAGTTACCACGGCAAGGAAACCTTAATTTAAACAACACCACCACCAGCAACAACAACTACAACAACAGCTCCAATTTATGGAGTGATTACTATAAGCCATGCTAAACCCTTTCCGTATATTATTTCATTTAATTTCCCCAACAGCCCTGTGAGGTAAATACCAACTTTGATTCATTACCATTGGATCCTTCAAGTGGATACTTTCTAAATCAATCAAGTTCTGGGGAGAATAGTTTTTACTACAAATTGTGTCTGGGTCTCTAGAAGTGATAGAAGGGCATTACATTAGCCACCGCCATTCCTACTCATTTGCTGTACACTCCAAACCTGTGGTCGAAGACATCTACTCTTTATCAATACTGCCTCCCCCTCCCATTAACCACTTCCTCCCATTCTTGCCTTGCCATTCTTTCCTTTTAAAATCCTCTCTTACGCTTTATTCCAACTGCAGCACAGAACTGCAGCCTTATTCTTCTCCACAACTTCTTCATAGAAGAAATAGAGGCTTGGAGTGGAGGAGAACTTTGCCCAATCTGCAAACTTCTGTACAATTTTAGGAATAAAAGGCATAAGAATGGACATGCTTTAAATTGTTCATAGCCTAGAGGAGGACAAACAAGGGGATCAAGGAAAAGTGATTTTAATGCATTTTGAAACTTTTCCTGAGCTTCTTGAGAAATGGAAGTGTTGGGGGAACTGGGAGCACACAGTATACACTAAATTAACCCACCGCTAATTACTTGGGGTTGCGACCTGTGGGAAAGCCTAGGAGGATGTCTTAGTCAGCTTGGGTTGCCATAACAAAATGCCATAGACTGTGTGGCTTAAACAATATAAGTTTACTTCTCACAGTTCTGTAGGCTGGAAGTCTGAGATCAAGATGGTTGGGTTCTGGTGAGAGCTTTCTTCCTGGCTTGCAGATGGCTGCCTTCTCACTATGTCCTCATATGGTGAAGAGAGAGCAAGCTCTCTGGTGTCTCTTCTTTGAAGGGCATTAATCCCTCCACCCTCATGACCTCATCTAAACCTAATTACCTTCCAGAGGCCCCACCTCCAGACACCATCACGTTAAGGGTTAGGGCTCCAACATATCCATGACCCATGGCAAAGGATCACAATCTGCTTTTCTGGGCCCTCATTGAACCTTCCCCCTAGTATTAATCAATACAGAGAGAACATAGGGCACTGACAACAAAGTCAGTCAGCAAACATAGGTGAGATTTGCATGGATGTCCATGTTTTCCTAGGTGCCACTAGCTATGGCAGTGTTTGTAGGGATGACTCACTCTTTGCCTTTAACCATTTTCTTTCTGCTGAGTTCTGGTTAGATTTTTACTCTTTCTCTGTAAATCTGTTTCTTCTGTGCTGTATTAAGCTTCATCAAGACATACTTCTGGTATGATGATAAAAGAGGTGACTAGATTGATTGACTACATACTGAAATATCATAGATTTTCGTCCCCTGATAAAGGTTCTTTTTTGTGTGACTAGCGAAGGTTGGTGAGTGTAAGTCAGAGGATAGAGTTCTTAAAAGAGGTTTGACTTCTTTGGAGACAAGAATGACGAGGAAAGATTTTGTAGTCTTGACGACATCACACGTGTGCTCTCTCTCTCCTCCATGGAAACCAAAAAGTGTGAATGAGACTGAAAGAGTCAGCTAATCCTCACTCCCCCCTCCACTCCCACTTCCACCACTAGACTTAAGGGTTAGTGTTTTTCTTCTTCAGTGCCGCCGAGCATGAATGTACTAAAGAATAAAAAGGAATATCACAGTGCCATAAGTAACTAAGTAACTTAGTTTCTTAGTTATTGTAGTTCTGGTTGCTGCTATAGAATCCTCCATTATTGCCCTAGGCACCTTTAGAATACAGTTCATGTAGCCATTGACTGTGACCCCAGATGTTTGAGTACCAACTAATTCATGGGTCTCAATGCATACATGCAACTCTGGGTAGGGGGTTGTTTTATTATGGTTTTTTTTTTTTTGGTTTAGTGCCTTTCTAGGCAGCTAACCACATTCATCCGTTCACCAAAAGTCTATTGAGCATCTACTCTGTGCCAGGCACTCTAATAGGTATTGAAGGTATAAAGATACATACCATACAATTTACTGCCTTTGATCCAACTACAGCTCTATAGACAGATCTCTCTTTAAGACAAGGCCACACACAAATCACTGAAATACAGAGTAATAAGTGTGATGATTAGTTGCCTAGACAAAATGCTAACTCAGAAGAGGAATAATCTATCTTTGCTGCAGGGGAGCCAGAGAAGTGTTCACAAAGGAGGTGACATTTGAGCTATGTTTCAAAGAAAGAGAAAAAGGGAAAAGTCATTCCAGGCATAAGAAACAGTATTTGTAAAGAAACAGAAATGTAAAGGGTCATAGAGTGTTCAAGGATCTGCAAGAAGTTCAGTTTGACTGAAGCAATGTCAGGTGATCTTGCTAGAAAGGAAAATTAGGGTGATTATGAAGGACCTCCTTATAGAGCTTGGATTTAACATTGAATATTTGTGGACAGAAGAGTGACATAATATTATTGACAACTGACAAAATTCATTCCAGCAAATACATGGAGGACAGTTTGGGAAGAGGCAAGAATGAATGCAGGGAGACCAATTAGAAGCCTGTCAAAAATCCAAGTGAGAGGTGATAAGTGTCGGAACAAAGGCAGTGACAGTGGAAATAATGAGGAAGGAATATGATTAAGAGGCAATTATAAAGAAGATTATAATAGTAACTTGTGGCCAATTGAATGTGGTTACCAGGGAGAAGAGAAAGTTTTGTGTGACTCCCAGATTTCCAGTTTAGGTGACCTGATAGATGACAGGGCCATTAATAGAGATCAGTCGAAGAGATCCAGTAGATAGTTGAACACATGGGTCTAGAGTAGAGGAGAGATGTGTAGGTTGGAGATTAAAATGTATGTATCATTAATGTAGTAGTTGTGGCCACGGGAGTGGAAAAGATTTCCCTGGGAAAGTTTGCAGACATATGAAAAGGGCATTATGAATAGGACCTCTAGAAACAGCAACATTTAAGGGATAGGCACAGGAAGAGAAGTTGTTGAAGGAGGAGAATGAATAATGAGAGAGATAGAAGGAAAACCTGGAGAGATGAAAGGTCTTGTTCACAGTGTCAAATACTGCATAGAGGTCAAGAAAGATGATGATAGGAGCAGGGCCCCCTTGATTCAGTACTTGGGGTTTTGGTGACCTTACAGAGAGCATATTCAGTAGAACTGTGCCAGAAGCAGCCCAGGCCAAGGGGGCTGAGACACAAATGGGAGGGAAGGAAGTGGAGACTGAGATTGCCCTTTTGTTTTTCTTTGAAATATGGATTTATAAACATTCTAATAACAATGAACCTTGCCCTGAGGGTCTGTTGCACAGTGAGGTACAATGATTAGTAACAGATGCTTTTAATCTGTATCTCATATTTAGTATT
Source organism: Balaenoptera physalus (assembly GCF_965194825.1). Classification (NCBI taxonomy): domain Eukaryota; kingdom Metazoa; phylum Chordata; class Mammalia; order Artiodactyla; family Balaenopteridae; genus Balaenoptera; species Balaenoptera physalus. The sequence goes on from NC_138903.1 coordinate 44,585,143, forward strand.
TATTTTTGTATATTGTACTGTGGTTTATATAACATACACATAAATGAAGATACATATATGAGGGTGCCTTTTGTTTCTGATAGGGTAAAGCAATCAATTACAGTTTAGGAGCTCCCATCTGGAGAGTAAGGTCCACAGACTTACTGACTCCTTTGGTTTTGGAAAAGCTCCTACTTTTCTAAAAGCAGCCCCCGCCTCAGCATAGAGGGAACGTTATCCTGTAGGGTATGAATCCTTCCTGGGAGCATCTGAATTTATGCATGCTGGGAATTCCCCTCTTTCTGTGTGACTTTACTGGGCATAAAGATTTCTCTGCAAATCAAAACTAGGGAGCACTCCTGAGTCCAGGGATCCTCAAGGCAGTTATGAAAACTAAACTCTGAAATCCATGGAGGCATCATCTCAGACAGTGGTGCTTAATCCTTTTCTCACTCTAGCACACCTGGGGGAGGTAGTCTGACTTGCACTATCTGTAATAGTAATTCAGTGATAGCCAGGAAGAGAGATAATAATGATGGACTACTTTCATTAAATAGCCAGACATTGTCCTCAACATTTTACATCAATTATGTAAACTACTGTGTCCCCAGGATACAGGTGTGGAAACTAAGTCAGAGAGGTCGAAAGACTTGCCCTGACAGACTACTCTTTTAAGAAGTGTGGTGGTGAAGGAAGAGAGAAAGTGAAAGGAACAGTTATGGAGAACATAGTTTTATTTTTCCAGTTAGCTGAATTCTTATTTGAACCCTGTCCTCTCTTTGGAGAAGATGTAAGCAGTGTGCCTGGCCTAGTGTTGAGGAAACACTGGGGAGGGATAAGAGATGAAAATGGCAAGTTCCCTAACTTTGAGGTCCAAATGGACTATTTGATGAGGGAAGAAACAAACATATAGAAAAGTAAAGACTAGGTGGTGTCTTTAAAGGTGGGTTGTAAGGCGGTTGCTTAGAACTTAGAGTGCATTTTATATAAGGAACTTGCTAAAGATGGGCACTTTTATAGGTGCATCCATAAATCCAATTTGTCCTGTGACATAGCTGAAATGCTGTACATTTGATATAAAAATTAGTATGAGAAATAATGTACTAATAATTAAATAAAATGAACTATAAAGTTGAATAAGACGTGGGTTTTAATGCTGGTACTTGAAGAGAAGCTGGTTTAATTAGGAGTGGGATAAAATAAGATGAAGGCTTCAGTAGAGCTTCTGAATAGGACTTCTGGCACTTTCAAGGACTTTAGAAGATGATGCACATTTTTTTTTATCATGTTTAATTTCACTTTAAAGCACATGGCTGTCAATTTGTTAATTTGGTTGCATCAGCACTGCTTTTACACTCATCAACCATAATTAGAGCTTTTGGTTGAATCACGAATATAACAAAGAAGAAAATGTTAAGGCCATCATAGATTCTTGGATACCTAGGAGTGGTAACCTTTTCACCTCCTAAACACTTGGTCCTTAGTTTCCATCCAGCCTGTTTTCTCAATACAAGAACCTAGTCGCATAGCTACTCCAATTTCTGCCTTGGTTTTTCCCTTCCCCAGACTGCTTCATCCATTTCTTTCATCTGGAACTCCTGGGGTGACTTCTACCCATTTTTATACCTAGCCTCTGCCCTCTTTTATGAAATTCCAAAGAACTGCTCACACATGACCACAAAATCTTTGCTGCTCCCACATTCCTTGAAGTAGCAACAGTTATAATCTTCCACTCTTACCCATTTGACCCTAATTTGGACAAGAGAAGATGAGAGAGTCAGTGGAAAAGAGCCAGAAGAGAAAGAGCAGCTGTGCTTGAAGATATGAGAATATTTATGAAAAAAATACCAAAAGGAGAAGTATGAGCGGTGGAAGAGAGACAAAAAGGAGGTAACACAGGACTCCTAAGTGGGAAGAAAATAGATGTATGGTAGAAAATCTCAGAACAGATGATGTCGTGAGGCAGAAAAGCTATATTATTCTACAGAAAGGTCTTGATGTGGGTGGTGATATGAAACATTGTTTGAAAGGTTAAAAACCAGAGAGTGTCCATGAGCCAAATGAGGAAATAAAGGTGCTGAAGGAATTTGTGGACTTGGAGATTCCAGTGAGGTAAACTGGTCAGAAATAGTTTCACAGAAGAGAGAGGGTATGATATTGGTCCTAAAAGATAGTAGGACTCAGATAAATAAAGAAGGGGACAAAAAAAGCAGCATTGTAAATATAGGCAGCAAATTCAGATTTAAGGGAAGGTATTTCTGATTGAAATGGAGTTTCTTTGGGGAAGTAGCTAATGTCAAAGTTGGAAGGTAGAAAGGGACTAGATTGTGACCTTAAGTATCAGGTCAAGGAGTTTATATTTTATCTTATATGGAATGAGGAGCTAATGATCATTTCTTGATCAAAGTGGAGGTTTATGAAACTTAGATCATCTATGGTTGTGAGGATCAATTAGAGTGGGTAGAGGACTGAGGCAGTGAGACCAGACAGGAGGTTGAGGCCTTGACCTGGGTTGATATTAGAGGGGGTGGGAGAAGGAGAAATGTAAGAGACATTACCAAGTAAAAATGACCAAAACTTTGTAACTAATTGGATGGGGAGGAGGGCAAAAATTGGGAATAGTTAACAATGACCATGAGGTTTGAGCCAGAGCAGAGGATAAACTGTAGAAAGGAATTTATCACAGGAAAACAACTGGACATGTGCAAAAGTTGTTCATTGTGGCATTGTTTGAAGTAGCAAAAATTCAAAAACAACCTAAAGGTATATATTGGTCAGGATAATAAATAATAGATATTGTAATGAGCAACCCTAAAATCTCAGTGACTTAACGCCGTAAAGATATATTGTTCATTCATATGGCAATGATATATTGTTTGCTCAGGTGGTCCAATGCAGTCAGTGAGGGATCATCTGCTCCTCACAGTCATTCAGAGATCCAGTTTCACACATCTTGTAATACCACCATCTTCCACATATGGCCCCCATGGTCACAATAGAAGGGAAAGAGAGAGAGCCGAGGAACTTGTATTTTAGCACCAAGGCACCAAGAATGTATCGCTTCCATCCACATTCCATTGACCAGAACTAGTCATATTGTCCACCTGTAACTTTTTATGTGCCCAGGAGGAAAATAGAGTGGGTCTATTTTCACTGCTATGAAGACATAACAGTGCCTGTGACACAAGGTCTATCAATAGGAAATGGCTAAATAAGCTGTGGATGTCTTTTCCATAGAATAGTTTTCAGCACTTAAAAAAAGAGAATGAGACATATCTATGTAGATTGACATGGAAAGATCTACAGAATATTTTGTTGATTGAAAAGAACGATTTGAGAATGATACATTGCAATATAACACTGAGATTAAAAAACCCAAATGCCGTTTTCTATAAGTACATATTCTGTATATATATATATATATATATATATATATATATATATACACACACATATATGCATCTATGTATATATATATATATATAAATGTGTAGAAAAAGATCTAGAAGTATACCAAAATCCAAACTGTCAACAAGGGTTATTTCTGAGGAGGAGAGGAGTGGACCTTGACTGTTGATGGTATGCAAAATGAGCCTTATCTGTAACTTCAAAAATTTTTATAAGGGAAATGAATTTACATATTATGCATATGATTAAAATTTATATTAAAAGACATATCTGGAGATGTGTAGTTTTATTTATTTGTTTCAAAAAAGGATTTCAGGTATGAGTTTCATTTTTGACTTGTTGAGTTTAAAGAGCTAATGTAATATCCAGGTTGTTGGTGGTGGTTGGGATCTAACAGGCAGCTAGAGATGCAGGTTTGGAGCTCTGGGGAGAAGCTGGTGTTAGAGATGTTGAATAGAGGCAGTCCTGAAGCCATAACAATGTCAAGGACCTCAAAGGCAATAGTACTCATGGCACCAGACCGTGACAAGAGGAGACACTTTTGGCAGACTGTAAATCAATGCACTGCTTACTTCATTGAGAAAGCTTTGTTACCAAAAAATACCAGCTGAACTAATCTATGTGCTTAGTGATGTGAGTGATTCTGGACAAGACTCTTATTTCATTGTGGACTGCTAACTAACAGTTTGAGGATCGGCACTGGTACATGGACTATGGTTTGAGTAGCAGTGCTCTATGGGAGAGACAATGTAGAAAGATAAGGGATTTCCATTGTGAACCTTGGGCTGTGACTTTATTTGGAGGGGATAGGAGGAAAAGAGAAAAAACTTCAGAGATGGAAGGAGAGTGGTCAACAGTGTCAAATGCCACAAAGAGGTAAAGAATGAAAGAGGGAAAGTCATTGGAGTTGACCCTGTGTGTGTGTGTGTGTGTGTGTGTGTGTGTGTGTATGCCCATGCATGGGTGCACACATATGTTTGCTTATGTTTGAGAAAACCTACAATGTCATCAAGCATGTATTCTGTGTCATGAACTGTGCTATATGCTCTACAACTATCATTTCATTTCATGGGTTTACTGATGAAAGTAGAAGAGTATAGGAGAGTGGTGGGACTAAGAAGCCGGAGGGCTGGAGGTTAAGGAAAGGGCAAGTATATGGACATAAGCAGTTGTTGCAGAGAAGGTAGGTGATAAAAAAAAGGAACAGAATGTTGCGTAGAAATGTAGGGAGAAGGGAATTCTATGGCGCTCACTTAGAATGACTTCGTTTTCAGTAAGGTGGGAGGCAAGATTGAGTAGAGGGGGCTTGACTGAGCAGAGAAGGTATGTGAAAGATACTCTAGGGAACGCAATGGAGGAGCCAAAATCTATGTATAAAATGACTTCAGCATAATTATACGACCTCTGCTATAAAAACACAGAAGGGCAGAAATCACAAATGCACACAGTAGGGGTTACTTGTGTATTGGCAGAAGGTTAAGGTGGTTGAGTAATTGATGCTACAAGCCCCCTAGCCATTTTTTCTTAATCTTGAATTTATAATAGCCTGATTTCTTTCAGGATCCTATTTCAAACAGACAATTGTGACAGCTAAAAAATCCCTCCTCTCGATTGGGATGTCATTGATGTGTTGATAGAAAAAGCTTTGGAGCCTTTCAGTTCCCTCCTTTTCCCAAATAAATCTGAAAAGAAAACTAACTCATGTAAGTAGGTCCATGGGGACATTGTCTCTGCCCATCCATAAGCGGCTTTAACACAGAAAGGATAGATGGGAGCCTGTCTGACCCACAAAGAGACAGAAAATTGGGTAGGATTCAGTGTGGGGTGAAAGTGTCACATAACATGGCCTGGGGATTAGGACAGTTGAAGAGATTATACTGGGGGATGGAAGACCAAGCTAAGGTGACTAATAGCAATACAAACATGACAGCGACTGAGCTCATGGATCGTATAGCTCCCAATAGTGTTTGCAGTGTGACTCTCAAATAGTTTCTGTGCGGATTCTGTCCAGTTAGTAAGTATTGGAAATTTCAGACCTTCCCAGGTTCTTATTCCCATCTAAGCCCTTGAATCGTTTGAAATCCACTGTGCTTTCTTTTTCCTTCTCCCCATTTTTCCTTTATCCCTTCTCTTCGTGTCCTTTCTTTTATAGTTTTTGTTCGGTACACTTAAGTTTGTAAACCAACAAGAGACAGAGCAGTTCTGGACAAAGTTGTGAGTCAAGGCAATGAATTGGCTATTTCAAGATTGGACTGAGGAGTCAGTTCTGCCACCAACTGGCTGTGTAACCTTGTACAAGTGCCTTCCCTCCCTGGATTTCAGGTTCTACATTTTTAAAATGAAGAGCTTGAATTAGATCAACAAAGTGTGTACATTAGAAGCAACAGGAGGTATGTTTTTTGCAGACCTGGTTGCCCAGGTCCCCTTGTTGGAGCCTCAATAGATATGGAATAAGGCTTAGATGTCTGTGGTTTTAAAAAGTGACCTAGATGATTTTTTTTTTAGAAACTCATAATCTAAGATTTTTTAAAAATTTATTTATGTATTTATTTATTTATTTTATGGCTGTGTTGGCTCTTCGTTTCTGTGCGAGGGCTCTCTCTAGTTGCGGCAAGTGGGGGGCACTCTTCATCGCGGTGCGTGGGCCTCTCACTGTCGCGGCCTCTCTTGTTGCGGAGCACAGGCTCCAGACGCGCAGGCTCAGTAGTTGTGGCTCATGGGCCCAGTTGCCCCGTGGCATGTGGGATCTTCCTAGACCAGGGCTTGAACCCGTGTCCCCTGCACTGGCAGGCAGACTCTCAACCACTGTGCCACCAGGGAAGCCCAACCTAGATGATTTTAATACTTGCCTCCAATTGAGAAACACTGGCAATAGATGATCGTTAAGGAATTTCCAGTTGTAACATTACATGAGGAGATGTGTGTATGTGTGTGTGGGGGTGTGTGTGTGCGTGTGTGTGTGTGTGTGTGTGTGTGTGTGTGTGAGAGAGAGAGAGAGAGAGAGAGAGAGAGAGAGTGAGCCAGAGAGGACTTTCACTCTCTGGAAAGCCAGCTACCTATTGTTTATAAAATTCAAAACTGGGGACCTGGGACAGTAATGTAAAATTTCTACATTTTCAATGTACAGTGTGTGTGCTAATGCATGCACACACTCAACTGCCTTTCCCAAAGAAATAACAAAATATGAAAAGAAACAGGGCAAAATAAAAACAGGACCTTCCCGGGAGTATGAATATTGAGATATGTCAGTCATAGGCCCAGCTCTCCAGAAGCTTGCATTGTATGCCCCATCTTTTCCTAGCTTGCTGGCACTTGGAAAGGACTCCCAGAATCACTGACATTAAGGTATTAAGACTTATTGTGTTTTAGAGTGTTAGTCTGCCAGGGATACTTGCATTTTGAGGAGCCTATGCCCAAGAACTACATTTTGAACAAGGGTTTCTGAGAAAATTTGGGAAATATTGTCTATCAGTAGATTGAAATCTGGTTTCTGGTTGCCTATGATGGTGTTGTTATAAGGGGGAACTAGATAATTGAGGGTCTGCAATGGAAGTGGATAGCTGCTATGGGTATTAAGCATAGGACAGAGGGCCTTGAGAAGCAGTGGGGAGAGGGGCTTTGCATAAGCCCTATGTGATACATTATTAACTCCAATGGTAGCTGGACTAGAGATAGGAGTTTAGGAAGGGTGATATGAATGTTCCAGGGTTCAGAATTCCTAAGCATGGACTTTAGTTAGTGGGAGAACTGAGAAGACCTATGTATCGAAGTTCTATCCTTTTTGAAATGAATTGTTGGTGAGGCAGTATTTTGTAGCTGTTGCACTGAAAGGAAAAGCCCATCCTAGCCAAAAGGATTCACTGTTAAAACAGACCTATAGGCTCCATATTTTCCATTAGCCCCCAAATCCCCGAGGTGTGAGCTCGGGCTTGAACCAGTGCCAACAATGTGGTTTGGACATGGCTAGAAAAGCCCCAAACACCTCCCCTCCAGGGTTGGCTGTTTGTCACTGTGGCTCTGATGAGCAGTCAAGAGAAGATTCTCCCCTAGGGCCTTCTTACGTTGCACACGATAGCTGCATAGTCTCTGGATGAAGAGCGGGCTTACAGCTTTCTGTGACTGGAGGGGCAAGTTCCTGGCTCTAAAAAAGCAACCCTACTTTGTGCTTCTCTGTAGGCAGAGCCGCAGTTTCTCAGCTTCCATAATCCCCTATTTAAAATGCAGTTGCTCTGGAAGCATTCACACCTTATTAGCATCTAAAATCTCTTGAGCCGCTTTTAGATGTTCTTTGAGAGCAAAGCTCCAACTTAGGGGTTTTGTGCAGTGGCCCTTAGCATGGTCCCCAGACCAGCAGCAGCAGCAGCAGCTGGGAACTTGTTAGAAATGTAAATTCTCAGGCTCCACCCCGACCTAAAACTTTAGGGGTGAAGCCTAGTAACCTGCTCTTTAACCAAGTGCTCTAAGTCATTCTGATGCATGCTAAGGTTTGAAAAACCCGGGTATAATAGAAGGAATTTGGGCTTTGGGGCCTGACAGACCTGGGTTTGAATCTGGGCTCTACACTACTTAGGTAACCTTGGAAATGACAACAGCTAATATTTATTGAGCAATGATCTACTATTTACTAGATAATGTGCTAAGCAGTTTCAAGGGATTAGTGCGCGTGTATGTATGTGTGTGTGTGTGTGTGTGTGTGTGTGTGTGTGTGTGTGTGTGTGTGTGTGTGTGTAATCCCTGTGGAGTTATGTATTATTTTTACCCTGACTTTAGAGATGAGGAAGCTGAGGCTCTGAAGGGTTAAGTGATGGAGCTCAGCTCAGGTAGTCTGGTTTCAGAGTCTGAGCTTTTAAACTTTACTTGAGTCTCAGTTCTCTCATTTGTAAAATGGGGCCAGTATTATCCTACTTTGGAGAGTTTGGAGAAATAGAAGTAATATATTTTGGGGCCAGTTCTTCATAGGTAGTCCAGCTCAGCCCTGCTCAACTGGTTCTTTTAGAAAGAACCTTTCTGTAAAATCTACAGTATAGATGGTGCTTTTCCAAAAGATGTCACCAATAGTGTAACTAGGGCAGCAGGGGAGAGATACAGCTATAGGAAGAGCCCCAGAGGTGGCACAGAACCTGTCTCCTGCTTCCCAAGTTGCAACTTTAATCTAGGCTAGGCCCCTTCCCCCTTGCCATCCCTACCTTTCACCTAGGCCTAATGGAGCTAAGGGAAGCAGTCCTCTCCATGGAAACTCTTCCTCCGCAGTGATTCAGGTAGGCCTCAAGGGATCCCCTTACTAGAAAACTGGCTCTGTGCTGTACTCCTCCATCAGTGAGCTCTGGTGGGAACAAGATTGATGGAAAGGCCCCTCCCCAAACCGACCCCGCAAGCAGTTTGAAGATCCACACCCTGTTAGCGGAAAAGAGAGGTGACGTGGAGCCTTGGAAAAAATTCTTCTCCTTTTTTCATCTTTCTTATAGCTCCTATTTGGCCTGGGGAAAAGGTATAAGATAGATTCCTTCCTATGCTTTCTATTGAAAGGTTGCCATGGAGACTAGGCCCAGCCTCTGCCTTTGGCCAGTTGGCAGTCAACAAATAGCTCCTGGGCTGATTTCCTCGTTATTGTGGCCCTCTTCCCCAGTGACTACCCCTATCTCAATGTTGCACACAGTAGGTACACAGTTCATTCCTTCATTTAACCATTGTTAGTTGAGCATCTACAATGTGCCAGTTCCTTTTCCCAGGTTCTGGAGATTCAGAGGTGAATAACACAAATAAATGCTTGCTGAACTAAATTAAATCGAATCAGATTGAATTTCTCAGCCTTTGGCAAGACACTGAACTAGCTCAGTTACTGAAAAGGATCCCAACTGATTTTCACAATAATTTATTTCATGAATATTTATTAAGCACTTACTCTGTACGAGGCACTATTCTAGCTGCAGAGGATACAGCAGTGTATAAGGCCTCTGCTTTAATAGAACTTACTTTCTTAAAGAAGAAGACACACAATAAGCAAGTATATAAATAAGATGATGATATTAGATGGTGACAAATGTTATGAAGGTAATGACTTTAGAAAGTGACCAACGTTGGGATGGAGCGTTTCCCTAAATAGAGTGGTCAGGGAATGGTATTTGACCGGGGACCTGGAAGATGGAAAGGAACTAGCCCTGGGAAGATCTAAGGGAAGAGCATTCCAGACAAGGGAACAGTATTTGCAAAGTCTTTAAACTGAGAATAGTTTGGTTTGTTCAAGTAACTGAACAAAAATCAGAGCGAGGTGGAAAATAGTTAAGAGAGGTAGGTAGGGTTTGTGTCAGCTGAGGTCTGCTAGGCTGAGATAGGGAGTTTGGATTTTTGTTCTCATGTTATGTGAACCCACTGGAGAGTTCCAAGCAGTATACATATATGATATGATTTGTGTTTTCATTAGAACACTCTGGCAAGCTGTATGGAAAATGGACTGGGTAAGGGAAAGTTTCTACTGGGAGACCAGTGGAGTAGAGATGGCAATGTTCCATTTAATTTTTTGAAGTTGTGACCAGACAAGTATGCAATATAAGCAACAAATTAAAAAGACTGAATATGCATGACTTGACTTTAAATTAGTGCCTTGCAAAAGTGTCAGGCTATGTTCATTATGCTGCCTCTCATCTCAGTTAACTGGGACCCTCTCAGGTTAGTGCTGAGACTAAAAAGTTCTAATTTATAGCCCTTTTCCCATATGTGTGTGTGTGTGTGTGTGCATATGACATCTCAGTGTCTTTTCATTTAGTTCTCTAAAATTAATTATGTCCTTCCCTAATATATATATGTTAATTCTGGCCCTTGCAAGGGAGGGACAGAATTAATTCCAAGAAGCCAAAACAGTAAAATAGTAAAATTGCAAAATTTAAAGTAATCACAGGAGTATGTTTCTGCTTGCAAGAAGAAAAACATATTTATGAAATCTTGGATTTACAAACCAGATAAACTAAGAGATAATTATGCACAATACACAACATTCATTTTTTTCTTTTTCTTTTTTTTTCTTTTTTTTCTATCCCAAAACATTCACTAACTGGTTCTTTTAAGTAGCAATTTCTCTAGTGCAGTTAAATTTTTGTTTACAGATCATGAACCAATCATTACTAATCATTAACTGTGTGACAGTGGGGCTAGAGAGCAGAGAAATTCAATTCAATTCAACAAACATTTATTGAGGTCTACTTTGTACAAATAAGGAGGTCCTAGGGAAAATACAAAGAAAAATAAGGTTAATTCCTTGCCACCTGGAAGCATGAAACATTGTGAGGGAAGACATCTAGTACACAACTAGTTATAACATGAGACAGTCTAGAATAGAGGTCTGTAAAAAAGTGCTATGAAACATGGAAAGAGCAATTTGCTCTGACTGGGAGAGGTGGGGAAGGCTTCATAGAAATGAATTTTCTTTCACTTATTCATTCAACAGCCTTCATTGAACACCCACTAAGTGCCAGAAACTGTGATGGATGCTGGGACTACCATGGTGAACCAGACCACAAGCAAGCCATTACAATCTACTGTGATCAGGGCTATGAGAGGGGTAGTACAGGGTGCTATGGGAGTACAGAGGAATGGCATCAAGTCTAGCCTTGGGTAGCCTTGAATAGGCTTTTTGGAGGTGTCATTTAAGCTGAGATAGAAGATGAGTATAGGTTAGCGAAGTAAGAGCTGGCGTGGGAATGGGGGACAGTGTTCTAGGCAGAGGAAGCAGCATGTGGTAAGGATTAGAGGTGTATACAGGGAGGGGAAGACAGAGACAGAGAGGATATGATGACTGAAGATAATAATTTCCTGATATTTTATTGTGTTGCCATAGTTTGAATCTGCAGCAGGAGATTTTGTACAGCTGTTCCTTCGCAATCACGTTCTTTTCCACTAGCCACTCTTAATGAATTGCCTTAGGTTAAGACAAAGAAATATCTAATAACAAATAGTGCAGTAGGCTACCACTATTCTTATATTCCCAACTAGTCCTGAGTAGGTTGGGAAAGAGAGGTGATATGACCATTCTTGGATGTTTGTTTTTTCCATGGCAGCATTGTATCGAATTAGTCATTTGGCTCCAGATAATGTCAACAGGATCCTAGAGGACAGCAACACCCACACATACACAATTTTTTTCAGAGGTTTGTACCCCAAACCAATCCTTGTGGATCTGCTAGAGGTGATTGCCTTCATTTAATAGGGGCAAAGTAGGTCCTTTTATGGGCTTTCAGAGTTAATGGAGGTCTTATCATTTGTGACATGTTGTTCCAGAGATAATAAAGACAACCGATTAGTTTTATATATTTCAGAAGCACTGTGTTATAATCATTTACTACATTTTAATACTTCAAACAATCTCCACAAGTACATACTTCATTTTGTCAATTGGAAACAACAGAACTTTAAAAAAACTTTTTGTGTGTGAAATATAGCATACATACAGAAAAATGCATGAAACATAAATAAACAGCTTAACATTATTTTAATGTAAACAACTGGCTAACCCCCACCCAGTCAACCGTTGGAAATATGGATTTGGAATATGTGCGCACGTGTGTGTGTACATGCATGTGTGCACATGTATGAGCATGTGTTTCTGTGTGTATGTGTCATATTTTCTTAAATGAAACATGGCTGATCACATAGTCTGACAACAATTGTTTTCATTGCTGTCAGTACTGTGCTGGAAGGTTGACGAGCATTGTCACACTTTATCCTCATAACTGCCCCATGGAGGTGAGATGAGGCTCATAGTGGTTAAGTGACTTGTTCATGTTCATCCAGCCAGACCTTACACAGACAACTCACCTGCATCGAAGAGAAAGACTGGGCCCTCTAAAAGAAGGCTAGTGGGTGAGGGGGATAAGCCAGGCTGTGGCTTAAACTTCTTATGGAGGAATAGAAGAGTTCCTGAAGGAAAGAGCTTTAAATCATAGTTATCAGAAGGACATGACAAGCTGCTCTTGAAGGTGGGACTGGGCAGCAAAAGTTTCTAGGTAGAGCTGATCCTTGCAATATATGCAGCTTCAGATCCTACATCTACCATTTACCGCAAGTCACTTCAATTCTCCAAAACCTCAGTTTTTTGAAGTATAGTTGATTTACAGGGTTGTGTTAATTTCTTTTGTACAGCAAAGTGACTCAGTTATACATACATACACACATATATATTCTTTTTCATATTCTTTTCCATTGTGGTTCAGTTTTTTTAAAAATCTGTAAAATGGTAGTGTAAACTGTACCTCACATTTGCTGTGAGAATTAAATGTGACAATTGACATGAGGAACCTTTGCAAACTAGATTGTGTTACACAAATGTTAGGTGTCATTATCATCTCCTAGTCCTATTTCTGTTAAGGCATTTCTAAGGACCCTTTTGATTGTGTGCAAGATGAGATTCATCCCTGCAAACTGCATAGGAACTCTTGAACATAATACACAGAGATATATTTGTTTTCTTGCAAAAATAAGAATGCCATAAAATTGGCCTTTGTCCTAAAATATGAGGTCACACTTTGCATGTAGAAGAGCTGTCATCATGCAGTAGGAATATATTAAGGGGTACTTCTAGGAAGGTAGGTTGACTAAGAACAGAGTATTGTGGTTCCCCATATGACTTTTGGGATCAGGATGCTCTGGGAGGAGAAGGTAGAGGGAGCGAGCAAGCAGTCCCATCTGCCATGTTCTCTGAAGCAATAAGCAGCCTTCAGCCACCATTGCTGGGAAGTTGCCATTCCTTTTTACCTTAAGACAGTTTCCTGTTGAATAAGATCAATCTGCTATTTATCTTAAAAATACTGGGATTTTCCACTTATTTAATTCACTCTATACTTTTTATTGAGCACCTACTATGTGTCTAGCTCTGTTCCAGGAAGTGCTGTGGACGACTGCTCTCTACGCTCAATGACTGCACAGAGAAGGCAACAATCCATATAATCAGACTCTCAGCGCACTATGGGTACCATTAACAGGGCAGCTGGGGTCCCAAGAAGGGGAGCATGATTGAGGCTTGATGTGATCTGGAGGACCAAGTATTCATGCAGATAGATATAGGAATAAACTCTGCTAGGTTTGTCATATCTCTGAAGAGAATTTTATTTTTTAGCTCACACCTAACTTTCTACAGGAGTGTGCATGTGTACGTGCATGCCCATGCGCACACATACCTATCCCGAATTGTACAAAATCCTTGTGAACACTCACAATGTGCCAGGCACTGAACTAGGCATTGAGGGCACAATGATGACTAAGGCTGTGTCTCATTTGGCTCTCCACATCGGGCACCTCTTAAAATAGCTGGACCTCAAGTACTTCTCAGCTTGAATCTTCGCCACATGCTTCTCTTTGTCCTGGTCCCAGCCTCTTTAGGGTGGCGTTTTCTCATTTTCTTTTTCCTCATCACTTCTTTTTACCATTTTTTCCCATCTCTTGCTTGTCTTTTTTTATTTTAAGCCTGTTGAAAAATTAATGCAAATACCTATAGCTCATCCCTGTAGATGTCCCTGAGCTGCCCCTTGCTAACTACAGCCACCCCAGAGTGTGTACTACCCTGGAGCTCCCTTCATTACCCTAGTCTGCAGCAGAAGTCTCCATCTTCATCATTGCTACCATCTAACATCCCCAGGGTGTCTACAAGTATTTCTCCCATCCCTTTTTCTTCTTCCCCTCCTTTCCTCTACCTTATTTGTTAGTTCTTCATCTCCCCACCCCCAACTCTTTAGCATCTATAAATCTTTTATTTTTCAGTGGCAGTGAGCTTTCAGACCATTCCAATCTTTTTCTCTGGGGTTTTATCTAGTCCTCTGATTTCTAGTCTATTCTCAGCCAGATATCAAACGTGATCTACCTCTGGACAGCTACAATATATACAGTGCCTATTTTCGCTGCATGAATTTCATCAGATTACATGTTAGTATGTACCTCAGCGTGCCTTCAGAGAATCAAGCCCACTCTTAATTATATGCACTACTCGAGGTTATCATTGGTACTGATATGCTCCGAATTCTCTTCTTTTGGCTTAGAGATGGATTTAAGAATTTCTTTTATAACCACCTCTGTTCCTAATTCTATTTTTCTTGGGCCAGTATTAGAATGAGTTTGCATTTCTTGAGCACACATGAATTGTTGGCAAAGGGAGGGGGATGGCCTTGTGGTTGGAAGTGGAGGCGCCTGGATGCAGCCTCTGCAATTGGGAGGAGGAGCAAACAAGGGCTCTAAATGACCACAGATAATTCACAAAATAAATGATCCACAGGCTGATAATCAAGCGGCGAATGTCCTTTAAACACTGCGGCAGGCTTCAAGCCATGATGAAGTGTTTTTTGGAGTAGCTCTTGTCGCAGCTGTGAGGCTGCTTTTCATAGAGGAGCAGAGCAGTACTGTGGACACTAACTGGGCTGCAGAGGCCAGACTTTGAGGGATCATCAGTGGGTCTAATGCATTGTGTCCAAAGGATAGGGCATGCTTCAGGCCACCAGAAAAAGCTGGTTGAGAGTCAGAAACCCAAAGGATATAGGGGTCCTCAATGTCAGTATTAACTGTAAATTGCATTTGGGGACTGGAAAGTTCACAGATCTGGGTTCAGTCTCATCCACATAGACTTTGGGTTTGGAGTAGGTCCTTAGCACCAGAGGAATAGAATCTTAAGAAAGAAATGGGGAGGACAGACACCCTGTTGTAGTGCCTGGACTAATATCGAAAAGTGAGAACAAGTGGGAAAAGGGAAATAAATTTTAAGAAAGTGCTGTAACAAAAGCTTTGTGTTTAGCCTTAGCATTGCCAATAGATTGCTAGTGAGGCTCGCTTAGGTCCCATCAAGTGATGGGGCTAAGGCTGCAAATACTCATGTTTTAACTGTAAGATGCATGCTTTTCTTTTCTTTGAAGAGAGAATGGGTCTTAAAGTCAATGGCATCTTACAATGGCCCTTAACAATTTTTCATTTTGATGTTTTTGAAATTTGGAAGTATCTTCCATTTGATGCCATCTTAGAGTTGCAATGTACTACCATGCCTTGCCTAAGTCAGGAAGGCTCATGATGAGGACAGAGCTGAGTTGCAGTGATTCTAGCCATGAGGGGTTGAGCTAATGAGCATTGCCATTCCTTTATGTTTTTGGACAGCTACATCCTACAGTTGGCTGGAATGGGGGTCACTGTCAAACCACACATCTACATGGTTCTTATACAGGCTAGTGTGTGAAGACATGCTGCCCGTCCTACATTGTATAGCTGCTTCTTGGGAGTCAAGGGCAGTTCCTTACATTCATTCCTATTAAATTTCATTTTGTTTCATTCAGCTCATTAACCCATTTCCCACTCAGAAAACATTTAATGGGCTGGGTCCTGTGCTGGGGCTGGGATACAAAAACAGCCTCATAACTTCCATGTATTGTGGGAGGAATAGACAATAAAAAGACTGATAGATAAATGCTAAGTTAAAAGTGTGTTTATATTTTTTTAAAACAATAAGTGCTGGAGAGGGTGTGGAGAAAAGGGAACCCTCCTGCACTGTTGGTGGGAATGTAAATTGATATAGCCACTATGGAGAACAGTATGGAGGTTCCTTAAAAAACTAAAAATAGAACTACCATGTGACCCAGCAATCCCACTACTGAGCATATACCCAGGGAAAACCATAAGTCAAAAAGACATATGCACCCCAATGTTCATTGCAGCACTATTTACAGTAGCCAGCTCATGGAAGCAACCTAAATGCCCTTTGACAGATGAATGGATAAAGAAGATGTGGTACATATATACAATGGAATATTACTCAGCCATAAAAAGAAACGGAATTGAGTCATTTGTAGAGACATGGATGGACCTAGAGATTGTCATACAGAGTGAAGTAAGTCAGAAAGAGAAAAACAAATATCGTATATTAACGCATATGTGTTGAATCTGAAAAAATTGGTATAGACGATCTCATTTACAAAGCAGAAACAGAGACACAAACATAGAGAACAAATGTATGGATACGAAGGGGGAAAGGGGGGGTGCGATGAATCAGGAAATTGGGATTGACATATATACACCACTATGTATAAAATAGATAACTAATGAGAGCCTACTGTATAGCACAGGGAACTCTACTCAGTGCTCTGTGGTGACCTAAATGGGAAGGAAATCCAAAAAAGGGGATATATGTATACATATAGCTGATTCACTTTGCTGTATGGTATAAACTAACACAACATTGTAAAGCAACTATACTCCAATAAAAATTTTTAATAAGTATGTTGAGAGTTATGTAGAAGCACATAAAAGTGGTGCCAATTCTAAGCTTCGGTTTGGGAAGGATGAACCTAGAGTGGTATATTCAGTTATCCTCTTATTAGTTGTGTGATCCTTCAGTGCCTCATTCTCTTTATCAATAAAATAAGGATAATTATATCACCCATCCATGGAATGGTAAGAATAAAATGAGTTAATGCATGTGGAGCTTTTAGAATACTTCCTGGGGCATGGTAAGCATTATGTAAGCGTTAAATAAATCAAGGAAGGCTCTTCAGAAGTTTGAGTTTGAGTGTTTGTGTAGTTTCTTAAAAGATGGGAAGAGTTATTTTAAAAGGGCAGGACAAAACCTTTCAGGCAGTAGGGATAGGAAGAACATGGTACATTCTGAAAACTGCAAATTTATTAGAGCAGAGTATAGACTGTATTAGCAATGACAGAGGAGGAAGTGACAGGGAGGGTGTCAAAACATGGGACTGAACCTTGTTTGCTGTGGTAATGGGTTTGAATTGGATCCTGAAGGAGGGAAAAGCTTTTGAAAATTTTTAAGTCATAATGATCCATCCTTCAACCTATGAGATAATTGCTACCCCACGTTTCAGATGATGAAGCTGATGTACTGAAAAATTAAATAACTTGCCCATAGCTATGTAGCTAGTAATAAACTGAACTTTGGAATCTAGGCTACAGAGTGTGTATGATTAACCACTATATCCTTAACCACCTCTCCAAGAATATGGGCAAAAAATCAGGTTTCAGGTGAAAAATGATGAGCTTAATTTTTTTTAACGTTTTTATTGGAGTATAATTGCTTTACAATGGTGTGTTAGTTTCTGCTTTATAACAAAGTGAATCAGTTATACATATACATATATCCCCAGAGGGTGGGAGGGAGGGAGACGCAAGAGGGATGAGCTTAATTTTTGATATGTTAAGTTTCCAAAACCTGTGAGATATTCAAGTGTTTATGTCCTGTAGGCAATTGGATATATGGATGGGGAGTTTGACCAAAGAAACTGAGCTTGATAGTTAGATCTGGAAGTCAATCTTGATAGGGCATAGAGTGAAAAATTAGAAATCAGATGTGTAACCTGGGAAACCCCCAAATCTATCAGATGAGTGGGGAAAAGGAGCCCATAATGTTAACGAAGAATGAGCAGGAAGATGATTCGGAAGAAAAGCAGACAGTAGGATAACAATCAAAGTATGAGAATTTCAAGAAGGAAGGTGCAGTTGACAGAGTTAAATGCTACAGGGAGGTCAAATAAGTCAAAGATATAAGATAATCATTTGGGATTATGGGACTCGTACTTCAAGTAAGATTGAGTAGACATAGTTTCCCCTATTCTGCCCACTAAATGTAGCAAAAAACCCTGGAAATTTTCTATAGAACAAAAATAAGACTACAAGGTAAAAAGAAGAAGGCAGGCCAGACATAGAGGTGAATCCTCTGGGTTTACTTCGTGCTTCATATATCCCAGATTGGGTGCTGGAGAGGCCAATAACAATAGGCACAGAAAATAAAAAGGCCTAGAAAAGCTTGTTGTCTCCAGACAAAGGACCAGGAAAGGGGGAAAGTAGCAAGACAGAAAACTCCACTCAAATACCATAGAAAAATCTGTGGACCACCTCCCCACCATTGTCAACAAAGACAAAATGGGGAGTCCAGACTTCCACCCTGGCCAGGCTATAACAAGGAACCCAAGCCCATGCCACCCCCTGCCAGGGAAGTGTCAGAGAATGTGAATGGGAAGCTGGGATTTTCATCCTCACCAAGAGGTGACAGGACCACCCTTCCATGGTGTCAGTGAAAAATCACAAGGAGAGCTTGGACTTTCATCTCCACCTGGTGGTAATGAGGAAGCTCACCCTCTACTTGCTGGAGTGATGTCAGAGGAAGCCTTGTGGAGAGTTGAGACTTTCAACAATGCACCCCCTGAATATCAATGGAGGCCTAATGGAGAACCTGGACTTTAATTCCAGCGTGGAAGTAATGAGGCAGCACCCACCCGTCCCACACCAGAGTGGTATCAGAGAGGGCCTGTAAAACAAAACACTTAAGTAAGATCCTGAGTCCCATAATAAAATACCCCAAATGTCTAGGCTTCACTAAGAAAAAAGACTCATCATACTAAGGACCAGGGTGATCTCCACTTGAATGACAAAAGACTATCAACAGACACCAACAACACGATGGCACAGTTGTTAGAATTATCAAAAAAATTAAAAATAGACCTTTCCGACAGTGACGACCTCCCCACGAGAACATGCCTCTCGCAAAGGATCTCCTTCATCCCTCTCCAGAAGAGGAGAAGAGGAAACACAAGAAGAAGCGCCTGGTGCAGAGCCCCAATTCCTATTTCATGGATGTGAAATGCCCAGGATGCTATAAAATCACCACCGTCTTTAGCCATGCACAAACAGTAGTTTTGTGTGTTGGCTGCTCTACCGTCCTCTGTCAGCCTACAGGAGGAAAAGCAAGGCTTACAGAAGGGTGCTCCTTCAGACAGAAGCAGCACTTAAAGCCCCTGGAATCAAGATGAATGGGAAACCATCCCAATAAACACATTTTGGATAAAAAATAAATAATTAAAATAAAATAAAATAAATAGATATTGTTAAAGAGCTTCAATGAGCAATTACAAATATGCTTGAAACAAATAAAAAAAGAGAAAGTTTCAGCAAAGAAATAGAAATTCTCAGCAAAGAAATGGAAGATATAAAGAAAAAGCAAATGGAGATTTTAGAACTTGAAAAATACAATAACCAAATTCAAAAACTCAGTGGATGGGCTCAATATCAGAACAGAGAAGGCAGAGAAAAGACTCTGTGGACTTGAAAATAGAGCAATAGAAAATACCCAATGTGAATAATAGGCTGAAAAAAAAAAGCCTCACTAACTTCCATGTCATTGGCGTTCCAGAAGAAGAGGGGAAAAAAGGATGGGACTAAGAAAGTATTTGGAGAAAAATACAGCTGAAATTTCCTCTAATTTGGCAAAAGACACAAACCTACAGATTCAAGATGCTAAATGAACTCAAAACATCCATGCCAAGACACATCATAGTCAAACTTTTGAAAACTAAAGACAAATAAAAACAGTCTTGAAAGCAGCATTAGAAAAATGATGTTTCCTATAAGAGAAAAACAATCAGAATGATAGTGAATTTCTCATTAAGGTTGGGAGGAAATGGCACAAGATTTCTTTAAGAGCTAAAAGAAAATAACTTCTGAATCGGAACTCTACCTAGTAAAATATCCTTTA
This sequence comes from Balaenoptera physalus, assembly GCF_965194825.1. NCBI lineage: Eukaryota > Metazoa > Chordata > Mammalia > Artiodactyla > Balaenopteridae > Balaenoptera > Balaenoptera physalus. The sequence goes on from NC_138903.1 coordinate 44,605,028, forward strand.
GATATGATGGAGAAATAAAGACATTCTCAGAGGAAGGAAACTAAGAGAATACATGGCTGGCAGACCTATTTACCTTAAAAGAATGGCAAGGGAAGTTCTCAAAACAGAAAGGAAATTATAAAATAAGGAATCTTGAAACATCAGGAAGGAAGAAAGAACAGCCAAAAGAGCAAAAATATGGGTAAATACAATAAGCTTTCTGTTATGGACTGAGTTGTGTCTCCCCAAAATTCATATGCTGATGTCTTAACCCACAGGACCTCAGAAAGTGACTGTATTGGAGATGGAACCTTTAAAGAGGTGATTAACATAAAATAAGGCCATATGGGTGGACACTGATCCAATGTGACTGGTGATCTTATAAGAAGAGGAGATTAGGACACATAAATGCACACAAAGGAAAGACCATGTGAGTACACAGCAAGGCGATGGTCATCTGCAAGCTAAGCAGAGAGGCCTCAGAGGAAACCAAACCTGAAAAATGCCTTGATTTTGGACTTTTAGCCTCCATAACTGTAAGAAAATAAATTTCTGTTGTTTAAACCACCCAGTTTATGGTATTTTGTTATGGCAACCCTAGTAAACTAATACACTTTCCTTCTCACAAGTTTATAAATTATATTTGATGGTTGAAGAAAAATGATAACACTGATGCTGTGCTCAATGTATAGAGAGGAGATATTTAAGACAATTATGTTATAAATGGAGGAGAGCAAAGGAACATAAAGGGAAGTAATGTCTCTATATTTAACTGTAACTAGAAAAAATATTGACACCAGTAGAATGTGATGTTATACATGCATAGCAGAGGACTAAGATTAATCACTAAAATGCTATACAAAGAGATAAATTAAAAACTAAACTAAAAATGTTCAAGTAACTTACAGAGAGGTAAGAAAAAAAAACAGAGAACTGAGAAACCAAATAACAGAAAACCAGATTTGTTAAAAATAAAATTGTAGGCTTAAGCCCTAACATCAATAATTACATTAAATGCAAATAGTCTAAACACATCAATTCAATGACAGAGATTGACAGAGTGAATTGAAAAAAAAAAACATGTTCTAACTAAATGCTGTCTACAAGAAACTCACTTCAAATATAATGATATACATAGGGTGAAAGTAAAAGTATGGAAAAAGATATACCATGAGAACATTAATAAAAAGAAAGCAGGAGTGGCTAAATTAATTTTATATAAAAGTAGACTTCAGAGCAAAGAAAATAACCGGGAACAAAGAGGAATATTTCATAAAGATAAAAGGGTCAATCCACCAAGAAGACATAAGAATACTAAATGTATATAAACAAACCTACAAAGTACATAATATGTGAAGCAAAAATTGGTAGAGCTGAAAGAAGAAATAGACAAATCCCTCATAGTTGGAGACTTCAACACTCCTCTGTTAGCAATCAATAGAACAACTTTTCAGAACATTAACAAGGATATAGAAGAACTCAACAGGATCTAATTGATGTTTATAAAGCACTTTACCCGAAAACATCAGCATACACATTCTTTTCAAGTGTTCAAATAACATATACCAAAGAGAGCCCATGCCCTGGGTAATAAAGCAAACCTCAGCAAATTTAAAAGAAGTGAAATCATACAGAGTTTGTTCTATGACTGCAATAGAATCAAACTAGAAATCACTAACAGAAAGACAAGTGGTGTTTATTTCAGGGATTCAAGACTGCTTCAATATTGAAAATCAATCAATGTCATCCACCACATTGAGGTTAAAGAATAAAAATCACATGATCATATCTATTGATGGAGAAATACAGTTCACTAAATTCAACACTCTTTTACAACAAGAACTCTTAGCAAACTAAGAATAGAGGGAGACATCCTAAGGTTGATAAAGAACATATACAAAAGACCCACAGGTAATATCTTACTTAATGGTTAAAGACTGAATGTTCTCCTAAGATCTAAAACAAGGCAAGGATTTCTGTTCTCATCATTGCTATTCAACACAGCACTGGAAGTTCTAATCAGTTCAATAAGGAAATAAAAGGCATACAGATAGGAAAGGAAGAAATAAAACTGTCTGTATTTGCAGAGGACGTGATTGTCTATGTATCAAATCCCAAGGAAGCTACAATAAAACTCCTAGAACTAATGAGTAAGTTCAGCAAAGTCACAGGATATGAGATCAACTACAAAAGTCAATTTTATTCCTATATACTAGCAATGAACATGTAGAAACCAAAATTCAAAATACAAAACCATTTATAATATCATTCAAAAAATAAAAATTAAACACTTAGGTGTAAATCTAACAAAACTTGTATAAGATATGTATGTTGAAATTACAAAATGCTGATGAAAGACTTAAAAAAACAAGATTTAAATGGAGATATATACCGTGTTCATGGATTGGAAGATTCAACATAGTAAGGATGACAGTTCTCCCCAGAGTGTTATATAGGTTTTTTTTTTTAAAACATTAAATAAGCTTTATTTTCCATCCACTCCCCCCTCCCCACAGTAAGCATATGTGTGAGGTTACTCCATTTTTAACAACTCCAGGGGACTGTTATATAGGTTTAATGCAACCCCATCAAAATCCCAACAAGATTGTTTGTAGACATTAGACAAATTTGTTATAAAATTTACATGGAAATGAACAGGCTCTAGAATAGTTTTTAAAACTTTGTTTTTAATATCCCGAGACTGGAAACAACCACAACGTCCTACACAGGTGAATGGGTAAGCTATAGTAATATTAATATCATGGAATACTATTCAGCAATGAAAATGAATGATCTACTGATACATTCAACAACTTGGATGGATCTCAAAGGAATTATGTTGAGTGAAAAAAGCGAATCTCAAAAAGTCACATACTGTATGATTCCATTTATTTGACATTCTCAAATCACAAAATTATAGAGATGGAAAACAGTTCAATGGTTAACTGAGTTAAGGATAACAGGGGTAAGGGGGTGTTTCGAGTATAAAGGAGTAGCATGATGAACACCCTATGGTGATGGTATTGTTCTATATCTTGATTGCAGTGATTATTGCAGGAATACACACATATGATAAAATGACATTAAACTATCCACACACATTGTACCAATGTCAATTTCCTATTTTGATATTATACTATAATGAAGATATAATCATTGGGAGAAACTGGGTGAAGGGTACATGGGACCACTCTGTACTATCTTTGCAATTTCCTGTGAATCTGTAATTATTTCAAAATAAGTTAAACAAATTTTGAAGAAAATGACTGTGTCTAAGTTGAAGACATTGAAAATGACCATTTCAGTAGTAAGGGAGATGTTGAAGGTAGAGAAGAGAGAAAAGATAATGGAGCAAGGTTCTTGAGGAAACAGAATGTGAGATAAAGAGCACAGATGAAGAAATAAACCTTGGTTAGAAGGAGACACCTCTTTTTCTCTGAGGCATGAGGGATGAGGTTAGGGTAGTTGCAGGTGAAGATAAGTTTCTAGGTAGAGGAATAAAGTTGAGAGTTTCTGTCCTGATGATGTCTGCTTTCTTAGTGAAATAGGAGGCAAGTTCATCTACTGAATGTATTGGGAGATATGGTGGGTAGGGGACTTGAAGTGCTTGGTGAAAGTTTCAAATAGCCACTGAGGGTATTGAAAAGGGAATCTGATTAGGGTCACATAGGAAGATTTTCTGATCATTTGAAGATCAGGCAAAGGTTGGAGATCAAGATTTTATAGTGGTAGTAATCCACACGCTTGTGTGATTTTTCTCCAGTCATACTCAGCCTAAGATAGGTGAAAAAAGGGCAGGTGCGTTGTTAGGGTACAGTGGAGGGACAAGATGGAAAGGGAGTAGCAGAGAGAGGACAGTAAAGAGGCAAAGTTATTGCTCAGGGGTTCTATGCTGGTTGAAGAATGTAACTTAAAGTCTCAATAAGACTGAAGAATTGATATCCTAGGAGTAAGGGAGTGAGAGAGTTAGAAGCATAGGAAAGCATGGTCGGATAATAGGATATTCAAGTTCAAGTTTTAGAAATGGAGCAGTTCCAAGTGCCAACAAAGTCTAAGGTAGGGTTGCAACTGAAGCAGAAAAGAGAAGGTCACCAGAATTAAAGAGAGAAAGAAGAACTGTGAGACCACATGGACGAATGGGTTAGTGACCACTGAAGTCCCCTGAGAATGGCAGTGAACCTTGTGTGAGAGAGGGAGAGATTAAGGGTAGGTTTCCAAGTCTTCAATAAATGTGGAAGAATGACCAGGAGGTTTTTACATGGTATTGATCACCTACTGAAAATACGAACCTCAAAAAAGGATATTTACATGAGGAGTAATTCTTTGGAAGCAGCAGTGGAGAATTAGAAAGATACTTGATACTGTCTCCTGACTGTGGCACACTTAAAAGGACTTAAGGAGAAGTGGTGTTCTTAGATGAGATTCATTCATGCATTTGTTCATTCATTCATTTGATAAATTACTACAGATCAGGGACCGTATACCCCGGTCTGCCTGGGGGCAGTCCAGGTTTATGCATATTTCACTGACATAATTGTTAAAAATGACCCCTGTCACTCTCAAAATGTTCCAGTTTGGATGATAAACTATATGGTCATTCTAGTTACAGAGTACTTATGGCCTGGTTAAGAAGAAAGATTTTTGTGCCTCTTTATTCTGTTTTCCTTCACATCTGATATCCTATCACTTGCATGTTTGGGGATGCTCATTCACCCTGTTGGGAATCATGAAATTCTACTATCATCCAGCCTCATTTCTCCAACTGTTGAAAAAAAAATATCAGGAGAAACTGTCTGGCACACAGATATGCCCTGCTTGTAGCATTTCCCTGAGTTAATAATCCCATAAATAGGGAAAATGAAGTTAGCCTGCCATGGGTAACACTTGGTGAGGTCTGCTTTGGTTTTTTTTTTTTAACTATGTTTTTAAACTAGTCCATTAACAATACATTTAGAAATATGGATCTGAATTAACACGAAACACACTGGTCAATAGTTTGCAGAATCCTTCTTTTTCCATTTTTTGAAAGTCAAAATTATATTTCTCCCAGACTTCATTCCTACTCATTGCCCCCTCCCCTGAAAAAACCCCTTTAGTTTCCCCTCTTTCTGACTTTGTGATATATTTAATGTTTGCAACCCACGATTTGACACTTAGTTGATCTTAAATAATTTCCATATTTTGCTTTCTTGCCTTGGGGACTTTGCACATGCTATTTCCTTTGCCAGGAATATCCTTCCATCCCCTTCCCTCTCTTTTGCCTTGTTAATTTCTGCTTGTCCTTCAGTCTTTACCTTAGCCATCACCACCTCTTAGAAATATTTTCAGCCTCCAGGAAGCATAAAAGTGTCCCCTCCTCTATGTTCCTGTAGCAATGTTTCACTCCATGATAACCCATATCCCATGACTGTAACTGTGTGTTTACTTGTCTGTGTCTCTCACCAGATTACAAGCTCCATGAAGCCAGAGACTTTGTTTTGCTCATCACTGTATCCCTAGCACCTTGTACAGTGCTTGTCACACAGCAGACACCCAATAAATATATGTTGAATGACTGAAAAGCCAAACTTTCTAAACCAAGTCATTTAAGATGCTGTTTTGCAGCTATGAATATACAACGGGGATCATGGAGCAGAATATTTTAAATGAGGACTGATCTGGAAAACCCAGGCCTTTGGTAGCCAGATTCACTTGCTAGAGCTGTTTTCCCCACCCACATGGAGATCTCCTTTGAGAGAGCAAATTAAGTATTATGTCTCACCTACATCTCTCACAGCCTTACACAGTATGGAACACATACAAGCATCTTAAAAACTACTTTTCAATTTATAGATGATGCTAGAGTTTCATTTTGACTGCATATTATTTGATGCTGTTTCCATTTAATTAATTCAGAAAATGAGATGAAAAGCCCATTTCTCTCTCGCTATGATGGCCCAACCTTTCTCACAGGCATTTTTCTCTTTTGTTTACACCTATTTCAGGATCTATCCACTTCCTGATTCCTGGAGATGAGTTTGGTGGTGGGAGATTGCATTTGGTTCTAGTGTCTCTTTGTCCCAATTCTCCTCAATCCTAGACCCACACAGATGGCACCAGTGACCAATTGTATGTGGATGAGCACTGGTTCCTGGCTTAAAAGCCCAGATCTCACAGTAATTCACAAGGCAAATGCCTTTCCCTTCTGAAACACAGTGTCTTTATCTGTCAAGGGGAGGATTCAATTAGCTGATTTCTTAGTTCTAAAATTTATCTGATTCTCTCCTTTGTAGCTTTATTTCTAACCCCACAATAGGCAGCCATCCCTGGGGCCTCCAACTTACATCAAATTCTGTCATGCCTCAGATTTGAATCATAGCAAATAGATCCCTGGGAAGCAACCCAATGTATGAATTATTAATGTTACCACCACACAGTCTCTGTGTGAATATTTACTTATATCACTGGGTATCTAATCCTGACAACAAATCATCATTTGAATGGTTTACTGATGTTTTCTCTTCCCCTCAGTGATTTGGCACGTGTCTTTCTTTCACCTTGAGGATTGTATAATTCTTTCTTCCCCTGCGAGACTCTGACATTGAACAGCAAAGAAAATGTCAACATCTGAATCCCACCTTTAATGTTTGTTTTCTATTCTTTTACAGATTGTTGCATCTTTCCCTCTATTCTCTATCTTCCTCTACCCCCGACCCCGTCAAGTCATTCCCACATCCAGGAGATTGTCTTTTGCCTTCCTGGAAGGAAGCTCCAAGCGGCTGTAGCCACGGTTCTGCTCAATGAGGTTCTTAATATGCTCACTGATCTGGTTATTTCCCAGAGGGAAAAAAAAAAACTTCCAGATATATTGGCTCTGTGCTATGGGGCTTGATCAGCAGCTGTTGCATCCTTCACCTTCTCTCTGGTCTTAGCTATCCAGTATTCCACTTACTCTCACGCTTCTCCATGAGCCTCTTATCTCCCTTCCCCCTCCCCCTTCCTCTCCCCCTTTCCTTTCACACAACACTTGCTGCAGGCTTGGTTTCAGCCAACACTTTTTTCTGCCTACAGGTTGGAGAAGCACTTTATTTCCTCAGAAATCCTCGGAGCTAACCTCCATTCATCACCTCTACTGGGGGTGGGTGCCACAACATTGGTTTAATTCAAGATGTAATAAAGTCAAGCTGCAGAAGACACTTAGAATGGTAATTCTCAGGCTTGTTACAAACCACTCTCTGTACTGCCTTGCAGAATGGAAACTTGGGGGGCAGTGATCAAGTATATGGGCCATTTCTTATTCATGGTAGGATTGGGGAGTGCCCACTTCAATTAGTGTATGCCTTTCTGTAAGCCGGGGTATCCTAGTCAGCTTAGTCAGGATCTGGCATGATGAACTCAATTCCGAATGTGTGGGGGAACCTGAGTTGAATGTCATTGACTGGCATGCAGCGTGTGATTGGTGTATCAGATGGAAGTGCCTTTAGGAGGCACAGTCGGGAGCAGCCCCTCCTGTCTGCTCTACTTGGCTATCTATTAAAACCAACTAACAAACATTACTGAAACTCATTTACCAAAGTGACCTGACAAATGTTTATGACATACAGTCAGCTACTTTGTCAAAAACCACGACAACAGAAGTGAAAGGTAAGTTGGATAGTGAGGGGGTCAGGGAAGACATTAATTTTGACAACCTATATGAGGGCAAATCAACAGGCTCGTTGCTGGAAGGACAGTGAGTTCTCACGGGGCTTGCTTTGGTCTAGAACTTTCTTTCACTCCTTACCTTGGGTCCCTGCAGTTCAGAACTAGAAAATGTCATGCTTCCCCTCAAACTTCCTTAAAGGGGACACCCCCATCATGAGTTAACTCTGACATTTCTCTTTGGCATGGTACATCCTGGGCAGAAAATAGGGCAAACTGAGGAGAAATTTAAGGATCCAGCACCAATCATTGTGCATTTCTCTAGGATGAGGTTGAGGGGGTTCATCATGGAGTATCTCTAGAAAGATTGACTATACCCTTGTTAGACTCAGCGACAAGGGTGAGGGAGAGGTTTGTGGCCCCTGTGCCCCTTGGCTGCCACCCACCACCTCTCTGACCTTGGAGTAAAGCAGGGGAAGAAAAGAGGTAGTAAGAAATGCTGGTTTCCCCTGCTGACTCCAGATCTCTTTTCCTATTCTCTATCATACCTACCCCAGTCACTCACCATTACGGGAAGAATTTGCGCTAATGGTCTGGTAGAATTGGGAAGGCAAATTACTCCTCCTAGCTAATGAGGCCTAACATAGTGGAAGCAGCCTAGTATATATGGTTTGAGAGACAGATGACTTGTGTTTGATTTCTGGCTCTATCATTTTTTGCTATATGATCTAGAGCAAATTGCTTCATTTCCTTGTGTTTCAATTTCATTCTCTGTAAAATAACATGGTAATATTAGTACCTACCTCATTGGGGTGTTGAGAGGATTAAATAGCTCAATAAATGTAACACCCTAAGAAACATGTTTTGTAATTAATAAGGTCTATATGAGAGTTTGCTCCCAGTATTCACGGAAGAATCACTGAAACTGAAGTTAAACTGATCTTCACCATTTATAAATCACTTCACTTTCCTGTCCCCAGTGTTATTACTATAAAATGGTAGGAAAAACTCATCTCTTCTGATTCTTTTGGGTACTAAATGAAATAATATACATCAAATATATGGCACGTAAGAGGCACCTGGGTATTCTTTTTTTATTCCCCCATCTTTTATTTCTTATAAAGAACCAATGCTTTAAGCCCTGGCAAATCCCATACCCTTAAGCCTCAAGATCCTTTCCCTAACTTGCTTTCACTAAGAATTCTAAAATCAAGTGATCTCTGCCAACTCTATTCCATTTCCATTATTTATTTAGGTAATGGTATTATTACTGCCATTTATTACGCATTCACTTATTGAAATGGCACTGCAGTGGCTGCTGAATGAGGCTATGCCACCGTCTATGAGAAATGTTTTCTAACACCCTCCCCTTGCCCACCCCACCCTCCAGTGAGTTCTTTTCTCTGTGCTCCCACAGTACCCTATGCATGATTTTACCTCTATTACAGTTTGTTGAATGAGTGAGCGAAGAAAGACAAAAAGACAAAAAGAAGCTTATCTCAGGTTCCAGAATATGCAGACATCACCCTGCCACTAATGACTAATGGAAGTGATGATCAAGCCACACTCCCTTGCCTAATTTCATCCATAAACATGATTCATGTTTGTTTCTGTTTGATTTTCAAGGTGAAATTGTGGATTAAGTTGGAAGCCGATTCTTATTAAATAGACATTTATGATACCCATTCCTTGCCAAGCACTATGCTATTAGGCACACTGGAACTATAAAGATAAATAAGACATGGTTGTTCCCTTCAATCAGCTCAGAATCAAGCTAGGGAGCTGAGAGAAACATGTGAAGAGAAGCCTAAGGACACCAGCCAGTGGAATAGTATGGGGAAAAGTGTGGTCTTAGGGATCACATAGCCTAGATGGGAACACTGTCTCCTCCACTTATTAGCCATGAACAAATAACTTAGCCTTCCTGAGCCTCAGTTTCCTCATTTATAAAATGAGGCTGTTAATCAAAGTACTTAGCTCTGGGCTTCTTGGGAGGATTAAATGAGATCATGCATTTAACTGCTTAGCATGATACCTGAGCACACACTAGGCACTCAGTAAGTGTTAGCCACTAGTAGTAATGTCAGAAGTTTGATGAAGACACTGAGAATTCCAGAGTCGAGAGACAAAGAGATCAATGTGGGCTGGAGACCAAGTCACTGAGGCTCCATTTTGCAAGGTAGAATTTCATTTAGACTTTGATTAAGAGAGGTGTTAAGAAAGGGGAAAGGACATTTCAAACAAGGGATACAGTGTGTGCAAAGGTGTCCTGGGGAAAGGTACATTTGAGGACCAGTGGATATAGTACTCCGAAGAAGGCAGTTCATGCAAGGGAGAATTGGGCAATAAGGGAAGGGAAAAAAGACTCTAGGAAAAAAGTACATTCAGACTATGCTCAAATCCTGGATTCACCACTTCTAGCTGTAAGATTTTAGACTAGTTACTTAATCTCTTTGTATTCCAGTTTCCTCATCTTTAAAATTCACTTTCCCGGGCTTTCTTCGATCTTTCCCCTGTCCCACTCAGTCTTCCTAGAAGGCATTGCTTTAAGGATTTTATGTGAAATAGCCCACTTAATCTTCACCATGACCTAATCATGAAGGTGCTATTATTATATATTTTTTGTAAGCAAAGAAACGGAGACAGAGAGCTTAAGTAACTTAATGAATATCACACAGATAGTAAGTGGTATGGATGCAAGTTGAATTCAAGTCTTTTTAAAAAAATTTGAGAGCTAAGGGGAAAGAAAGCAGCATGCCAGTATATTGAAAGAAATAAGTTGACAAATCATGGCTGTCTGATCTTAAGTTTAGGCATACTTTGTCTTGGCTGATACAACTAACTAATTACCCTACCCCTTAGGTAAATAATAATAATAGCTACCCTTTATTGAACATCAAAGTCCTGTAAGTTAGGCACTGCATTAAGTCCTTTATAAACACATTTTCTTGTCACAGAAACCCTAGGAAGTAGGTACTGTTAGTCTCCCCATTTTACAGAGGAGGAAACGGGCACACAGAGGTTAACTCATTTGCCCAAGGCTCACATGGCAGAACTGAAATTTGAATTGAAGCAGCCTGGTTCCAGATACTGCTAACTGAGTCATAAGGCAGGATAGTTAATAACAGAGGAGTTGGGTTTTGGGGATACCTTTGAAAAAACAAAACAAAAACAATTACGAAAGATGATGAAGTTGGTTTCTTATTCTATATGATTGTTCTGGTTTCCTAGTCCATTTCCCTTTCCTGATTACACATCGGACATTCCCTTGTCCATATATCTGGGAGCATTTTAATATGTGTCTCGTGTCAGAACAGGCTTATAGGTGACTAGCATGTGGATGGGGGTTAGCTCTACAGGAGATTAGAAGCTACCAAGAATCAATTCACAGTACCAATGCAGGCCCCTGCCTGGCACTTTTTTCATACCCACACATTAGGACCATTGTAAATGGGCCTGGTAGGTTGAAGGCCTTGAATGGCATATATTGTGGTGTTTCGTTCTTTCCCTAGTGTAACTGCCTGTCAGCTCTGTAAAGACAGCCTGGCAATGCTCAGTTGATGTCTTATCTTTACACGAATGAAGGAAAAGACATCCACTGCCTTTCCTCTTGTTGTTGAAATAATTAGGAAGAATAGTTAGGGGTAGTTTGAGGTCATATTCACCCAAGAACCTCAAAGTGTGGCTATTTGCATTCCATAGTTATTATTCTGTTATATTCTGTTTAAGAAGCTTGAAAGGACACACAACTCATGGAAGAGCAAATAAACAAAGAAAATCTTAGGTCTGTTAAGAAGTAACCTCAGGAAAAATGAAAACTTTCTTTTAGCACATTTTGTATTTTGTCTTTGATGTTTGAACTATACTCAGGGCCCCATGATACTGATTAGATGAATCCTACAGTCCCTTCTCTCAATGATATGAATTATGAACCTTGCTATAGAGTTGTGAATTGGTTCCATCATTTGTTTCCAGCAATGATGTTAGTTATGAAGTCCAATATCCTTTGTATCCATTGAGAAGAAGCTATAGCTCTCTTAACTATATTAAGAAATACATCTCTAGTCTATTTCTGTAATATACTAATTTGACCATATGTGGAAAAAAACAGTATTCTTGTTCAACTGAGAACACTCAGAGATTATTTCTGTAGTAATAATTACAGCTCCATTCCTCTCTCCCCACGACTTCCAGTATTTCTGGAAAAAGGGGAGAAAAAGGACAAGGGAGCACTGGTCCCAGCAGAAGCAAAGAGGATGCTTCAGAAGCATTTCCCTAAATGGGGCTCACTCCATGTGTTTTGGCAACTACTGAGTCTCTCCTAGAGACAAGAGGGAAATATAGTCACTTGCCTCAAGGAATTTACACTGTATAGTAGTTAGGAAGATCAGACTAATCCCTATGAGAACAACTTTTAAGTCAGTGTTAGGTAATTCTGGGAGGAAGACAATATAAGCTGAGAAATTCTTCATACCCAAACTTGACTCTCTGAGAGACCTCAAGATATTTCCCTCATTAATAGAATCTAAGTTCAAGAGAATCTCCAAGAACTGGTAAATCTTCAGACATTTCCTCCTCACACAAATTGTTTCAGATGGCTTCCCACTAATTTTCCAGTGATCTTCATTTTTCAGTGGTCTTTCAGATTGTGTTATTGTATAGTATAGACAGGTTTGGTTAGGTGCCTGGAATAACCCAATGTTTTCAACAAATATTTGTTGAGTACCAACTACATATCAGGTGCTGTTTTAGGAGTTGGGGATATAGCAGTGAAAGAAAAAAAACAGATCAAAATCTCTGCTCTCATGAAACTCATATTTCACTGGGACTGTGTGAATAATCCTCACCATCACCTATAGCAACACTTTATGCAAGGGTTCACACCACAGATATTTGCTCAAAGAGGAGACATTTGAGCATAGACCTGAATAATGCAAGAGAGTGAGTTGGGGGAAGAGTTTTACAGGTATGAGAACAGCAAGTGACAAAGCTCCCGCATGGGAGTGTTCAAGGAACAGGTTCGTAGAACAGAAAGGGGGCTAATATGGCTGGAATGCAAGGGATCAAGGAGATTGGATTCAAATTTCTCTTGAGCACCCACTGTTATGTTTCTCACTGTGCTAAACATCAGTGATACAATGGAAAGTAAAACAAATACAATCCCTGCCCCCCCACCCCCGGAGCTTACAGTCTAATGGGGGAGACAGACATCAATTAAATAATCACTCAGGCAAATCTAAAGGTCCAACTTTGAAAGTGCTGGGAAGGAAAACTTCCACGTGCTGTGAGAGAATAATTATGAGGGCCTAATTGAGACTGGGGAATTGCTATGTAGTAGAGATCTGAAGAATGAATAAAAGCTAAGTAGGTGAAGAATGAAGAAAAAGAAGAACACTTTAGGCTGAAGGAATGTGTTCAAAGACCCCATGGCAGTTGAGGCATTGAAAGGAGAAAAGTCTGAAAGAAAGCTAGTGTGACTGAGTGTAGAGAGTAGGGGGTGTATACTTTGAGGTGTGGTTGGAGATATAGCAGGGGACAAACCATGGAAGGCCATGTTAAGAAGTTTTGTTTTCTAAAAGTAGTGGGGAAACACTGAGTAGTTTAAAACATGTGTATCATGATCAGATTGGCTTTCTGTAAAGGTCACTCTGACTGCAGTGTGGAGTGGATTGGTTGAAGGTGGCAAGTATGAACGTGGGAGGATACTGAGGTAGTCAGATGAAAGATGTTGGTGGCTTGGACTATGGAGGCAGCAGTGGAGGTTTGTATGGCAGGAGAGAAGTGGGTGAATATGTTCAGAATATGTTTGTGGGGTTGAGCTTACAGGATTCGCCGAATGAAGTGGGAATGAAGAAATAGGATGTATCAAGGAAAATTTCCTAGGTTTTTCACCTGGTACAGATAGATGGGTGGTGGTATTATTTATTGAGTTTAGGAATACAGGAAAAAGATAGGCCATAATGTGGAGGGGAATGTAATGATTTCCATACACATATATGCAGAATTGTGTATTGCCCGTGTTCAATTTGGTTGAGAGTACTAACGGGAGATCATATAAATTCTGTATACTACTTCTATTACTTGCTGTAATAAGGTCTGAGGATCTAATGTATAACATGGTGACTATATTTGATATATATTTAACTACTGTATAACTGAAACTTGCTAAAAGAGTAGAACTTAAATGTTCTCATTTAAAAAAGGTAAATATGTAAGGTGATGAAGGGAATCCTTTTACAATGTAAATGTACATAAAATCATCATGTTGTACACTTTAAATATCTTACAATTTTGTTAATTATTCCTAAATAAATCTGGGGAAAAAGACTAAAGTACTGAAATTCAAAACCCATTATCAGAGAAAATAGTCTAAAATATTTCTTGAATTATATAGTAATGAAAAAAAGAAGGAAAATCTTATAATTGATTTAGTTATGGAAACTTTTGTGATGCAAAAGAAAAGAAAGTTATACTCTTAAATGAGAAAACAATAAAATTGAATATGAAATTATTTTACGTATTTGGAATGTTAGTGCTTGAGGAAAATCAGGTTTAATTATAGGAGGATGAAGAGGTAGGTTGAGAGTTTTGTGGAAATTCTAAGAGGACTTCTGAAAAGTTTCAAGTGCATTAGAGCCTGATGATGCTAGTTATACATTATGTTTAATTTCACTTCAAAACTTATTCAAAAGTTATCCTGGTGCAGGTGTATTTTAACACTATACTTATGTGTATCGATTATGATTAAGGTTTCTTTATTTTTCAGTTTGAAATTCTCCTTTGGTCACAAAGGCAGCAAATGCATACAGTTTTTTATTCAGGAGGTTATAAAATTTCTTTAATCTAGAAAGTACAATTATTTGTATCTTATCTCAGATTCTTTCTATCTGCTTATGGTCCTTCTCTGTGTTTATCTCTTTCTGACTACTTTTGGGCAGTATCATGTACTCTTGGTTTTACAGTCCCACAGCAAAGTGTCTCTTAGAAGTAATTAACCAACCAGACTCAGAATTCAGATCCATCCCCCACCTTCTGTCCTGCCTTCACACTTACTAGCTTCTCTCATCTAGTATGACCTTCAGCCAACAGACTGGGACACTTAGGACCTTCCTTTGAGGCTAGAACGAGCTGAGGGACCTATTCCATAACGTGGTGTTAACATTCTTTCTTAATGCATCCTGATCCCCCTAAAAGTCAGCCTCAGGGAGTTAAAGGATGGGAAGTCACGAGCAAAAGCAGAAAGGGAAGAATCTTGGGGGTGGAGGTGGCTCCCTGATGTTGATATAGAGATGCCCATAAGGGAATTTAGATCAGTTCAGGAGTCAGACACAGTTTGTACAAGTGAAATTACAGACATCACTCACAAATGGATCCTGCTCTTACAACCATTTAAAAATTTTGTACACTGCCATTTTCAATTTAGTTGCTAAAATTTAGGTTCTGTGAGAGCAGAGACTTTGTTTTGTTCACTGCTATCTCCCCAGAACTTAAAACAAGGCATGGTATGGTGTAGTAACCCAATAAGTATATTTTAAGTAAGTCAATGAATGAATTTCACTTCTTATTTAAAACCAGAGCTTTCTCTTACAGCTTTCCTGATGACTCAAAAAATGAGGCCCTTTCTGTACAATTCTTAATATTGTAGTTTCCTCAGGTGCTGTCTACAGAATCAACTAGAGCAAAGCCCCTTCCCTATATACCCGCCCCTGAAGTAACTGGTCCTGTTTTAAAGCTTTCATCATTAATTTCAAAACCCACATTTTCTCCAACAGCTCTCATCTCTCAGTGTCCTCCTTACCAGTCTTTCTAGGTGTCACTGAGGCAAGGTTTCTTACTTCTACAGACCTTGGTTTTCACACACAGTATTTGCCTGAACCAGAACACATTTACATATTAATTTCATTTTGTAATTCTAGTATAAGATAAAAAGGAGACTATTTTCAAACCACAGTTGATTGAATAAGAAGTAGGGCACTTTTTGCTGTCGAGTCCATTTTCTTGCACCATCAACTCATGCACAGTCCACCACCCACACTACCAAGGTAGGAGAAGGGAACTTACTAATCACATCCCTTTGTGCATTTCTTTGGCTGTTTCTTTCAACAAGTAGGATTTAGCAAAGCTTTTTTCAAAGCCACAGATTTGGGGCTGATGATTTGTCTTGAAATTGTTAAAGCATTTCTTCTCTCATTCTGCTGTTTCATAATAACCTCGGTCTTATTTTGAATGTTGAACTTGGCTTTGATTTAGTTTATTTCTAATTTGGAGGTGAGCAATAAATAGCATTTGTGTGTCGTTGAAGCAGAAATATTTATAATCAAGCTGTGAATGTCTGTTTATGTTACATTTATACACACTGAAGAGAAGACTGTCACCAAAGTTGCTGGTTGACTGAATCTGAATAAGTTGATGCACATTTAATCAACAGATTGGATGGAAATGGATTGTCACCTGCTAATTGAATGGAATAACAGAGGAGGAAAGATTTAAAACTTACCTTTACTTTGCCAAAGGCGTAAATCTGAAGAAAGCTTTTTAAAAAATGTATTTTTTTAAAAAGCTGAAATAGCAATTTTCAACTCATTGCTTTTGTGGCAAGTGACATGAAAATGCATTTTTTTGTCCAATTCCTCTACATTGTTTTGCTGCTGTAAAGCTTCTGGGTGCCAACTGGGATGTCTTCTTGCCAAGGGAAGGAAGGGTTCTTGTCTGATAGAGAATATCAGTTGGTCAACTATCATTTTGATCTGCTTATTTGGAAAGTTGAAGTTTACCTGCATTATCTGCATATCTCTTGCCAAACAAAGAAATTCAGCAAAAGGAAGGTGAGGATTGAGAGGGACAAGTGTTCTGTTAAGATACTTAAAGGTCTGCTTGAGACTTTTCTCCCAATAGCAGGGTTTCAACTATTTCTATAAAAGTCCAGCCATTCTCTACTCAAGACCCCAAACCTTCCAGCCTCTTTTAGCTACATGATGTGTTTTTTTCCTATATTATTGAATTTATTCCTTGCTTTACTCCATTCTATTCCAAATCTCCAAATAGTTGGGAGTGCCTTTTATTCAACCTCTAACATTGGACTGGACTCATGAGTCAGGAAGATACTTTACCAATACTGCACTGACTAGGTAAAAAACATGCATTTCTCACTTGTGCAGTCAACAGAGAGTCAGCAAAGGGATTGTGTGGGCAGTCATCTATCAAGTTGAGCACTCAAGCCTCTGGCCAACGCTACGCCCAAATCATCCCAGTATGCTCCTACTTTAAAATTCTTAAAATGTTTATTTTTTCTAATTACAAAGGCAATTACTGATCTTTATAAGAGAAAAAACGGTTGGAAAATACAAAATAAACAAAAACCAAAAATCACAAAGGAGATATGCAACTTTGGCTTAGCATATTATCTTACTTTTGGTTTTTCATGGATGTTAGGACTTATTTCAGTTACTGCTGAAAAACTTAGTGGCTTACAACAACAATGGTTTATTACATTTCATTATTCTGTGTGTTGACTTGGCAGTTCTGTTTCATGTGCTGGGATGACTAGAAGGTCCAAAATGGTCTCATTCACATTACTAACTGTTGGCTGGGAACTCAACTGGACTGTCGGCTGAGGGCTTGGTTTTCCTTCACTCAGTCCTCTTTACAAGACTGCTTGGGCTTCCCCACAGCCAGACAGCTGGGTTCAAGAAGGAGAGTACTAAGTGGTGAAAACAGAAACTTCAGATCCCTTAAGACCCGACTTCAGAAGTTACAAAGCATTATTTCTGCTGCTTACTATTGATGAAAATGAGTCATAGTGCCAGCCCAGAATCAATGTGGGATGGGGACTATACAAGGGTGTGAACACTGGGAAGTATGGTTCATTGGGGATCATCTTTGGAAACTAGCCACCACAAAGCACGTCCTATCCCCTGATTCCAATAGTCTTTGCTTCTCTTCAGCTACAACTGGGCAGATTTGTGGGAATGGGGATGATGGTGGTGGTGGTATGTATGGGAGTGAGGTTGAGAGGATCAGTTGGATGTGCAACTGAGCTCCCCGACATTAAATGATTCCTAATTTATGGTTTTGCCCTATTTCTAAGTAGCTGACCATTTAGAAAGTTGATGAAAATTAAGGTCTCAGCTTAAATATCACTTCTTCAAAGAATTCCTGGGGAATTCCCCCAGTTATTCTCTACTTTTATGTCATCATAGTTTTCATAATTTTTAATTTATATTTCTTTTATATAAATCCACGTGATTATTTGTTTTATGGTGTTTTGTTCACAATCTCATGTATCACATGAAGGCAGGCACTTAATCTGTCTTGTTCAGACCAGCACCTGGCACAGATTCTGGTAGAAAGTAGGTGTTTGCTGAATATTTGTTGAATAAATGGGTGACTGAAAGGGAACCTTGATGTCTGTCCTCATCACTCATTCACTCACACACATGCAACAACAGTAATCTGGTCCTGGTTTATAAATAGGAAGGTCTTAATAACTATCTTCCCCAAATCTGTGGGAGATAAGAAAGTGATACTGGGAAATTTCAATCAAACTAAATCCTGTTATGACATCTGTTTTCTATGAGAGAGGGCTATTTCCAGGTTATTGGAAACCTCAACTTTATTCCCAAGCTTTGTCCCTCTATTTCCAATGGCTCTGAATTGCTACCTGGATGTGCCATGTTTACATTTAATACAACAAGTCCTATTTCAGCATTTTTTGCTTCAAGCCTATTAGCCTTCCATTCTCTGCCATTGATACCAGCATTTCCAAATATCTTTGCTGCTTTGTTTGTCTTCTCTTTTCCATACCCAGTCAAAGCCTATTGTCTCGTCTAGTTTATATTCCTATGGCTGCTATCATAGGCTGGGTCTCTGTTATTTTATATATATGGACATTCATTATATATATATGGACATTCACTATATATATATGTATATAATTCATATATATATATATAATTCATTCTTTAAATTCAACATTCATTGAGCATCTACTATGTACCAGACACTGAAGATAAAACAATGTTTATGACTCAGTTTGTCTTTGAGGAATTACCAGTCTCATTAGGGCATATAATGATCGTTATTGGAATCTGTTAGTGCCATTAGAGGTACTGTTTTGAAATACAGGGAAAAGCAACAAACTGTGTCTGGCAGATTGGGACATGCGGAAAAGGCAGGAGTGGAGAGGTGGCAGGAGTGGAGAGGTTGCAGGAAGGGGAATCAGATAGAAGAAAGGAAACTACATTTGAACTGAGTCTTGAAGGAAGAGAAGTTCAACCAGTGACCAGGGAGAAGAAATGTGTGAAAAAAGAGGGTGCAAAGCACATGTAAAGGCATGAGGGTATGAAGAATCAAGACATTAAATATGGCTGGAACACAGAGTGTGCAGGAAGGAGAGGAGAAAGATGAAGCTGAAAGTCAAAGAAGGGCCATAATTCTATAAGAGCCATGTATAATGAACTATGTAGTTTTGTATTTGAATTGAAGGATTTTAAGCAGGGCAATAATATGGTAAGATTTACATTTTAGGAAGTTCACTCTTATGGCCTGTGTGGAGAATGGATTAGAGATGGTAAGAGTGGAGAAAGATTTATCCAGACAAGCAATGATGAGGATCTGAAGGATCTGAAGTAAAGTAGTGGTATGGAAGTTGAGAAAAGAGGACACAGTGGAAGAGGGACAAGGAGGAAAAGACTGGAACAGAGAGACTAGGTAATATGAGGACTGAACTAAGATTTGTCAGTTTGGTGGATTTAGCAAAAGTGATATCATGCAGTGGTAGAGACTAAAACCAGATTCCAGTGTGGGAAGTGAAGAAGTAGAGACAGGGTAGACAAACATTTATAGGCACATGGAATAAAGAGTATGAACTAGGATTACAGGGAACAGTGGGTGAAATTGGCTCTTTTGTTGGCTTGATATTGTTTTTTAGTACATGAAACTTTAGGGTATGTATTCACTGAGAGGAAAAAGTCCACAGAAATAGAGAGGTTGACTTTACTGGAGAAAGACAAGGGATAAGTTGTTGGAAAAGGACCCCAAGGAGGTGGAAGGAAATGGGTAGAATGGAGCCCAAGAGGAGAGTGGTATGGATATGTTTCACTCCCAGGCTGTAGTAGTAATAAGGTGATCCTGGAATCAGACAGCCCTAGGTTCAAATCCCAAATGCCACTTGCTATCTGGGAGAACTTGCTATCTGGGAGAACTGAACCACTCCAGGCCTCATTTTCTCGGTTACTAATTGAGGATAACTAAACCTTTCTCACAGTGTAGTTGTAAGGATTACGTGAGACAGTAAGTGCTCAATATGGTAGCTACTATTGCTAAGGAAGATAGGATAGGGACAAGCTAGAGATAAATTTAGTTTTTTTTTTTTTTTAGAGATAAATTTAGCAGTAGAGAGTCAAGAATGGAAGGTATTCCTACCTAAGTCCTTTAACTTCCTCTCAATAAAGGTCAGTTGCTGAAAGTACAAGGAATGGGGGCAGTTAAGGGGCTGAATAAAAGTGTTAAAAACCTTGGAACATGATGAGAAGAAGGAGAGAGGGAAGTGTTGAGGAACAAGATTGCTGAACAGCATCAAGAGCCCTGACTTATTTCCTGTCCTTCAGTCTCTTGGCCTCAAATCCATCTTGCACAGGCACTTGATTAATATTCTCAAAAGGACACATTCATCATGTCACTCCTATATATGTCTGCTAAATAAAGTCCACGCTTCTCTGTTTGGCATTTGAGGCCATCTGCATTCAGATCTCTTCCTACTATGCCAGCTTCTGCAAATCTATAAACCAGCTGAACTCTTTACTGTTCTCCATATATATATTTTATCTTCTCAGTTCTGCACCTTTGTTTATGCTACTCACTATACCCCCAAGCTGAGGTTCATTCCAGAAGTTTATAAAGAGTAGGCTTCAGAGTCCTGAAGAATTGAGCTCCAATTCAGACACTGCCACTGATCAGCCATATGATCGTAGGCAAGGGGCTTTGCTTCTCTGTGCCTCAGTTTCCTTATGTATAAAAGAGAGATAATAATAATACAAATTGTGCAGGGTTATTGACAGGGTTGTACTAACAGATATAAAAAAAGCAATGGTAGAGCACCCTGCACATAATGGAAACTCAGTAAGTGGTAGCTATCACTCATGTATCTATGAAACATTTACAGAACACCTGTTATATACTAGGCACTGTTCTAGGACTCATGGATACAGAGATGAACACTACACTTGGAAACCCACAGGTCTAGTGAAGGAGAAAATGCCTAATTTAGTACAGGAGTGTCAAGGATAGCCTCACGGAGGAGCTGGTATTGGAATGAATCTTGAAGAATTTGTAGATATTGTCAGGCAGTCAAGATATGTAAGTGGGGTACTCTAACTTTCTGAAGAGCTTCTGAGAAGATGAGGAAGCAATCAAAAGCCTGGTTCATTTGCTGAGTAACACAAAGAGATCATGAATTGATTGGAATTGTTATCCTAAGGAACAGAGACATAACCTAAAGGAGAAAACATGTTTGTTAAAAAGGGGATATGTGATGGGAAGGGATGGAGGAAGGAAGAAATTGGTAAGAAATGAAACCATATAAGTGGTCAGGGTCAGGGTCATGAAGGGCTTTATAGAACATAAGAAATTTGAATATTATCTTACTGGTGATGAGGAGCTGCCATAGGGTTTTTACAAAGGTAATGACAACATCATTTGTATATTATAGATACATCATTATGGCTGCTGTGTGAAGGATGGGGAGGTGTTGGGGTTAGACTAGAACATGGAGACCATTAGGTCAAGGTTAGTTGTAATGGTTGTTGAATTAAGGCAGGGGCAGTAAGACTAGAGACAAAAGAATAAATTTGACTGTTATTTGGGGGATAAAATCAATAGGACTTGGTGACTTGATTGGATTGGTGGGGGAATAAGGGAGAGCAATTAAGGATGATTTATTGGTTTCTGTCCTGAGGGGCTAGGTGGATATTGGTGCAATTTATTGAAACTGAAAATACAGAAGAAGGAAGAGGTTGAAGGGAGGTAGATGATAAGGCCTGTTTTGTAGATGTTGAATTTGAAAAGCCCAGGAAATATCTGTGTGAAGATTTTTAGCAGGCTTTTGGATACACAAGTATCAAGTTCCAGGCAAGGTAATATAGATGCAGATTTGGGAGGCACTTTAATATCGGTAGTACTTGAAACCAAGAGGGTGAATTTGATTACCTAGGGAGAGTTTATAGAGGAAGAAGCAACAGGGAGGGAAGTCTGGGAAAACCCATCATTTAAGAGGAAGGTAAGTAAAGAAGCGTCTAAAAGATAGAATATCAAAGCGTAGTTTGAAAAATAGGGCTTCCGTGGTGGGGCAGTGGTTGAGAATCCACCTGCCAGTGCAGGAGACACGGGTTTGAGCCCTGGTCTGGGAAGATCCCACATGCCACAGAGCAGCTGGGCCCGTGAGCCACAACTGCTGAGCCCGCGTGCCACAACTACTGAAGCCTGTGTGCCTGGAGCCCATGCTCTGCAACAAGAGAAGCCACAGCAATAAGCCTGCGCACTACAGCGAACAGTAGCCCCCACTTGCCGCAACTAGAGAAAAGCCCGCGTGCAGCAACAGAGACCCAATGCAGCCAAAAATAAAATTAAATTTAAAAAAAGAAAAAGAAAGAGAAGGGGGAGACTCAGGAGAGGATGGCATCACAAAAACCAAGATGGGAGAGACTTCAAAAGTCAAATTCTGCTAAGAGTTGTAGGTGAAATTAGAACTGAAAAGTGTCCACTGATTTGACAGATAGGAGTTCACCAGGAACCTTACCACATGGGAATAGTAGGGGCAGGAGCCAGACTTCAACAGGTTGAGGAGGGAATGAAAGGAGGAAGTGGAGAGACTAAGTGTAAACAACTTATTCTACAAGAGTGGCTATAAAAGGAAAAAGGAGGATTTTCCAACTTCCAGAATGGCTAAGTAAGGAGCTCAAGGAAATCTCTCCCCCAGAAAAACACTTAGTAAGCTGGTCAAAATTATCAAAGTCTTTGGAGATTGAGCAAAGGGCTTACAAAAAGATAAGAAACATTTTTTTTTAAAAATATAGAAACTCAATAAGAACAGTGGGAGGCCATAGCATTTGAGCTAGAGACTGCAGCCATCCCTGACAGCTCTGCCATGCAGAAGAACTATTTCAGCAGTCTCCGCTGCCAAGTGGCAATTCTCTCTCCCCAGACCCCTGGGGTGGAAAAGCTATTTTGTGTGCTTTCAGAAGTTGTTAAACATCGTCAGATCCCATTTTCCACAGCTCTGTTACATGGAAGATCTATATAGAATGGGTGGCAGTAGCCAGGAGGCACTTGTTCTCCACCCCAACTCCCACAATATAGGGAGAATCCAGGCAGGGCAGCTGATGAAGAAAATAGTCCCTCTTTCCTGCAGAGCTCTGTCTTATGAGAGAGCTGTTCCAATGCACTTGGCGGTCGAGTGGTAGCTCCCATCATGCCAAAATTTCGAGGGTAGAAGACCTATTCCAGGTAGAATCAGTGGCCAGTGAACACTACAGATCCTATCCTCCCCAGCTCTGAACTGCAAATAATCCATACTACATTGTGTCAGCAGCTGGGGGTGACACCAGTGCCTCCTGCATGTACCAGTGCCTCCTGCATGCTCATGCACACACACACACACACACACACATCACCTGCTCCAGAGGGAGGATCTAGGTGGGACATCTAGTGAATAATGAGTTTCCCAATTCTGATTCCCATCCCACCCCTCAGCTCCTGATCTATAATGCAGAATATCTTTCCAGAGGCAGGTCTGAGTGAGCCTAAAAGACTGGCAACACTGTATCTTTGCCAAGGAACCCAACTACAATTAGATCAGACTGTGGAGCAATTTATGTTGCAGAGCATTGTTGAAAACAATAGAGCAATCAGCTAGCAATTAATAGAGGCAAACAGCTGGGTATAATACTAATAGGAGCGGACCAGCCAGGAGCTTAACAAGAACATCAGGGAAAGAGATAGTCAGAGACAGACTAAGATCACAGTCATTCCTGGTGGGCAGGAAAACTGTGTGCATGCCTCAGGCTGTACCCTTTGAGGAGCAACAGAAACTCTGTATCAAGGGAGAAACAGACCACACTGAAATAGTCCAGCTAAGTCACAAAACAAACAAATAAGCAGTCAAGCAATAAAAACCAAGACAGGAGAGAGGGAATCTATATCCAGATTATCTAAAATTTCCATTGTAACAAAAAATTGAGACATGCAAAGAAACATCAAAGTATGACCCACATACAGGAGAAAAGCATACGAAGGAAACTGCCTTTGAGGGGACCCAGATATTAACTTAGTGGGCAAAGACTCATTATAAAGATGTTCAAATAGCTAATGGAAACCTTGCTTAAAGAATTAAAAGAAGGTATGATAACAGTATCTCATAAAGGAGAAATTATAGATAGAAATTATGAAAAAAAAGAATCAAAGTGAATTTCTGGATTTGAAAAGTACAATAAACAACTGAAAAAAGTCACTAAAAGAGCTCAAAAATAGGGACTTCCCTGGTGGCACAGTGGTTAAGAATCCGCCTGCCAATGGAAGGGACACGGGTTCAAGCCGTAGTCCGGGAAGATCCCACAAGCCGCAGAGTAACTAAGCCCGTGCACTGCAGCTATTGAGCCTGCACTCTAGAGCCTGCGTGCCACAACTACTGAAGCCTGCGTGCCTAGAGCCTGTGCTCGGTAACAAGAGAAGCCACCAAAATGAGAAGCCCACACACCACAATGAAGAGTAGCCCCTGCTTGCTGCAACTAGAGAAAGCCCACACACAGCAACAAAGACCCAATGCAGCCAAAAATAAATAAATAAATAAATTTATTTTTAAAAAAAGGGCTCAACAATAGATTAGAGTTCGCAAAAGAAAAAAAAAATCAGTGAACTAGAAGATAGATTAAAAATATTAGGCAATCTGGCTGATTGGTTCAAGATGGTGGAGTAGAAGGCTGTGCGCTCACTCCCTCTTGGGAGAGCACCAGAATCACAACTAACTGCTGAACAATCATCGACTGGAAGACACTGGAACTCACCAGAAAAGATACCCCACATCCAAACACAAAGGAGAAGCCACAGTGAGACAGTAGGAGGGGCACAATCACAATAAAATCCATTCTCACAACTGCTGGGTGGGTGATTCACAAACTGGAGAACACTTATACCACAGAAGTCCACCCACTGGAGTGAAGGTTCTGAGCCCCACGTCAGGCTTAGCAACCTGGGGGTCCGGCAACAGGAGGAGGAATTCCTAGAGAATCAGACTTTGAAGGCTAGCGGGATTTGATTGCAGGACTTCAACAGGACTGGGGGAAACAGAGACTCCACTCTTGGAGGGCACACACAAAGTAGTGTGTGCATCGGGACCCAGGGGAAGGACCAGTGAGACATAGGAGACTGAAACAGACCTACCTGCTAGTGTTGGAGGGTCTCCTGCAGAGGCAGGGGGTGGCTGTGGCTCGCTGTGAGGACAAGGACACTGGCAGCAGAAGTTCTGGGAAATACTCCTTGGCGTGAGCCCTCCCAGAGTCTGCCATTAGCCCCACCAAAGAGCTGGGTAAGCTCCAGTGTTGGGTCACCTCAGGCCAAACAACCAACCCAGGCACACCCATCAGCAGACAAGCAGATTAAAGTTTTACTGAGCTGTGCCCACCAGAGCAACACCCAGTTCTACCCACCACCAGTCCCTACCATCAGGAAACTTGCACAAGCCTCTTAGAAAGCCTCATCCAACAGAGGGCAGACAGCAGAAACAAGAAGTACAATCCTGCAGCCTGTGGAACAAAAACCACATTCACAGAAAGACAGACAAGATGAAAAGGCAGAGGGCTATGTACCAGATGAAGGAACAAGATAAAACCCCAGAAAAACAACTAAATGAAGTGGAGATAGGAAACCTTCCAGAAAAAGAATTCAGAATAATGATAGTGAAGATAATCCAGGACCTCAGAAAAAGAATGGAGGCAAAGATCGGGAAGATGCAAGAAATGTTTAACAAAGACCTAGAAGAATTAAAGAAAAAACACCTAGAAGAATTAAAGAACAAACAAACAGAGGTGAACAATACAATAAATGAAATGAAAAATACACTAGAAGGAATCACTAGCAGAATAACCGAGGCAGAAGAACAGATAAGTGACCTGGAAGACAGAATGGTGGAATTCACTGCCATGGAACAGAATAAAGAAAAAAGAATGAAAAGAAATGAAGACAGCCTAAGGGACCTCTGGGACAACATTAAATGCCACAACATTCACATTATAGGGGTCCAAGAAGGAGCAGAGAGAGAGAAAGGACCCGAGAAAATATTTGAAGAGATTATTGTCAAAAACTTCCCTACATGGGAAAGGAAGTAGCCACCCAAGTCCAGGAAGTGCAGAGAGTCCCAGGCAGGATAAACCCAAGGAGAAACACACCGAGACACATAGTAATCAAATTGACAAAAATTAAAGAGAAAGAAAAATTATTGAAAGCAACAAGGGAAAAATGACAAATAACATACAAGGGAACTCCCAAAAGGTTAACAGCTGATTTCTCAGAAGAAGCTCTACAAGCCAGAAGGGAGTGGCATGATGTATTTCAAGTGATGAAAGGGAAGAACCTACAACCAAGATTACACTACCCAGCAAGGATCTCATTCAGATTCAATGGAGAAATCAAGAGCTTTACAGACAAGCAAAAGCTAAGAGATTTCAGCACCACCAAACCAGCTCTACAACAAATGCTAAAGGAACTTCTCTAAGTGGGAAACACAAGAGAAGAAAAGGATCTACAAAAACAAACCCATAACAATTAAGAAAATGGTAACAGGAACATACATACCGATAATTACCTTAAATGTGAATGGATTAAATGCTCCCACCAAAAGACACAGACTCGCTGAATGGATACAAAAACAAGACCCATATATATGCTGTCTACAAGAGACGCACTTCAGACCTAGGGACACATACAGACTGAAAGTGAGGGGATGGAAAAAGATATTCCATCCAAATGGAAATCAAAAGAAAGCTGGAGTAGCAATACTCATATCAGATAAAATAGACTTTAAAATAAAGAATGTTACAAGAGACAAGGAAGGACACTACATAATGATCAAGGGATCAATCCAAGAAGAAGATATAACAATTATAAATATATATGCACCCAACATAGGAGCACCTCAGTACATAAGGCAACTGCTAGCAGCTATAAAAGAGGAAATCGACAGTAACACAGTGTTAGTGGGGGACTTTAACAGCTCACTTATACCAATGGACAGATCATCCAAATAGAAAATTAATAAGGAAACACAAGCTTTAAATGACACATAGACCAGACAGATTTAATTGATATTTATAGGACATTCCATCCAAAAACAGCAGATTACACTTTCTTCTCAGGTGCACACAGAACATTCTCCAGGATAGATCACATTTTGGGTCACAAATCAAGCCTCAGTAAACTTAAGAAAACTGAAGTCATATCAAGCATCTTTTCTGACCATGACGCTATGAGATTAGAAATCAGTTACACGGGAAAAAAAATGTAAAAAACACAACACATGGAGGCTAAACAATACGTTACTAAATAACCAAGAGATCACTGAAGAAATCAAAGAGGAAATCAAAAAATACCTAGAGAAATATTACAATGAAAATACGAAAATCCAAAACCTATGGGATGCAGCAAAAGCAGTTATAAGAGGGAAGTTTATAGCAATACAAGCCTTCCTCAAGAAACAAGAAAAACCTCAAATAAACAATCTAAACTTGCACCTAAAGGAACCAGAGAAAGAAGAACAAACAAGACCCAAAGTTAGTAGAAGGACAGAAATCATAAAGATCAGAGCAGAAATAAATGAAGTAGAAGCAAAGAAAACAATAGCAAAGATCAATAAAACTAAAAGCTGGTTCCTTGAGAAAATAAACAAAATTGATAAACCATTAGCCAGACTCATCAAGAAAAAGAGGGAGAGGACTCAAATCAATAAAATTAGAAATGAAAAAAGAGAAGTTACAACAGACACCGCAGAAATACAAAGCATCCTAAGAGACTACTACAAGCAACTCAATGCCAATAAAATGGACAACCTGGAAGAAATGGACAAATTCTTAGAAAGGTATAACCTTCCAAGACTGAACCAGGAAGAAACAGAAAATATGAACACACCAATCACAAGTAATGAAATTGAAACTGTGATTTAAAATCTTCCAACATGGCTTCCCTGGTGGTGCAGTGGTTAAGAATCTGCCTGCCAATGCAGGGGACATGGGTTCAAGCCCTGGTCTGGGAAGATCCCACATGCTGCAGAGCAACTAAGCCTGAGAGCCACACCTACTGAGCCTGCGCGTCTGGAGCCTGTGCTCTGCAACGGGAGAGGCCGCAACAGTGAGAGGCCCAAGCACCGCGATGAAGAGTGGCCCCCGCTCGCCACAACTGGAGAAAGCCCTCATACAGAAACGAAGACCCAACACAGCCAAAAATAAATAAATAAATAAATAAATAAAAATTTTTAAAAAAAGAGTGTTAGGTTTCCATTCAGTATTCTCAGATTAAAAAAAAAAAATCTTCCAACAAACAAAAGTCTAGGGCCAGATGGCTTCACAGGTAAATTCTATCAAATATTTAGAGAAAAGCTAACACCCATCCTTCTCGAACTCTTCCAAAAAATTGCAGAGGAAGGAACACTCCCAAACTCATTCTATGAGGCCACCATCATCCTGATACCAAAACCAGAAAAAGATGCTACAAAAAACCGAAAATTACAGAGCAATATCACTGATGAATATAGATGCAAAAATCCTCAACAAAATACTAGCAAACAGAATCCAATACATTAAAAGGATCATACACCATGATCAAGTGGGATTTATCCCAGGGATGCAAGGATTCTTCAATATACGCAAATCAATCAATGTGATACACCATGTTAACAAACTGAAGAATAAAAACCATATGATCCTCTCAATAGATGCAGAAAAAGCTTTTGACAAAATCCAACACCCATTTATGATGAAAACTCTCCAGAAAGTGGGCATGGAGGGAACCTACCTCAACGTAAAAAAGGCCATATACGACAAACCCACAGCAAACATCATTCTCAATGGTGATAACTGAAAGCATTTCCTCTACGATCAGGAATAAGACTAGGATATCCACTGTCACCACTATTATTCAACATAGTTTTGGAAGTCATAGCCATGGCAATCAGAGAAGAAAAAGAAATAAAAGGAATACAAATTGGAAAAGAAGAAGTAAAACTGTCACTGTTTGCATATGACATGATACTATACATAGAGAATCCTAAAAATGCCACCAGAAAACTACTAGAGCTAATCAATGAATTTGGTAAAGTTGCAGGATACAAAATTAATGCACAGAAATCGTTTGCATTCCTATATACTAATGATGAAAAATCTGAAAGAGAAATTAAGGAAACACTCCCACTTACTATTGCAACAAAAAGAATAAAATACTTAAGAATAAACCTACCTAAGGAGACAAAAGACCTCTATGCAGAAAACTATAGGACACTGATGAAAGAAATTAAAGATGATACAAAGAGATGGAGAAATATAACATGTTCTGGGTTTGGAAGAATCAGTATTGTGAAAATGACTATACTACCCAAGCAATCTACAGATTCAATGCAATCCCTATCAAATTACCAATGACATTTTTTACAGTACTAGAACAAAAAGTCTGAAAATTTGTATGGAGACACAAAAGACCCCGAATAGGCAAAGCAGTCTTGAGGGAAAAAAACGGAGCTGGAGGAATCAGACTCCCTGACTTCAGACTATACTACATAGCTACAGTATTCAAGACAATGTGGTACTGGTACAAAAACAGACATATAGATCAATGGAACAGGATAGAAAGCCCAGAGATAAACCCACGCACCTATGGTCAACTAATCTATGACAAAGGAGGCAAGGATATACAATGGAGAAAAGACAGTCTCTTCAGTAAGTGATGCTGGGAAAACTGGACAGCTACATGTAAAAGAATGAAATGAGAACACTCCCTAACACCATACACAAAAATAAACTCAAAATGGATTAGAGACCTAAATGTAAGACTGGACACTGTAAAACTCTTAGAGGAATATATAGGAAGAACACTCCCTGACATAAATCACAGCAAGATCTTTTTTAATGGAAAGTAAAACAAAAATAAACAAATGGGACCTAATGAAACTTAAAAGCTTTTGCAAAGCAAAGGAAACTACAAACAAGACGAAAAGATAACCCTGAGAAATGGAGAAAATATTTGCAAATGAATCAATGGAGAAAGGATTAATCTCCAAAATATATACACAGCTCATGCACCTCAATATTAAAAAAAACAAACAACCCACTCCAAGAATGGGCAGAAGACCTAAATAGACATTTCTCCAAAGAAGACATACAGATGGCCAAGAAGCACATGAAAAGCTGCTCAACATCACTAATTATTAGAGAAATGCAAATCAAAACTACAATGCCATATCACCTCACACCATTTAGAGTGGGCATCATCAGAAAACCTACAAACAACAAATGCTGGAGAGGGTGTGGAGAAAAGGGAACCCTCTTGCACTGTTGGTGGGAATGTAAATTGATACAGCCACGATCGATAACAGTATGGATGTTCCTTAAAAAACTAAAAATAGAATTACCATATGACCCAGCAATCCCACTACTAGGAATATACCCAGAGAAAACCATAATTCACAAAGACACATGCACCCCAGTGTTCATTGCAGCACTATTTACAATAGCCAGGTCATGGAAGCAACCTAAATGCCCATTGACAGACGAATGAATAAATAAGATGTGGTACATATATACAATGGAATATTACTCAGCCATAAAAGGGAACAAAATTGGGTTATTTGTAGAGACGTGCCTGGATCTACAGACTGTCATACAGAGTGAAGTAAGTCAGAAAGAGAAAAACAAATATCATATATTAATGCATATATGTGGAACCTAGAACGATAGTACAGATGAACTGGCTTGCAGGGCAGAAATAGAGACACAGATATAAAGAACAAACGTATGACACCAAGGGGGGAAATTGGCGGCGGGGGGTGGTGGTGTGATGAATTGGGAAGTTGGGATTGACATATATACACTAATATGTATAAAATGGATAACTAATAAGAACCTGCTGTATAAAATAAATAAATAAAAGTCTAAAATTCAAACAAAATTAGGCAATCTGAACAGAGAGGGAAAAGAGTGAAAAACAATTGAAGAGGGATTCAGATAAATATGGGACCTCATTAACTATACCAATATATGCATAGTGGGAATACCAGAAGGAAAGGAGAGAGCTAAATGAACAGGAAAGTATTTACAGAAATATTGTCTGAAATTTCCCCAGAATGATGAAAAATATTAATCTACACATGCAAGAAGATCAATAAACTCCAAGAAGAATAAATTCAAGGAGAGCCACATACAGACATATCATAGTTAAAATGTTGAAAAGCAAAGAGAGAATCTTAAAATCAGTGAGAGAAAAATGGCTCATTATATCCAAGGACGACACTATAAGATGAATGAATGGCTTCTCATCAGAAACAATGGAGGCCTGGAAGCAGTGACATGACATCTTAAAACAGGTTTAAAAAAAAAACCTGTCAAGCAATAATCTTATACAGTTGACCTTTCAACAGAATGATTTTGAACTGCACTGGTGCACCTATATGTAATTGTTTTCAGTAGTCAATACTGTAGTACTACACAATCCATGGTTGGTTGAACCCAAGGATCCAAATATGTGGTTCCTCTGTATCCAAGGTTCCTCTGTATTCACAGATACAGAAGAATCACATATACAGAAGGCTGAATTTACTTTATATGCAGATTTTTGACTGCAGTGAGGGTTGGTGCCCCTAACTCCTGCATTGTTCAAGGATCAACTGTACTCAGTAAAACTATCTTTCAGAAAGGAAGGGGAAATAAAGACGTTCTAAGATCAGCAAAACCTGAGAGAATTTGTTGTTAGCAGATGTGATTTGCAAGAATACTAAAGAAAATTCTTCAGGCTGAAAGAAAGTGACAGCAGATAGTAATTAAAATCCACAAGAAAAACAATTAACACTGATAAAGGTAATTATGTAAGAAATTATAACAGTATAGCTGATTTAAAAAGCAATTTTTCCAACAGATATGCAAAGTCTTAAACATCACCTTGCAACCACATATCCCACCCCAGAGCTCTGGCAAGATCATACACAAATCTAGTGGCAAATCAAGGACTAAATAAATTACAAGGAAGAGGCCTAAAGTGACCTAAAGCCCTCTCAATGACATGAGAAACATACAGACTGCATTCAAATCAGCTGTGGGACACTGCACATATGAAAGTGTCATGGGCCCATGAGATTTGCAGGTAGTACTCCAGTGATTTTCTTTCACCATTAGAAGACACTTGAATGCCAAGGACTCTCCTTCCATCCTAAGCTCCTTTTCAGCAGGAGTCAAGACTGCCAGACCAAGGTAAGGCACTGTTCCAGTACTTCTGTTCTACCTGGGGAACTGATGTTACCTAAAGCAAGTTCAAAGGGAAAACTGCCTGGCAGCAATGAAGCCTGGTGCTGACAACTCTTCCTGACCCTCCTACAGTCAGTAAGGTGTGCTGGAGTGTCCTTGAGGTGCATGCTCCTCACTGTAAGTCAGTCCCACATGTGCAGGAGAGACCTGAGGGCAGCAAGTCACAACCCCATCAAAAGTACCTCACAAACAAGGGAATTTAATTCCTCTACAAACACATGCGCCACTTATGATGATAAAAATAAGCAGATATTCTCCATCTTTACCTTAGAGAAGACAGTAGTAACCCTATGGCATCCATGGCAGGTTGAATGTAGGGTGTTTTTTTTAATGAATTCTGGAAGAATTACATGGAGGAGGAGGAGGCCAAATAACCTCAGAACCAAGAAACAGCTGAGCTCACACTCACTGTAGGATGCTTGAGACTATTACTTTGCTTAACTTTGTACTTTGCTCATCACAAAGACCTTTCTTTTTGAACAGTCTTTTGTAGTGAAGTGGACAGTGTCTTTTGTTCCTTGTGGATATTGTTCCTCATTAATCTCCACTGCCATCTAATATTTATGTACACATAGCCTGAGAATCTTCCCTGAAATCCCTCTCATTGTAGATCTGCTGATTTTTGGGTGTAAGACATAAGACATATGATCTTACAGGAATTTTTCTTATCCCAGCATTTTCTAGTACACAGGAATTGTCCAATAAAGCTTATGTGCTGGTTAGTTGATATTAAAACAAGCAATCATATAATCATATTTTGGGCCTATGACATATAGAATGTGATCCATTTGATAATAAAAGGACAAAGGATGCAGGTAGGAAAAAAGGTGATTCAGAGTGAGAAAATGACACCAGATGGTAACTTGAATACACAGGAAGAAACAAAGAGAAAAAATGGTTAATGAAGAAGGCTACTATAATAAACTGTATAAAATATACTTGCTGTTCTTTCTTCCCTCAGCTTCTTTCAAATATATAAATTTATATAATGCAATAATTAAAACAATCTATATTGGTTTTTATCATATATATATAACATATATAACGATAATAGCACAAAACAGGGGAAGATACAGTTTTATAGGAATAGAGTTTCTACATCATACTGGAATTATACTAATTCTAATATAGATTCTGATAAGTTAAGATGTATATGGAAATCCCTAGAGAAACCAGTAAGAATATAACTAAGAACATATAGTGAAAAAATAATTAATGGTACTAAAATGTTTCACTAAGGATATTCACTTAATGCAAAAAAAGCATTAAAGTAGGAACAGAGATAACACGAGACATATAGAAAACCAAAAGTAAAATGATAGACACAAATCCAATCTCTCAATAATAATATTCAATGTTAATGGATTTAAAAATTCAATCAAAAAAGAGAGATTATCAAATTGTATAAAAACACAAGCCCACTAAAAGAATGACATCGAATCGTAGGATTATGGAATATTTTCCTTCCCCTCACACCTAACCAAAACATCAACAGTGTTCCTTTATAATAACAGTGGAATACAGCTGAAAGAACAGTGGACTCTATCTAGGAAGGAGTTTCTAGGCAAACTCAAAGACAACAGGGGAGACAAAAATGAGGACACTACAGGAAATTGAAGTTTTCTGCAGAAAACATTAAAGGCAGCCTATCTCCTAGCCAGATAAACATAAAATCTCACACTAAAGGCATATTTACCTCAGTTCCTATTACCTGATACATCATGTCTAGTTTCCAACAAAAATTTACAAGGAGTGGTAAAAGACAAAACAAAACCAAACTAAAACAATATGAGGAGACAAAGCAAGCATCAGAACGAGACTCAGATATGGCAGAAGGTCTCAATAGAAACTTCCAAAACTGAAATGCAAAGAGAAAAAAGAATGAACAAGACATAATAGAATATCTAAAAGCTAGGGACAATTAGAAAATGTGTAACATTTGTGTAATGGGAATACCAGAAGGAAAAGAGAAAAAGGAGCAGAAGAAATATTTACAGTAATAATGGCTGAGAATTTTCCAAAATTAATGACAGACACCAAACCACAGATCCCAGAAGCTCAGAGAACACCATGATGGATAAATATCAAACAGTCTGCAGCTAGGCATTTCATATTCAAACTGCAGAAAATCAAAGACAGAGAGGAAATTTTGAAAGAAACCAGATAATAATAAAACAATCAATCTTCTCTTCAGAAATAATGCTAGCACAAAGAGAGTAGAGAGAAATATTTAAAGTTTAGAAAGAGAAAACCTTCCTACCCACCTAGAGTTCTTTGTCCTTCAAAAGTGAAGTAGATAGGTTCCCTCTATATCCACATTCTGGAGAGTTTTTATCATAAATGGGTGTTGAATTTTGTCAAAAGCTTTTTCTACATCTACTGAGGTGATCATATAGTTTTTATTCTTTAATTTGTTAATATGGTGTATATCACATTGATTTATTTGCATATATTGAAGAATCCTTGCATCCCTGGGATAAATCCCACTTGATCATGGTGTATGATCTTTTTAATGTGTTGTTGGATTCTGTTTGCTAGTATTTTGTTGAGGAGTTTTACATCTATATTCATCAGTGATATTGGTCTGTAATTTTCTTTTTTTGTGATATCTTTGTCTGGTTTTGGTATCAGGGTGATAATGGCCTTGTAGAACATGTTTGGGAGTGTTCCTTCCTCTGAAATTTTTTGGAAGAGTTAGAGAAGGACAGGTGTTAACTCTTCTCTAAATGTTTGATAGAATTCAGCTGTGAAGCCATCTGGTCCTGGACTTTTGTTTGTTGGAAGATTTTTAATCACAGTTTCAATTTCATTACTTGTGATTGGTCTGTTTATATTTTCTAATTCTTCCTGGTTCATTCTTGGAAAGTTGTACCTTTCCAAGAATTTGGCCATTTCTTCCAGGTTGTCTATTTTACTGGCATATAATTGCTTGTAGGAGACTTTTATGATCCTTTGTATTTCTTCGGTGCCAGTTGTAATTTCTTTTTTCATTTCTAAATTTATTGATTTGAGTGCTCTCCCTTTTTTTCTTGATGAGTCTGGCTAAAGGTTTATTGATTTTGTTTATCTTCTTAAAGAACAAATTTTTAGTTTTACTGATCTTTGCTATTGTTTTATTTGTTTCAATTTCATTTATTTCTACTCTGATATTTATGATTTCTTTCCTTCTACTAACTTGGGGTTTTCTTTGTTCTTCTTTTTCTAGTTTCCTTAGGTGTAAGATTAGATTTTTTATTTTAGATTTTTCTTGTTTCTTGAGGTGAGCTTGAATTGCTATAAACTACCCTCTTAGAACTGCTTTTGCTGTGTCCCATAGGTTTTAGATTGTCGTGTTTTCATTGTCATTTGTTTCTAGGTGTTTTTCACTTCTTCTTTGATTTCTTCAGTGATCTCTTGGTTATTTAGCAGTGCACTGTTTAGCCTCCATGTGTTCGTGTTTTTTTACAGTTTTTCTTTCCTGTAATTGATTTCTAATCTCATAGCATTGTGGTCAGAAAAGATGCTTGATACAATTTCAGTTTTCTTAAATTTTCCAAGGCTTGATTTGTGACCCAAGATGTGATCTATCCTGGAGAACTTTCTGTGTTCACTTGAGAATAAAGTGTAATCTTCTGCTTTTGGGTGGAATGTCCTATAAATATCAATTAAGTCAATCTGCTCCATTGTGTCATTTAAAGTTTTTGTTTCCTTATTTATTATCTGTCTGGATGATTCATCCATTGGTGTAAGTGGGGGTGTTAAAGTCTCCCACTATTATTGTGTTACTGCTGATTTCCCCTTTTATGGCTGTTAGCATTTGTCTTACATATTGATGTGCTCCTATGTTGGGTGCATAAATACCTATAATTGTTATGTTTTCTTCTTGGTGAAAACTGAAAGCATTTCCTCTAAGATCAGGAACAAGACAAGGATGTCCACACTTGCCACTATTGTTCAACAGAGTATTAGAAGTCCTAGTCATGGCAATCAGATAAGAAAAAGAAATAAAAGGAATACAAATTGGAAAAGAACAAGTAAAACTGTCACTGTTTGCAGGTGACATGATACTATACACAGAAAATCCTAAAGATGCCACCAGAAAACTACTAGAACTAATCAATGAATTTGGTAGGGTTGCAGGGTACAAAATTAATGCACAGAAATCTCTTGCATTCCTAGGCAGTAACAACGAAAGATCAGAAAGAGAAATTAAAGAAACAATCTCATTCACCACTGCAACAAAAATAATAAAAAACCTAGGAATAAACCTACCTAAGGAAGCAAAAGATCTGTACTCAGAAAACTATAAAACACTGATGAAAGAAATCAAATATAACACAAACAGATGAAGAGATATACCATGCTCCTGGATTGGAAGAATCAGTATTGTGAAAATGACTATACTACCCAAAGCAATCTACAGGTTCAGTGCAATCCCTATCAAATTACCAATGGCATTTTGCACAGAATTAGAACAAAAAAATGTTACAATTTGTATGGAAACACAAAAGACCCCAAATAGCCAAAGCAATCTTGGGAAAGAAAAATGGAGCTGGAGGAATCAGACTCCCCAACTTCAGACTATACTACAAAGCTACAGTAATCAAGACAGTATGGTACTGGCACAAAAACAGAAATATAGATCAATGGAACAGGATAGAAAGCCCAGCAATAAACCCACACACGTATGGTCAACTAATCTATGACAAAGGAGGCAAGGATATACAATGGAAAAAAGACACCCTCTTCAATAAATGGTGCTGGAAAAACTGGACAACTGCATGTAAAAGAATGAAATTAGAACACTCCCTAACACCAAACAAAAAAATAAACTCAAAATGAATTAAAGACCTAAATGTAAGAGCAGACACTATAAAACTCTTAGAGGAAAACATAGGAAAAACACCCTTTAACATAAATCACAGCAAGACCTTTTATGACCCACCCCCTAGAGTAATGAAAATAAAAACAAAAATAAGCAAATGGGACCTAATTAAACTTAAAAAGCTTTTGCACAGCAAAAGAAACCATAAAAAATACAAAAATACAACACAGAATGGGAGAAAATATTTGCAAATGAATCAAAAGACAAAGGATTATCTCTAAAATATACAAACACCTCATGCAGCTAGATATCAAAAAAAAAACCAATCAAAAAATGGGTGGAAGTCCTAAATAGACATTTCACCAAAGAAGACATACAAATGGTGCAGAGGCACATGAAAAGATTCTCAACATCACTAATTATTAGAGAAATGCAAATCAAAACCACAATGAGGTATCCCCTCACTCCAGTCAGAATGGCCATCATCAAAAAATCTACAAACTATAAATGCTGGAGATGGTGTGGAGAAAAGAGAACCCTCTTGCATTGTTGGTGGAAATGTAAAATGATACAGCCACTGTGCAGAACAGTATAAAGGGTCCTTAAAAAACTAAAAATAGAACTACCATATGACCCAGCAATCCCACGACTGGGCATATGTCCTGAGAAAACCATATTTCAAAAACTATATGTACCCCAATGTTCATTGCAACACTATTTACAACAGCCAGGACATGGAAACAACCTAAATGGCCATTGACAGATGAATGGATAAAGAAGATGTGGTGTATATGTATATATATATATATATATATATATATATATATATATATATATATATATATATATATAATGGAATATTACTCAGCCATAAAAATAAATGAAAATTGGTCATTTGTAGAGATGTGGATGGACCTAGAGTCTGTCATACAGAGTGAAGTAAGTCAGAAAGAGAAACAAATATGATACATGAATACATATATGTGGATTCTTGAAAAATGGTACAGATGACCCTATTTGCAGGGCAGGAATAGAAATGCAGATGTAGAAAACAGACTTGTGGACACAGCAAGGGATGGGGAGGGTGGGATGAATTGGGAGATTATGTTTGACATAAATACACTACCAAGTGTAAAATAGATAGCTAGTGGGAACCTGCTGTATAGCACAGGGAGCTCAGCTCGGTGCTCTGTGATGACCTAGATGGGTGGGATGAGGGGGGAGGGAGGTCCAAGTGAGAGGGGATATGTGTATACATATAACTGATTGACTTCACTGTACAGCAGAGACTAACACAACATTGTAAAGCAGTTATACTCCAGTAAAAACAAAAGAAAACAAACAAACAAAAGTGAAGGAGAGGTAAAAGTTGTTCCTCAGGCCAACTGAAAGCGTAGCAATTTGTCACTAGTAAACTTTCCTTGTGAGAAAGGTTAAAAGAAGTTCTTAAGAGAGAAGGAAAATGATATAGGTCAGAAACTCAGATTTAGATAATGGAAGAATGTTAGAAAAGCAATATATGAAAGTAAAATAAAATATTGAATTTTTCTTATTCCTAGTTGATCTAACAGATAACAGTTTATTCAAAATAGTAATAGTAACAATGTATTTAGTGATTGTAGCTTGTGGATAAATGAAATGAATGATTGCAATGTTATGAGGAATTGAGAGGGAGGAATTGGGAATACTTTGTTATAAAGTGTCCATACTTCTTGTGAATCAATAGTATTCTATTTTACAATATTTTAAAGGGACTTATATTAATTGTAAATGTATATTGTAAACTCTAGGGAAACTACTAAAATATAAAAGAAGTATTATTGATATGCTAAGAAAGTAAAGAAAATGAAATCATACAAAATACTCAATTAAAATCAAAGAAAGCAGAAAAATAGAAGATAAAATAAGAAACAAAGAACAAGTTCAATAAATGCCAAAGAGTTAGAGACATGGTAAATATGAATCTAACTATATCAATAATCACTTTAAGTGTGTATAATATAACTACATCAATTAAAAGACAAGCACTGTCAGAGGAGATAAAAAATAAGACCCAACTATATGTTGTCTAAAAGTAGTATAAATATAAAGAAACAAATATATTAAAAGTAAAGAATGGAGAAAGATATACCAAGATTCTAATCAAAAGAAAGCTGGAGTAGCTATATTAATTTCAGACAAAACAGGCTTCAGAGCAAGGAAATTTATCAGGGATAAAGAAGGGCATTACATAATGATAAAGGGGTCAATCGTCTAAGAAGATATAACAATCCTGAAAAAGTATGCACTTACAGACAGTGCATCAATATATGTGAGGCAAAAAGTGATAGACCTACAAGGAGAAATACAGAAATTCATTATTAAGTTGGAGATTTCAACACCCTTCTATTGACAGATCCAGCTGGCAGAAAATCAGTAAGGATATATGTGAACTCAACAGCAACATCAATCAACTAGATCTAATTGACATTTATAGAGTATTTCATCCAGCAACAGCAGAATACATATTATTCTCAATCTCACATGGACCAACACCAAGATAGACCACATTATGGGCCATAAATACATTTTAAAAATTTAAAAGAATATAAATCATACAAAATATGCTTTCAGACTAAATTGGAATCAAACTAGAAGTCAATAATAGAAAGATAGCTGGAAAATTCCAAAATATTTAGAGATTGAGTAACACACTTCCAAATAACAAATGGGTCAAAGAAGAAATACTACAAGAAATCTTAAAATATTTTGAACTAAATGAAGATGAAACTACAACTTATCAAAATGTGTGAGATGCAGCAAAATCACTGTTTAGAGGGAACTTTATAGCACTGAATTAATATTTTAGAAAAAAAGATAAATATAAAACCAATAATCTTAGTTTCCACTTTAGGAAACTAGAAAAAGAAAAGCAATATAAGCCAAAAGCAAGCAGAAAAAAAGAAATAATAAAAACTAAATTAGGACCTTGTTGTTTGCCTATGTTCTATATAGTAGTATGTATCTGTTCATCCCAAGCTCCTAATTTATCCCTCCCCCCTTTCCATTTTGGTTACCATATAGCACAGGGAACTGTATTCAATATCTTGTGATAACATATAATGGAAAAGAATCTGAAAAAGAAAAAATATATATATATATATATCTGAATCACTTTGCTATACACCAGAAACTAACACATTATAAATCAACTGTACTTCAATTTTTAAAAAGAACTAAATTAGAAGTCAGTGAAAATGAAAACAAAATCCACAGAAAAAATTAACAAAATTAAAAGTTGATTATTTGAAAAATTGACAAAATTAATGAACTAGTAACCAGGCTAACCATGAAAAAAAGAGAGAAGACATGAATTACTAATATCAGAAATGAAAGAGAGATTATCACTGCTGATCTCATGGGCATTAAAAGGGTAATAAAGGAATATGAACAACTCTATGTCTACAAATTTGATAACCTAGATAAAAGGGACCAATCCTTGAAAGACAGAAACTACAAAAACTCACACAATATGAGAAACAGATAATCTGAATAGGCATATATCCATTACATAAATTGAGTCAATAATTAACAACTTTCCAAAACAGAAAGCACTAGGCCCAGATGGTTTCACTGGAGAATCTACCAAACATTAAAGAAAGAAATGATATCAACTCCCATAATCTCTTCTAGAAAACAGAAGCAGAAGTGACCATTTCCTAACTGATTCTATGAAGACAGCATTAGCCTAATACCAAAACCATATAAAGACATTAACATAAAGGAAAACTTCAGACCAATATCTCTTATGAACATATATGCAAAAAATCTTCAACAAGATGTTGACAAATCAAATTCAACACTATATAAAGAGAATTACATGCCATGACAAAATGGGATTTATTCAAAGTATGCAAGATTGCTTCAATGTTCAAAAATCAACTAATGTGACTATTGCATGGGCAAGCTAAAAAATAAAAAGCATATGATTATATCGATAGGTGAAAAAAGAGCATTTGACAAAATCTGATACCAATTCATGATAAAAACTCTCAGCAAACTAGAAATAGAGAGGAACTCCCTCATCTTGAATTTTAAAAATCTACAAAAACCTTCAGCTAACATCATACTTAAAGATGAGAAAGTGTATCCTTTCCTTCTAAGACTGGTAGAAAGACAAGGATGCCCCTCTCATCACTCCTAATCAGCATTGTACTGGAAGTCCTAGTTAATGCATTAAGAAAAGAAAAACATGTACAAGGTATACAAATTGGGAAAAATGAAATAAAACTGTCTTTGTGTGCAGATAGACATGGTTGTCTACATGAATAATCCCAAAGAATAGCCAAAAAATTCTAGGAACTAATGCATAATTATAGCAAAGCCACAGGATATAAAGTTAACATACAAAAGTCAATTGCTTGCCTATATAACAGCAATGAACAATTGAATCTGAAATTGAAAAAAAATAGTCCCATTTACATTAGTACCAAAAAAAAGAAACCTTAGGCATAAATCCAACAAAATATACGCAGGATATATAGGAGGAAAACTATAAAATTCTGATGCAAGAAATCAAAGAAGAGGAGGAGCTTCAAGATGGCAGAAGAGTAAGACGTGGAGATCACCGCCCTCCCCACAAATACATCAGAAATACATCTACATGTGGAACAACTCCCACAGAACACCTACTAAACACTGGCAGAAGACCTCAGGCTTCCCAAAAGGCAAGAAACTCCCCACGTACCTGGGTAGGGCAAAAGAAAAAAGAAAAAACAGAGACAAAAGAATAGGGACGGGACCTGCACCAGTGGGAGGGAGCTGTGAAGGAGGAAAGGTTTTCCACACATTAGGAAGCCCCTTCGCGGGTGGAGACTGCGGGTGGCGGCGGGGGGAGGATTCGGAGCCACAGAGGAGAGCGCAGCAACCGGGGTGAGGAGAGCAAAGCGGAGAGATTCCCGAACAGAGGAGTGGTGCCGACCAGCACTCACCAGCCTGAGAGGCTTGTCTGCTCACCCACTGGGGCAGGCATGGGCTGGGAGCTGGGGCTCGGGCTTCCCTCGGATCCCAGGGAGAGGACTGGGGTTGGCGGCGTGAACACAGCCTAAAGGGGTTAGCGCACCACAGCTAGCCAGGAGGGAGTCCAGGAAAAAGTCTGGAGCTGCCGAAGAGGCAAGAGAATTTTTCTTGCCTCTTTGTTTCCTGGTGCGCAAGAAGAGGGGATTCAGAGCACCACTTAAAGGAGCTCCAGAGACGGGCGCGAGATGCAGCTATCAGCACGGACGCCAGAGACGGGCATGGGACGCTACGGCTGCTGCTGCAGCCACCAAGAAACCTCTGAGCAAGCACAGGTCACTATCAACACCTTCCCTCCTGGGAGCCTGTGCAGCCTGCCACTGCCAGGGTCCCGTGATCCAGGGACAACTTCCTGGGGAGAATGCACGGCGCGCCTCAAACTGGTGCAATGTCACATTGGCCTCTGCCACCGCGGGCTCGCCCCGCACTCCGTACCCCTCCCACCCCCGGCCTGAGTGAGCCAGAGCCCCCAAAGCAGCTGCTCCTTTAACCCCGTCCTGTCTGAGCAAAGAACAGACGCCCTCAGGTGACCTACACGCAGAGGCAGGTCCAAATCCAAAGCTGAACCCCGGGAGCTGTGCGGAAAAAGAAGAGAAAGGGAAATTTCTCCCAGCAGCCTCAGGAGCAGCGAATTAAATCTCCACAATCAACTTGATGTACCCTGCATCTGTGGAATACCTGAATAGACAACGAATCATCCCAAATTAAGGAGGTGGACTTTGGGAACAATGATATATATTTTTTCCCCTTTTTCTCTTTCTGCGAGTGTGTATGTGTATATTTCTGTGTGTGATTTTGTCTGTATAGCTTTGCTTTTACCATTTGTCCTAGGGTTCTGTCTGTCCATTTTTTTTTTATTACTTAAAAATTTTTTTTTTCTTAATAATTATTTTTTATTTTTTACTTTAATAACTTTATTTTATTTTATCTTCCTCTTTCTTTCTTTTTTTCCTTCTTTCTTTATTTTCTCTGTTTTATTCTGAGCTGTGTGGAGGACAGACTCTTGGTGCTCCAGCCAGGTGTCGGGGCTGTGTCACTGAGGTGGGAGAGCCAAGTTCAGGACACTGGTCCACAAGAGACCTCCCAGTTCCACGTAATATCAAGCTGCAAAAATCACCCAGAGATCTCCATCTCAACGCCAAGACCCAACTTCACTCAACGACCAGCAAGCTACAGTGCAGGACACCCTATGCCAAATAACTAGCAAGACAGGAACACAACCCCATCCATTACCGCAGAGGCTGCCTAAATCATAATAAGGCCACAGACACCCAAAAACACACCACCAGACGTGAACCTGCCCACCAGGAAGACAAGATCCAGCCTCATCCACCAGAACACAGGCACTAGTACCCTCCACCAGGAAGCCTACACAAGCCACTGAACCAACCTTAGCCACTGGGGTCAGACACAAAAAAACAACAGGAACTACGAAGCTGCAGCCTGCAAAAAGGAGACCCGAAACACAGTAAGTTAAGCAAAATGAGAAGACAGAGAAACACACAGCAGATGAAGGAGCAAGGCAAAAACCCACCAGACCTAACAAATGAAGAGGAAATAGGCAGTCTACCTGAAAAAGAATTCAGAATAAAGATAGTAAAGATGATCCAAAATCTTGGAAATAGAATGGAGAAAATACAAGAAACGTTTAACAAGGACCTAGAAGAACTAAAGAGCAAACAAAGAGTGATGAACAACCAATAAATGAAATTAAAAATTCTCTAGAAGGGATCAATAGCAGAATAACAGAGGCAGAAGAACGGATAAGTGACCTGGAAGATAAAATAGTGGAAATAACTACTGCAGAGCAGAATAAAGAAAAAAGAAAGAAAAGAATTGA
Organism: Balaenoptera physalus; assembly: GCF_965194825.1. NCBI lineage: Eukaryota > Metazoa > Chordata > Mammalia > Artiodactyla > Balaenopteridae > Balaenoptera > Balaenoptera physalus. Next base: position 44,648,874 of record NC_138903.1, read on the forward strand.
GGACAGTCTCAGAGACCTCTGGGAAAATATTAAATACACCAACATTCGAATTATAGGGGTCCTAGAAGAAGAAGACAAAAAGAAAGAGACTAAGAAAATATTTGAAGAGATTATAGTGGAAAACTTCCCTAATATGGGAAAGGAAATAGTCAATCAAGTCCTGGAAGCACAGAGAGTCCCATACAGGATAAATCCAAGGAGAAACACGCCAAGACACATATTAATCAAACTATCAAAAATTAAATACAAAGAACAAATATTAAAAGCAGCAAGGGAAAAACAACAAATAACACATAAGGGAATCCCCATAGGTTAACAGCTGATCTTTCAGCAGAAACTCTGCAAGCCAGAAGGGAGTAGCAGGACATAATGAAAGTGAAGAAGGAGAAAAACCTACAACCGAGATTACTCTACCCAGCAAGGATCTCATTCAGATTTGACAGAGAAATTAATAGCTTTACAGACAAGCAAAGCTAAGAGAATTCAGCACCACCAAACCAGCTTTACAACAAATGCTAAAGGAACTTCTCTAGGTAGGAAACACAAGAGAAGGAAAAGCCCTACAATAATAAACCAAAAACAATTTTAAAAATGGTAATAGGAACACACATATCGATAATTACTTTAAATGTAAATGGAATAAATGCTCCAACCGAAAGAAATAGACTGGCTGAATGGATACAAAAACAAGACTTGTACATATGCTGTCTACAAGAGACCCACTTCAGACCTAGGGACACATACAGACTGAAAGTGAGGGGATGGAAAAAGATATTCCATGCAACCGGAAATCAAAAGAAACCTGGAGTAGCAATTCTCATATCAGACAAAATAGACTTTAAAATAAGGACTGTTACAACAGACAAAGAAGGACGCTACATAATGATCAAGGGATCAATCCAAGAAGAAGATATAGCAATTGTAAATATTTATGTACCCAACATAGGAGCACCTCAATACATAAGGCAAATACTAACAGCCATAAAAGGGGAAATAGACAGCAACACAATCATAGTAGGGGACTTTAAGACCCCACTTTCACCAATGGACAGATCATCCAAAGGAAAATAAATAAGGAAACACAAGCTTTAAATGATACATTAAACAAGATGGAGTTAATTGATATTTATAGGGCATTCCATCCAAAAACAACAGAATACACATTCTTCTCAAGTGCTCATGGAACATTCTCCAGGATAGATCATATCTTGGGTCACAAATCAAGCCTTGATAAATTTAAGAAAATTGAAATCGTATCAACTATCTTTTCCGACCACAACGCTATGAGACTAGATATCAATTACAGGAAAAAATCTGTAAGAAATACAAACACATGGAGGCTAAACAACACACTACTTAATAACCAAGAGATCACTGAAGAAATCAAAGAGGAAATAAAAAAAAATACCTAGAAACAAATGAGAAAGAACACACGATGACCCAAAACCTATGGGATGCAGCAAAAGCAGTTCTAAGAGGGAAATTTATAGCTATACAAGCCTACCTCAAGAAACAAGAAACATCTCAAATAAACAACCTAACCTTTCACCTAAAGCAATTAGAGAAAGAAGAACAAAAAAGCCCCAAAGTTAGCAGAAGGAAATAAATCATAAAGATCAGATCAGAAATAAATGAAAAAGAAATGAAGGAAACAGGGCTTCCCTGGTGGCGCAGTGGTTGAGAATCTGCCTGCCAATGCAGGGGACACGGGTTCGAGCCCTGGTCTGGGAAGATCCCACATGCTGCGGAGCAACTAGGCCCGTGAGCCACAATTACTGAGCCTGCGCATCTGGAGCCTGTGCTCCGCAACAAGAGAGGCCGCAATAGAAAGAGGCCCACGCACCACAATGAAGAGTGGCCCCCGCTTGCCACAACTAGAGAAATCCCTCGCACAGAAACGAAGACCCAACACAGCCATAAATAAATAAATTAATTAATTAAAAAAATAAAAAAGATATCTTAAAAACAAACAAACAAACAAAAAATAAATGAAGGAAACAATAGCAAAGATCAATAAAACTAAAAGCTGGGTCTTTGAGAACATAAACAAAATTGATAAACCATTAGCCAGACTCATCAAGAAAAAAAGGGAGAAGACTCATATCAATAGAATTAGAAATGAAAAATGAGAAGTAACAACTGACACTGCAGAAATACAAAGGATCATGAGAGATTACTAGAAGCAAGTCTATGCCAATAAAATGGAAAACCTGGAAAAAATGGACAAATTCTTAGAAATGCACAACCTTCCGAGACTGAACCAGGAAGAATTAGAAAATATGAACAGACCAATCACAAGCACTGAAATTGAAACTGTGATTAAAAATCTTCCAACAAACAGAAGCCCAGGACCAGATGACTTCACAGGTGAATTCTATCAAACATTTAGAGAAGAGCTAACACCTATCCTTCTCAAACTCTTCCAAAATATAGCAAAAGGAAGAACACTCCCAAACTCATTCTACAAGGCCACCATCACTCTGATACCAAAACCAGACAATGATGTCACAAAGGAAGAAAACTACAGGCCAATATCCCTGATGAACATAGATGCAAAAATCCTCAACCAAATACTAGGAAACAGAATCCAACAGCACATTAAAAGGATCATACATTATGATCAAGTGGGGTTTACCCCAGGAATGCAAGGATTCTTCAACATACGCAAATCAATCAACGTGTTACACCATATTAACAATTTGAAGGAGAAAAACCATATGATCATCTCAATAGAGGCAGAGAAAGCTTTCGACAAAATTCAACACCCATTTATGATAAAAGCCCTGCAGAAAGTAGACATAGAGGGAACTTGCCTCAACATAATAAAGGCCATATATGACAAACCCACAGCCAACATCATCCTCAATGGTGAAAAACTGAAAACATTTCCACTAAGATCAGGAACAAGACAAGGTTGCCCACTCTCACCACTATTATTTAACATAGTTTTGGAAGTTTTAGCCAGAGCAATCAGAGAAGAAAAAGAAATAAAAGGAATCCAAATTGGAAAAGAAGAAGTAAAGCTGTCACTGTTTGCAGATGACATGATACTATGCATAGAGAATCCTAAAGATGCTACCAGAAAACTACTAGAGCTAATCATTGAATTTGGTAAAGTAGCAGGATACAAAATTAATGCACAGAAATCTCTTGCCTTCCTATACACTAATGATGAAAAATCTGAAAGTGAAATTAAGAAACCACTCCTATTTACCATTGCAACAAAAAGAATAAAATATCTAGGAATAAACCTACCTAAGGAGACAAAAGACCTGTATGCAGAAAATTATAAGACACTGATGAAAGAAATTAAAGATGATACAAATAGATGGAGAGATATACCATGTTCTTGGATTGGAAGAATCAACATTGTGAAAATGACTGTACTCCCCAAAGCAATCTACAGATTCAGTGCAATCCCTATCAAACAACCACTGGCATTTTTCACAGAACTAGAACAAAAAATTTCACAATTTGTGTGGAAACACAAAAGACCCCGAATAGCCAAAGCTATTTTGAGAAAGAAAAATGGAGCTGGAGGAGTCAGACTCCCTGACTTCGGACTATACTACAAAGCTACAGTAATCAAGACAGTATGGTAGTGACACAAGAACAGAAATATAGATCAATGGAACAGGATAGAAAGCCCAGAGATAAACCCATGCACATATGGTCACCTTATCTTTGATAAAGGAGGAAGAATATACAGTGGAGAAAAACAGCCTCTTCAATAAGTGGTGCTGGGAAAACTGGACAGTTACATGTAAAAGAATGAAATTAGAACACTCCTTAACACCATACAGAAAAATAAACTCAAAATGGATTAAAGAGCTAAATGTAAGGCCAGACAACATCAAACTCTTAGAGGAAAACATAGGAAGAACACTCTATGGCATAAATCACAGCAAGATCCTTTTTGACCCACCTCCTAGAGGAATGGAAATAAAAACAAAAATAAACAAATGGGACCTAATGAAACTTAAAAGCTTTTGCACAGCAAAGGAAACCATAAAGAAGACGAAAAGACAACCCTCAGAATGGGAGAAAATATTTGCAAATGAAGGAACTCACAAAGGATTAATCTCCAAAACATACAAGCAACTCATGCAGCTCAATATCAAAAACACAAACAAGCCAATACAAAAATGGGCAGAAGACCTAAACAGACATTTCTCCAAAGAAGATATAAAGATTGCCAACAAACACATGAAAGAATTCTCAGCATCATTAATCAGTAGAGAAATGCAAATCAAAACCACAATGAGTTATCATCTCACACCGGTCAGAATGGCCATCATCATAAAATCTACAAACAATTCATGCTGGAGAGGGTGTGGAGAAAAGGGAACCCTCTTGCACTGTTGGTGGGAATGTAAGTTGATACAGCCACTATGGAGAACAGTATGGAGGTTCCTTAAAAAACTAAAAATAGAACTACCATACATTCCAGCAATCCCACTAATGGGCATATACCCTGAGAAAACCATAATTCAAAAAGAGTCATGTACCACAATGTTCATTGCAGCTCTATTTACAATAGCCAGGACATGCAAGCAACCTAAGTGTCCATCAACAGATGAATGGGTAAAGAAGTTGTGGCACATATATACCGTGGAATATTACTCAGCCATAAAAAGGAATGAAACTGAGTTATTTGTAGTGAGGTGGATGGACATAGGGACTGTCATACAGAGTGAAGTAAGTCAGAAAAAGAAAAACAAATACAGTATGCTAACACTAGTATATGGAATCTTAAAAAAAAAGAAAAGAAAAAAGAACAGAAAATGGTCAGAAGAACCTAGGGGCAAGACGGGAATAAAGATGCAGACCTACTAGAGAATGGACTTGTGGATATGGGGAGGGGGAAGTGTAAGCTGGGACAAAGTGAGAGAGTGGCATGGACATATATACACTACTAAACGTAAGATAGATAGCTACTGTGAAGCAGCCGCATAGCACAGGGAGATCAGCTCGGTGGTTTGTGACCACCTAGAGGGGTGGGATAGGGAGTGTCGCAGGGAGGGAGATGCAAGAGGGAAGAGATATGGGGACATATGTATTTGTATAAGTGATTCACTTTCTTATAAAGCAGAAACTAACACACCATTATAAAGCAGTTATACGCCAACAAAGATGTTAAAAAGAAAAAAGAAATCAAAGAAGTTATAAATTCATGGAGAGACATTCCATTTTCATGGATAGGAAGCCTCAATATTATTATCATGTCAATTCTTCCCAACTTGATCTATAGATTCAATGCAATTTCAATAAGAAGCTACAAGTTATTTTGTGGTTATCAACAAACTGATTCTAACCTTTATATGGAACGGCAAAAGACCCAGAAGAGACAATACAATATTGAAAAAGAAGCACAAAGACATAGGACTGACACCACCTGACTTAAAGTCTTACTATAAAGATGCCATAATCAAGATAGCATGGTACTGGAAAATGAATAGATAAATTGATCAATGGAACAGAATAGAGATAATTATTGTAATGCCATAGTCATCAAGACAGTGTGGAAGTGTCAAAGTGATAGACAGATAGGAATAGAATAGGGAGTCCAGAAATACATACATAGAAATATGGCCATTCGACTTTTGATAAAGGTGCAAGAGCAATTCAATCAAGAAAGGATAGTCTTTTCAACAGTGTTGGAATTGGACATCCATAAACAAATAAATGGACCTCTTTCTAAAACTTACATAAAAATTACCTCAAAGTAGATCATAGATCCACCATAAAACTTTCAGAAGGATTCATAGGTGAAAATATTAGTGACTTGAAACTAGGTGGAAAGTTCCTCAACATGGTACCAAAAGTGAGATCTGTGAAAGAAAATGTAGACAAATTGGAATGCATCAGAATAAGAAACTTTTGATGTATAGAAGACACTACTAAGAGTATGAAAAAGCAAGCTACAGACTGAGAAAATATATTTTCAAATCATTTATCCAACAAAGGACATATCCAGAATATATAAAAAAAACTCTCAAACTTAACAATAAATCAAACAACCTAACTTTAAAAAAAGACAGCTGGTTCAATAAGTGGTGCTGGGAAAACTGGACAGCTACATGTAAAAGAATGAAATTAGAACACTTCCTAACACCATACACAAAAATAAACTCAAAATGGATTAAAGAGCTAAATGTAAGGCCAGACACTATCAAACTCTTAGAGGAAAACCTAGGCAGAACACTCTATGACATAAATCACAGCAAGATCCTTTTTGACCCACCTCCTAGAGGAATGGAAATAAAAACAAAAATAAACATGTGGGACCTAATGAAACTTAAAAGCTTTTGCAGAGCAAAGGAAACCATAAACAAGATGAAAAGACAGCCATCAGAATGGGAGAAAATATTTACAAATGAAGCAACTGACAAAGGATTAATCTCCAAAATATACAAGCAGCTCATGCAGCTCAATATCAGAAAAACAAACAACCCAATCCAAAAATTGTCTGAAGACCTAAGTAGACATTATTCCAAAGAAGATATACAGATTGCCAACAAACACATGAAAGAATGCTCAACATCACTAATCATTAGAGAAATGCAAATCAAAACCACAATGAGGTATCACCTCACAGGATTCAGAATGGCCCTCATCAAAAAATCTACAAACAATAAATGCTGGAGAGGTTGTGGAGAAAAGCGGACCCTCTTGCACTGTTGGTGGGAATGTAAATTGATGCAGCCACTATGGAGAACAGTATGGAGGTTCCTTAAAAAACTAAAAATAGAACTACCATATCACCCAGCAATCCTGCTACTGGGCATATACTCTGAGAAAACCATAACTCAAAAAGAGACATGTACCACAATGTTCATTGCAGCACTATTTACAATAGCCAGGACATGGAAGCAACTTTAGTGTCCATCGACAGATGAATGGATAAAGAAGATGTGGCACATGTATACAATGGAGTATTACTCAGCCATAAAAAGAAACGAAATTGAGTTATTTGTAGTGAGGTGGATGGACCTAGAGACTGTCATACAGAGTGAAGCAAGTCAGAAAGAGACAAACAAATACTGTATGCTAACACATATATATGGAATCTAAAAAAAAAATGTTCTGAAGAACCTAGGGGTAGGACAGGAATAAAGATGCAGCCATAGAGAATGGACTTGAGGACACGGGGAGGGGGAAGGGTAAGCTGGGGCGAAGTGAGAGAGTGGCATGGACATATATACACTACAAAATGTAAAATAGATAGCTAGTGGGAAGCAGCTGCATAGCACAGGGAGATCAACTCAGTGCTCTGTGACCACATAGAGGCGTGGGATAAGGAAGGTGGGAGGGAGGTGCAAGAAGGAGGGTATATGGAGATATATATATACATATTACTGATTCACTTTATTATACAGCAGAAACTAACACAACATTGTAAAGCTATTATACTCCAATAGAAATGTTAAAAAAAAAGTGGTTACTTCCCTGGTGGCACAGTGGTTAAGAATCCGCCTGCAAATGCAGGGGACACGGGTTCAAGCCCTGGTCCGGGAAGATCCCACATGCAGCGGAGCAACTAAGCCCGTGTGTCACAACCACTGAGCCTGCGCTCTAGAACTTGCGAGCCACAACTACTGAGCCCAAGTGCCAAAACTACTGAAGCCTATGCATCTAGAGCTCGTGCTTTGCAACAAGAGAAGCCACCGCAATGAGAAGCCCGCACACTGCAGTGAAGAGTAATCCCCGCTCGCCGCAAACTAGAGAAAGCCCATGTGCAGCAATGAAGACCCAACACAGCCAAAAATAAATAAATAAATAAGTTAATTAATTAATTAATTAATTAATTAAAAAGTGGGGGGAAAACTTGAAAACATACTTCACCAAAGTGGATATGAGGATGTCAAATAAGCACATAAAAAGATATTCAATATCTTTAGCTATTAGGAAAATGAGAGTTAAAAACCATAATGACATACCACTGCACACCTACTAGAGTGGCTGAAATAAAAATTACCAACAATGCCAATTGTTAGTGAAAGTAGCAATCAACTGAAGCTCTCATACAATTCTTATGGGAATGCAAAATGATATAGCCACCATGGAAAAAGGTATGGCAGTTTTTCATAAAATTAAACATAGGTTTACCACATGACTTTGCAATCCCATTCCTGGAGAAATGAAAAAACAACATCTATGTTCACATATAAATCTATACATGAGTGTTTATAGCAGCTCTATTCATAATATCCAAAAAAAGGGAAGCAATTCAGATAGCCTTCCACATGTGAATAGATATAAACTCTTGTACACCCAAACAATAGAATATTACTCAGCAATCAAATGGAATTAACTATTTTTTTAATTTCTTTTTTTTTTTAATTGGAGTATAGTTGTTTTACAATGTTGTGTTAGTTTCTACCGTACAGTGAGGTGAAGTAGAGTTCCCTGTGCTATACAGCAGGTTCTCATTAGTTATCTATTTTATACATATTAGTGTATATATGTCAATGCCAATCTCCCAATACATCCCTCATCTCCCTTCTCCCTTTGGTGTCCTTGTTCTCTATGTCTGTGTCTCTATTTCTGCCTTGCAAACTGGTTCATATGTACCATTTTTCTAAATTCCACATATATGCGTTAATATATATTTGTTTTTCTCTTTCTGACTTACTTCACTCTGTATGACAGTCTCTAGGTCCATCCACGTCTCTACAAATGACCCAATTTTGTTTTTTTATGGCTAAGTAATATTCCATTGTATATGGCTAAGTAATATTCCATTGTATATATGTAACACATCTTCTTTATCCATTCATCTGTTGATGGGCATTTAGGTTGCTTTCATGACCTGGCTATTTTAAATAGTGCTGCAATGTACATATGTCTTTTTGAATTATGGTTTTCTCAGGGTATATGCCAAGTAGTGGGATTGCTGGGTCATATGGTAATTCGATTTTTAGGTTTTAAGGAACCTCCATACTATTCTCCACAGTGGCTGTATCAATTTACATTCCCACCAACAGTGCAAGAGGGTTCCCTTTTCTCCACACCCTCTCCAGCATTTATTGTTTGTAGATTTTTTGATGATGGCCATTCTGACTGGAGTGAGGGGATACCTCATTGTGGTTTTGATTTGCATTTCTCTAATAATTAGTTATGTTGAGAATCTTTTCATGTGCCTCTTGGCCATCTGTTTGTCTTCTTTGGTGAAATGTCTGTTTAGGTCTTCCATCCATTTTTTGATTGGGTTGTTTATTTTTTTGATATTCAGCTGCATGGGCTGTTTATATATTTTGGAGATTAATCCTTTGTCCATTGATTCGTTTGCAAATATTTTCTCCCATTCTTAGGGTTGTCTTTTCATCTTGTTTATGGTTTCCTTTGCTGTTCAAAAGCTTTTAAGTTTCATTAGGTCCCATTTGTTTATTTTTGTTTTTATTTCCATTATGCTAGGAGGTGGGTCAAAAAAGATCTTGCTGTGATTTATGTCAAAGAGTGTTTTTCCTATGTTTTCCTCTAAGAGTTTGATAGTATCTTGCCTTACATTTAGGTCTTTAATCCATTTTGAGTTTATTTTTGTGTATGGTGTTAGGGGGTGTTCTAATTTCATTCCTTTACATGTAGTTCTCCAGTTTTCACAGAGCCATTTACTGAAGAGACTGTCTTTTCTCCATTATATATCCTTGCCTCCTTTGTCATAGATTACGTGACCATAGGTGCATTGGTTTATCTCTGGGCTTTCTATCCTGTTGCATTGATCTATATTTCTGTTTTTGTGCCAGTACCATATTGTCTTGAATACTGTAGCTTTGCAGTATAGTCTGAAGTCAGGGAGTCTGATTACTCCAGCTCCATTTTTTTTTTTTTTTCTCTCAAGATTGCTTTGACTATTGGGGGTCTTTTGTGTCTCCATACAAATTTTAAGGTTTTTTGATCTAATTCTGTGAAAAATGCCATTGGTGATTTGATAGGGATTGCACTGAACCTGTAGATTGCTTTGGGTAGTATAGTCATTTTCACAATATTGATTCTTCCAGTCCAGGAACATGGTATATCTCTCCATCTGTTTGTGTCATCTTTGATTTCTTTCATCTGTGTCTTATAGTTTTCTGAGTAAAGGTCTTTTACCTCCTTAGGTAGGTTTATTCGTAGGTATTTTATCTTTTTGTTGCAGTGGTGAATGGGATTGTTTCCTTAATTTCTCTTTCTGATATTTTGGTGTTAGTGTATAGGAATGCAAGAGATTTCTATGCATTAATTTTGTATCCTGCAACCCTACAAAATTCATTGATTAGTTCTAATAGTTTTCTGGTGGCATTTTCAGGATTTTCTATGTATAGTATCATGTCATCTGCAAACAGTGACAGTTTTACTTCTTCTTTTCCAATTTGTATTCCTTGTATTCCTTTTTCTTCTCTGACTGCCATGGCCAGGACTTCCAAAACTATGTTGAATACTAGTGGTGAGGGTGGGCAACCTTGTCTTGTTCCTGATCTTAGAGGAAATTCTTTCAATTATTCACCATTGAGAATGAAGTTTGCTGTGGGTTTGTCATATATGGCCTTTATTATGTTGAGGTAGTTTCCCTCTATGCCCATTTTCTGGAGAGTTTTTATCATAAATGGGTGTTGAGTTTTGTCCAAAGCTTTTTCTGCATTATTGATATATGCAACAACTTGGATAAATCTCAAAGACATTGTGCTGAGTGAAGGAAGCCAAGTCTCAAAAGGTTACATATTGTATGATTCCATTTACATGACATTCTTGAAAAGATAAAACTATAGTAATAAAGAATAGATCAATGGTTTCCAGGGGAGTGTGTGTTTGTGTGTGTGTGTACATAAAGGCAGAGCTTGAATTTAATTTTTGGTGGTAATGGAACCATTTAATATCCTGATTGTGGTGGTGGTAGGTGGAGAACTTTTCAAAAAGTAAAAGAACAAAGATGGTAATTGATTTTTTAAAAAATTAAATGAAAATCCCTCAAAAACGAAAAACAAGATTCCTCTGCCTGCTGTTTAAAGTTTTGTTTGTAGGAGTCAAGTATAGAAGCAGGGAGAGCAGCTGGGAAGCTTCTAAAATAGTCTAGTCTAAAAATGTTAAGTTTTACTAAGGTAGTAGCAGTGGAGGACTAAGTTAAATTTGATTGGATTTGAGGTATATTTTGGAGGTGGAGCCATTAGGACAGGATGATAGATTGGATGGTGTGATGAGGGGAAAAAAAGTACATTTCCTTTTATTACCCTCCTGGGAACTGCATTACAGAGATTGATTGACTTCATTATTTTATTCAGCATTTATTCATTGGGCAAACTTTCTTTATCAAGCTCTGTCCAGGGGGTTGAAGGCCCAGAAATTACCAATATAGAGATCATTCAGACAAAGTTCTTGTCTTCAAGGATCTCACAATTTAGTGGGAGACAGACATACAAAGGGAGATTTATAGTTTAGTGTGGAAAGATTTGTATGATGGAGTTAAACCCTGGGGGCTGTGGAAGCACTGAGCAGGAGCACTCATTCCATGCCTGAATCATTTGGGGCCTCTAAAAGAAGGCTTCCGGTTTACTTGGCAGGAGAAGATAATAGCATCAGCTGTACCATATTTTTTATTTAATAAACTTTACTATAGCCATACATTCATTCATTTTACAAACATTTCAGTATCAACTACAACACTTACATGTTAGGCAATGCAAAACATCCGAATGTGAATAAGACATGATTCCTTTATTCAAGAAGTTTGAAACCTAGTAGAGATAATTATATAAATACACAAATAACTGTAACGTAAGGCAGAAAGTGAAGAACACTATAAAAGAGACAAGTGGAAATCCCAGTTTCCTCACTTCTTATTTGTTTGATTTTGGATCAGTCACTTAACCTCATAGAACCATAGTTTCCTCAACTTTAAAATGGGGATAACTTACCATGCAGGATCTTTGGGATGATTGAATGTGACCATACCTATCATAATGCCTGCCATAATGCTAAGATTGGCACTCAGCAAATGCCATGGAGAAAAGTTTTGTGGATAGGATGACATAAAGGTTGTGACATTGGAGCTAGTCATTGACAAATGGAATATTGGGAGGCAGAAACAGAGGCTGTGCCTCCCTTTACATCTACCCTAGAATAAACTAAACTGCATCATTTATGCCTCTGGCTACTGAACAGCTTCTTGCTTCTTTTGATTTATCTTTTGTTTTCCACTTTTTATAGAGATATCATTTACATACCCTAAAAATCATGCTTCGAAAGTCTACAATACAATGTTTAGTATATGCAGAGTTATGAAATTTTCACCACCCCAAAAAGAAATGCCTCGTATGTATACTTCAGGAAAGATAGACATATATTTCCATATTCCTCCAACTAAGTACAGATAAAATCATGGACATTATATGTAAAATAAAAATTAGATGTATTGAAAAGGTGGAATAAAGAAGGTAGAACAGTTACGGGCCCTTGGGACCCAAGGAATGACATTGTGCCACTGAACTCTCACCTCCATCCAGAAGTAACAAGTAGTCCCTTCCTACCAGGTGTCAACAGAAACCAAGTGGGGAACCTGGACTTCCACACCCACCTGTCAGTAATTAGGTGGCACAAAAACAGTGGTGTCAGAGGAGGCTTTCTAAAACATAAGATTTAAATAAGATCCCGACTTTCATAACAGAATATCCCAAATGTCCATGTTTCAATTGAAAATCATCAACATAACAAGAACCAAGAAGATTTCAACTTGAATGACAAAAACCAATCAACAGATGCTAACAAGATGACACAGATGTTAGAATTATTTAACAAATATTTTAAAACAACTGTCATAAAAATGCTTCAATGAGCAATCATGAACATACTCGAAAAATATGCAAACAAAAGAAAATTAACTTCATCCTTGGGTATTTATTCTAGAGAAATGAAAACATATCCACACAAAACCCTGTACACAATTGCTCATAGTAGATTTATCTGTAATAACCAAAAAAAAAAAAAAAAAGGAAATAAATGCCCAAATGGGCAAATGGTTAAACAAACTGTGGTACATCAATAGTATGGAATACTATGTGGTAATAAAAAGTAATGAACTACTAATGTATGTAACAACTTGGATGGATCTCATGGGTATTTCACTGAGTAAAAAAATAGATAGTTTCAAAAGATAATATACTGCATTATTCCAGTCATGCGACAGTCTATAGAGATGGAAAACAGACTAGTGGTTACCAGAGAATAAAGATTTAGGGGATAGAGTTGGTGGATGTAATCATAAAGGGGTAACATGAGGGAGATAGTTGTAGTGATGGAATAGCTTTTTTATCTTGATTGTGGTGGTGTTTACAGGGATCTACACATGTGATAAAATGACAGAACTACAGTTGATCCTTGAACAACATGAGTTTGAACTGTGCAGGTACACATATATGTGGATTTTTTTTTCAATAGTAAATACTGCAGTACTATATGATCTGCACTTGGTTGAATCCAAGGATGCAGAACCATGGATATTAAGGAAACATGGATGCAGTGGGACAGCATATATTGAGGGTCAACTATAAGTTATTAATGGATTTTTGACTGCATGGAGGGTCAGCTCTCCTAACCTCCATGTTGTTCAAGGGTCAAGTGTATAAACACACTTTGTAGCAATGTTAACTTCCTGGTTTTGATATTGCACTATAATTATGTAAGTTATAAACATCAGAGAAAACTGGGTGAAGAGTAAATGGAATATCTTTGTACTATCTTTGCAACTTCCTGTGAATCTTTACTTTTTTCAGGTTTCATATGTAAAAAATAATCTCCACTACACATTAGCAGTCACTCCCCCTCTGCCAATCCTCCCTCCCTCCAGCCCTATCCTACCACAAATTTCTGTTTGTGTGGATTTGGCTATTTGGGACACTTCATATGAATGGAATCCTAAAATATGTGGTCTTCTGTGACTATCTTCTTTCAATATATGAAAGAAAATGTGCATAATGTTTTTAAGGCTCATTCACATTGTACCATATACCAATAGTTCATTTCCTTTTATTGCCAACTATTCTGTCATAGAAGCACACCATTTTTTTTTCATTCACCAGTTGATCGAAGTTTGGGTATTATGAATAATGCTGCTATGAACATTCATGTACAAGTCTTTGAGTGGACTTTTTTCAATTCTCTTAGGTAAATATCTAGGAGTGGGTTTGCTGGATCATATGGTAACTCTATGTTTAACATTTTGAGGAACTGTCAAATGTTTTTCAAAGTGTCTGAACCATTTTACATCCCCACTAGTAATGTAATTGGAGGTTTCTGATTTCTCCATATCCTCTCCAATACTTATTATTTTTTGTCTTTTTGATTATAAGTGACTGGTGCGTGTGAAGTGTTATCTCATTGTGGTTTTGATTTGCATTTACCTAATAACTAATAATGCTGAACATCTTTTTATATGCTTATTGGCCATTTGTATATATTCTTTGGAGAAATGCCTATTCAAATACTTTGCCCATTTTATTTTATTTTTAAAGTAACAAAGCCACCATTTATTACATTACAGCAAGGGAAAATACATTCCAATGTTCAAATAATTGATTTACACATTACTATTTAGAATACAACTCACTCATAAGTAGGAGGCTTCTATTTAAATGAACTATTTTGGAACAAAAACTGCAGTTACTTTCTTTTCCTAAACACAAATATTTTGACTTTCACTCTGAGTCAATTCAAATGAAAATAACTTAATGCCCCAAATACCTTCTCATATATTTTCTCACTGAGTCAATATTTTGACATTTGCATGTCAATATGTTCAAAGAGATGTATCTAAAATTTTCTATTGAAATTAAGATTCAGTAATATTGTGCCAGTCTTTGTAAACAATATTTTAAAATAATATTTTCAATTTTTAACTTATTTTTAATAAGATTGAGTTACTGAGATGGTAATAACGAAAACATGACATACTAACTTAAAATATTACCCCTAACATTATTATCCATTGTCCTTTCCTTGTGCTAATATTAAATTTTCTTATTTCTAGCATATATTTGATTGTAACTTCACTTTATTAATTTATTTTTTTACTCCAAATTTTTGCTTTTTATTAAGATTCACTGTCTATTATTTTCTTTCTCTCTCATCAACATAGAGGATTGGTCACATCTATTCCCCAACTAATAGCATCAAAGGAAGTTTAAAGTTCCGCCTTAGAGCTTCTGTTGTTTGGTTCCTCTTCATATTGTTTGCTAATTTCTTCTTCATTTTTTGATTTTGCTTTTTACATAGGTTTTTCTTTATTAATAATTGCTTTAGTATTTTTTTGAGTTTACAAATATACTCTGTACTTATGCTTAAGCTAGTTGTGATTCCAGCTATTTTTTTTTCCTTTTTTTTTTTAACATCTTTATTGGGGTATAATTGCTTTACAATGGTGTGTTAGTTTCTGCTTTATAACAAAGTGAATCAGCTATACATATACATATATCCCCATATCTCCTCCCTCTTGCATCTCCCTCCCACCCTCCCTATCCCACCCCTCTAGGTGGTCACAAAGCACTGAGCTGATCTCCCTGTGCTATGTGGTTGCTTCCCACTAGCTATCTATTTTACACTTGGTAGTGTATATATGTCCATGCCACTCTCTCACTTTGTCCCAGCTTACCCTTCCCACTCCCCGTGTCCTCAAGTCCATTCTCTACGTCTGTGTCTTTATTCCTGTCCTGTCCCTAGGTTCTTCAGAACCTTTTAAAATTTTTTTTAGATTCCATATATATGTGTTAGCATACGGTATTTGTTTTTCTCTTTCTGACTTACTTCACTCTGTATGACAGACTCTAGGTCCATCCACCTTACTACAAAGGACTCAATTTCATTTCTTTTTATGGCTGAGTAATATTCCATTGTATATATGTACCACATCTTCTTTATCCATTCATCCATCGATGGACACTTAGGTTGCTTCCATGTCCTGGCTATTGTAAATAGAGCTGCAATGAACATTTTGGTACATGACTCTTTTTGAATTATGGTTTTCTCAGGGTATATGCCCAGTAGTGGGATTGCTGGGTCGTATGGTAGTTCTATTTTTAGTTTTTTAAGGAACCTCCATACTGTTCTCCATAGTGGCTGTATCAATTTACATTCCCACCAACAGTGTAAGAGGGTTCCCTTTTCTCCACACCGTCTCCAGCATTTATTGTTTGTACATTTTTTGATGATGGCCATTCTGACTGGTGTGAGGTAATACCTCATTGTAGTTTTGATTTGCATTTCTCTAATGATTTGTGATGTTGAGCATTCTTTCATGTGTTTGTTGGCAATCTGTATATCTTCTTTGGAGAAATGCCTATTCAAATTCTTTGCCCATTTTAAAATTAGGTTATTTGTCTTCTTAGTGTTGAGTTCTAAAACTTTATTTTGTAATCTCCATACAAGTCTTTTCTCAGGTATATAATTTGCAAATGCTTTCTCCCATTCCATGGATTGTCTTTTCACTTTATTGATGGTGTCCTTTCGTGTAGGTAAACTATTCACATTTAAAGTGATTATTGACATAGTTAGATTAATATCTACCATATTTGTAACTCTTTTGTATTCGTTGCACTTGTTCTTTGTTTCTTTTTTCCAGTCGAGTTGTTCTTTATTGTCATTGAGTAATGGAAATAAAAACAAAAATAAAGAATTGGGACCTAATGAAACTTAAAAGCTTTTGCACAGCAAAGGAAACTATAAACAAGACGAAAAGACAACCCTCAGAATGGGAAAAAAATATTTGCAAATGAAGCAACTGGCAAAGGATTCATCTCCAAAATTTACAAGCATCTCATGCAGCTCAATATCAAAAAACAACCCATTACAAAAATGGGCAGAAGACCTAAATAGACATTTCTACAGAGAAGACATACAGATGGCAAAGAGGCACATGAAAAGCTGCCCAACATCATTAATTATTAGAGAAATGCAAATCAGAACTACAGTGGGTATCACCTCACACCATTTAGAATGGGCATCATCAGAAAATCTACAAACAACAAATGCTGGAGAGGGTGTGGAGAAAAGGGAACCCTCTTGCACTGTTGGTGGGAATGTAAATTGATACAGCCACTATAGAGAACAGTATGGAGGTTCTTTAAAGAACTAAAAATAGAACTACCATACAACCCAGCAATCCCACCCCTAGGCATATACTCAGAGAAAACCATAATTCAAAATGACACATGCACCCCAATATTCATTGCAGCACTATTTACAATAGCCAGGTCATGGAAGCAATGTAAATGCCCATTGACAGACGAATGGATAAAGAAGATGTGGTACATATTTAAAATGGAATATTACTCAGCCATTTAAAGGAACGAAATTGGGTCATTTGTAGAGATGTGGATGGACCTAGAGACTGTCATACAGAGTGAAGTAAGTCAGAAAAAGAAAAACAATTATCGTATACTAATGCATATATGTGGAATCTAGAAAAATTGTACAGATGAACTGGTTTGCAACGCAGAAATAGAGACACAGATGTAGAGAACAAACGTGTGGACACCAAAGGGAGAAAGTGGTGGGGGGTGGTGGTGGGATGAATTGGGAGATTGGGATTGACATATATACACTAATTTGTATAAAATAGATAACTAACAAGAACCTGCCATAAAAAAAAAGAATCCCTGGCCCAATGCCCAAGGCTCTTGATCTTCTGACCTCATTACTAACTTTTGCAAAGTTTTCATTTAAAACAAAGTGGCATATTTCACCAGCCTCTTATTATGAATTCAATTTTTCTGCCCTCGTGCCATCTTTCATGCTCCCTCTACAGCCCCCCTTTCACTGCAACGTACACAGTATACCATGCCTCATTTTTCCATTTATTTAAATAATAACTAACCCTGAAGGCATTGCCCAGCATATACCTAATGTATATTTATTTATACTAGATCTCAATAATAGCAGCTATCATGTATTAAGAGTTTATTACATGCTAGACTCTATGCTTAATACTTTGCAAGCATTATATAATCTTTAGCCTGTGCTCTTAAACATTAATTCTACTGTTGCATTTCATAAATAGTCTCTGAGTGCTTAAAATGTTATGGTTAAATAAGTCAAGGCATCCACAAGTCAAAGTGGGAATGAGAGAAAAAAGAAATGTCAGGGTGAGTGCTAGCACATAAATTATCAATAAATATTTGTTGAATGAATGAGGCTCTCACAAGTGTTATCTCCTCCATGAGGCTTTCTAAGACCACTCCAGGTCACAGGGCTCTATTTCTTGTGAAACTTTTCATAGAATTATGTCTGAGCTCACTTGTTCAGCAGATAGCTAGCTATTTCTCCTTGGGAAAGCTCTTATCTCATTTCTGTGACTTTAGTTTTACTATATTTGTTTCTCCCTTCCTCCTTCTACTTGAAATCAGACGGTGTATCATATGAACAGCAAGAATTCCTCTTTTTGTTGATTGGGGTTGATATTGATATACATAAAATGAAATTTCTGTTTGTTTCTACATTGCATCTTGGGAAACCAGCTGGATATATTGTCACTACATTTTATAAGTATGTGTTTCAAATTTATTGCAAGTGTGATGGATTGAGAGTAGGGGAATGACATAATCTGATTCATGCTTCAAAATTTTTCCTCAAGGAATTCTGATTCCAGGTAGGATTGAGGAAATATATGCCAGCCTTTCTCTCCAATTGAATATAACTATAAAACCTGGAAAGAATTCATATGCAGTTATTTGAGAACTATGAAAAGAAAATATCAGCAGAGGAAGACTGCCAGAAATCAAAGTAACACTGAACTAGTTGCAAATTTACCATTTTTCCTCCTCTGGAATCCTCTGGCCTTAAGTCAATGCAACTTAAAACCTAAAAGTGAGCACTGTAGTACAGACAGAGAGAGACATAGGAAAAAACACTCTACTCCTGGATCAGCGAAAGAAAATGGGAGCTTTTAGAACTCAGAGAGAAGAAGAAATCCCCTGGTTCTTTTTTTCTTTCCTTTTTCTCCATTTCATCATGCCCCAGCTCACAAGTGGCTCCTCAGTGGCGGAGAAGGTAGCAGTGAATGCGAATGGCAACAGGAAACCATAGGATCCAAATCTATGAGAAAACAAAAGTCTGTGCTCCGTTCAGTGGAGCTGTGATGCCAAGAAATCCAGGGCAAATTCCATTGATTATCCTACATGCTCTCAATTCTCCTGTTGGTTGGACCTGGGTGCATCACAATCACAGAATTGGGCAGTTTGAGGATGGGAGACAGAAAAGGGGAGACCCAGGGAACCAGAAAGCACTAGGGAGATAGCAGATAAGAAGTATGTGAAAATGATCCCATAAAAAGGTTTTTGAACTCCTGGGCTCAATCCTGACTTGCCCATGCATGTGTTTTATTTCCATTAGCATAATACAGATTTTGAGAACTGAGATAATGAACAGACCACAGTCCAGGTTCTAGACTGACCACTGGGTGGTGCACACATAGGACACATACAAATAACACTGCAAAGCCTTTGAAAACTAAACTGACATTGCAACCGCAGCCTACAGAAAGTGGGTTGGAAATTGCGGCTTGAACTAAACAAGGTCAAGTGTCTGCTTAAATAAAATGTCAATCTTTTCCATAGGATTTAAACAAGATCCAGAGTCCCACAACAGAGTATTTAAAATGTCCAGATTGTAATCCCAAATTACTAATATACAAAGAACAATGAAAATCTCAACTCACATGGGAAAAGAAGCAAACAAGATGGCACAGACATTGGATTATGTAACAAAGCTTATATTATAAAAATGCTTGAACAGAGGACTTCTGGTTTCAGTTCCAACATGTAAAGAGCTTAGAAATGGTCACTCCCACCCTCACAATAAGAGTTGAACAAACTGAAAATCAATGACTTTTCTTAGATCTATCAGAGAGTTGAGGTGACAGGACAAATTGCTATCCCCAAATCTGGAGAGATAGGGACCTATCACAGCTTACCAGGAACAGATCACAGCTTACCAGGAGCAGAAGCTGCTTGAGCAAGGAAATGGGAGGAATACTTAAATGGTAATTTCAATGAACTGCTAGAGGTTCAGTGTGGACTATCCTGAGAGTTAAAAAATCCTGAGAGATACACAAAACATACAAAGAACTCTTAAAACTCACCAATAAGAAAATAAACAACTGGACTAAAATATGGGGTTAAGACCTTAACAGACACCTCTCCAAAGAATAAAAACATATGTTAAATAAGCATATAAAATGATACTTCACATCATATGTCACCAGAAAAATACATATTAAAACAACAATGAGAAACCACTATACACGTATTATAATGGCCAAAATCCAGAACACTGACAACACCAAATGCTGGAGAAGTGTAGCATCAGGAATTCTCATTCATTGCTGATGGGAATGCAAAATAGTACAGCCAGTTTGGAAGATAACTTGGTGGTTCTCACAAAACTAAATATACTCTTAACACATGATCCATCAATCTTCCCCCTTGGTATTTATTCAAAGGAGTTGAAAATTTATGTCACCACCAAAACCTGCATCTGGATGTTTATAGCAGCTTTATTCATAACTTCCAAAACTTGGAAACAACCAAGATGTCTTTCAGTAGGTGAATGAATAAATAAACTGTAGTGCATCCAGACAATGGAATATACTCAAGGTAGATATCATTACTCCCAATTTACAGATGAGAAAACTGAGGATTGATGAAATGACATGTCCAAGGTTACACAATTATCTGGAAGAGTTGGTATTCTAACTCAGGTCTGTCAGATGCCAAAAGCCTGTGCTCATTCTATTGTACCTAGCTCAGAAAAGGAGTGGTACAATCAGATTCATTTAAAGATTTATTGACTCCAGAATTTTATAATTTTCCAAACATTTTTATTAAATTATAATGTGTATACAGAAAAGCACATGGGTAATAAGGTAATAAATAATCACATACTGAACCTACCCATGTAACCAAAACTCATCAAGAAGCAGAACAGGGGCTTCCCTGGTGGCGCAGTGGTTGAGAATCTGCCTGCCAATGCAGGGGACACGGGTTCGAGCCCTGGTCTGGGAAGATCCCACATGCCACGGAGCAACTGGGCCCGTGAGCCACAATTACTGAGCCTGCGCATCTGGAGCCTGTGCTCCGCAACAAGAGAGGCCGCGATGGTGAGAGGCCCGCGCACCGCGATGAAGAGTGGTCCCCACTTGCCACAACTAGAGAAAGCCCTCGCACAGAAACGAAGACTCAACACAGTCATAAATAAATAAATAAAAGAACGTGAATTTCTAAAAAAAAAAAAAAAAAAAAAAAGAAGCAGAACATTATCTTCCCCCTATTCCCCAGCCCCAAAAGGCCTCCTGTGCTCTTTCCAACCACTGTTACTGACCAACAAAAACCACTATCCTATTTTGATCACCATATATTAATTTTGCCCATTACTGAACTTTATAGAAGTAGAATTATCAATATATAACATATTATTCTATGTCTTGTAGCTTTTGATCAACATTTTTTGCATTCCATCCATTTATTGCTTGCAGGTATAGGTCATTCATTTTCATAAGCAGTGCATTATTACATTGTATGGCTATAGAACAATATATGTGTCGATTCTACTATTGATATATGGAGTTTGGAGCTATTACAAATGCACTGCTATAAACATTCTTGTGCATGTCATATGGAAATGTGATTACATTTTTGTTTCAGTAATCTTTTTTTTTTTTTAGGTTCTTTTTTTTTAATTAATTAATTAATTGATTGATTTTTGGCTGTGTTGGGTCTTCGTTTCTGTGCGAGGGCTTTCTCTAGTTGTGGCAAGTGGGGGCCACTCTTCATCGCGGTGAGCGGGCCCCTCACTATCACGGCCTCTCTTGTTGCGGAGCACACGCTCCAGACACGCAGGCTCAGTAGTTGTGCCACACGGGCCTAGTTGCTCCACGGCATGTGGGATCTTCCCAGATCAGGGCTCGAACCCGTGTCCCCTGCATTGGTAGGCAGATTCTCAACCACTGCGCCACCAGGGAAGCCCCTGTTTCAG
Source organism: Balaenoptera physalus (assembly GCF_965194825.1). Taxonomy (NCBI): domain Eukaryota; kingdom Metazoa; phylum Chordata; class Mammalia; order Artiodactyla; family Balaenopteridae; genus Balaenoptera; species Balaenoptera physalus. The sequence continues at coordinate 44,670,867 of NC_138903.1, forward strand.
TAATCTTCATTGGGTAGTTGGAACGGGTGACAGGACATAGAGGGATAGAGGTAGAGAGAACTGTTGCAAAAGATCAAGCATAAGCTATTCAAGCTAAAGAAAAATATGATAATGGTGGGACTGGAGAGAAAGAAGTAGAACAGAAAGAGATAAAAATGCTTAGATATAGAGATCAATTGGTGCTAGGGAATAAAAGTGACAGAAAAGTTTTAATCCATTTAAAGAGGAAAGAAAGTTGGGTGGGAATATTCATCAGCACAGGGAGTCTACATTTGTTTCAGTATTACTGAGATATAATTAGCATATAACACTGTATAAGTTTAAGGTGTATAGCAGAATAATTTGATTTACATATATAGTAGTCCCCCTCATCTGCAGATTTGCTTTCCATGGTTTCAGTTACCTGTGGTCAACTGTGGTCAGAAAATATTTAATAGAAAATTCCAGAAATAAATAACTCACAAGTTTTAAATTTCATGCCATTCTGAGTAGTGTGATGAAATTTTTTAAATTCAAGTATAGCTGATTTACAATACTATATTACTTTCAGGTGTACAGCAGTGATTCAGTATTTTTACAGATTATACTCCATTAAAAGTTATTATAAAATAATGGCTACAATTCCCTGTGTTATACAATATACTATATATATTGTTGCTAATCTATTTTATACATAGTAGTTTGATCTCTTAATCTCTTAACCCGTCTTGTCCCTCCACCCTTCCCTCTCCCCAGTGGTAACCACTAGCTTGTCTTCTATATCTCTGAGTCTGTTTCTGTTTTGCTATATACATTTGTTTGTTTTATTTTTTAGATTCCACAATAGGTGATAACATATATTATTTGTCTTTCTCTGTCTGACTTATTTCACTACGTTTAGTATACTCTAGGTCCGTCCTCATTGTTGCAAATGGCAGAATTTCATTTTTTATGGCTGAGTAACATTCCTTATATACCATATCTTCTTTATCCATTTGTCTGATGCACCATCCAGCTTCCTCCTGCCTGGGATGTGACTCATCATCCCTTTGTCCAGTGTGTTCTGTCTGTTGGTCACTTAATAGTCATCTCAGTTATCAGATCAACTGTTGAGGTAATCACAGTGCTTGCATTCAAGTAACCTTTATTTTATTTAGTAATGGCATCAAAGGACAAGAATAGTGATGCTAGCAATTTGGATATGCCAAAGAGAAGCCATAAAGTGCTTTCTTTAAGTGAAAAGGTGAAAGTTCTTGACTTAATAAGGAAAAAAGAATCATATGCTGAGGTTGCTAGATCTACTGTAAGAACAAATCTTCTATCCATGAAATTCTGAAGAAGAAAAAAGAAATTCATGCTAGTTTTGCTGTCGTACATCAAACTGCAAAATGTATGCTGATAGTGCATGATAAGTGCATAGTTAAGATGGAAAAGACATTATATTTATACAACAAGATATTTTCAGAGAGAAAAAAAGAGAGTGAGACCAGCCACATAACTTTTATTACATTATGCTGTTATAATTGTTCTATTTTATAATTAGTTATTTTTGCTAATCTCTTACTGGGCCTAATTTGTAAATTAAGCTTTATTATATGTATGTATAGCAAAAAGCACAGTATATATAGGTTTCAGTACGATCCATGGTTTTAGGCATCAACTGGGGATCTTGGAACAGCATCCCCCAGAGATAAGGAGGGACTACTGTATTGTGAAATAACTGTCACAATAAGTTTAGTTAACATCCATCATCACATATAGATTTTTAAGAAACAACAATGAAACAAAACGAAAAAAAATTTTTTTCCCTGTGATGAGAACTTTCAGAATTTACACTCTAAATAACTTTCATATATACCATACAGCAGTGTTATACATTGTACACAATGTTGTACATTACATCCAAGTACTTATTTCTCTTATAACTGGAAGTTTGTACCTTTTGACTACCTTCCTCCAATTCCACATCCCTGTCCCCTGCCTGTGGTAACTACAAATCTGATCTCTTTTTCTATGAGGTTTTTTTTTTCTTTTGGTTCTGCATATAAGTAAGATCATACAGTATTTGTCCTTCTCTGTATGACTTAGCATAATGCTCTCAAAGTCCATCCATGTTGTCACAAATGGCAGGATTTCCTCCTTTCTGTGGATGAATAATCCATTGTGTGTGCGTGTGTGTGTGTGTGTATGTGTGCATAACAACTTCTTTATCCATTCATCTGTTGATGGACACTTAGGATGTTTCCATGTCTTGGCTATTGTAAATAATGCTGCTATAAACACAAGAGTGCATATATTTGGATACAGTGTTTTCATTTTCTTTGGATATACATCCAGAAGTGGAATTACTGGACCATGTGGTGTTCTATTTTTAATTTTTTGAGAAACCTCTATATTGTTTCCGAAAGTGGCTGTAACACTTTACAATCCCATCAACAGTGTACTAGGGTTTCCTTTTCTCCCCATTCTCACCAGATTTGATAACTCTATTTCTTCTTTGATGCTAGCCATTCTAACAGGCATGTAGTGATATCTCACTGTAGTTTTGATTAGCACGTCCCAGTGATTAGTGATGTTGAGCATCTTTACATGTACTTGTTGGCCATTTGTATGTCTTTGGGAAAATGTGTATTCAGGTCCTTTGCCTATTTTTAATTGGATTATTAGTTTTTTTTTTGCTGTTGAGTTGTATGAGTTCTTTATATATTTTGGATATTAACCCCATATCAAATATATGGTCTACAAATAAGTTTTTCCCATTCTGTAGGTTGTCTTTTCATTTTGTTTATCATTTCTTTTGCTGTGCATAAGTGCTAGTTAGTTAGTAAGTGTTAGCATGGTATATTTTTCTCCATCCATTTATTTTTAATCTTCATGTATCTTTATGTTTAAAGTGGGTCTCTTGTAGACAACATATAGCTGAGTTGTGTTCTTTAATCTACTCTGATAATCTGTCTTTTAACTGGTGAATTTAGATCATTGATATTCAAAGTGATTATTGAGAGTTGTGGCCAAACTTTTGGAGTAAGAAGATACTGCGCTTACCTCCTTACAACGGGCATACTATAACTATTTACAGAGCAACTATCTATGAGAACAAACTGAAGACTGGTAGCAAAGATCTTCCACACTTAAAGATATAAAGAAGGAACCACAACAAGATGGGAGGAAGGGATAGAGATGCACTATAGTCAACACCCACACCCCTGGGTAGGTGTCCCACAAAAAGGGAGGATAATCACAACTGCAGAAATTCTACCCAAGGAGCGAGGGGGTTCAAGCCCCACATCGGGCTCCCCAGCCTGGGGTACTGCACCAGGAAGACAAGCCCCCAGAATGTCTGGCTTTGAAGGCCGGCAGGGTTTGTGTACAGGAGAGCTGGAGGGCTGTAGGAAACAGAGATTCTGTTCCTAAAGGGCACATGTAAACTCTCACATATTCCAAGTCCCAGTGCAGCAGCAGTAATTTGAAAGGAATCTGAGTTACACCCACTTGCTGATTTTGGTGAGCCTCCTGAAGGGCTGGAGGCAAATGGGACTCACCCTGGGGACACAGACATTGTGGAAGCCATTTTGGGGAGCTCATCCTACCACAAGGACACTGGTGTTGACAAACATAGTTTTGGAGTCTGTCCTCTAGACTGTTAATGCTGGGGGCTTACCTGACACCAGCAAACTGGCACCAGTCCTGGGCCCCCTTGGCCCTGTAGCCACCTACCTCCAGATCTACTTGGCTGCACAACCAGATGCACCAGGACCTGACCCTGCCCACCAATGGGCAGGCAGCCCAGCATGAGGCAGGGCCTGAAAGCCAACTGGGCCAGGGGCCAGCCACACCCATCTGTGCACTCACAGTAGATGGCCCCACTAAAATATAAGGGCCCATAGAGCCCACATAGGGGGCACCCTTAGAGCATACAGCTCTGGTGACCAGAGGGGAGTGTGCTGCTGAGTGCAGTAGAACATATCCTACATAAGTCCACTTCTCTAAGATCAGCAAATGTAACCAACCTATGTAACACATAGAAATAAACACAGGAACTTAGGCAAACTGAGATAACAGAAAAATAGGTTCAAAACAAAGGAACAAGACAAAATCCCAGAAGAACTAAGCAAAGTGGGGATAAGCAATCAACTCAATAAAGAGTTCAAAGTAATGATCATAAAGATGATTAATGAATTCAGGAGAAGAATGGATGAACACAGTGAGAAATTTAACACAGAGTTAAAAATATAAAGAAGAATCAAAGAGAGCTGAAGACTACAATAACTGAAATTAAAAATACTCTAGAAGGAATCAAAAGTAGATTAGATGACACACATAGAGGAACAGATCAGTGAACTGGAAGACAGAATAGTGGAAACACCCAGCTGAACAGAAAAAACAAAAAGAATTGAAAAAAATGAAGATAGTTTAAGAGACCTCTGGGACAACATGAAGCTTACTAACATTTGCATTATAGGCATAGCAGAAGGAAAAGAGACAGAGAAAGGGGCAGATAACTTACTTAAAGAAATAATAGATGAAAATTTCCCTAACCTGTGGAAGAAAACAGACATCCAGGTTGAGGAAGCACAAAGAGTCCCAAACAGGATGAACCCAAAAAGGTCCACACCAAGACACATAATTAAAATGGCAAAAATTAAAGATAAAGACAGAATCTTAAAAGTAGTAAGAGAAAAGCAACTAGTTATGTAGAAGGGAACTCCTATTAGACAACAGCTGACTTTTCAGTGGAAATTTTGCAGGCCAGGAGGGAGTGGCATGATATATTTAAAGTGATGAAAGGGAAAAACCTACAACCAAGAATACTCTACCTGGCAAGGCTATCATTCAGATTTGAAGGAAAAATCAAGAGTTTTACAGACAAGCAAAAGCTAAAAGTGTTCATCACAACAAAACCAGCTTTACCATAAATGTTAAAACCACTCCTCTAAGCAGAAAAAGAAAAGAACACAACTAGAAATATGGAAATTATGAAAGGAAAAAATCACATTGGTAAAGGCAAACATACAGCAAAGATAGTAAATCAACCACTCATAAAGCTAGTAGGAAGGTTAAAAGACAAAAGTAGTAAAATCATCTATGTCTATAATAAGTAGTTACAGGACACACACATGCAAAAAGATGTAAAGTATGATATCAAATACATTAAATATGGATGGGGGAGTAAAACTGCAGGGTTGCTAGAATGCGTTCAAACATGAGAGGTCATCGACTTAAAATAATCATGTATATATAAATATAGGTTGTTATGTATGAACCTCATGGTACCCACAAACCGGAAACCAGCAATAGATACATACACAAAGGAGAAAGGAATCTGAACATATACTAAAGGTAGTTATCAAGTCATAAGGGAAGAGAGTAACAAAAAAGAACTACAAAACCATCCAGAAAACAGTTAACAAAATGACAATAAGAACATACCTATCAAGAATTACTTTACATATAAATGGACAAAATGCTTCAATCAAAAGACATAGAATGGCTGAATGGATAAAAAAACAAGACCCATATATATGCTGCCTACAAGAGACTCACTTCAGATCTAAAGACACACACATGCTGAAAGTGAGGGGATGGAAAAAGGTATTTCATGCAAATGGAAACAAAAAGAAAGCTGAGGTAGCAATACCTATATCAGATAAAATGGACTTTACGACAAAGACTGTAACAAGAGACAAATAAGGACATTACATAATGATAAATAGATCAATCCAACAAGAAGATATAACATTTGTAAATATATATACAACCAAAATAGGAACACCTAAATACATATACCAAATATTAACAGATATAAAGGGGGAAATTGACAGTAACACAATAATAGTAGGGGACATTAACATTTCACTTATATCATGGACAGATCAGCCAGAGAGAAAATCAATAAGGAAACACTGGCCTTAAATGACCTGTTAGACCAGATGTACTTAATACATATATATATAGAACATTCCATCCCCAAGCAGCAGAATATACATTCTTTTCTAGTGCACATGGAACATTCTCTAGGATAGATAACATGCTAGGCTCAAAACAAGTCTCAATAAAGCTAATAAAATTGAAATCATTCAAGCATTTTTCCAACCACAACAAAATGAGACTAGAAATCAAATAAAAGAAAAAAACTGCAAATAATCCAAACATGTGAAGACTAAACAATATACTACTAAACAATCAATACGCCACTGAAGAAATCAAAGAGGAACTCAAAAAATATCTGGTGACAATTAAAAAGAGAAACACAATAATCCAAAAACCTATGGAATGCAACAAAAGCAGCTTTAAGAGGGAAGTTACAGTGACACAAGCCTACCTCAAGAAATAAGAGAAATCTCAAATAAACAATCTAACCTTACACCTAAAGGAACTAGAAAAAGAACAACAAACAAGACCTAGTAGAAGGAAACTTAGTAGAAGGAAAAGAAATAATAAAGATCAGACCAGAAATAAATGAAATAGAGACTAAAAAAAAAAAATAGAAAAGATCAATGAAACTAAAATCTGGTTCTCTGAAAAGATAGACAAAATTGATAAACCTGTAGCCAGACTCATCAAGAAAAAAGAGAGAAGACCCATATAAATAAAATCAGAAAGGAGAGAGAAGTTACAACCAACATCACAGAACTACAAAGGATCATAAGAGATTCCTAAGAACAATTATATGCCAATAAAAATGGGCAACCTAGAAGAAATGGAACAATTCTTAGAAATGTACAATCTCCCAAGACTGAAGAAATAGAAAATATCAACAATTACCAGTAATGAAGTTGAATCTGTAATTTAAAAAAAATATTCCCAGTAAACAAAAGTCCTGAACCAGACTACTTCATGTTTGAATTCTGCCAAACATTTAAAGAAGAGTTAACACAAATCCTTCTGAAATTATTCCAAAAAACTGAATAGGAAGGAACACTTCTGAACTCATTCTACAAGGCCAATGTCACCCTGATACCAAAACCAGACAAAGACACCACAAAAATATAAAATTACAGGCCAGTATCACTGATTAATATAGATGCAAAAATCCTCAACAAAATATTGGCAGTCCAAATTCAACAGTACTTTAAAAGGATAATACACCATGATCAAGTGGGATTTAGTCCAATGATGCAAGGATGGTTCAATATCTGCAAATCAATCAATGTGATACACAACATTTACAATAGAAGAAAAATTGTATAATCATCTCAATAGATGAACTTTTGACAAAATTCAACATCCTTTTATGATACTAACTATCAGCAAAGTGGTTATAGACGGAACATCCCTCAACATAATTAAAGCCACATATGACAAGCTCACAGTCAACATCATACTCAATGGTGAAAAGCTGACAGCATTTCCTCTAGGATCAGGAACAAGAGAAGGTTGCCCACTCTAGCCACTTTTTCTCAACATAGTATTTGAAGTCCTAGTGACAGCAATCAGACAGGAAAAAGAAATAAAAGAAATCCAAATATTAATGGAAGAAGTAAAACTATCACTGTTTACAGATGACATGATACTATATCCAGAAAATCCTAAAGATGCCACCAAAACACTGTTAGAACTAATAAATGAATTCAGTAATATTGTAGGATACAATTTAATATACAGAAATCTGTTGTGTTTCTCTAGGCTAACAATAAATTATCGGAAAGAGAAATTAAGAAAACAATCCCATTTACGATTGCATCAAAAAAAATAAAATATTAATACCTAGGAATAAATCTATGCAAAGAGGACTTGCACTTGGAAACCTATAAGACACTTATGAAAGAAAATGAAGATCACACAAACAAATGGATAGATACACTGTGCTCATGGATTGAAAGAATTAATATTGTTAAAATGACTATACTACCCAAGGCAATCTATAGATTTAATGTAATCTCTATCAAAATACCAAAGGCATTTTTCACAGAACTGGAACAAGTAATCATAAAATTTGTATAGAAACACGAAAGACCCTCAATAACCAAAAAATAATCTTGAGAAAGAAGAACAAAGCTGAAGGTATCACAGGCCCTGATTTCAAACTATACTACGAAGCCGCAGTAATCAAAACAGTATGGTATTGGCACAAAAACAGACACATAGATCAATGGAACAGAATAGGGAGCCCAAAAATAAACCCATACGCCTATGCTCAATTAATCTATGACAAAATAGGCAGGACAGACTCATCAATAAATGATGTTGGGAAAACCAGACAGCTACATGTAAAAGAATCAAACTGCTTTCTAACACCATACACAAAAATAAACTCAAACTGGATTAAAGACTTAAATGTAAGACCTGAAACCATAAAACTCCTAGAAGGAAACATAGGCTGTACGCTCTTTGGCATCCATCTTAGCAATATGTTTTGACTATGTCTCCTCAGACAAGGGAAACAAAAGCAAAAATAAACAAATGGAACCTAATCAAACTAAAAAACTTTTGCACAGTGAAGAAAACTATCAACAAAATGAAAATGGAGCCTACTGAATGGGAGAAGATATTTGCAAAATGTATATCTGATAAGGGGTTAATATCCAATATATACAAAAAATTTACACAACTCAACATAAAAAAACCTAGTAAAAAATGGGCAGAGGACCTAAATAGACATTATTCCAAAGACAGCATACAGATGGCCAAGAGACACATGAAGAATACTCAACATTACTAACCATCAGGGAAATGCAAATTAAAATGACAATGAGATACCACCTCACATCTATCTATCAGAATTGCTATCATCAAAAAGACAACAAATACAAGGTTTTGCTAGGATGTGGAGAAAAGGGAGCCCTCATGCACTGTCCGGATTGTAAATTGGTGCAGCCACTATGGAAAATAGTATGGAGTTTCTGCAAAAAGTTAAAAATAGAATTACCATATGATGTAGCAATTCCATTTCTGGGTATTTACCCAAAGAAAACAAAAACAATGATTCCTAAAGTTATATGCTCTTCAATGTTCTTTTCAGTATTATTTACAATAGCCAGGATATGGAAGCAATACGTGTCCATCAATATATGAATGGACAAAGAAGATGTGTTATATATTATAATTGAACATTACTCAGTCATAAGAAATGAAATCTTGCCATTTGTGACAACATGGATGGTCCTAGAGGGTATTATACTAAGTGAAATAAATCAGAGGGAGAAAGACAAATACCACAAGATCTCACTAATATGTGGAATCTAAAAAGCAAAACAAATGAACAAACAACAAAACAGAAACAGAGTCATAGATACAGAGAACAAACAGGTTGTTGCCAGAGTGGAGGGGCTTGTGGAGGTTGGCAAAATATGTGTAGGGGAGATACAAACCTCCAATTATATAATGTGTTATGGGGATGTAATATAGAGCATAAAATGTATTGTCATTAATATTGTAATAACTTTGTATGGGGACAGATTGTTACCAGACTTATAGTCATGATCATTTCATAATGTATGCAAATGTCAATCATTATATACTACACCGGAAGCTAATATAATATTGTACATCAACAATATTCAATTAAAAAATCAAAGTGATTATTGATATGGTATTATGTACTATATTAATTACTATTATTGATCTGTTGCCTTTGTTCTTTGTTCCTATTCTTGTCTTCCACTCTTTTTCTGCCTTTTGTTGTTTTAGTTGAGCATTTTATATGATTCTTTTTTCTCTCCTTTCTTAGCATATCAGTTATACTTTTTTAGTGGTTGCCCTAGAGTTTGCAATATACATTTATAACTAATCTAAGTCTACTTTCAAATAACATTTGTATCTTATAATAACAAAATAATCCTTCTTCCTGTCTCTTGTATCATTCTTGTTATTCATTTTACATATAAGTATACATAAGTATATATATAAGATATATACATTAGCATATATAATTGATACATTGTATCTATTTTTTATTTTGAATAAGCTGTTACCTGTTGGATCAATTAAGAAAAATAAAACTTTTAATTTTAGCTTTATTTATTCCTTCTTTGATGCTTTTTCTTTCTTTATGTAGATCCAAGATTTAGACCTATATTATTTTCCTTCTCTCCATAGAACTTCTCTTAACATTTCTCGCAAGGTAGATCTACTAGCAACAAATTTCCTCAATTTTTTTTTTTTGTCTGAGAAAGTCTTTATTTCTCCTTCACTTTTGAAGAATAATTTTGCTGGGTACAGAATTCTAGGTTGGTAGTTATTTTTTCTCAACACCAAATATTTCACGCCACTCTCATCTCACTTGCATGGTTCTGAAGAGAAATTGGATGTAATTCTTATCTTTGTTCCTCTATAGGTATGGTGTTTTTACCCCTTTGACTTTTTTTAGGATTTTTCTTTATGGTTTACTTTCTGGAACTTGAAAATGATATGCCTAGGTATAGCTTTTTGGACATTTAACTTGCTCAGTGTTCTTTGAGCTTCCTGCATCTATGGTTTGGTGTCTGACATTAATTTGGAGAAATTCTCAGTCATTATTGTTCCAAATATTTCTTTTGTTCCTTTTTGTCTTTCTTCTCCTTCTGATATTCCAATTCAAAAGTTGTTCTATAGTCCTTGGATATCTGTTCTGTTTTTATTCAGTCTTTGTTTTCTCTTAGGTTTTTGAGGATTCTATTGGTATATCCTCTAGCACAGAGATCCTCTCTTTGGCCATATCCAGTCTACTAAGGGGCCCATCAAAAGAATTTTTCATTTTTGTTATAGAGTTTTCTTATATCTAGAATTTCTTTTTGATTCTTTCTAGGATTTCCATCCCTCTGTTTACATTGCCCATGTATTCTTGCATGTTGTCTACTTCATCCATTAAAGCCCTTAGCATATTAATTACAGTTGTTTTAAATTCCCTGTCTGGTAATTCCAACATCCTTTCCATGTCTGGTTCTATTGCTTGCTCTGTCTCTTCAAACTGTGTTTTTAATTTTTGACTTGCCTTGTAATTTTTTCTTGATAGCTGGACCTGATATACCAGGTTTAAAAAATGTTGCAAATAGGCCTTTAGTAATGTGGTGGTGAAGTGTGGGGGGAGGGGAAGCATTTTATAGTTCTATGATTAGGTCCCAGTCTTTTAATGTGCCTATACCTCTGGACTTTTAACTTCACGAGTGTTTCTCAGTCTTTTTTTCCCTCCTTAGGTAGGAGAGGATGGCTAGAGACAGCTAGATTTGGATATTTCTCTTCCCCTGAGAAGTTCTGATAATACTCCAGCAGGTTAGGCTCTGGTTAATTAGGTTCCGCTGAGGGTAGGCCTTGTTAAGAACAGTTCTCTGGTGTATTTCAGAATGGTTCCTTTTCCCTTCCCTCTGCGGGAAGCCTGAGGGGATTTTCTCTGATAATATGGAAACTGGTTGAGCTCCTGGAGGTAAATCCCACAATACTGTGGGACCCTACCACAACTGGGTCCCCATGGAGTTTTTAACTTTCGGAGTTTTCTGCGCTCAGACTCCAGCAATTCGTCAATTACAGTTCAGAACTTCCTACGCGGGCACTGGTTCCCTGGTGCTTTCTGCTGGTGAGTCTCTGCTGCAATAATCTGTGAGAGCCTTTATTTGCCTGTCTCTCTAATGTTGGCGGCAAAAGTTTGCCTTGTGTCTTCATTTCTCTTATGGATCCAAGAAGATTTGTTGATGTTTCGCTCTGTTCAGCTTCTTACTTGTTTTAGGATTGTGTGGCAACTTCCCAGCTCCTTACGAGGAACCAGAAGCAGGAAGTCCAATTATTATATTTTTAAACTCCAGGATTTCCATTTTCTCAGAAGCAATAGTTTCGGAGTTCAATGTTTGATATTTGTTCTGACCCTAAGAGGGCTCCTCACAGCTGTCTTATCCCCCAGTTCTCTCCTGCAAACTAGCCTGCCCACAGCCTAGACTGTATCTTTATTAAAATCCTTGAACCTCCTCCCAGTCCTCCCAATTGCTTTTCACTGCAACCTCCACTGCTCTTGAGACTTTCCTTAGGCTTGTACATCTTCAAGCTCTGTTGCAAACAGAATCATTTCCTTTGGTAAGAGATCAGGATCTGTTTTATGGTTTGCTTCTTCCCCCCACCCCCCAGGCAAAATCCCTGAGCCAATGCTCTGGAGCTAGTGAGGAAATGGCAAGTTTCTCTCTGAGTAACACTCCCACTCCAGGAGTGGATCTCTTGGTGGATGGCGGCAGTTAGTAACCTGAAATCCTCTTGGCTTTCCTCTCCTGCCACGTAATTACCACTTAATGAGGCAGGGAAAGGATGATGAAGGCCGCAGCATTCTCAGCATGCCTCATCAAGGCAGAGTCTCCATGCCACGAGTGGGGGTTGGGTGGAAAAAGTGAGATACCACTTTTTGACCACAGTCACCCAGGATTTAGCCTTAGCAACAGGTACCTGAGGGCAGGATGAGAAACGCTGAAGTCTTGCTTCTCGTGGGAAGAAAGCCCTCTGATTGGGGAGCTGGGGGAGAGGGAACCCTTTGTTATCAGCTGCAGAAGTCTGGAGTGCAGTTACTCACCTTGCTGTGCTGGGAGGGGGATGGAGGGTGTGGTCTTGGTTCAAATACCACAGATTCTCACCTTTTTTACTGAATTTTTGCAGCTTTTCTTGAATAGATGTTTCTTCATTTGCTGTTTGCCCTTAGGACCATTTCCAGAGATTTAAATTATTGTTTTTAAAATACTTTTCACCAGTTTCACTGGGGAGTGGTCTGGAAGTCAATCTCCACTGAAGAGTTTTAAGCTTGATAATGACATGGTGAGGTTTGAATTTCCTTCTAGTCATTTAGTGTAGGATAGATTAGTAGGGAGAAAGGGTGGAAATTCAGGGAGACCAGTTAGGCGATTGTTGTCATGTTCTAGGCCTGAGATGAAGAAGCCTAAACTAAGGCAATAGAAGGGGGAGAGGGGCTAATAAGTTAGGATTGAAAAGGCTCAGGGATATTGAGTAGCTTAGAAAGAGAAAGAAGCCAAAGATGATCCCCAGGTTTCTGGCTTGGGTGACTGGTGACTAGTGGTGCTATTTTCTGAGATAGGGAAGACAAAATGTAAAGTAGACTTTGGACAGTGGGAATTGATTGAGAATGTAATCGTTGAAATGTGTTAGAGGTGTCTGTTGAACATCCAAGTAGAGTTGAATTGTCGATTGTGTACATAGGTCTGGAATTGAGGAGAGCATCTGGGCTGCAGACATATGTTTGGGAGACAGTCACATGGGAGCAGTGGTGGGCTGGAGCCAGCTTGTAATGGCTCATGAGAGACTGCTAAATTTTCAGGGATTTAACGAGCTGGTTGTCAAACATAACAGTTATTTAAAATTAAATTATATAAACTTATAATTAAATAAGTTTATTAAAAACAAAAGTAAGTACTCAAGACTCACCACTTCCTATTTATTTTATTATTTTCTATGCTCTTGAGGTTATTTACATTTTTGGATTTGTATGGTGGAAATGTTATATGATGGTATGCTATCTTGTATCTCTTCCCATCTCTGTGTTCTGTTGGTAACTTGAAATCCACCATGGTGGAAGTATTTACACAAGGGAAATTAGCAAATACTACAAAGCAAGAAGTTGTTTTTCCCTCAGAGAACCAATGGTTAAATATTTGCCAGCACAACAATGCGTGGGAGCCATTAACAGAGAAGCGTAATTAAAATTATGTGAATGGATGTGATCACCCAGGTAGAGTAAGTACAGAGTGGAATGAATTGGACTAGGAAGAGAAGCTTCAAAACCTCAAATCAGAATCCCCCCTAATCCCCTCAAATCCTCAAACCTGTAAAAGAAAAAAAAAAAAAAAAGGAGGAAAGATACACTTTTCTCACTATGTAGCTAAGGCACCCAGTCAGGAAGGCAAAGTGTTAGCAAGTTAGGTTAATCTGTCTCCTGGAGACCAGGCAGAGAGTAAGAAATGAGCAAGTTGCCTGGGCAAAAATATCCTACCCTGAAATCCAAGTCTTGTTAAACTAAACTATAAAAGAAGAGGAATGCCTGCATTGCTTAATTGGGCAGGAGGGGGGAGGGCAGCTGGGAAGAGTCTTCACAAAAGAAAAACAGCTAGCAACATGACTCCTTTATTCACACATTTATACATCTCCACAAGGACTTATTGAGTACCTTCTAGGTTCAAAGCATAGCCTAGGGACTGAGAACACAGAGTGGATAATATGTCCAGATATGAAGTACTGGAAAGTTGTGATGGTCAGAGAAATCTTGGAGGATGTGGGGTTTGAGCTGAAGGTTAGTTAAGAAGTACCTGGAAAGAAGAGCCTGGGAACTCTTCAAAGAAAATGTAACAGAAATAGGAAAGGCCCAGAGACAGCAATAATACTACTTAATACTTAAAGAATTTTTACTCTGTGCCAAGCACCATTCTAAGAGCTTTACGTACACTATCTCATTTAATCCTCAAAACAACCCAATGAAGTAGAGACTATTATTATTACAATTTTATAGATAAGGAACCTGAGGCCACACCACAGGAAAGTGGCTGAAATGGCATTATGAATCCAGACAGTCTGGTTCTAGAGCCTACGTCTTAACTAATACCCTATTTACCTCCTGGAGTGTCCAGGATATTTTCATGAGGGTGTGTGCTGATAGAGGCCCACATGGGGTAACCATGAGATAGGAGAGTTTGATAGGTAAGGAGGGAGCCAACATCAAAGGGTCTTGTATTCTAGAAACACTCGCAACAATTGTAAAACAAGCATGGCCAACCCAGCTTTAAACCCTGAATCTGCCATTGATTAGTTATGTGACACAGGACAAAGTCAGTGGTGGCCTCCATTTCCTCACCTTTCAAATGGGTATGTCAATGCTAATTCTGTTAGGTTGCCGTGAAGATTAAATGAATAAAAGTTTATAATGTATCCAGCACAGAGTAGGTCAGCATTAATAGAGGCTATGAGTATTACTTTATGACTTGTACAGTACACAACAGAGCTTTCAAAATAATTATTTTAAAGTTTTTTAGTCAGTGAGTCCTCAAAGGCCCATCAAAGTAGAATTTCTAGTGAAAACACTCACTTAAAAAAAAATCATTTTCTTCTCCTGGTAGCTTGTGGCTCAGACTACTGAAAACCCTACAGCCTTGGGTTGCTGGTGCCTTCCAGTTGGCAAGTATGACCAAAGACTGGCTTAGGCTAGGGAAACTGCCCCACATGTGTACCCACCCTTCCTAGGTGTAGTGATCCCTCTGGGGGTATTACCGCTGGGGTGAGGACAGCTAGAAAAGAAGGAGGCTATAGCTCAACTTCTCTTATTGATATTGATCCATATGTCACTGCTAGACTCTGGAGATGTCTGCATTGCCCCATCCCTTTCATCTACACCAGTCCAGTTCTGGAAGATAGGAGTGAATAACTGTGGAAACTCATGGCCCAGGGACCCTGGTGGGACTCTGACCTCCTTTTATTTCCTTGTACACCCTCTTTCCTCTCTAATGAAGTGTCATTTTATTTTTGGGGTCTCCTAAGGAAACTCTTAACTTGCCAAATATCTTCCTGGAAATGCAGTTGTTAGAGGTGCATAATTGGAAGCATGACTAGGATTAGCTGCTATTCTCAAGAATCTTGAAACTGTAAATCCTGGTAGTCAGGACTCAAAAATCAGGGAGGAGAGGAGGAGCAAAACCTTTTACTTTTCATGTGTCTGCAGATATCTTAATGTACAGCTGTCACCTAAAATAGAAAACCAAAGAGTTTGCCCCATTCTGGATTCCAAATGTCTGCCACGGGATCTGAAGCACTTCTTAAAGATGACCTCTAACTGGAGTAGAGTGGATTCTTCCCCCTGGGGTTCTGTCTGCAGGCTGTCAAGTAGACCTCTGCTGACCGTCTGCAGGAGGGGTTGGGGGAGTTGCACCATTTCCTGTTCAGGCCATAATGACTGCCTTATCCAGCAGGCAAATGAGCACAAATGGTCTCAAATTTCAGAATATTCTCTTTTCTCACAGTGGTCCTGGGGCAGGTAATTCAGATCAGAATAGGGCACCTCAGACCAAGTTGCCTCACCTTTACTACAGTGGCTCAATAATTCTGCTGGCTTCGTCTCTTTCCCATGATTCCCTAAGAGGGCAGTAGACTCTCCAGAGTATCCTAGGAGTTGGATTAAAACTAAGACAGGAAGACAGGATGAAAATTAATGGCAGTTGCTTGGCTAAAGAAATTCTTGGGCCCAACAGGGAGTGTGATGGAGGAGTCTGAATCAGACATTCTTGACTTTTCTCTTTCTCTCACACTTCGCAACTACTCTTCCCTTACAACTGGGTCTACCTTCAAATTTTCTCAAAAATTGGCCACGTTTTTATCCTTTTCACCACTACCATTTTGTTCTAAGCCACCATTTACTCACTATAGCCTCCGTACTCACCTCCCTATTTTCCTTACAACAGCCAGAGGGATATTTTCAATTCTCAAGTCAGATCATATCACTCCTCTACGCCAAATCCTCCAATGACTTATTAGCTCATTCAGAGTAACAGTCAAAGGTCTTTTAATGGCCTACAAATCCCTGCATGATTTGTCTGTCCCCTCTTCATCTCTATAATATTAGGTCCCACTACTTTGCCTCACACTCACTCTGCTTCAGCCACACTTGCTTCCTTGCTGGCCCTTGACATAAGCAAGCTCTGCCTGGAAAAATCTTCTCCCAAATATGCAAATAATTCACTCCCTCACCTCCTTCAGATCTTAATTAAAATAATGTCCTTTTTCAGCGAGACCTTCCCTGACTTCTCTGTTTAAATTTTCAGTCACCCCTATACTCCTTTTGCCTCTTCCTTGTTTTATTTTTCATGTAGTATTTATCAACTTCTAATATACTACATTTATTTTGCTAGTTTGTTTATAGACGGTCTCTCCCCTACAATATCAGCTTCGTTAGGGCAAGGATTTTTGCTTTTTTAAAAAACTGTGTATCTTTAGCACCCAGCACAGGGCCTGGCATTAGGTGCTCAATAAGTATTCATTAAATGAATTTTCTTAAAAAATGCCCATGGTTCAGGAAAATGTTCCTTTCCCTAGTTGGTTCTCAGTTGCCCCCACTGATAACATAAGGGGGTTGGATTGGGAGATCTCTCAGGTCTTTTGCATCTTTAGGACTAAGTTCAGAAATCTGGGTAAAAGCACAGTCTCTAGAGCCAGATTTCTTGGGATCTCTCACCTGCTACCTTCAGACAAGCTACTTCACCTCTCTTGGGCCTCTTAGTTTTCTTATTTGAAAAATGAAGATGATAAAAATAGACCTTGTCTCCAAGGGTTGCTCTAGAGATTAAATAAGATCATCCTTATATAAGCACTTTGACACAGCGCATGACATTCAATAAACATTAACTATTGCCTTTAGGATGATCATTAGCAAGTAGCCACGTTAGCAGCCTTCCTTAGGCTCAAAACCAGCTTCAGTCACTGATGGTATGGGAAAAGAAGGAAAACACCCTCCATAACAGAAAACTCACCTGAGTTTCATATGCAGCTCATATGAGACTCATATGCATACAGCTGGCCTCATCCCCTTCCCCCACCCCATTACTAAGATAGAAGAACAGCTTGTTCTCTTGTAACCTGATGTTCCTGGATAAGAGAGGGGCGGGGAGAGAGGCAATGTGTGATTGCCATTGCTCTATCTCATTCTACAGAGAAGCAGGCCAGGGGGCTTGTTCACAATCACCCAGAAACCTGGTCATGGGTGGTTTCAACCAGGGTGTGTGGAATACGTGTGGTCCCAGTCACAGAGGTTGTGCTATGAAGGCAGAGGATGATGTTCAAAGCCATCATCAGAAAACATGATTTAGACAGCTGGCCTGGTCTTTGGGGCGGGAGATGTGTGGGCTTCTCAGAGTAAGGCATGTTGTGGATAGGCTACCAGAATGGAAACTAGAAAAGATAACCAAAGAATAAGCCTGTTAGTAATGATGATAACATTAATAATAGCTTACATTTCTTGTGTATTTACCATGTTCCAGGTGCTTTATAAATGCTTTCATTTAATTCTCCAATCAACTCAGTGATTCTCAACCTTAGCTGCACATTGGACAACTTGAAAAACAGTATCAGGGCCCAAGCTCCACTGCACCAATTAAATTAAAATTTCTGTCAAAAAATATTTTTTAAAAATCTCTCCAGATAATTATAATGTACAGCCAGGATTGAGAACCATTGCATGAGGCATATATATAACATAGACATTTTACAGGTGAGAAAATTTAAGTTCAGAAAATTTGCTCCAGGTCATCCAGTTAAGAATCAGCACTAGGCTATACTGTCTCATATTCAGTACTACACACTGTGTACCACCTGGGGAAGGCTTGAACTCAGAACCTGGGGCCAGAACTCAATTTTAACAAAACAGGTGCATTGTGATGGGGCCAGGAATAGCTGGGCTTAACCCCTTGCATCACATGGACATCCCAGGGTCAAGTCTGGGATGACATACTCCAGAGACTGGTCAAGCAGTGTCATGGGCAACTGCTGCTGTTTAGGGATTTCTTCCCTTAGTCAAGATCGTCTCAGTATTGACTCAGTCACCTGCCCTAGTTATATTAGCACAAAGGTATCCAGCTGCCATTTACCTCCCCAGCTTCCTCTGCCCATCAGATCCAGGCTGCATGCAACAGCAGCAGTGACATTAGGTGATTATTTCCTTAGCATGGTATGTATACCACTGGAGGGTCACAAGATGATTTAAGAGGTAAAAGGATAAGCATTTTAAAAATTTCAATAGTTGGGGCTTCCCTGGTGGCGCAGTGGTTGAGAGTCTGCCTGCCAGTGCAGGGGACGCGGGTTCGGGCCCTGGTCTGGGAGGATCCCGCATGCCGCGGAGCGGCTGGGCCCGTGAGCCACAACTACTGAGCCTGCATGTCTGGAGCCTGTGCCCCGCAACGAGAGGCCGCGACGGTGAGAGGCCCGCGCACTGCGATGAAGAGTGGCCCCCGCTTGCCACAACTGGAGAAGGCCCTCGCATAGAAACGAAGACCCAACACAGCCAAAATAAATAAATAAATAAGTCAGGAGCTCTTTAAAAAAAAATTTTTTTCAATAGTCATCTTAATGTAACTGAAATATGTATTGGAGATATGTATATGTATATACATACAGCCCATGATTCCACAGATACTGCTTAGAACAAGGCTAAGTTGATTTAAAATATTGAAAAGTGACTTGAGTTAAAGAAAAATATTAAGTAAATAATAACTGTAGAGGTGGTTTGCACAAGAATATGGTTCCAAAATTCAGAACAAGATAGATGAATGGCTGAAGAGGAAAAAACACTGTTTAGAGTCATTTATCTGTTCACTCAATCATTTATTCATTGAACAAACATTTATTGGATAACAAGTATGTACCGGGAATCATGTTAGACACAATATAGATGAATAAGAAATGGTTCTTGCCTTCAAGGAGCTCACATAGAAGTAAATATACAACAGCAATTCAATATAAATAAGCAAAGAGCGTAGTGGGAGTATATGAGGGTGGGCAGGTTAAGGAGACAGGGACAATGGGGATTTGAGAAGATTTCCAAGAAGAGGTGACTTAGCCATGTAAATAGGAGAGGGAGAGGATGCCAAGTTGAGGGCATTAGGAACAAAGCACAGAAGTGAGAAACAGCAGCATGTAAATGTGTAATGGTTGGTTAAGGGGGTAAGGATGAGAGAGGGATTGATTATTCAGTTACTAGAGTGTAAAATACAAGGTGGAGAAGTGGAGAGAGAAGTCTGGGAAGATCTGCTGGGGCTGGATTATTGCACTCCATGAAAATGGGTTTGAGCCTTATTCTTTGGACAAGCTTGGCTTTGTAACTAGGCTAGAAGAGTAGATATTCAAATCCTGGTCGTTACTTTTTTTTTTTTTAAACTGTGTGTCCATAGGCCTAGTTGCCCTAATCTTTCTTTTTTTTTAATTAAAATTTTTTTTATTGGGGTATAGTTGTTTTACAGTGTTGTGATAGATTCAGGTGTACAGCAAAGTGAATCAGTTATACATATACATATATCCACACTTTTTTAGATTCTTTTTCCATATAGGCCATTACAGAGTATTGAGTAGAGTTCCCTGTGCTATACAGTAGGTCTTTATTAGTTATCTGTTTTATATATAGTACTGTGTATATGTCAATCCCAATCTTCCAATTTATCCCTACCCCCCTTACCCCCAGTAACGATAAGTTTGTTTTCTATATCTGTAACTCTATTTCTGTTTGGTAGATAAGTTCATTTGTACCCCCTTTTTTTTAGATTCCACATATAAGTGATATCGTATGATATTTGTCTTTCTCTCTTTGACTTACTTCATTCAGTATGACAATCTCTAGGTCCATCCATGTTGCTACAAATGTATTTCATTCTTTTTGATGGCTGAGTAATATTCCACTGTATGTATGTACCATATCTTCTTTATCCATTCCTCTGTTGATGGACATTTAGGTTGCTTCCATGTCCTGGCTATTGTAAATAGTGCTGCAATGAACATTGGGGTGCATGTATCTTTCCGAATTATGGTCTTCTCCAGAAGGCATACAGATAGCTAAAAAGCACATGAAAAAATGCCCAACATCACTGATTATTAGAGAAATGCAAATCAAAACTATTGATACAATGAGGTATCACCTCACACCCGTCAGAATGGCTCTCATCAAAAAATCTACAAGCAATAAATGCTGGAGAGGGTGTGGAGTAAAGGGAACCCTCCTACACTGTTGGTGGGAATGTAAACTGGTCCAGCCACTGTGGAGAACAGTATGGAGGGTCCTTTAAAAACTAAAAATAGAGCTACCATACGGTCCAGCAATCCCACTCCTGGGCATATATCTGGAGCAAACCATAATTCGAAAAGATATATGCCCTACTTTTTCTGAGCTTCAGTTTTTTCATTTGTCAAGTGGGAAAATTAATAGTTCTTTAGCATTAATTGTAGAGGGTTAAATGGGATATCATTTATAAATCATTATCCAAAAATGATGCTTGGCACACAAAGTAAGTCCTACTTCTTGACTGTTCTTCCCTGGTTTTCCTCTTTAGAGATGTCCGCAGCATGTGTTTATGAGTCTGTATTACCCTCTCATTTGTCTCCATATTCAACAAACTTTTAAAGAACACCTGCCATGTAGAAGACCTTTCACCTATTTTATTTCACTTAATTTTCACAACAGTCCTGATGACAGGATGACTGTGTGATGAAAAGTCAAGTGAAAACGGCAGGGCTGCTATACCACCCCGACTTCAGCTAGAGCAGCTATGCTTTGCTTTTCCCACAACACTTGAGGTGCAACAGATGCCACATTTCTTTATTTTCTTTCATAGATGAAAACCATCAATAACTGTTTGCCTGAATATGTAGGAGGAAAAGGAGCTGAAAACATACTAGGAATTTGCTCCAGTCACCTCTGCTAGGCTGTGAGTCTGGAGGCATTGTTGGTATTTTTCAGAAGTTAGGTGTTTTGTCTCCCCAGATTCCTTTTTTTTTTTTAATTTGGTAAAAAACATATAACATAAAATGTACCATCTTAATCATTTTTAAGTGTACAGGTCAGTAGTGTTAAGTATGTTCACATTTTTGTGAAATAGATATCCATGTTATTTTTTAATCAAAAGTAATACTATATTAATGTGTTAATTTTGTGGTAATTTGCTGGTGTGTAAACTTAAAATTCGTTCACTTTTCTGTATTTGTGTTACACTTCAAGAAAAATTTTTTCTAAGTGATAATATTGAATAAAACACCAGTGAATGTCTCAGTTAATTTATTGGTGAATAACCCAGTTGGCTGTAGAAATGAGAGATGAAGTTAAGTTTCTTAAACGTAGAGCAAGAACAATAATTTTTAAGTGCTCTATACAATTTATAAAAAGAAAGAGATTAGTTCAATACTCAGACATCTTAACTAGCATAAAAGAGAATAAAGAGGTCTTCTGGTCCAGATAAGATGGCATAGAATCATTGCTCTCTGCTCCTCCCCACTAGGTATAACTATAAATCCTGGAAATAAACCCCTTTGTTCTGTGGTCCTTGAGATTCCCTTCCCCACTGAGAGATACTGGATAGCCAGGGAGTCTTCTGCAAGCGGGATCCCTCTAGAACAAGTGACCCAGCCTGGAAGCTTCTTTGTAACCATGGTCCTGAGAATCCCCTCCCCAACACAGACTGGCCAGGCTGCCCTGGGTGGAGGGATCCAGCAACAACAAGTGGCCCAAGTGCAGAAAGTGTTCTTCTTCATGGAGACTCCCTTTCCCCACTTAGAGGCACCACACAATCTAGCCTGGGGAAGCAACTTCTGCCTCCACAAGCCGAACCAGCACAGACCAATGGGAGCCCAAGAGGTACCAGATAATCCAAGCCAATCAAAGCACAGCAAAGGCTCTGAAGATTAAACTGTTACTGGAATCATGGAACACAAAAATCGGCTAGGACCTACATGCTAAAACTAAACAAGGAGACTGCCTGCTAAAGTGGAGGATTTACATAGGACTAGACTTTCCTAACGCAATAGCCAAAATATCTAGGATACATTAAAAAATCACCTGTCATACCAAGAACCAGGAAAATAACTTTAAAAGGAAAAGACAATCGAATGACGCCAACACGGAGATGAATCATGTGTTGGAATTATCTGACAAAGATTTTAAAGAAGCCATTATAAAGATGCTTCAATGAGCGATTATGAGCATGCTAGAAACAAAAGAAAAAATAGAAAATCTCAGCAAGGAAATAGAAGCTATAAAAAAGAACCAAATGCAAACTGAAAAATATATTAATAGAGAAAATATCTCTGGGTAATTATGCTGAATAAAAAAAGGCAATCCCCAAAAGTTATGTACAGTATGATTCCATTTATGGAAAAAAATTTAAAAGACAAAATCATAGATATTGGGAACAGTTTAGTGGTTGTCAGGACTTAGAGTTTTGGTTCTGGGGAGGGTTGAGAGAGGGAAGTGGGTATGATTATAAAACGGCAAAACAAGATTTTTGTGGTGATGGAACTATTCTGTATCTTGACTATGATGGTCGATACACAAACCTACACAAATGATAAATTGTATAGAACTAAATATATACTTAAATGAGTACAAGTAATACTGGAGAAATTTGAATGAGATCAGTGTATCATATCAATGTCAATATCATTGTTGTGGTACTGTACTATAGTTACCATTGGGGGAAACCAAATGAAGGGTCCACAGGATCTCTCTGGATTATTTCTTACAACTCCATGTGACTCTATAATTATCTCAAATTAAGAGTCTAATGAAAAATAAGATAACTTATGTTTTAAATGCTTAATTAAAATAAAATTGATTCTCTGATTTGTGAAATAGAGAAAAATAGAATTTTATTGTAACTGTGGTCTTGCTTCATTTTATGTTACTGTTGGTGTTGGGATAAACTTTGAATACAGAAGCTTTGTTATTATAAGTACAATTTTGAAAGTTTCATGTTTGAGCAACTTTGAGGTACACAAACCTAAAGATTTATTGCAGAACTAAGTGTAGCTTCAGAGTTAGTATTATATTTAGAAGCCAAAACAGTATTGGTTTTTAACTCATGTATTAGGCTTATTAGATGAACTGCCATATATATCCATTTTTTAAAGTGCAATAAAAATCTAAATGGATTAAATTAGAAAAATTAATATGTCCTATTTGACTTCCCACTCAGCAGTGTTGGCCAGAAATCCAATATCAATTGCTTTGTGGGATCCTTTCATCTCCCTTCGATTATATCAGAATCTTGGGTCTTAGGCAGTCCAGGAGGGCCTGGTAATCAGGCTCTGGCAACAAAGATCTCATTGTTCCTCTTTCAGGCTAGTGTGTGCCCTCTCCATCTTGGCAACTCATCCCATCTCCATGATGAATTTAGATGAACGTTCAGTGTGTATCAGAATCACCTAGGAGCTTGTTAAATATGCTACAACCTTGGATTTGTTCCAAACCTCCTGGTTCCATGTTTTGTTTATTAATCCATTCTAGTGAAAAGAGAAAGAGAAAGGTATTTGGACATTAACTTAGTAGTATATTACCCTGCCGTGCACATAAAAATTTTATTTGAATAAAAGGGGGGGGGGGTACTTCCCTGGCGGCACAGTGGTTAAGAATCCGCCTACCAATGCAGGGGACACAGGTTCAAGCCCTGGTCCGGGGAGATCCCATATGCCACGGAGCAACTAAGCCCATGTGCCACAACTACTGAGACCTAGTTCAGATACTCATTATTTGAACACAACTACTGAAGCCCACACGCTACAACTACCGAAGCCCACATGCCTAGAGGCTGTGCTCCACAACAAGAGAAGCCACCACAATGAGAAGCCCATGCACTGCAATGAAGAGTAGACCCCGCTTGCCACAACTAGAGAAAGCCCCCGCACAGCAACGAAGACCCAAAGCAGCCAAATAAATAAATAATTTATAAAAAGAAAAAAAGGGGGTGATCCAATGCCAGAGAAAGCTTGAAAAACATCAGTCCTGATAATGCTAAATATCCGTTTGAATGTAGTGTACTCTTTCTAGTGGATGTTTGGTTGTCTGGCTTAGGGTTTAAGCCTAGCAACCAGGGTCCCTAGGACCCTGAAACGTAAAGATTAGCTGAAAATATTGTTGGAGGAAGTGCTTCACAACTGAGGAAGTGTAATTTTAGAGGTATCTTCAAAATATTTTAACAACTGCTTTAGCATGGGCAATAATCAATCAGAAGAGACATTAGTGCTAGAGCAGGGTTCTGGGAGCCCCTGTTGGGCTGGATCGTGGAGAGGTCTGACAGAATCTTAGGGAAGGGCCCAGAAGAGTGGTGGAAGGAGTTGGAGAGCCTCAGTACTAAATAGCTATTTACTGGCTAGTATGAAAATATTTCAATATTTTTTACAATCAGTATGACTGAAATACTGCATACTAGCTTCATATAAGACCTGGATATATTTATCATTTTCTTCCTCTCTGATGGGGCTACTTGCATACTCTTTGCCATTTTGAACAGTCCTAAGAGGATTTCTGAAAACAACATTTCCTATCCTGAGGTTACTGTAGAGTTTGTCTTTGTTTGGGTCAATTCAGCCTGGGATAACACTTGGCTAGGTGTTGAGGACACTGAGTATCAGCTCTTAAGAAGCTTATACTCAGAGGTGGGGGAATATAAACAAACAATGATCATAGAGTGTTACAAGTGCTATGATAGAGGAAGGGATTCCTAGACCAGCCTGGGGTTGAGGGTTAAGTTTCAGACTAAGCTTCCTGAATGAGATTGTTTGAACTGAGTTCTGAAGCAGAAATAGAAATTATCCAGATGAAAAGAGTTAAGTAATAGAAGGCTGGGGAGAGAACATTTCAGGCAGAGAAAAAAGCGTGGTGTGAACAGGGAATTCTGAGCATAGGTCTGTATTGATAGAACATGAGATGAAGGACAGGAGACATTGTTGAGGCCTGGATCATGGAATGCTTGAATGGAATGCTAAGGAGCTTGGAATTTATCCTGTACTTACTGGGGTGCCATTGAAGAGTTTTCAGAAGGGTACTAACATAATCATATTTGACTTTAAGAAAAATCAGTCTTGTTAGTAAGGCTACTATATTGTACAGTGTGAATGATGTTACCTGGAGTTATGCAATGTGGCAGCCCTGCTTGGTAGCATTATGAAAGATGGGTTTGAAAGGGTAAGACTAGAAGCAGGACAACTTTTAAAGAGGAGAATTGTAATATTCTAGACAAAAGATAATGAGTATCTGAACTAGGGCAGCAGTAATGAAAAGGAAAAGATGATTCAAGGAAAAGGTAGAAAGTTAAGGTGGCAGGTCCTGGCAGGATTGGATGTAGAGAGGGAGTGACAAAGAGAAATGAAAGATGGTTCTCAGGTTTCTGCGTTGGGTGACTGGATGTTACCATCAACTGAAGATAGGATACCAGATAGAATATGAGAAAGGTTCAGATAGGAAAGACATGAGTGCAGATTTTGACAGAGAGGTAGAGTTGTACAGTGGGCAGTTGAATATATGTCAGAAGCTTAGGCAGGACCAGCTACATAATTTGCAAGTACCACTGCAAAATTAAAATGCAGAACCACTTGTTCAAAAATTATTAAGAATTTCAAAGGAGGGTGGGGGGGTGGTATGATGAATTGGGCGATTGGGATTGACATGTATACACTGATGTGTATAAAATTGATGACTCCCTCCAGAAAGCAGGCATACAGGGAACTTTCCTCAACATAATAAAGGCCTTATATGACAAACCCACAACCAACATCGTCCTCAATGGTGAAAAACTGAAACCATTTCCACTAAGATCAGGAACAAGACAAGGTTGCCCACTCTCACCACTATTATTCAACATAGTTTTGGAAGTTTTAGCCACAGCAATCAGAAAAGAAAAAGAAATAAAAGGAATCCAAATTGGAAAAGAAGTAAAGCTGTCACTGTTTGCAGATGACATGATACTATACATAGAAAATCCTAAAGATGCTACCAGAAAACTGCTAGAGTTAATCAATGAATTTGGTAAAGTAGCAGGATACAAAATTAATGCACAGAAATCTCTTGCATTCCTATACACTAATGATGAAAAATCTGAAAGTGAAATTAAGAAAACACTCCCATTTACCATTGCAACAAAAAGAATAAAATATCTAGGAATAAACCTACCTAAGGAGACAAAAGACCTGTATGCAGAAAATTATAAGACACTGATGAAAGAAATTAAAGATGATACAAACAGATGGAGAGATATACCATGTTCTTGGATTGGAAGAATCAACATTGTGAAAATGACTGTACTACCCAAAGCAATCTACAGATTCAATGCAATCCCTATCAAACTACCACTGGCATTTTTTCACAGAACTAGAACAAAAAATTTCACAATTTGTATGGAAACAAAAAAGACCCCTAATAGCCAAAGCAATCCTGAGAAAGAAAAACGGAGCTGGAGGAATCAGGCTCCCTGACTTCAGACTATACTACAAAGCTACAGTAATCAAGACAGTATGGTACTGGCACAAAAACAGAAATATAGATCAATGGAACAGGATATAAAGCCCAGAGATAAACTCACGCACATATGGACACCTTATCTTTGACAGAGGTGGCAAGAATATACAATGGAGAAAAGACAGCCTCTTCAATAAGTGGTGCTGGGAAAATTGGACAGGTACATGTAAAAGTATGAAATTAGAACACTCCCTAACACCATACACAAAAATAAACTCAAAACGGATTAAAGACCTAAATGTAAGGCCAGACACTATCAAACTCTTAGAGGAAAACATAGGCAGAACAGTCTATGACATATATCACAGCAAGATCCTTTTTGACCCACCTCCTAGAGAAATGGAAATAAAAACACAAATAAACAAATGGGACCTAATGAAAGTTAAAAGCTTTTGCACAGCAAAGGAAACCATAAACAAGACCAAAAGACAACCCTCAGAATGGGAGAAAATATTTGCAAAAGAAGCAACTGACAAAGGCTTAATCTCCAAAATTTACAAGCAGCTCATGCAGCTCAATATCTAAAAAACAAACCACCCAATCCAAAAATGGGCAGAAGACCTAAATAGACATTTCTCCAAAGAAGATATACAGTTTGCCAACAAACACATGAAAGAATGCTCAACATCATTAATCATTAGAGAAATGCAAATCAAAACTACCATGAGATATCATCTCACACCGGTCAGAATGGCCATCATCAAAAAATCTACAAACAATAAATGCTGGAGAGGGTGTGGAGAAAAGGGAACCCTCTTGCACTGTTGGTGGGAATGTAAATTGATACAGTCACTATGGAGAACAGTATGGAGGTTCATTTAAAAACTAAAAATAGAACTACCATACGACCTAGCAATCCCACTACTGGGCATGTACCCTGAGAAAACCATAATTCAAAAAGAGTCATGTACCACAATGTTCATTGCAGCTCTATTTACAATAGCCAGGACATGGAAGCAACCTAAGCATCCATCAACAGATGAATGGGTAAAGAAGATGTGGCACATATATACAATGGAATATTACTCAGCCATAAAAAGATATGAAATTGAGTTATTTGTAGTGAGGTGGATGGACCTAGAGTCTGTCATACAGAGTGAAGTAAGTCAGAAAGAGAAAAACAAATACCGTATGCTAACACATATATATGGAATATAAGAAAAAAAATGGTCATGATGAACCTAGGGGCAAGATGGGAATAAAGACACAGATCTACTAGAGAATGGACTTGAGGATATGGGGAGGGGGAAGGGTAAGCTGTGACAAAGTGAGAGAGTGGCATGGATATATATACACTACCAAACGTAAAATAGATAGCTAGTGGGAAGCAGCCACATAGCACAGGGAGATCAGCTCGGTGCTTTGTGACCACCTAGAGGGGTGGGATAAGGAGAGTGCGAGGGAAGGAGACGCAAGAGGGAAGAGATATGGGAACATATGTATATGTATAACTGATTCACTTTGTTAAAAAGCAGAAACTAACACACCATTATAAAGCAATTACACTCCAATAAAGATGTGAAAAATTTTTTTTTAATTTTTAAAAAATGAACCTGATACACACTTGAAAATTTCAGCTGGGTTAAAATCCTGAGTTGTCTTTTTCCTACATAGTAAATAATCTATAGGAGGATTGAACATTAATTGATGATCTCTAAAAGAAAGTACTAAAATTTCCTTTCAAGAATATCATAAATATAAACTTTCCAAAATATAACTGTCTTTGCTTCCCTCAACCCATGCCGTCTACCATCCTTGATATGATTGCAATGTTTAACTTACTTTTACATGTCTCTGTCTGATCATTATAATGATATTTTTCTACCTGTCACTCCACCACCACCCCCACCATGATGTGAGAATTGGTGTGAGTTATTTGGGGAAAGTGGGTAAATTTCCATAGAATAGTGGACACATGATACTACAAGTTTTTTCACCTTGAAATATTAAGCCATGAAATAAAAACAATTGACTGTGAATTCCAGTTTCTACTTCCTGTGTACATATGTATATGGCCTTTATGTTTTATAGTGACTTGTATTATTTGGTGTAAAAATGTTGTTTTGATTGTTACTAAACTAATGTAGCATTTATGTTCTTTTTAGAATGTAACACATCTGATACCAATTTTATTGGTGACAACTATAACCACATCATAAAAATTTTATGCCTCTTTTGCTGCATATTTATTTTGCTTCCATTTACTCACTCTTATTGTGTATTTATTAAGATAATGGAGGAAAAAGAGGACATATGGCTGTTGGCAATCTCAGCAACTCCATGTTACTTACATTGTTCAATAAACCTAATAATCTTCATGGACTAAAAAAAAAATTGATGACAAATAAGAATCTTCTATATAAAAAATAAATAAAATGAAATTCAAAAATTAAAAAAAAAAAGAATTTCAAAGCAGTGACAATAGAGCATTAAACCAAGTGCAGGATCCTTCTAAGCATGTGGCCCTATGACCTTCCACAGGATGCATGAGGCCAGTCCTGAACTTAGCAGAGAAGTCAGGGTGTTTGGTATGGATTTGGGGATCATTGCCTTATAGATGGTCTTTTAAATCCTGAGAGTGGGCAAGATTAGCTAAAGAGAACTTTTAGAGTGAGAAGAGCAGATAAATTCCAGGGAACACCAACAGTTAAATAATAGAGAGAGGAAAGAAAACCTTCAGTGGCAACTGTGTACACAAGAGAGGTAGAAGTTAAGAGAACAGATTTTGGATTCAGACTGCCTAGGTTCAAATTCTACCCCTGCCACTTTATCTTGATGACCTTAGGTACCTCCATTTCTTTACTTGTAAAAAGATATGACAGCAATAGTATCTATTTTATAAGGTTGTATGAGGATTAAACAAGTTAATATATGTAAATGCCTAGAAAGTTGCTGAGGACATAGAAATATATATGACTGTTAGCTATAAAATATATTTCTTCTTAGTAATAGTAACAGAAGCAGAAGGAAATCCAAGAAAGAGCAGTGTCCTGGAAGCCAAAGGGGGAGAGGATTTCAAGGAATGTGGTTACTAATATCAAATACAATAGAAAGGGCCAAAAAAGATGACACCTGAAACTTAGCCAATGATGATTAAGAAGGAGGTCATTGTTGAACTTAAAGAGGGAGGGGGCAGTGAGACAAAGTGTGGAAACCAGATTTCAATTGATTGAAGAATGAAATGGAGAGAGAGTGTGTGTAAATTAACCTTTTAAAGTTTGTGAAGAGAGAAAGGAAGGTGGAAGGGGAAAAAGAAGAAGGAAAGAAAAATGTGGGGACATACTAGATTGTTTTAGCATATTTATAGGATGAAGCAGTGGAATGAGAGGTCAAAGATGTTGGAGAAAGGATAATTTGGTGGCAAAAGGGCTCAGAGGAGACAGAAGAGATGCCTTATCTTTGAGGCTAGAGAGGAAAAGGCAACAGTGAGTGTACACACAGATGCATTTACCAGCAAGGGGGGTGGCAAGCTGAGAAAGTTTGTCAGATAGCCTCCATTTTTTGTTTTTAAGGATTTTTTAAAATAGTGAAATGTAAGTAGCATACATAAATCGTGAGTATATAGCTCAATGAATTATGACAAAGTGAATACCATGTATAACCATCACTTGGGATAAGAAAAAAAAACAAAGTCAGCACCCAGGAAGGGCCTCCTACCTGTGTTCCTTCCTATCACACACTCCTCCACCCTGCTAAAAGTTAAATATGGTGTGATTTTTTAGCATTTCTTTATACCTTTACCACCTAGGTGTGCATCCCTAAACACTGTGGTTAAATATTTTCTGTCTTGAAATTTATGACTGGATTATATTTCTGAGATTTATCCATGTTGTTTCATGTACCATAATATCTTTATTTTCACAGAGGTATGGCAGTTTATTATATAAATCAGAAAAATTTGTCCTTCCACATTAAAGGGAGTTTAGATTGTCTAGTTTTTGGCTGTTATGAATAAAGCTTCATGCCATTTTTGTATATGTTCACACATTTCTGTTCTGTTAATTACCAGGATATACCTATTGGGTCATAGTGTAAGTATAGCTTCCATTTCAATTGATAATGCCAAACTGTTTTATGAAGTGCTTGTACCAATGTACATTCCCACCAATAGTGTATAAAAGTTACTATTGATTCATATCTTCTTCTATAATTTGTCATACTTTAAAATTTTATATATACAAATGGGTGTATTTTATGATTATTGATCATTTGGATTTCCTTCTTTGTGAAGTGATGTTTCAAGTCTTTTCCTCACTTTTCTATTGGGCTGTCTGTCTCATCGATGTGTTGGAAATTTTTTAAAATATATATTCTGGATACAAGTCCTTATGGATTACATGTTTTGCAAATATTTTCTCCCTACTCCAAGGTTATGAGGATATTCTCATATATAATTTTCAAAAAGTTTTATAGTTTTGCCACTTGCTTTTTAGGTCTATAATCTACCTGGTGTTGGTATGAAATAGGGTCCCACTTAATTTTGTCTACCATATGGATACCCCATTGTCTCAACACCATTTATCAAAAAAAATCTTCCTTCATCCACTCCTTTCTAATACCATTTTGTCATAAAACAAGTATCCATATATGTGAGAGTGCTTTGGTGTGTTCTAGTGTGTCTCGGTTTACTTGTCTATACTTGTGCCAGTACCACACTACCTTAATGACAATAGCTCTATAAGTCTTGGTATGTGGTAAAGTAAGTTATCCTCCTTTATTTTTCTACATTAAGTGTGCCTTGGATATTTTTGGCCCTTTGCATTACCACATATATTATAGAATCAAGGTTTCATTATCTAAACACACAACCACCAAAAATCCTGTTGGGGGGAGAGACCTTCAAGATGGCTGAGGAGTAAGACATGGAGATCACCTTCCTCCCCACAACTACATCAGAAATACATCTACACGTGGAACAACTCCTACAGAACATCCCCTGAACGCAAGCAGAAGACCTCAGACTTCCCAAAAGATGCCCTCAGGCGACCTACATGCAGAGGTGGGGTCAAATCCAAAGCTGAACCCCAGGAGCTGTGCGCACAAAGAAGAGAAAGGGAAATTTCTCCCAGCAGCCTCAGGAGCAGCGGATTAAATCTCCACAATCAACTTGATGTACCCTGCATCTGTGGAATACCTGAATAGACAACAAATCATCCCAAAATTGAGGCAGTGGACTTTGGGAGCAACTGTAGACTTGGGGTTTGCTTTCTGCATCTCATTTGTTTCTGGCTTTATGTTTATCTTAGTTTAGTATTTAGAGTTTATTATCATTGGTAGATTTGCTTATTGATTTGGTTGCTCTCTTCCTTTACATATATATATATTTTTTCCTTTTTCTCTTTTTGTGAGTGTGTATGTGTATGCTTCTTTGTGTGATTTTGTCTGTATAGCTTGGCTTTCATCATTTGTCCTAGGGTTCTATCTGTCTTTTTTTTTTTCTTTTTTAGTATAGTTTCTAGCATTTGTTATCATTGGTGGATTTGTTTTTTGGTTTGGTTGCTCTATTCTTTCTTTCTTTCTTTTTTTATTACTTTTAAATTTTTATTTATTGTTAATATTTTTTTTAATTTTTTATTTTAATAAATTTATTTTATTTTATTTTTTATTTCTTTCTTCTTTTTTTCTCCCTTTTCTTCTGAGCCATGTGACTGACAGGATCTTGGTGCTCCAGCCGGGTGCCAGGCCTGTGCCTCTGAGGTGGGAGAGCTGAGTTCAGGACATTGGTCCACCAGAGACCTCCCAGTTCCACATAATATCAAATGGCAAAAGCTCTCCCAGAGATCTCCATCTCAATGCTAAGACCCAGCTCCACTCAATGACCAGCAAGTTACAGTGCTGGACACCCTATGCCAAACAACTAGCAAGACAGGAGCACAACCCCACTGATTAGCAAAGAGGATGCCTAAAATCATAATAAGGTCACAGACACCCCAAAACACACCACCAGACGTGGTCCTGCCCACCAGAAAGACAAGGTCCAGGCTCATCCACCAGAACACAGACACCAGTCCCCTCCACCAGGAAGCCAACACAACCCACTGAACCAACCTTAGCCACTGGGGGCAGGCACCAAAAACAACAGGAACTATGAACCTGCAGCCTGCAAAAAGGAGACCCCAAACACAGTAAGTTAAGCAAAATGCGAAGACAGAGAAATATGCAGCAGATGAAGGAGCAAGGTAAAAACGCACAAGAACAAACAAATGAAGAGGAAATAGGCAGTCTACCTGAAAAAGAATTCAGAGTAATGATACTAAAGATGATCAAAAATCTTGTAAATAGAATGGAGAAAATACAAAAAACGTTTAACAAGGACCTAGAAGAAATAAAGAGCAAACAAACAGAGATGAACAACACAATAAATGAAATTTAAAAATCTCTACAAGGGATTAATAGCAGAATAACTGAGGCAGAAAAACAGATAAGTGACCTGGAAGATAAAATAGTGGAAATAACTAATGCAGAGCAGAATAAAGAAAAAAGAATGAAAAGAATTGAGGACAGTCTCAGAGACCTCTGGGACAACATTAAACACACCAACATTCGAATTATAGGGCTCCCAGAAGAGGAAGAGAAAAAGAAAGGGAATGAGAAAATATTTGAAGAGATTATAGTGGAAAACTTCCCTAATATGGGAAAGGAAATAGTCAATCAAGTCCAGGAAGCACAGAGAGTCCCATACAGGATAAATCCAAGGAGAAACACGCCAAGACACATATTAATCAAACTATCAAAAATTAAATACAAAGAAAAAATATTAAAAGCAGCAAGGGAAAAGCAACAAACAACATACAAAGGAATCCCCATAAGGTTAACAACTGATCTTTCAGCAGAAACTCTGCAAGCCTGAAGGGAACGGCAGGACATATTTAAAGTGATGAAAGGGAAAAACGTACAACCAAGATTACTCTACCCAGCAAGGATCTCATTCAGATTTGACGGAGAAATTAAAACCTTTACAGACAAGCAAAAGCTAAGAGAATTCAGCACCACCAAACCAGCTTTACAACAAATGCTAAAGGAACTTCTCTAGACAGGAAACACAAGAGAAGGAAAAGACCTACAATAACAAACTCAAAACAATTAAGAAAATGGTAATAGGAACATACATATTGATAACTACCTTAAATGTAAATGGATTAAATGCTCCAACCAAAAGACATAGACTGGCTGAATGGATACAAAAACAAGACCCATACATATGTTGTCTATAAGAGACCCACTTCAGACCTAGGGATACATATAGACTGAAAGTGTGGCGATGGAAAAAGATATTCCATCCAAATGGAAATCAAAAGAAAGCTAGAGTAGCAATTCTCATATCAGACAAAATAGACTTTAAAATAAAGACTATTCCAAGAGACAAAGAAGGACACTACATAATGATCAAGGGATCAATCCAGAAAGAAGACATAACAATTGTAAATATTTATGCACCCAACATAGGAACACCTCAATACATAAGGCAAATGCTAACAGCCAAAAAAGGGGAAATTGACAGTAACACAATCATAGTAGGGGACTTTAAGACCCCACTTTCACCAATGGACAGACCATCCAAACTGAAAATAAATAAGGCAACACAAGCTTTAAATGACACATTAAACAAGATGGACTTAATTGATATTTATAGGACATTCTGTCCAAAAACAACAGAATACACTTTCTTCTCAAGTCCTCATGGAACATTCTCCAGAATAGATCATATCTTGGGTCACAAATCAAGCCTTGGTAAATTTAAGAAAATTGAAATCATATGAAGTATCTTTTCCGACCACAACGCTATGAGACTAGATATCAATTACAGGAAAAAATCTGTAAAAATTACAAACACATGGAGGCTAAACAATACACTACTAAATAACCAAGAGATCACTGAAGAAATCAGAGGAAATAAAAAAATACCTAGAAACAAATGACAATGAAAACACAACGACCCAAAACCTATGGGATGCAGCAAAATCAGTCCTAAGAGGGAAGTTTATAGCAATACAATCCTACCTCAAGAAACAAGAAACATCTCAAATAAACAACCTAATCTTACACCTAAAGCAATTAGAGAAAGAAGAACAAAAAAACCCCAAAGTTAGCAGAAGGAAAGAGATCATAAAGATCAGATCAGAAATAAATGAAAAAGAAATGAAGGAAATGATAGCAAAGATCAATAGAACTAAAAGCTGGTTCTTTGAGAAGATAAACACAATTGGTAAACCATTAGCCAGACTGATCGAGAAAAAAAGGGAGAAGACTCAACTCGATAGCATTAGAAATGAAAAAGGAGAAGTAACAGCTCAATCCTTTTAATTGCTGAATAGTGTTCTACAGCATGGGTGTACTGCAGTTTGTTTATCCATTTACCTTGAAGGACAGCTTGGCTGCTAACAGTTTTTTGAAATTATGAATAAAGCTGCTATAAACATTTGCATGCAGGATTTTGTGTGGACATAAATTCTCAAATCATTTGGGTAAATATTTAGGAACAGGATTGCTGGACTGTATGATGAGACTAAGTTTAGCATTGCAAGAAACTGCCAAATTGTCATCCAAAGTGGCTGTATCATTTTACATTCCCACCAGCAATTAGTGAGAGCACCTGTTGCTCTTATCCTCACTAGCAATTGATATTGTCAGGGATTTTATCCATTCTAATAGGTGTGTAGTGATGTCTCGTTTTAATTTGCAGTTCCCTGATAACATATCATTTTGAGTGTATTTTCATATGTTTATTAGCCATCTGTATATCTTCTTTGGTGAGGTATTTGCTCTTTTGTCCATTTTTAAATTGGGTCATTTGTTTTCTTACTGAGTTTTAAGTGTTCCTAATATATTTTGGATCCAAGTCTTTTATCAGATATCAGTTTTGCAAATATTTTCTGTGGTTTGTCTTTTTATTCCCTTAACAGAGTTCTTTACAGAGCAGAAGGTTTTAATTTTGATGAGTTCCAACTTATCAATTTTTTCTTTAATATCATGTGCTTTTGGTGAGATATATAAGAACCCTTGGTCTAATCAAGGGTCACAAAAATTTTCTTTTATATTTTTTAAGTCTTATAATTTTACACTTAAAATTTAGGCTTATGATCCATTTGAGTTCATATTTATATAAAGTGTGAGGTACAGATCAAGGTTCATTTTTTAATATGTGGATATCCAAATGTTCCAGCACCATTTGTTGAAAAGACTATCTTTTTCCATTAACTTGCCTTCACATCTTTGTAAAACACCAGTTGACTCTATTTGTATTAGACTATTTCTGGTTCTCTGTTTTGTTCCATTGATCTATGTATCTGCCAATACAATAATTACCTTGATTTTTATGGCTATATAGTTAGCCTTAACATTGGATAGACTGATTCCTCCAAATATCACACTGGTTTCATTACCATAGTTTAATAGTTAAGCCTTGAAATGAGATACTGTGAGTTCTTCAACTTTGTTCTTTTTCAGAATTGTTTCAGCTATTCTCATTTCCTTACCTTTCAATATGAATTTAAGAATCAGCTTGTTAATATCTAGAAAAAAATCCTGTTGGGATTTTAATTGAGTTTGCATTGAATCTATAGATCAATATTTGGGAGAATTAACCTCTTAACAGTATTGAATTTTCCAATCCATTAATATGGTTTCCAATCCATTAATATAAATATTAATATATTAATATTATTAATATAATATATATATACATTTATTTAGTTTTTATTTGATATTTTTCTCAAATGTTTTGTAGCTTTCAGTGTACATATCCTGAACATATTTTGTTAGTTTTTTTTTAACCTAAGAATTTAATTTTTCTGGTGCAATTGTAAATTATACTGGTTTTTTAAAAATAAACTTTGACTTCTGATTGTTCACTTCTAATAATATAGAAATACAATTAGAGACCTTGTTAAACTCATTTATTAGTTCTAGTAGCTTTTTTGTAAATTCCATGGAATTTTCTCATGTTATCTGTGAATAGAGATAGTTTTATTTCTTCCTTCATATGCTGTATACCTTTTATTTTTTTTTCTTGCATTATTATGCCAGTTAGGACTTCCAATATGGTGTTAAATAGGAGTGGTGAAAATAAGGATGCTTGTCTTTTCCATGGTCTTAGGGGAAAAGTATTCAATCTTTTATATTAATTATGATTATATCAGTAGATGCATGTTATTAGGTTAAAGAAGTTCTTTCTAGTTTTAGTTAGCCATGAGTTTAAAACAGTTTTATTGAGGTATAATTTACATACCACAAAATTCAACTATTGTAAGTATACATTTCAATAATTTTAGTAAATTTATAGAGTTATGCGGCCATCACCAAATCCAGTTTTAGAACATTTACCACCACTCCCCAACCTCAATTTCTTGAATCTCTTTGTAGTCAAGCCCTGCTCCCATTCACAATCCCAGGCAAAACTGCTTTCTTCTCTAATAATGTGCATTTTTCAGGATATTTTATATAAGGAGAGCAGTGCTTGTACTTCCTGAATTTTGCCACTTGTGGTGGTGGGATTCCCCACTCCCAATGCTGTCAGGCCTATCAGTGTCTCTAGGTGGGCAAAGGGAGTCTTCAACTACAGAATACAAAGAATGCTTTCCAGGCTGGGCCACTTGTTGTAGTGGTATTACCCCTGCTGGTGCCACTGGGGCCACTGGGTATCTCTAGGTGAGAGAAGAAACTCTCTGGCTCACAGAAATAAAGATTATTTCCCCTGGCCACCTTTTATTTTTGGAGCTCCCACTTGATCACCCTTACCACTGCCACTGGACCTGACTGGAATTGTCAGCATAACTCCCATTTAATCTGGAGAAAGCATGAACCTGCCTGAGTCACCTTCATCTAATATGTTAGGGTCAGGAGATGCCAGGCTTGGGTGGCCTTCTGTTACTGAGTGAAGAGTTGTAAGATACCCATCTGCTGTATCTTTCCTCCAGCACTGGGGTCTTTAGCCAGTCTACTTTCCTTTCTCCACCATCCAGAGTCCTCCCATGGTTGCCTCTTATGTCATGTTACAGTTGTACTTAACAGAGAGAAATGCGGAGAGATGAGTCTTTGCCATCTTGTCCAATCAAAGTCCCTAGATAATTTACATTTAATTTAACTATCCATATGTTAAGGCTTAAGTCCTTCACTGTTTATGTGTGTGCTTGGTGGTGGTGGTGGGGTTCATGTTCTCTTTGTTCTCTCTGCTCTTCATTTCTGTTTTCTTTTTCCTGCTTTCCTATGGGTTACTTCAAGATTATTTAGAATTCCATTTTGAATTAGCTAGTATTTTTTAGTGCATCTCTTCATATAGATTTTTTAAGTAGTTGCTGTAGATATTATATAATACTGTGCATATTACATATTACATAACTTATCAAAGTCTACAGGTTGTGTAGACATTTTATTAGTTACACTGAGGTATTTCCCTTTAGATTTAATACACCTTCTCCCATTCATACTATAATTTTATCAACTATTTCCTCTATATACATTGAGAATCATATCAGACAATATTATAATTTTTATTCCAACCATCAAACATAATTTAGAAAAGTCAAGAGGAGAAGGAAAGTTTATTACATTTACCCATAATTTTATCCTTCCATTGTTCTTCCTTCCTTTCTGATGTTCTAAGATTCCCTTTTTTATATTTCTTCTATGTTTCAAGAACTTCCTTTAGGCACAGCATAGGCCTACTGATGAAAAATTCTCTTAGTTTTCCTTCGCCTGAGAATGTTTTGATTTCTGCTTCATTCCTGAAGCATATGTTCACTGGATTTAGAGATTTGGCCTGATTTTCCATTCTTGTCATTTCACTGTCTTCATTTACCTTTGACGTAGGATTCAAAGTCCTTGCAGGGCCAAAGTCTAGCACAACTAGAGGTATAATTTTCACTGTGTTCTATACTGTGTTCTAGGACTGCCATTCACATATGAGAGAGTACCTCTGGGGTTGCGTAAGGTGCAGTTTCTCAGCCATTGCTGAAAAGAAGAGGGATTGGAGGGGTTTGATGAGTGTGGTGCCAATTTGAATAGGCACTGAACAAATGGGAGAGGAAGCTAACAAATAAAGAGTTAGCCGAGTGGTGCCGAGGGCCCAACTGAGAAAAGAAGCCATTTGTTTGTGGTGGCTTCAATCTGCATAGCTGTGGTTTTTTTGGTTTTTTTTTGTTTTTTGTTTTTAGCAGTCTGGAATAGAGGGTAGTTGGAGGCAGCAGTAAGAGGATAAGTTTAATGAAAGCTTTTGTTGTTTTGCTCTTGTATTTCTTCTAACTGTCATGGTACCTACATTATCTACCCTCACTATAGAAATCAATAGTAACATCCCAAACCACAGTTAACAGTATTTGTGGATATATCAGAGTATATCAGGCAGCAAAAAAAATCCCTGTTTGGTTGAGTGGAAGGTTGAAAACAGGTGGGGATTACCTAATTGGGCATTCACTCTTCCATCCCTTTCAAATCCCAAAGGCTGGTAGATTACAACCTGGGGACATTGGCTCCTCAACAGTGCTGCTTATTTCAAAGAGTATCAAGATGAAGCCTTGATCATAGCAGCAAATGGGAATGATCAACAGGTTCTGTGGTACCTGGGGCTCTCTTTTCCCCACTCCTTAAACACATTGTGGCTGACACATACTAGGAGAGATAAGGTAAAACCTGTATATGTATATGTATATGTATATGTATATGTATATGTATATGTATATGTATATGTAAGTACACATACACATACACACACATTTTAATGGCATTTAAGAATATCAAAGACTTCTCAAATCTTCCAGGTAGAAAAGTAAAATTCTCTACAAAGGAAATAATTAAATTGATATCACTTATTAGTAAAATTAAATACAACAATCAAGTAATATTTTTAAGGGACTGGATCTATCATGTTTAAAATACTTTTAACCTATAATTTTATATTCAGTCATTTTTTATTTAAATGTAGTAGAGTAATAAAAATATTTGGGGGCATACAATGTCTCAGAAGGCTTGCCACACAAAGATCCTTGTTGAAGACAATTTTGGAGGAGGTCTTCAAATGAGAGGAGATAAAAAGAGATACTGCAAGAGATATGGGAAGTAAGGGTGATTTAATATCATGGTATAGTTTATTGCTGATGTGAAAAATTAAAAATACTGATTAGAAAGAAGAAAAATCATATCCATAGTGGCCCAGAACTAAAGTTTTAAACATTATCAAAATGATGGGGAAGGTGTGATGGGATGCAAAGGACATAAGAACATTTTCAAATACTTGTTAAGAGGAAAATATATTGATAAATTAATAGGGGTAAATAAACATAGATGTTAAGGGAAACCACAATAAGAACAAAAATAGAATGTATAACTTTTAAACCAGGAAAAGAAAATTCCATCTATCCTATAGAAAGCAGGAAAGAAGAAAAAGATAAATGAGTCAAAAAAGATTTCCAATGTGGATTTCCTATACAGATCCACTGTGTAGTCATGGGTGACAGTGGCTGAAGTGAAATGGAATTGAGGCATTCAACACAACTGAGAATCTAAGGTGCTGGGTGTCATGTCTGCATGGATTCCATTGCCAGAGATGAGAAATTTTATCTTCCTTTGAGACTTCTGTTGTTGGGATTTCCCATTCTCTACCCTCTTTGTCAAACCATATAATTTATGGGGAATAAGAAAATAGATTTCACCAGAGAGGGCTATTTGGAAAGTATAATCTTCAGGGGAGTACCAAGTCTCAGTTAAGGAGGGCAACAAAGTACATTTTCACGAGCTGAGCTTGCTTTACTGTGCAACGGAGTTCCAGGTAGAACTATGGAAAGGTTTTAAAAGAGAGAAATCAATAATGGGAAGAAAAGTGGATAAGGAATTCATGATTAGAGTACGAATGTAGGAGGAGGGTAGGTGATGGTGTGGGGAGGTGCTTGCCTTTGAGTAGTGTCTGTGTATTAAAGGATGAAAAGCATAGATGAAATTGGTTGTCCACAGACTCTCCAACATTCATGCACATTGTTTTGTACCCAGAATGAGCTGAATTATTAGGTGGAAAACAACCTGATACTAGCACCAGTGACACCACCACCACTACTACCTCATCCTTAACTTGCTATTTTAAAAGTGAAGATAAAGCCCCCTCCAGCCCTATTCTTCATTCCATCTCTCTGTTCCTTCTCTCATCTCCCACTTCTCTCTCACATCCCTATATCACATTCATTTTGGACAGTTAGGTGACTAGACCAGATACACTTACTGTAACCATTGGTCAACCCATAGGACTTTAGACAGAGGTTGCCACCTTGTGGTTGGAGACCAATATAACCAAGATGGGATGGGTAAAACAAATGTGACTTGAATTTGGGGTCTCACACTTGAGTGTGCATCAGAATCACCTGGAAGCCTTGTTAAAATAGAGTGCTGGGCCCCACTCCCATAGATTCTGATTCAGTAGGTCTGGGTTGAGACTAGAAAACTTGCATTTCTAACATGTTCCCAGGTGAGGCTACTGTTGCTGCTTCAAGGACCACAGTTTGAAAACCACTGCTTTAGGCAAACCTCATTCAGGATAGAGAGACCTCCATTTAGCCGTCCAAGATTGGTAGAATTGGAGTTTGAACCTAGGTCTGTTCAAACTACATGAAATTTTTGCTACACTAGTATTAGGAAGTGCAGATGGTACTGCTTGGGCAGCAGTCTCGTTTGTATTCTTTATATCTGGAAAGGGTAACTACCTAAAAAAGGAAAGAATAGTATCCATTCTTTCTGCATGGATTAGATGTACCATGTTATAATTAACAATTTCCCTACTATTGGACATTTAGGTTGCTTCCAAATTTTCACAATTATTAAAAATCTTAACTGAACTTCCTTGTTCATAAACCCCTCTCTTGCTATTTACTGATCACCTCTGATGGAATCATTTTAATGTACTTTTATGATGCTAACAGTCTCCCTTCCCATGAGGGGTGAGGATAGGTAGGAGTAAGGGGGATATGGGGGAGAACCATATTCCACCAAAAGTACTGCTATAAGCAAAACTGGACACTGGCTCCTGTTCCTCTGGAGATCAGAGTTCAGCATAATACTCAAACATTAATCAACTAGTCATACAAATAAATATAAAGTTGTGGCAGAAAAAAATGTTATGAAGGAGAGGTCAACAGTATGGTAGGCAGTGTGATAGTGCTTGGAAATGTTATTCCCATATTATAATAATAAACTTAAAAAAATTGACTACTAACAAATAATAAATTTACGATTAATATTTTGATATAATTTCAAATTTACTCTTGTATACAAGAATTTCAATATATAATGAGGATTTGGGTGTTTGGCCTTAGCTTTGGCTGAATATTGTTTTTGATACCTGGCCAAGCAGCATTTGTCCAAACTCTGAATTAGGTGAACCACTACCACCTAACTAGCACCACCATGCGTCTGTGTGGTGAACAGGTTTTGAGGTAGACCCTTAAGATCCCCA
Organism: Balaenoptera physalus; assembly: GCF_965194825.1. Taxonomy (NCBI): domain Eukaryota; kingdom Metazoa; phylum Chordata; class Mammalia; order Artiodactyla; family Balaenopteridae; genus Balaenoptera; species Balaenoptera physalus. The sequence continues at coordinate 44,713,202 of NC_138903.1, forward strand.
TCACCTGGTATTCACACTTCTGTGTAATCCCCTTCGCTTGAATGTGGGCAGAAGAGGTGGCTTGCTTTTAACCAGCAGACTATGGCAAAGGTGACAGGATGTCAATCCTGTGAATACATTACATTACATAAGACTCTGTCTTGCTAGCGAACTTATTTTATTTATTTTTATTTTTTGAACTGAAGTATAATTGACTTATTGTATTAGTTTCAGGTATACAACATAATATTTTGATATTTTTATACATTACAACATTATCACCACGATAGGTCTAGTTATCATCTGTCAGTATGCAAAGTTATTACAATATTATTGACTATATTCCCTACACTGTACATTACATCCCCTTGACATTTATTTTATAACTGGAAGTTTGTACTTCTTAATATCTCTCACCTAGTTCACTCATCCCTCCACTTCCCTCACCTCTGGCAGCCACCAGTTTGTTTTCTGTATCTCTATTTCTGTTTTGTTATGTTTGTTTATTTGTTTTATTTTTACATTTCTCATATAAGTGAAATCATATGGTATTTGTCTTCCTTTGTCTGACTCATTTCACTTAGTAAAATACACTCTAGGTCCATCAGTGTTGTGGCAAATGGCAAGATTTCATTCTTTTTTGTGGCTAGGTAACATTCCATTTGATCTATTGATGGGCGTTTAGTTTGTTTCCATACATTGGCTATTGTAACTAATGCTGCACTGAACATAGGAGTACACATAACTTTTTGAATAAGTGGGCTTTGTTTTCTTTGGGTAAATACTCAGAACTGACATTGCTGGATTGTATGATGGATATATTCTTTAATTTGATTTTTTTTAATTTTTGATTTATTTTTTTAACATCTTTATTGGAGTATAATTGCTTTACAATGGTGTATTAGTTTCTGCTGTATAACAAAGTGAATCATCTATACCTAAACATATGTCCCCATATCTCTTCCCTCTTGCATCACCCTCCCACCCTCGCTATCCCACCCCTCTAGGTGGTCAGAAAGAACCGAGCTGATCTCCCTGTGCTATGTGGCTGCTTCCCACTAGCTATCTATTTTACATTTGGTAGTGTATATATGTCCATGCCACTCTCTCACTTCGTCCCAGCTTACCCTTCCCCCTCCCCGTGTCCTCAAGTCCATTCTCCATGTCTGCGTCTTTATTCCTGTCCTGCCCCTAGGTTCTTCAGAACCATTTTTTTTCTTTCTTAGATTCCATATATGTGTGTTAGTATACGGTATTTGTTTTTCTCTTTCTGACTTACTTCACTCTGTATGACAGACTCTAGGTGCATCCACCTCATTACAAATAACTCAATTTCGTTTCTTTTTATGGCTGAGTAATATTTCATTTTATATATGTGCCACATCCTCTTTATCCATTCATCTGTTGATGGACACTTAGGTTGCTTCCATGTCCTGGCTACTGTAAATAGAGCTGCAATGAACACTGTGGTACATGACTCCTTTTGAATTATGGTTTTCTCAGGGTATATGCCCAGTAGTGGGATTGCTGGATCGTATGGTAGTTCTATTTTTAGTTTCTTAAGGAACCTCCATACTGTTCTCCATAGTGGCTGTATCAATATACATTCCCACCAATAGTGTAAGAGGATTCGATATCCTCCACACCCTCTCCAGCATTTATTGTTTGTAGATTTTTTGATGATGGCCATTCTGACTGGTGTGAGGTGATACCTCATTGTACTTTTGATTCGCATTTCTCTAATGATTAGTGATGTTGAGCATCCTTTCATTTGTTTGTTGGCAATCTGTATATCTTCTTTGGAGAAATGTCTGTTTAGGTCTTCTGCCCATTTTTGGATTGGGTTGTTTGTTTTTTTCATATTGAGCTGCATGATCTGCCTGTATATTTTGGAGATTAATCCTTGTCAGTTGCTTCTTTTGCAAATATTTCCTCCCATTCTGAGGGTTGTCATGTCCTCTTCTTTATGGTTTCCTTTGCTGTGCAAAAGCTTTTAAGTTTCATTAGGTCCCATTTGCTTATTATTGTTTTTATTTCCATTTCTCTAGGAGGTGGGTCAAAAAAGACCTTGCTGTGATATATGTCATAGAGTGTTCTGCCTACGTTTTCCTCTAAGAGTTTTATAGTGTATGGCCTTACATTTAGGTCTTTAATCCATTTTGAGTTTATTTTTGTGTATGGTGTTAGGGAGTGTTCTAATTTCACTCTTTTACATGTAGCTGTCCAGTTTTCCCAACACCACTTATTGAAGAGGCTGTCTTTTCCCCATTGTATATTCTTGCCTAGTTTATCAAAGATAAGGTGACCATATGTGTGTGGGTTTATCTCTGGGTTTTCCATCCTGTTCCATTGATCTATATTTCTGTTTCTGTGCCAGTACCATACTGTCTTGATTACTGTAGCTTTGTAGTATAGTCTGAACTCATGGAGCCTGATTCCTCCAGCTCCGTTTTTCTTTCTCAAGATTGCTTTGGCTATTTTGAGTCTTTTGTGTTTCCATACAAATTGTGAATTTTTTTGTTCTAGTTCTGTGAAAAATGCCATTGGTAGTTTGATAGGGATTGGATAGAATCTGTAGGCTGCTTTGGGTAGTAGAGTCATTTTCACAGTGTTGATTCTTCCAATCCAAGAACATGGTATATCTCTCCATCTGTTTGTATCATATTTAGTTTCTTTCATCAGTGTCTTATAGTTTAATGCATACAGGTCTTTTGTCTCCCTTGGTAGGTTTATTCCTCGTTATATTATTCTGTTGGTTGCAATGCTAAATGGGAGTGTTTCCTTACTTTCTCTTTCAGATTTTTCATCATTAGTGTAGAGGAATGCAAGAGATTTTTGTGCATTAATTTTGTATCCTGCTACTTTACCAAATTCACTGATTAGCTCTAGTATTTTTCTGGTAGCGTCTTTAGGATTCTCTGTGTATACTATCATGTCATCCGCAAACAGTGACAGTTTTACTTCATCTTTTCTGATTTGGATTCCTTTTATTTCTTGTTCTTCTCTGATTGCTGTGGCTAAAACTTCCAAAACTATGTTGAATAATAGCGGTGAGTGTGGACAACCTTGTCTTGTTCCTGATCTTAGAGGAAATGGTTTCAGTTTTTCACTATTGAAAATGATGTTGGCTGTGGCTTTGTCATATATGGCCTTTATTATGTTGAGGTAAGTTTCCTCTATGCCTACTTCCTGGAGAGTTTTTATCATAAATGGGTGTTGAATTTTGTCAAAAGCTTTCTCTGCATCTATTGAGATGATCGTATGGTTTTTCTCCTTCAGCTTGTTAATATGCTGTATCACATTGATTGATTTGCATGTATTGAAGAATCCTTGCGTTCGTGGGATAAACCCGACTTGATCATGGTGTATGATGCTTTTAATGTGCTGTTGGATTCTGTTTGCTAGTATTTTGTTGAGGAATTTTGCATCTATGTTCATGAGTGATATTGGCCTGTAGTTTTCTTTTTTTGTGACATCTTTGTCTGGTTTTGGTATCAGGGTTATGGTGGCCTCGTACAATGAGTTTGGGAGTGTTCCTCCCTCTGTTATATTATGGAAGAGTTTGAGGAGGATAGGTGTTAGCTCTTCTCTAAATGTTTCATAGAATTCGCCTGTGAAGCCATCTGTTCCTGGGCTTTTGTTTGTTGAAAAATTTTTAATCACAGTTTCAATTTCAGTGCTTGTGATTGGTCTGTTTATATTTTCTATTTCTTCCTGTTTCAGTCTCGGAAGGTTGTGCTTTTCTGAGAATTTGTCCATTTCTTCCAGGTTGTCCATTGTATTGGCCTAGCGTTGCTTGTAGTAATCTCTCATGATCCTTTGTATTTCTGCAGTGTCAGTTGTTACTTCTCCTTCTTCATTTCTATTGATTTGAGTCTTCTCCCTCTTTTTCTTGATGAGTCTGGCTAATGGTTTACAAATTTTGTTTATCTTCTCAAAGAACCAGCTTTTAGTTTTATTGATCTTTGCTATCGTTTCCTTCATTTCTTTTTCATTTATTTCTGATCTGATCTTTGTGATTTCTTTCCTTCTGCTAACTTTGGGTTTTTTTGTTCTTCTGTCTCTAATTGCTTTAGGTGTAAGGTTAGGTTGTTTATGTGAGATGTTTCTTGTTTCTTGAGGTAGGATTGTATTGCTATAAGCTTCCCTCTTAGGACTGCTTTTGCTGCATCCCATAGGTTTTGGGTCGTCGTGTTTTGATTGTCATTTGTTTCTAGGTTTTTTTTATTTCCTCTTTGATTTCTTCAGTGATCTCTTGGTTATTTAGTAGTGTATTGTTTAGATTCCATGTGTTTGTATGTTTTACAGATTTTTTTCCTGTAATTGATATCTAGTCTGATAGTGTTGTGGTCGGAAAAGATACTTCATATGATTTCGATTTTCTTAAATTTACCAAGGCTTGATTTGTGACCCAAGATATGATCTATCCTGGAGAATGTTCCATGAGCACTTGAGAAGAAAGTGTATTTTGTTGTTTTTGGATGGAATATCTTATAAATATCAGTTAAATCCATCTTGTTTAATGTGTCATTTAAAGCTTGTGTTGCCTTATTTATTTTCAGTTTGGATGATCTGTCCATTGGTGAAAGTGGGGTGTTAAAGTCCCCTACTATTATTTTGTTACTGTTGATTTTGCCTTTTATAGCTGTTAGCATTTGCCTTATGTATTGAGGTGCTCCTATGTTGGGTGCATATATATTTATAATTGTTTTATCTTCTTCTTGGTTTGATCCCTTGATGATTATGTAGTGTCCTTCCTTGTCTCTTGTAACATTCTTTATTTTAAAGTCTATTTTATCTGATATGAGTATTGCTACTCCAGCTTTCTTTTGATTTCCATTTGGATGGAATATCTTTTTCCATCCCCTCACTTTCAGTCTGTATGTGTCCCTAGGTCTGAAGTGGGTCTCTTATAGACAACATATATATGGGTCTTGTTTTTGTATCCATTCAGCCAGCCTATGTCTTTTGGTTGGAGCATTGAATCCATTTACATTTAAGGTAGTTATCGATATGTATGTTCCTATTACCATTTTCTTAATTGTTTTGGGTTTGTTATTGTAGATCTTTTCCTTCTCTTGTGTTTCCTGCCTAAAGAAGTTCCTTTAGCATTTGTTGTAAAGCTGGTTTGGTGATGCTGAATTGTCTTAGTTTTTTCTTGTCTGTAAAGGTTTTAATTTCTCCGTTGAATCTGAATGAGATCCTTGTTGGGTAGAGTAATGTTGGTTGTAGGTTTTTCCCTTTCATCACTGTAAATATGTCTTGCCACTCTCTTCTGACTTGCAGAGTTTCTGCTGAAAGATCCGTTGGTAACCTTATGGGGATTCCCTTGTGTGTTATTTGTTGCTTTTCCCTTGCTGATTTTAATATTTTTTCTTTGTATTTAATGTTTGATAGTTTGATTAATATGTGTCTTGGCATATTTTCCTTGGATTTATCCTGTGTGGAACTCTGCATTTCCTGGACTTGATTATTTCCTTTCCCATATTAGGGAAGTTTTCAACTATAATCTCTTCAAATATTTTCTCAGTCCCTTTCTTTTTCTCTTCTTCTGGAACCCCTATAATTTGAATGTTTGTGCGTTTAATGTTGTTCCAGAGGTCTCTGAGACTGTCCTCAATTCTTTTCATTCTTTTTTCTTTATTCTGCTCTGTGGTAGTTATTTCTACTATTTTATTTTCCAGGTCACTTCTCCGTTCTTCTGCCTCAGTTGTTCTGCTATTGATACCTTCTAGAGAATTTTTAATTTCATTTATTGTGTTGTTCATCATTGTTTGTTTGCTCTTTAGTTCTTCTAGGTCCTTGTTAAACGTTTCTTGTATTTTCTGCATTCTATTTCTAAGATTTTTGATCATCTTTACTATCATTACTCTGAATTCTTTTTCAGGTAGACTGCCTATTTCCTCTTCATTTGTTTGGTCTGGTGGGTTTTTACCTTGCTCCTTCATGTGCTGTATATTTCTCTGTCTTCTCATTTTGCTTAACTTACTGTGTTTGGGGTCTCCTTTTTGCAGGCTGCAGGCTCATAGTTCCTGTTGTTTTTGGTGCCTGCCCCCAGTGGCTAAGGTTGGTTCAGTGGGTTTTGTAGGCTTCCTGCTGGAGGGGACTGGTGCCTGTGTTTTGGTGAATGAGGCTGGTTCTTGTCTTTCTTATGGGCAGTACCGTGTCCAGTGGTGTGTTTTGGGGTATCTGTGAACTTATTATGATTTTAGGCAGCCTTCCTGCTAATGGGTGTGTTTATGTTCCTGCCTTGCTAGTTGTTTGGCATGGAGTGTCCAGCACTCTAGCTTGCTGGTTGTTGAGTGGAGCTGGTCTTAGCGTTGAGATGGAGATATCTGGGAGAGCTTTCACCATTTGATATGTCGTGGGGCCAGGAGATCTCTGGTGGACCAATGTCCTGAACTTGGCTCTCCCCACATCAGAGGCTCAGTCCTGACACCCAGCCGGAGCACCAAGCCCCTTTCAGCCACATGGCTTTTGGGAAGTCTGATGTCTTCTGCCAGCACTCAGTAGGTGTTCTGTATGAGTTGTTCCACATGTATTTGTATTTTTGATGTATTTATGGGGAGGAAGGTGATCTCCACGTCTTACTCCTCTGCCATCTGGGGTCAAATGAAAGAGGCCCTAAACCATCAGAAGCTATTTCCAGTGTGTAGCTGGGAGATCTGAGTGGCCTGGGCATGGGCACCAGCTCGTCTCTATTTGTTAATTATTGACGAACCTCCATACTGTCTTCCATAGTGGCTGCACCAATTTACATTCCTAGCAAGAGTACATGAGAGTACCCTTTTCTCCACATCTTCATCAATACTTGTTATTTATTGTCTCTTTGATCATAGCCATTTTGACAGGTGTGAGGTGATATCGCATTATAATTTTGATTTGCATTTCCATGATGTTTGGTGATATTGCATATTTTCATGTGTCTTTTAGTCATCTGTATGTCCTCTTTGGAAAAAGATCTATTCAAGTCCTCTGCCAACATTTTAATTGGGTTGTTTGTTTTTTTGATGTTGAGTTATATGAGTTCTTTGTATGTTTTGGATATTAACCCCTTATCAAATATCTTCTCCCATTCAGTAGGCTGCCTTTTCATTTTGTTGATAGTTTCCTTTGTTTTGCAAACCTTTTTAGTTTGTTGTAGTACCATTTGTTCATTTTTGGTTTTATCCCTTGCCTGAGGAGAGAAATCCAGAAATATATTGCTAAGACTGATGTCAAAGTGCATACTGCCTATCTTTTCTTCTAGGAGTTTTATGGTTTCAGGTCCTACATTTAAGTCTTGAATTCATTTAGTTTACTTTTATATATGGTGTGAGAAAAAGTCCAGTTTGATTCTTTTGCATGTAGCTGTCCAGTTTTCCAAACACCATTTATTGAAGAGGTTGTCTTTTCCCCATTGTATATTCCTGCCTCATTTGTCGTGGATTAATTGACCATATACATGTGGGTTAATTTCTGGGCTCTCTGTTCCATTGATCTATATGTCTGTTTTTATGCCAGTACCGTACTATTTTGATTACTATAGCTTTGTAGTAAAGTCTGAAGTCAAGGAGCATTATTCCGCCAACTCCATTCTTCTTTCTCAAGATTGTTTTGGCTGTTTGGGGTCTTCTGTGTTTCCATACAAATTTTAGAATTATTTATTCTAGTTTTGTGAAAAATGCCATTGTTATTTTCCTAGGGATTGCATTGAATCTGTAGATTGCCTTGGGGAGTATGGTCATTTTAGCAATATTGATTCTTCCAACCTATGAGCACAGTATATCTTTTCATTTATGTCATCTTCAATTTCTTTCATCACTGTCTTATATTTTTCTGAGTACAGGTCTTTTGCCTCATTGGTTAGATTTATTCCTGGGTATTTTATTCTTTTTTATGCAATTATAAATGGTATTGTTTTCTTCATTTTTCTTTCTGATAGTTTGTCGTTATTCTTGAGAAACACAACAGATTTCTGCATGTTAATTTTGTGTCCTGCAACTTTACTAAATTCATTTATTAGTCTAATAGTTTTTTGGGGAGTGTTTGGGGTTTCCTACATATAGCATCGTTGTCATCTGCAAACCGTGACAGTATTACTTTTTCCTTTCCAATTTGGTATTCCTTTTATTTATTTTTCTTTTTTTCTTCCTTCCTTCCTTCCTTCCTTCCTTCCTTCCTTCCTTCCTTCCTTTCTTTCACTAGGATTTCCTATACTATGTTGAAAAAAGTGGTGAGAGTGGGAATCCTTGAAATGTCCCAATCTTAGAGGAAATGCTTTCAGCTTTTCACCATTGAGTCAGATGTTGGCTGTAGGTTTATTGTGTTGAGGTATGTTCCCTCTATACCTACTTTGTGGAGAGTTTTTTTTTTTATCATAAATGGATGTTGAATTATGTCAGTAGCTTTTTCTGCATCTATTGAGATTATCATATTATTTTTGTGCTTAATTTTGTTGATGTGATATATCACATTGATTGATTTGTGGATATTGAGCCATCCTTACATCCCTGGATAAATCTCACTTAATCATGGTGTATGATCTTTTTAATGTATTGTTGAATTCAGATTGCTAATATTTTGTTGAAAAATTTTACATCTATGTTCATCAATGATATTGGCTGGTAATTTTCTTTTGTGTGGTGTCTTTATCTGGTTTTGGTATCAGGGTAATGCTGTCCTCATAGAATGAGTTTGAAAGAGTTCCTTCCTCTTTAATTTTTTGGAATAATTTGAAAAGGATAGGTGTTAACTCTTTTTTAAATGTTTGGTAGAATTCACCTGTGAAGCCATCTGGTCTTGGCCTTTTGTTTGTTGGGAGATTTTTTTAAATTACTGATTCAATTAATTACTGATAATCTATCTGTTCATATTCTCCATATCTTACCAATTCAGTCTTAGGAAATTGTACATTTTGAGGAATTTTTCTATTTCTTCTAGGTTGTCCATTTTATTGATGTATAATTTTTAGTAGGAATCTCTTGTGATCCTTTGTATTTCTGTGGTGTCAGTTGTAACTTCTCTTTCCTTTCTGATTTTATTTATTTAGGACCTTTCTCTTTTTTTTCTTGATGAATCTGACTAAAGATTTATCAATTTCTTTCTTTCAAAAGAACCAGCTCTTAGTTTCGTTGATCTTTTCTATTTTTTTTAGTTTCTTTTTTATTTAGTTTTGCTCTGATCTTTGTCATTTCTTTCCTTCTTCTAACTTTGGGGGTTTTGTACTTCTTTTTCTAGTTCCTTTGGGTGTAAGGTTAGATTGTTTATTTGAGATTTCTCTTGTTTCCTGAGGTGGGCTTGTCGTGCTATAAGCTTCCCTCTTGGAACTGCTTTTGTTGCATCCCATAGATTTTTGGATCATTGTGTTTCCATTTTCATTTTTCTCCAGATACTTTTTGATTTCCTATTTGATTTCTTTAGTGACACATTGGTCGTTTAGCAGCATACTGTTTAGCCTCCATGTGTTTGTGTTTTTGCAGTTTTTTTCTTATAGTTGATTTCTAGTCTCATACCATTGTGGTCAGAAAAGATGCTTGATATGATTTCGGTCTTTTTAAATTTACTGAGACTTGTTTTGTGGCCTAGCATATGATCTATCCTGGAGAATGTTTCATGTGCACTTGAAAAGAATGTGTATTCTGCTGCTTTGGGATGGAATGTCCTACATATATCTATTAAGTCCATCTGGTCTATGTGTTATTTAAGGCCCATGTTTCCATATGGATTTCCTGTCTGGATGGTCTGTCTATTGATGTAAGTGAGGTGTTAAAGTCCCCTACTATTATTGTGTTACTGTCAATTTCTCCCACTATATCTGTTAATATTTGATCTATTTAGGTGTTCCTATTTTGGGTGCATATATATTTACAAATGTTATATCTTCTTGTTGGATTGGTCTCTCTGTAATGTCCTTCTCTGTCTCTTGTGACAGTCTTTGTTGTAAAATCTATTTTATCTGATATAAAGATTGATACCCCACCTTCTCTTTTGTTTCCATTTTCATGAAATACCTTTTTTCCATCCCTTCACTTTCAGTGTGTGTGTCTTTAGATGTGAAGTGAGTGTCTTGTAGGTAGCATATATATGGGTCTTGTTTTGTATCCATCTGGCCACTTTTGATTGGAGCATTGAGTCCATTCACACTTAAAGTAAATCCTGATAGGAACGTACTTATTGTCATTTTCTTAATTGTTTCTTGTTGTTTTTATAGTACTTTTTTGTTCTTTTCTTCTCTTCCCTTGTGATTTGATGACTATGAGTTTTATGTTTGAATTCCTTTCTCTATTTTTTGTATCTCTTACAGAGTTTTGGTTTGTGGTTACCATGAGGTTCATGTATAACAACATATATACAATCACATATATATATGATTATTTTAGGTTGATGATATTTTAAGTTCAAATGCATTCTATAACCCTGCATTTTAATCCCCCATAACACGTTTAATGTTTTGACATCATGTTATTTTTTTATCACTTTAACTACTTATGGTAGATATGAATGATTTTACTATTTTTGTCTCTTAACTTTCTTACTAGCTTTATAAGTAGATAATTTACTACCTTTACTGTATGTTTGCCTTTACCAGTGAGATTTTTCCTTTCATAATTTTCATATTTCTAGTTGTGGGGTCTTTTCTTTTCTGCTTAGAGAAGTCCCTTCAACATTTCTTGTAAAGCTAATTCAATGGTTCTCAACTCTTTTAGCTTTAGCTTGTTGGTAAAACTGTTGATCTTTCCTTCAAATCTGAGTGATAGCCTTGCCAGGTAGAGTATTCTCTGTTGTAGGTTTTTTCCTTTCATCACTTTAAATATATCATACCACTGCCTTCTGGGCTGCAAATTTTCTGCTGAAAGTCAGCTGATAGTCTTACAGGAGTTCTCTTGAATATAACTCATTGCTTTTCTCTTGCTGCTATTAAGAGTCTCTCTTTGCTTTTAATTTTTGCCACTTTTTTAGACATCTTTATTGGAGCATAATTGCTTTACAATGTTGTGCTAGTTTCTGCTGTATAAAAAAGTGAATCAGCTATATGTATACATATATCCCCATATCCCCTCCCTCTTGCATCTCCCTCCCTCCCACCCTCCCTGTCCCACCCCTCTAGGTGGTCACAAAGCACCGAGCTGATATCCCTGTGCTAGGCGGCTGCTTCCCACTAGCTATCTATTTTACATTTGGTAGTGTATATATGTCATTGCCACTCTCTCACTTCATCCCAACTTACCATTCCCCCTCCCCGTGTCCTCAAGTCCATTCTTTACATCTGCATCTTTATTCCTGTCCTGCCCCTAGGTTCTTCAGAACCATTTTTTTTTAGATTCCATATATATGTGTTAGCATACAGTATTTGTTTTTCTCTTTCTGACTCACTTCAATCTGTGTGACAGACTCTAGGTCCATCCACCTCAATACAAATAACTCAGTTTCGTTTCTTTTTATGTCTGAGTAATATTCCATTGTATATATGTGCCACATCTTCTTTATCCATTCATCTGTTGATGGACACTTAGGTTGCTTCCATGTCCTGGCCATTGTAAATAGAGCTGCAATGAACATTGTGGTACATGACTCATTTTGAATTATGGTTTTCTCAGGGTATATGCCCAGTAGTGGGATTTTTTTTTGCCACTTTTTTTTATTGTATGTAAACTTATTTTAATAAAGTTGATTTTTTTTAACATCTTTATTGAAGTATAATTGCCTTACAATGGTGTGTTAGCTTCTGCTTTATAACAAAGTGAATCAGTTATACATATACAATATGTTCCCATTTCTCTTCCCTCTTGCATCTCCCTCCCTCCCACCCTCCCCATCCCACCCCTCTAGGTGGTCACAAAGCACCGAGCTGATCTCCCTGTGCTATGCGGCTGCTTCCCACTAGCTATCTATTTTGCATTTGGTAGTGTATATATGTCCATGACACTCTCTTACCCTGTCACATCTCACCCCACCCCCTCCCCATATCCTCAAGTCCATTCTCTAGTAGGTCTGTGTCTTTATTCCCATCTTGCCACTAGGTTCTTCATGGCCTTTTTTTTTCCCTTAGATTCCGTATATATGTGTTAGCATACTGTATTTGTTTTTCTCTTTCTGACTTACTTCACTCTGTATGACAGACTCTAACTCCATCCACCTCATTACACATACCTCCATTTCATTTCTTTTTATGGCTGAGTAATATACCATTGTATATATGTGCCACATCTTCTTTATCCATTCATCTGTCGATGGACATTTAGGTTGCTTCCATGTCCTGGCTATTGTAAATAGAGCTGCAATGAACATTTTGGTACATGACTCTTTTTGACCTATGGTTTTCTCAGGGTATATGCCCAGTAGTGGGATTGCTGGGTCGTATGGTAGTTCTATTTGTAGTTTTTTAAGGAACCTCCATACTGTTCTCCATAGTGGCTGTATCAATTTACATTCCCACCAACAGTGCAAGAGTGTTCCCTTTCCTCCACACCCTCTCCAGCATTTATTGTTTCTAGATTTTTTGATGATGGCCATTCTGACCGGTGTGAGATGATATCTCATTGTAGTTTTGATTTGCATTTCTCTAATGATTAATGATGTTGAGCATTCTTTCATGTGTCTGTAGGCCATCTGTATATCTTCTTTGGAGAAATGTCTATTTAGGTCTTCTGCCCATTTTTGGATTGGGTTGTTCGTTTTTTTGTTATTGAGCTGCATGAGCTGCTTGTAAATCTTGGAGATTAATCCTTTGTCAGTTGCTTCATTTGCAAATATTTTCTCCCATTCTGAGGGTTGTCTTTTGGTCTTGTTTATGGTTTCCTTTGCTGTGCAAAAGCTTTTAAGTTTCATTAGGTCCCATTTGTTTATTTGTGTTCTTATTTCCATTTCTCTGGGAGCTGGGTCAAAAAGAATCTTGCTGTGCCACTTTTAAAATAAAGTGTCTTGGTGTGGACCTCTTTGGCTTCATCTTGTTTGGGACCCTCTGTGCTTCCTGGACCTGGATGCCTGTTTCCTTTTCCAGGATAGGGAAATTTTTAGCTCTTGTTTTTTCAAATAAGTTCTCTGTCTCTTTCTCTCTCTTTTCTCATTCTGGGACCCCTATAATGCAAATGTTAGCATGCTTGGTGTTGTCCCAGAGGTCTCTTAAACTATCCTTTTTTTAAAAAAATTTTATTTATTTATTCATGTCTGTGTTGGGTCTTTGTTTCTGTGCAAGGGCTTTCTCTAGTTGCGGCAAGTGGGGGCCACTCTTCATCGCGGTGTGCAGGCCTCTCACTATCACGGCTTCTCTTGTTGCGGAGCACAGGCTCCAGACATGCAGGCTCAGTAATTGTGGCTCACGGGCCTAGTTGCTACACGGCATGTGGGATCTTCCCAGGCCAGGGCTCGAACCCGTGTCTCCTGCATTGGCAGGCAGACTCTCAACCACTGCGCCACCAGGGAAGCCCCCTTATTTTTTAAAATTGGTTTTTCTGTTCAGCTTGGGATATTTCCACTACTCTTTCTTCTAGCTCACTGATACGTTCATCTGTACCACCTATCTACTGCTGATTACTTCTAGTGTATTTTTAATTTCAGTTGTATTCTTCAGCTCTGTTTGTTTTTTCTTCATATTTTCCAACTTTTTGTTAAACTTATTGTGTTCACCCAATCTTTCCCCAAGTTCACTAAGCCTCTTTATGATTATAACCTTGTACTCTTTATTGGGTAGATTGCTTATTTCATTTTGTTTAGTGTTTTTTTTTTTTGAGGTTTGGTTTTACTCCTTAGTTTGGAACATATTCCTTTGTCTCCTCATTTTGCCTAATTCTCTGTTTATTTCTATGTATTAGGTAGGTTAGTTACATTTCCTGATCTTAGAGAAATGGCCTTATGTAGGAGACATCCTATGGGGCTTAGCTGTGCATTCCCCTCTGGTCACCAGAGCTATGTAGTCTAGGGGTTTCCCCCTATGTTGGTTGGGTGGGAAGCTCTGTTGTGGTGGGCCTGACTACTGTATGTGCACTGGTAGGCAGGACTGAACCCTGGCCTGGTTGGCTGCCAGGCCCTGCCTTAAATGGGGCTGCCAACCCACTAGTGGGCAGGGTTGGGTCCCAGCATGGCTTGCTCTGTGGCCCAGAGGGTTCTGGTGTTGGTACTGGATTGCTGGTGGGCAGGGCTGGGGACACAGTGTGACTGGCTGTGGGGCCTGGGTTTCCCAGGGTTTGTGCCAACCTGCTGGTGGGTGAATAAGTCCCTGGTGCTCTTAGGTTAGAGAGAGGACTCCAAAATGATGCTTGCCAGCACCAGTGTCCTCGTGGTAAAATGAATTCCCAAAAGTTGGTACTGCCAGCATCTATGATTTCAGAGGGAGTCCCAGTTGCCACCTGCCTCTCCAGGAGGCTCTCCAAGATCAACAAATGCTTCTGACCTTGGTTACTTTCAAATTACTTCCTCTGTGCTGGAACTTGGAGCACATGAGAATTTTCATGTGCCTTTTAATAGAGTCTGTTTCCTATAGCTCTCCAGCTCTCCTATATGCAAGCCCCACTGGCCTTTAAAGCCAGAAGTTTTGGGGGCTTGTCTTCCCAGTGCAAGACCCCCAAGGCCAGGGAGCCTAATATGGGGCTCAGACTCCTCACTCCTTGGGGAGAACCTTTGCAATTGCCATTATCCTCCCATTTGTGGGTTGCCTACCTGGGGGTGTGGGTCTTGATTATACTGTGTCTCTTTCCCTCCTACCATTCTCATTGTGATTCTTTCTTTATATGTTTAGTTGTGGAAAATATTTTCTGCTAGTCTTCAGTTATTATAGATAGTTGCTTTGTAAATAGTTGTAATTTTGGTGTGTCCTTAGAAGGAGGTGAGTTCAGGATCTTCCTACCCTGCCATCTTGGCCATACCACTAGCTGACTTTTATAGAGTCTCTCTCTCTCTCTCTCTCTCTCTCTCACCCCCCTCCCCCCATTGCTGGCTTGGAAGAAGCAACCTGCCGTGATTCCTAAAGCCACAAGGAAAAGAATTCTGCCAGCAACTGGACTAAGCTTGGAAGTGGCCCCTTCTCTAGTTGAGCCTCTAGATTAGAGCCCAGCCTTGGCTTAGATTTTAATTTCAGCCTTACAGAGAACCCAGCTAAACTTTGCCTGGATTCTTGACACATAGAAACTGTGAGATAATAAATGTATGTTGTTTTAGGTCATTAAGTTGTGGTAGCATAATAAACTAATATACCTTCCTCACAGCACTTCAGCCCCTTAACATGTACTCAGCCTTATCATTCTTTTATATGCCACCCCTCTACTTGGAATTTCCCTCCAGTTTCTTCACTATACTTTTGCCTGGCTAACTCCTTTGGGTTTTAGTTTAATTGTCATTCCTTTGGAAAGAATTCTTTAACCTGCATTTTTGAGATTTTCCTTCCTTGAAAAATTTGAGATGGAAAAGTTGACTTACTGGTTTTAAGCCATTCTCATAAGATGTGAACAATTTCCAAATAAGATATTTTTTTCTTGAAAGAATAATGAAATTAATCACTAAAAATTAAGTATATACTTAAAGGTTATTTTGTTTAGTATTATGAATGCTAATACCTCAAACAAGTCTACAGTTTAGAATTATAATATAGTTGGATCTCTGTTACTTAAAATTTTTTAAGACTTTATAGTATGAAATTGATATATTATTCTTCCTAAGGTTATCTACTGAGTATTTTAAAATTTGTATTAACCACCAATATTCTCTATTTAACTATTTGAAAGTTCTTAACTTTTATAGAGGTAAAACTAACAGTTGTTACAACCAGCATTAGTTTTTGTTATATTTTACTTTTGCCATAATAGATATATATTTATTCTTCAACTCATTGATAGAAAGAAGTAAGACATATAGAATATATGACAATACTTTCTCTTCAAATTTCATCTAAAATGCTTATCTATGTTTAAAAGTGAATGTTAATTGTGAAAATGACTATACTACCCAAAGCAATCTACACATTCAATGCAATCCCTATCAAACTACCAATGGCATTTTTCACAGAACTGGAACAAAAAATTTATTTTATTTTTTAAACATCTTTATTGGAGTATAATTGCTTTACAAAAACGGAACTGGAGGAATCAGGCTCCCTGAATTCAGACTATACTACAAACTACAGTAATCAAGACAGTATGGTACTGGCACACAAAGAGAAATATAGATCAGTGGAATAGGATAGAAAGCCCAGAGGTAAACCCATGCACATATGGTCACCCATCTTTGATAAAGAAGGCGAAAATATACAATGGAGAAAGGACAGCCTCTTCAATAAGTGGTGCTGGGAAAACTGGACAGCTACATGTAAAAGAATGAAATTAGGACACTTCCTAACACCATACACAAAAATAAACTCAAAATGGATTCAAGACCTAAATGTAAGGCCAGACACTATCAAACTCTTAGAGGAAAACATAGGCAGAACACTCTATGACATAAATCACAGCAAGATCCTTTTTGACCCACCTCCTAGAGAAATGGAAATAAAAACAAAAATAAGCAAATGGGACCTAATGAAACTTAAAAGCTTTTGCACAACAAAGGAAACCATAAACAAGATGAAAAGACAACCCTCATAATAGGAGAAAATATTTGCAGATGAAGCAACTGACAAAGGATTAATCTCCAAAATTTACAAGCAGCTCATGAAGCTCAATATCAAAAAACAAACAACCCAATCCAAAAATGGGCAGAAGGCCTAAACAGACATTTCTCCAAAGAAGATATACAGATTTCCAACAAACACATGAAAGGATGCTCAACATCACTAACCATTAGAGAAATGCAAATCAAAACTACAATGAGGTATCACCTCACACCAGTCAGAATGACCATCATCAAAAAGTCTACAAACAATAAGTGCTGGAGAGGGTGTGGAGAAAAGGGAACCCTCTTGCACTGTTGGTGGGAATGTAAATTGATACAGCCACTATGGAGAACAGTATGGAGGTTCCTTAAAAAACTAAAAATAGAACTACTACATGACCCAGTAATCCCACTACTGGGCTTATACCCTGGGAAAACCATAATTCAAAAAGAGTCATGTACCACAATGTTCACTGCAGCACTATTTACAATAGCCAGGACATGGAAGCAACCTAAGTGTCCACTGACAGATGAATGGATAAAGAAGATGTGGCACATATATACAATGGAATATTACTCATCCATAGAAAGAAATGAAATTGAGTTATTTGTAGTGAGTTGGATAGACCTAGAGTCTGTCCTACAGAGTGAAGTAAGTCAGAAAGAGAAAAACAAATACCGTATGCTAACACATATATATGGAATCTAAAAAAAAATTGTTCTGAAGAACCTAGGGGCAGGACAGGAATAAAGACGCAGATATAGAGAATGGAATTGAGGACACGGGGAGGGAGACGGTTAAGCTGAGCTGAAGTGAGAGAGTGACATCGACATATATACACTACCAAATGTCAGATAGATGGCTGGTGGGAAGCAGCCGCATAGCACAGGGAGATCAGCTCATGCTTTGTGACCACCTAGAGGGGTGGGATGGGGAGAGTGGGAGTGCGACAGAAGAGGGAGGGGATATGGGGATATATGTATACATATAGCTGATTCACTTTGTTATACAGCAGCAACTAACACAACAATGTAAAGCAATTATACTCCAATAAATATGTTTAAAAAAGTGAATATTAAGATGTTAACAGTAAGTCTTACTGACTTCCCTTGTTTATATTACTATCATTATTATGCTAATGAATATGACAGGTTATCACATGATTATTGATTACACACAAGCTTAAGAATGCCAGAAATTAAGTTTTTGGTAGATTGTATTATATACTCAACATTATTTATTCCTTCCCCACCCTGTAGGCCGAGTATACCTTACTGCCCCATCGTTTTGGGAATTGGCCAGCCATGTGACTTACTTCAGTCAATAGAATGTAAGTAAATGTGGTGTACAGACTCTAGAATTGTCTCCGTGATCCTTACCTGGTGTTCGTGCCCTTTTGCAATCCCTACCCCTTGAGTTTGGGTGAGACTTGTAATATGCCTCTAACTGATGGAATATGGCAAAGGTGATGAAATGTCACTTCCATGATTATATTACATGATATAAGATCTAGTCTTGCTAGCAGATTTACTTTAGAGACTCTTCTTGCTAGCTTCATGAAGTCATCAGCCCTGTTGTCACATTGCAAGGAACTGTGGAGAGGCCTCTAGGAACTGCAAACAGCATCTAGAACTGTGGGCAGCCTCTAGGAGCTGAGGGCAACCTTTAGGAGATGAGGGTAGCCTTCAGCTTACAGCCAGCAAGTAGCTGGTGAACCTTTAAGCAGTGGATCCAGTTAAGCAATGTCCAGACTCCTGACCCACGGGAAATGTGAGACAATAAATGTGTTGTTGTAAGCCGCTAACTTTTTTGTAATTTATCATTTAGCAATAGCTAACTAATATAGTGGATATGGTATACCTCACATCAGAAAAGAAGGTTTAAATACCCTTTCATGGTTTGGCTCTGTCTCCCTCAAGCTTTAGCTTTCCAACAAGAGAAGAGTGGGCCAAAGGGAGTGGCAGTACCTTTAGCTTGGGTCACTGAATGAAAAGATTCATGAGGCCCAGCCAAACAGCAAAGCTGTAACTAACCATTAGCCCTCATGTAAGAATCACAGGGAATGTTTGTTGTAAGCCATCTAAATTTAGGAATTGTTTGTTGCCACAACATAAACTAATTAATTAAAAGTTGAAGAATATATTGGCTATTCAGTCTGCAAATATCAAAGCCAAAGCTAAGGAGTGATGTCATCAAGATGGTGAAGTAGAATACCAAGCCTCTGTCTTCCCACAAAGATCAACAATTACATAGCTATCCACAAACAGAAACAGCTCTGGGAGACCACAAGAGTCCACTGAAGAAACTTCAGCAACACAGTGGAATAAAAAACCTAAGAATAACCACACAAAAAGAGAAGGAACAACAGCTTCATTTTGCCTGCATCATCCCATCCCCCAAGTGACATTACTCAGTGCCAAGAAGTAACTCTCCAGCTAGAAAGAGTTACATTGCTAGGAAAGGGAGAATGGGGTGAGTGACCAGCTTCCCCAGCCTTTCAAGGCACCACGTGGAGGACCCATTTCAGTTTTTTCTCACCCAGAGACTGGCAAAGCTGAGACATATAGAGGTGGCAAGGAACAAAAAAGAGAGCAGGACTACCAGTATTAGCTATGCAGCAGGAGAGTCCATGGTTCCCAGTGGCCTGCTCTATAGAGGACCCAGCAGCCTTTGCCACTAAAGAAACCAATGGCCAGCACAGCCTGTGTGGATCTCCTGCAGATTTCACCATTTTTTGCTCCACAGGTATTCGCATTCACAGATGCCAGCTACCCAAGACCCTCCCAGCTCCCTCTACCCTCTCCTGCTGGAGCCTGAAATCTGTACCAGCAGCCAGCCCAGGCCTCTGTAGCCATGTGAATGCAAGACAGTAGTCTAGATGCCTGTGGCTGACCCTAACTGCTATATGAGTGCTTGGGGATAGTCCCTCGAGCTGTTCACTAGCACACCAGCACCCTGCCTCTCATCACTGCTACCTCTGTTCCCATGGCAAGATCCTGTAGTCAAGGTCCTCACAGCTGCTTATGGATCTAGATTTGGCCTTATATCCAGTCACTGGCCTTATATCCAGGTGAGCCACCAATGGGCTCACCAGCAGCTAGCCTCCCCCATCCCCTAGCTATGCACCTGCATGCCCCTGGCCTGACCCTCATCACCCACATCCACTGTTGGGCACAAACCCATGTGGAGATACTGCAGCCGCTATAGTGCATGCCAACAAACAAGGTCCCTGAAACTGCTGTGGACCTGGCTCTGGTCCTGTCTCCTGTCTTTAGCCTGAACCACTGGTCCCACCTGCTACTAGCCCCTCCAGCTTTGCACCTGCATAACTCTAGCTGATTTCCTTCCCTGGCCTCAACTGCTTTATGTACACTCATGGGAAGACCCTACAGCAACAGGAGCGCATGCCAATACCCAGGTCCTCCACAGCTGCCAGTGTGAACCAACAGTTGGCCCAGTCCCTTACTGTTGGCCCTGGCCCCTACCATTGTGTGTATGTCTGCAAGCAGCCCCTCCCACTATACAGGCACCTGCAGCTGGCCCCCATAGCCAAGCATGTGCATGCCACCAGCTCCAGCTACCACCACTGCCTGCCCTGGTCTCTAGCTGCTAGACCTGGAGGTACAGCTGAGGACCCCCACAACCCCTGTAGCCACTGCAACCCCCCACAGTGCTCACCACGCATTTATTGATGCTGTGGATCCCAGCAGCCTGAGCTGACAAGAAATCATGACCCCACTCAGACCTGGAGCCACCACATGCCCCTGAATTTGTGCCCTTCACCACCAGATCCAGGGTCACATCATGCTCCATCATGCTCCAATTGCAAGTGAAAGCCTTTCCTTACCAAAGTCAGTCCATAAAGTCTGGAAGGGGTGACTGCATCTTCAAATGTGCAGGAACCTATGCAAGACTACAGGGATCACAAAGAATCAGGGAAATATGACACCACCAAAGGAACATAGTAAACTTCTAGTAACTGACCTTAAAGAAATGGAGTTATGTGAATTGCCTGACAAATAATTCAAAGTAATTTTTCTAAAGATGCTGAGAGAGCTATAAGAGAACACAGATAAACAATTTAACAAAATCAGGAAAAAATACAAAAACAAAATAAAGTCCAACAAAGAGATAGAAAACATAAAGGAGAACCAAACAAAAATTGTGGAGCTGAGGATACAGTGACTGAAATGAAGAACTCAAAAGAGAGTTTCATCATCAGATTGGACCAAAGAGATCAATGAGCTCAAAGACAGATCATTTGAAATTATTGAGTCAGAGGAACAAAAAGAAAAAAAGAATGAAAAAGTCTATAGGACTTATGGGACATCATTAAAAGAAACAATCTATGGTGTCATTGGAATCCCAGAAAGAGAAGAGAAGGAGAAAGTTTAAATAAATAATGGCTGAGAACTTCCCAAACCTGAGGAGAGATTTGGATATCCAAATTCATGAAGCTAGGAGGCCACCCGATAATATCAATCCAAAACAATCTTTTCTAAGAAACATTATAATAAAACTGTCTAAAATCTAATACAGAAGAGATTTTAAAAGCAGCACGAGAAAAAACTCTCTTATACAAGGGAACCCAGCAGAAACCTTGCAGACCAGGAGAGAATGAGATGATATATTTAAAGTGCTGAAAGAAAAAGCTGCCAACCAAGATGACTTTACCTAGCAACGTTGTCCTTCAGAAATGAAGATGAGATAAAGACTTTCACAAAAAACAAAAGGTGAGGGAGTTCATCACCACCTAATTTGCCTTACAGGAAACGCTAAAAGGAGTTCTTCAAGCTGAAATGAAAGGATGCTAATGAGTAATATGAAAACATAAGAAAATATATAACAAACTGGTAATGTTAAGTATATAGTCTGATTTAGAAATCTCTAATACTGTAATAAGGTGGTATGTTGACCACATAACTCTAGTATAAAAGTTAAAGGACAAAAGTATTAAAAATAGGGAGGAGATATGGGGATATGTGTATATCTATAGCTGATTCACTTTGTTATAAAGCAGAAACTAACACACCATTGTAAAGCAATTATACTCCAATAAAGATGTTTTAAAAATAGCTACAATAATTTGTTAATGGCTACACAATATAAATACATGTTAATTGTGACATCAAAAACATAAAATGGAGGGAGCAAAAGGGTAGAGTTTTTGTATATAATCAATATTAAGTTGTTATTAGCTTAAGTAGACTGTTATATCATAAAATGTTTCCAGTAAGCCTCAGGGTAACCACACACAAAAAATCCTATAATACATGAACACAAAATAAAGAAAAGAGAATCAAAGTACACTACTGTGGAAAAATCATCAATTCAAAAGGAAGACAGTAAGAGAAGAAAGAAGGAGCAAAGGAACTTCAAAACAGCCAGAGAACAATTAATAAGCTTTTAATAGTAAGTTCTTACCTATCAAAAATTACTTTGAATGTAAATAGATTAAATTCTCCAATCAAAAGGCATAAAGTGACTTAATGATTAAGTAAAAACAAGACCCAGCTATATGTTGCCTATAAGAGACTCACTTCAGCTTCAAGGACACACATAGGCTCAAAGTGAAGGGGTGAAAAAGATATTCCACAGAAATGAAAACCAAAAGAGAGCAGAGGTGCTATACTTATATCAGACAAAACAGACTTTATTTTTTTTTTATTGAATGAAAGATTTTTTAAATTCTAAAGTGCTTTACAATTTTTATGTTTCACACACATGATTTCATTATAATCCCATAATAACCCTTTTTTTTTCCTCTGCCCCTATATTGCCCCTCTCTCCTCTGCCCGCACTGGTAACCACTGTTTGTTCTCTATATCTGTGAGTCTGCTTCTTTTTTGTTTTATTCACTAGTTTGTTGTATTTTTTAGATTCCACATATAAGTGATATCATACAGTATTTTTCTTCTCTGTCTTACTTATCTCACTTAGCATAATATCCCCCCCAAGTCAATCATGTTGGTGCAAATGGCAAAATTTCATTCTTTAGAGAAAACAGACTTTAAGTCAAAAATTGTAATGAGAAAAAGGGCTCAATTCATCAAGAGGATAACAGTTGTAAATATATATGCACCCAACATCAGAGCACCTAAACATATTAAGCAAACACTAACAGCTCTGAAGGGAGTAATAGACAACAGTATGATAACAATAGGGATTTCAATACACCAGTTTTGACAATGGATAGATCACCCAGATAGACAATCAATCTGGAAACATTAGACTTGAACTATACTTTAGACCAAATGAACCTAACAGACATATACAAAACATTCCATCCACAATGAGCATAACACATATTCTTCTCAAGTGCACATGGAACATTCTCCAGGATAGATCAGATGTTGTCACAAAACAAGTCTTCGCAAATTTAAAAAGATTGAAAACGTATCAAGTATCTTTTCTGACCACATGATATGAAACTAGAAACAAATAAATAAGGAAAACTGGAAAATTCACAAATATGTGCAAATTAAACAACACACGCCTGAACAATCAGTGGGTCAAAGATGACCAAAAGGGAAATCAAAAATATGTTGAAATAAATGAAAATGGAAACACAACATACCAAAACATATAGGATGAAGCAAGAGAAGTACTGAAAGGGAAGTTGATAGTTACAATGCCTACATTAAAAAAAAGAAAGATCAAGGAGCTTCAAGATGGTGGAAGAGTAAGACGCAGAGGTCACCTTCCTCTCGACAAATACATCAGAAATACATCTACATGTGGAACAGCTCCTATAGAATACCTACTGAACGCTGGCAGAAGACCTCAGACCTCCCAAAAGGCAAGAAACTCCCCACATACCTGGGTAGGGCAAAAGAAAAAAGAAAAAACAAAGACAAAAGAATAGGGACAGGACCTGCACCATTGGGAGGGAGCTGTGAAGGAGGAAAGGTTTCCACATACTAGGAAGCCCCTTCGTGGGCGGAGACTGCGGGTGGTGGAGGGGGGAGCTTCGGAGCCACGGAGGAGAGCACAGCCACAGGGCTGCGGAGGCCAAAGCGGAGAGATTCCCGCACAGAGGACTGGTGCCGACCAGTACTCACCAGCCCGAGAGGCTTGACTGCTCACCCGCCGGGGCGGGCGGGGGCTGGGAGCTGAGGCTTGGGCTTCGGAGGTCGGATCGCAGGGAGAGGACTGGGGTTGGCAGCGTGAACACAGCCTGAAGGGGTTAGCGCACCACAGCTAGCCGGGAGGGAGTCCGGGAAAAGGTCTGGAACTGCCAAAGAGGCAAGAGACTTTTTCTTCCCTCTTTGTTTCCTGGTGCACGAGGAGGGGGGATTAAGAGCGCCACTTAAAGGAGCTCCAGAGACTGGCGCCAACCGCGGCTATCAGCGCGGACCAAAGAGACGGGCATGGGACGCTAAGGGTGCTGCTGCCGCCACCAAGAAGCCTGTGTGCAAGCACAGGTCACTATACACAATGCCCCTACTGAGAGCCTGTGCAGCCTGCCACTGCCAGGGTCCCATGATCCAGGGACAACTTCCCCGGGAGAACGCATGGCGCACCTCAGGCTGGTGCAACGTCACACTGGCCTATGCCGCCGCAGGCTCGCCCCGCATCCGTACCCCTCCCCACCCCGCCTGAGTGAGCCAGAGCCCCCCAATCAGCTGCTCCTTTAACCCCGTCCTGTCTGAGCAAAGAACAGACGCCCTCAGGCGACATACACGCAGAGGCGGGTCCAAATCCAAAGCTGAACGCCAGGAGCTGTGCGAACAAAGAAGAGAAAGGGAAATTTCTTCCAGCAGCCTCAGGAGCAGGAGATTAAATCTCCACCATCAACTTGATGTACCCTGCATCTGTGGAATACCTGAATAGACAACGAATCATACCAAATAAAGGAGGTGGACGTTGGGAGAAAAGATATATATTTTTTCCCTTTCTCTCTTTTATCGGGGGGATGAAAGGCTCTTGGTTCTCCAGCAAGGCGTCAGGGCTGTGCCTCTGAGGTGAGAGAGCCAACTTCAGGACACTGGTCCACGAGAGACCTCCCAGCTGCACGTAATATCAAATGGCGAAAATCTCCCATAGATCTCCATCTCAACACCAAGACCCAGCTTCACTCAAAGACGAGCAAGCTACAGTGCTGGACACCCTATGCCAAACAACCAGCAAGACAGGAACACAACCCCATCCATTAGCAGAGAGGCTGTGTAAAATCATAATAAGGCCACAGACACCCAAAAACACACCACCAGACGTGGAGCTGCCCCCAGAAAGACAAGATCCAGGCTCATCCACCAGAACACAGGCACTAGTCCCCTCCACCAGGAACCCTACACAACCCACTGAACCAACCTTAGCCACTGCGGGCAGACACCAAAAAAAAATGGGAACTACGAAGGTGCAGCCTGCGAAAAGAAGACCCCAAACACAGTAAGTTAAGCAAAATGAGAAGACAGAAAAACACACAGCAGATGAAGGAGCAAGGAAAAAACCCACCAGACCTAAAAAATGAAGAGGAAATAGGCAGGCTACCTGAGAAAGAATTCAGAATAATGATAGAAAAGATGATCCAAAATCTTGGAAATAGAATGGAGAAAATGCAAGAAACGTTTAACAAGGACCTAGAAGAACTAAAGAGCAAACAAACAATGATGAACAACACAGTAGATGAAATTAAAAATTCTCTAGAAGGTATCAATAGCAGAATAACTGAGGCAGAAGAACGGATAAGTGACCTGGAAGAAAAAATAGTGGAAATAACTACTGGAGAGCAGAATAAAGAAAAAAGAATGAAAAGAACTGAGGACAGTCTCAGAGACCTCTGGGACAACATTAAATGCACCAACATTCAAATTATAGGGGTCCTAGAAGAAGAAAAAAAGAAAGGGACTGAGAAAATATTTGAAGAGGTTATAGTTGAAAACTTCCCTAATATGGGAAAAGAAATAGTTTATCAAGTCCAGGAAGGAGAGTCCCATACAGGATAAATCCAAGGAGAAACACGCCAAGACACATATTAATCAAACTATCAAAAATTAAATACAAAGAAAAAATATTAAAAGCAGCAAGGGATAAACAACAAATAACACACAAGGGAATCCCCATAAGGTTAACACCTGATCTTACAGCAGAAACTCTGCAAGCCAGAAGAGAGTGGCAGGACATATTTAAAGTGATGAAAGGGAAAAACGTACAACCAAGATTACTCTACCCAGCAAGGATCTCATTCAGATTTGACGGAGAAATTAAAACCTTTACAGACAAGCAAAAGCTAAGAGAATTCAGCACCACCAAACCAGCTTTACAACAAATGCTAAAGGAACTTCTCTAGACAGGAAACACAAGAGAAGGAAAAGACCTACAATAACAAACCTGAAACAATTAAGAAAACGGTAATAGGAACATACATATTGATAACTACCTGAAAGGTAAATGGATTAAATGCTCCAACCAAAAGACATAGACTGGCTGAATGGATACAAACACAAGACCAATATACATGCTGTCCAAAAGAGACCCACTTCAGACCTAGGAACACATACAGACTGAAAGTGAGGGGATGGAAAAAGATATTCCATCCAAATGCAATTCAAAAGAAAGCTAGAGTAGCAATTCTCATATCAGACAAAATAGACTTTAAAATAAAGACTATTACAAGAGACAAAGAAGGACGCTACATAATGATCAAGGGATCAATCCAAGAAGAAGATATAAAAATTGTAAATATTTATGCACCTAACATAGGAGCACCTCAATACATAAGGCAAATACTAACAGCCATAAAAGGGGAGATCGACAGTAACACAATGATAGTAGGGGACTTTAACACCCCACTTTCACCAATGGACAGATTATCCAAACTGAAAATAAATAAGGAAACACAAGCTTTAAATGATACATTAAACAAGATGGACTTAATTGACATTTATAGGACATTCCATCCAAAAACAACAGAATACACATTCTTCTCAAGTGCTCATGGAACAATCTCCAGGATAGATCATACCTGGGTTCACAAATCAAGCCTTGGTAAATTCAAGAAAATTGAAATCGTATCAAGTATCTTTTCCAACCACAACGCTATGAGACTAGATATAAATTAGAGGAAAAAATCTGTAAAAAATACAGACACATGCAGGCTAAACAATACACTACTAAATAAACAAGAGATCACTGAAGAAATCAAAGAGGACATCAAAAAATACCTACAAAAAAATGACAATGAAAACACAACGACCCAAAACCTATGGGATGCAGCAAAAGCAGTTCTAAGAGGGAAGTTTATAGCAATACAATCCTACCTTAAGAAACAAGAAGCAACTCAAATAAACAACCTAACCTTACACCTAAAGCAATTAGAGAAAGAAGAACAAAAAACTCCAAAGTTAGCAGAAGGAAAGAAATCATAAAGATCAGATCAGAAATAAATGAAAAAGAAATGAAGGAAACGATAGCAAAGATCAATAAAACTAAAAGCTGGTTCTTTGAGAAGATAAACAAAATTGATCAACCATTAGCCAGACTCATCAAGAAAAAAAGGGAGAAGACTCAAATCAATAGAATTAGAAATGAAAAAGGAGAAGTAACAACTGACACTGCAGAAATACAAAGGATCATGAGAGATTACTACAAGCAACACTAGGCCAATACAATGGACAACCTGGAAGAAATGGACAAATTCTTAGAAATGCACAACCTTCTGAGACTGAATCAGGAAGAAATAGAAAATATGCACAGACCTATCACAAGCACTGAAATTGATGCTGTGATTAAAAATATTCCAACAAACAAAAGCCCAGGAACAGATGGCTTCACAGGCGAATTCTATCAAACATTTAGAGAAGTGCTAACACCTATCCTTCTCAAACT
Organism: Balaenoptera physalus; assembly: GCF_965194825.1. Classification (NCBI taxonomy): domain Eukaryota; kingdom Metazoa; phylum Chordata; class Mammalia; order Artiodactyla; family Balaenopteridae; genus Balaenoptera; species Balaenoptera physalus. Next base: position 44,740,572 of record NC_138903.1, read on the forward strand.
CTTCCAAAATATAGCAGAGGGAGGAACACTCCCAAATTCATTGTACGAAGCCAGTATCACCCTGATACCAAAATCAGACAAAGATGTCACAAAGAAAGAAAACTACAGGCCAATATCCCTGATGAACATAGATGCAAAAATCCTCAACAAAATACTAGCAAACAGAATCCAACAGCACATTAAAAGGATCATACACCATGATCAAGTGGGCTTTATCCCACGAATGCAAGGATTCTTCAATATACGCAAATCAATCAATGTGATACACCATATTAACAAATTGAAGGAGAAAAAATATATGATCATCTCAATCAATGCTGAGAAATCTTTCGACAAAATTCAACACCCATTTATCATTAAAACCCTGCAGAAAGTAGGCATAGAGGGAACTTTCCTCAACATAATAAAGGCCGTATATGACAAACCCACAGCCAACATCGTCCTCAGTGCTGAAATACTGAAACCATTTACACTAAGATCAGGAACAAGAAAAGGTTGCCCACTCTCACCACTATTATTCAACACAGTTTTGGAAGTTTCAGCCAGAGCAATCAGAGAAGAAAAAGAAATAAAAGGAATCCAAATTGGAAAAGAAGTAAAACTGTCACTGTTTGCAGATGACATGATACTATACATAGAGAATCCTAAAGATGCTACCAGAAAACAACTAGAGCTAAACAATGAATTTGGTAAAGTAGCAGGATATAAAATTAATGCACAGAAATCTCTAGCATTCCTATAGACTAATGATGAAAAATCTGAAAGTGAAATTAAGGAAACACTCCCATTTACCATTGCAACAAAAAGAATAAAATATCTAGGAATAAACATACCTAAGGAGACATAAGACCTGTATGCAGAAAATTATAAGACACTGATGAAAGAAATTAAAGATGATACAAATAGATGGAGAGATATACCATGTTCTTGGATTGGAAGAATCAACATTGTGAAAATGACTGTACTCCCCAAAGCAATCTACAGATTCAGTGCAATCCCTATCAAACTACCACTGGCATTTTTCACAGAACTAGAACAAAAAATTTCACAATTTGTATGGAAACACAAAAGACCCCGAAAAGTCAAAGCAATCTTGAGAAAGAAAAACAGAGCTGGAAGAATCAGGCTCCCTGATTTCAGACTATACTACAAAGCCACAGTAATCAAGACAGTTTGGTACTGGCACAAAAACAGAAGTATAGATCAATGGAACTGGATAGAAAGCCCAGAGAGAAACCCACACACATATGGTCACCTTATCTTTGATAAAGGAGGCAAGAATATACAGTGGAGAAAAGACAGCCTCTTAAGTATGTGGTTCTGGGAAAATTGGACAGGTACATGTAAAAGTATGAAATTAGAACACTCCCTAACACCATACACAAAAATAAACTCAAAATGGATTAAAGACCTAAATGTAAGGCCAGACACTATCAAACTCTTAGAGGAAAACATAGGCAGAACAGTCTATGACATAAATCACAGCAAGATCCTTTTTGACCCACCTCCTAGAGAAATGGAAATAAAAACAAAAATAAACAAATGGGACCTAATGAAACTTAAAAGCTTTTGCACAGCAAAGGAAACCATAAACAAGACGAAAAGACAACTCTCAGAATGGGAGAAAATATTTGCAAATGAAGCAACAGACAAAGGCTTAATCTCCAAAATTTACAAGCAGCTCATGCAGCTCAATATCTAAAAAACAACCCATTACAAAAATGGGGAGAAGACCTAAATAGACATTTCTCCAAAGAAGATATACAGATTGCCAACAAACACATGAAAGAATGCACAGCATCATTAATCATTAGAGAAATGCAAATGAAAACTACAATGAGATATCATCTCACACCAGTCAGAATGGCCATCATCAAAAAATCTACAAACAATAAATGCTGGAGTGGGTGTGGAGAAAAGGGAACCCTCTTGCACTTTTGGTGGGAATGTAAATTGATACAGCCACTATGGAGAACATTATGGAGGTTCCTTAAAAAACTAAAAATAGAACTACCATATGACCCATCATTCCCACTACTGGGCATATACCCTGAGAAAACCATAATTCAAAAAGAGTCATGTACCAAAATGTTCATTGCAGCTCTATTTACAATAGCCAGACCATGGAAGCAACCTAAGTGTCCATCAACAGATGAATGGATAAAGAAGATGTGTACATATATACAATGGAATATTACTCATCCATAAAAAGAAACGAAATTGAGTTATTTGTAGTGAGGTGGATGGACCTAGAGTCTGTCATACAGAGTGTAGTAAGTCAGAAAGAGAAAAACAAATACTGTATGCTAACACATATATATGGAACGTAAGAAAAAAAATGGTCATGAAGAACATAGGGGCAAGATGGGAATAAAAACGCAGACCTACTAGAGAATGGACTTGAGGATACGGGGAGGGGGAAGGGTAAGCTGGGACAAAGTGAGAGAGTGGCATGGACATATATACACTACCAAACGTAAAATAGATAGCTAGTGGGAAGCAGCCGCGTAGCACAGGGAGATCAGCTTGGTGCTTTGTGACTACCTAGAGGGGTGGGATATGGAGGGTGGGAGGGAGGGAGACGCAAGAGGGAAGAGATATTGGAACATATGTATATGTATAACTGATTCACTTTGTTATAAAGCAGAAACACACTATTGTAAAGCAATTATACTCCAATAAAGATGTTAAAAAAAAACTCTCCAATATTTAATAATTGTGTTGAGGCAGAGAAGCCAGCATAAAATATCTCCAGAATATGAGGCTCACAGTAAAGACTTCATGAATGCATCCCTCTCATAAAATATTACTACCCTCTATTTCTGAAGTGTGTACAATGAGCTAGGTCCATTGTGAAAAGTGTTGGTGGTCTAAATTACTTTCTGCCCTCAAAAAGCCCACAGCCTAAAGCAAGAGAGAGAAAGCATAAATAATTATCTTATCCAAATATCATATACCCTTATAAGTATAATAAAGGGATGTTTCTGAAAGAGGTGAATTCCGAGTTGACATCAAAGGACAAGCTGGAATTAGTTAAATGGGTGAAGTCAGGGGAGGGATTTTCAGGCCGAGGAACCTGTCTTTCTGCAAGCACAGAGGGATGAGACTGCGTGACATGTTTGGAGAACTGGCTAGAGCTGAGGATGAATGTGAGGAGGTGTCAGGAGTCCTAGCTGGAGAAGAGAGAGGTCCACAGGAGACAGATCACAAATGGCCTTGTATGCAAGGAGTCAGGACTTTATCCTGTGGGCAGTGAGGCCAATTAGAGGGACCTGGCCTTGTATGCCATTTGGGGGCCAGGTGTGGAGAGTGGTGTTACATGCACCATATATTCAGAGCCTGGAGCCAGGAGGGGGTATTACTTCTTTAATAACCCCAAAAGTATCCGCTTCACAGACCTGACAGTGGAGCTCTAGGTCTCAGAGGGAGGGCAGAGATGGCTCTAGGTCTAAGGGTCTGAGTTCCATTACAGCAAGGTCCAGAAGACATGTGATTTTCCTCATTTTCAGATTGTTCAGTAACAGACATGGTTTAGGCTGTGTTTGTCAAAACCGGATTTGTCTGATTCTTACAACAGGCTTACTTAATAGCTACCAGGCTGTGTGAAAGTGACCAAAATTATGTTCTAAATGCATTGCATTATCTAATTTACCCACAGTCTCATTACTCTTCTCTATCTGCCTCTCCTCACTCTTACCATTGCCTACTTTTCTGAAAGAAAAATAAAGCTTTCCTATTTGTAAAAGGTGTTTAAATATATAGTCATGTATGAGACTTCTAAACAGTAGCTATTTAAGCTTAGCCAAAATAAGAGATTTCTGTCAAATAGAAGTTATCATTTATTGTATCTACTAATGGGTTTGGTCTGCTATTTTACCTTTCTCAAACTAAAAAATGTGGACAAATCAGGGTACAGATGATTTTTTCCAGCACTTTGACTTATTCACATTTAACCTAATGCATTTTCAAGTTGGAAAGATTTGTCACTCATGGCCTTTTCCCAAATTATTTCCTCTGTAAAAAATATGACCAACTCAGCACCCAAAGAAGTGTTCCATTAATTATCCTTTTTAGATGGAAAATCAGTAGCTGAGAGAAAAATGGAAATTCAAACCATGTTGTTTCACTCAGTTAGCAGCAGTGAGCAAATCCAGGATGAAGGGACATATTTAAGAAACTTAGTTTACAAACAAAGCATGGTCTTTTAAGATTTACATTGCCCAGTAGCAGAGAGGCTTTTGCCAGAACCCTTTAGCCTGTGGCTATGTTTGAACCATGCACAAATTGGGCATTAGTTCCATGTGATATAAGTTAGTTGTCTTTATTAATAGTGGAATTCAACCTTTCTGTCTAAACCATCTTTAAATCCAACTTCTTCAGGGACAGGGGTTTGCCATCGTTTTGCTAGGCATTTTTTAAAAATCCCATTACAAATTCCATTCAGTCAGAAAATAAGAATATCACTGCTAAAAATTAACATAAAAATATTTTAGTTATTACAGTAGCAAAGAGAGTCATGAATTTAACCTATTGCTAATAGCTGTGGAATCAAGGAAAAGTCTGTTTTGTCTTGCTCTACTAGGGTAAAAAATGATTATGTGTGTATATTTCTATAAATAAAGTATTATGTAATTGTCTCATTAGGATGGAAGCCTCATGAAGGTGGACAATTTGCCTGTTTTATTCACTTCTGAATCTCTATTTAATAAAGTGTTTAAAAGTCACAGAGATGTTGTAAGGATTAAATGAGAATTTTTGTTTAAAATTGTATATCTAGCTAGAAAAAAATAGTGGCACATATGTAAAAGTGCCTAACCTAGGGTAGGGAACTCAATGACATTTAAGTTGACACCAAATCTAAAGAGGAAGTTTGAGGAGAAGTAGAAGATTTCTCTAAGCCATCCTCAAATTGGAGCCCAAGTAGTCCACAGGCAAAATAATTCTTTCCCTACTGCTCTGAATGGGGTATATTCTTAGGAATATAGGTGGTCATCTTGCAGGCAGCTAATAGATGGAATTGTTCCCATCAGATGGTAGTATTGAGCCTGCCAGAAAATTCTACTTACCATGAGGACCTCCTTAGTCTGAAACATTTTCTCTGCAAGTCCGAGGAAATCTTGACCTGGTTCACAGAGCAGGATGGGTGAGGAAGGGAACCACCTTTTACTGAGGACCTACTACATGCCTAGCTTTACCAAGGATCTCATTTGTTTCCTACTTTAGCTTTATAACAACCATTAATATTCATTGAGTACTTACTGTATGCTAGGCACTGTTCTAAGCGCTTTACACGGATTAACTCAATAATTCTTCACACCAACCCAAGGAGGTGTAAGTATTTTTGTTACCTCCAATGGACAGAAGAGGATACCCACACACAGAGAAGTTAAATATGCTCACGGTCAACTTGTAAGTGGTGGAGACAGTATTCAAAACCAGGTGGTGTGGGTTCCAGTGTCTAGGCTTTAAACTGCCTCCCTAGAGAAGGATTATTATCCTCATTATTACAAAGGAGCTTAAAGCTCCATAAATGAAGTGACTTCCCCAGGTCACCTTAACAGAGCTGTCTGATTCCAAAGCTGAGGGTGCTTTACTTTTCCTTATATGGTTTTGCTTCAATTTCACCTCAATAAAAATAATAAATCTAGCAGCTAACATTTATTGAATGCTTACTGTATGGCAGGCATTATTTTAGGTGCTTCATATGGATTATCTCATTTAATCTTCATAACACTTTGAGGTAGTGCTTTTTATTAGCCCCCTTTTAGAGATGAAGCTTGAGAGGGGTCAAGTAACTTGTATAGGTGACATAGTAAGTTGGTGGACTCAGGATCTAAAACCTGATTTATTTGCCTAAAGAGTTGAAGTCCTTATCTACTCTACCATACTCCTTCCCTAGAAAGATTGCCCTCTTCCCCAATAGGTCCCATCCCTACTATTCCCGCTGAAGTCATGAGATAGAGCTGAGACTACTCTTACTCCTTGTGTTGCTGGGTCTGCCAAGTCTGCACGGGGAAGGATGTAATGACAAGCTCCCTCCCAAAACACAAATGGTGTGAATATTGTATCTTTCAGGCTCAGGCATGAACTACATGCTTACCATCAATTCAGATTTTTGTCAATAGGAATGAGACTGACAGAAATAGGCCAAAGTGTTTTTCTTTTTTAAAAAAGCACTTTTATTGAGAAATAATTCATATACCATACAGCTCACTCATTTAAAGTGTACAATTCAATGGTTTATGGTATATTCACAGAGTTGGGCAACCTTGATGACAATCTAATTTTAGAATATTTTCATCACCCCAGAAAGAAACCCCATGCCCATTAGCAATCATTCCTCATTTTTCCCAGCCCACCAGCCTTTGGCAACCACTAATCTGCTTTCTGCCTCTGTAGATTTGCCTATTCTAGACATTTCATATAAATGGAATCATACAATATGTGATCTTTTGTGACTGGCTTCTTTCACTTAGCATAACATTTTCAAGGTTCATCCATGTTGTGGCAGGTATCAGTACCTCATTCCTTTTTATGGCTGAATAATATCCCAACAAAGTTTGTTTATCCCTTCCTCAGCTGATGGACATTTAGGTTGTTTCTACTTTATGGCTGTTATGAATAATGCAGCTTTGAACATTTGTGTACATGTTTTTGTTTGAATGCCTGTTTTCAATTCTCTTGGCTATATGCCTAGGAGTGGTATTGCTAAGTCATATGGAAACTCTATGTTTAGCATTTAAAGAAGCTGCCAAATTGTTTTCCAATATGGCCACATCATTTTACATTTTACCCACCAGCAATGTATGTGTTTCAATTTCTCCATATCCTCACCAACACTTGTTATTGTTTGCCTTTTCTATTATAGCCATCATAGTCAGTATGAACTGGTATCTCATTGTGGTTTTGATTTGTATTTCCTTAGTGTTGAGTATTTTTCCCTGTGCTTATTGGTCATTTGCATATATTCTTCAGAGAAACGTCTATTCTGATAAAAAGAAAAAGTCTTTGCCCATTTTTAATTGGTTATTTTTGCATTGTAAGAGTTCTTTATGTGTTCTGAATAAAAGCCCAATATTAGGTACTTTTCCAGTCATGTGGATTGTCTTTTCACTTTCTTGATGGTATTGTTTGCAGCACGAAAGTTTAAAGTTTTGATGTATTCCAATTTATTGATATTTTTGTCACTTGTGCTTTTGGAGTTCTACTAAAGTAATCAATCATTGCCTAACCCAATGTCAGGAAGATTTATTCCTATGTTTTCTTCTAAGAATTTTGTAATTTTAATGCTTACATTTAGCTTTATAATCCATTTCAAGTTAATTTTGTTGTGTGGTGTAAGGAAGAGATCCAACTTCATTCTTTTCCATGTGGATACCCAGTTGTCCCTGCATCATCTGTTGACAGACTATTCTTTCTCCATTTTATTGTCTTGGCACCATTACTGAAAATTAAGTGACCATAAATATGAGGGTTTATTTCTGTACTCTCAATGTTATTCCATTTATTTATATGTCTAACCTTGTACATATACTGTCTTGATTACTGTAGCTCTGTAGTGAGATTTGATTTTGAAATTAAGAAGTGTGAGTCCTCCAATTATGTTATTTTTAAAGATTGTTTTGACTATTCTGGGCCCCTTGTAATTCCATATGAATTTTAGGTTTGACTTTTCCATTTATGCAAATAAACCAGCTGGGATTCTCATAAGGATTGCACTGAATCTGTGGGTCAATTGGGGAGTATTGTGATCTAAACAATATTAACTCTTCCAATCAATGAACATAGAGTGCCTTTATTTAATTTTAAAAAATTTCTTTCAAAAATGTTTTCAGTTTCAGTATAAAATTCTTATACTTTTGTTAAATGTATTCCTAAGTATTTTATTCTTTTTGATGCTACTATAAATGAAATTGTTTTCAGATTGTTCATTGCTAGTGTATAGAAACAGAAGTGATTTTATATATCAGCCTTGTGTCCTGAGACCTTGCTAAACTCATTTAGGCAGGTAGTTGTGAGCAATATGAGAAGAGCAAGAATGTGTCTGGGTTGGAAAAGAATGAATTGAGTAAATCAGGACTCGAATGATGGTTACTATGTACTGAGCCTGTTTGTGATAAGCTGGTGCTTCTCAACTTTTAATATGCACATGAATCTCCTGGGAGTCTAGTTAAAATGCAGACTATTATCATTGGGTTTCGAGTGGAGCCTGGGATTCTGCCTTTCTAACAAACAACCTCTTAGCATATAGCTGGTGGCTATCATTTATTATTTTTAAGCCACAACAGTCTTGTAAGATACATATTATTGTTTCCATTTTACAGATAAGAAAATGAACTCAGAAGTTGAGCAAATAAGCCATATTCATAGAATAAGAAGTAAGTTGCAGAATCAGGATTTGAACATAGTTCACTCCAATACCCAAGCTGGGCTCTTTCCACTCTACTGAACTGGATATCTGGAATAGGAGGAGATCAGTTGGGATATCAATAATGTATGGATGGGGGGGCAAATAAGATTTTCAGGGTCAGAGGAGCTGCCTGGAGTATATTTGGGTCTAAATCTTGAGGTTATCTTGGAAAGCTGATCAGTGACTAAGAGTAAATGTGTGAGACTGAACTATTAGGTAGAAGTCAGATGATTGATACTAGTAGAGAGAACTCAAGATTGGAGGAGGTCTAGAAAGTGGCTCACCTCTGATCAGGATAGACTCCAGAACTGGACTCTGTATACTGCTGAGGTCTACACTTGAGATCATGCCTATTGTTGACTCTTCCTGAATTCTCAGTTATTGTACTGGGAATAATGAATGGTGTAGCATCAATGCTATCCCTGAGTGGCCAGAATAAGGGTTTAGGGATGTGGGTAAGGCTCTGATCATACGGTTACTTATGAAGGACTATGGATAGGTGACCAAATTCCTTTCCAATACTTTTCAGCAGAATATTTATTAGGGAATTTCCATGACCTTAGTCAAAACACGTGAGATAATTTTTTTTTGTCCTTAGCACCTTTTATTGAAGTATGACCCTTGATGACAATCTGGCAGGCATATCAATGTCAGCCAAGAAGGGAGTGGTGGAGGACACAAATGCAGAAACAATAAGATTCAGAAAAATAATAGCTTCACATGGGATAGATGACCCCCCCAACATTTGTACAACAAACAAACACTGGTTCTTTCTCTATAGAAATTGCCCCCTGCCCCACCCCCCTCTAAAGACCTACTAATCTTCAAAGAATACAATATGCTGTTACAGAAATATTATTGGCATAGACAACTCCTTTGGCAAAGACATAGGGAGACATCAAGCTCCAGACAGGAGGAAGTGGCCAGAAATGTGCCCAGCTTCCTCCATTTGGGGCCTGCTACTGGCAGAGCAGCACCTTTAGGGAGGCTGGGGTTAAGGCTGTGGCTCCGGTGCCCCTCGGCAGCTTTTTGGCACATGAGGTGAAATGGAAAACAGAACCTGAACCTGGCCTTGAAAGAGGCTTTTCATCTTTTCACCCTCTCCGTTCCTCAGCTTCCAGTCTCTCACTTTCTAGGGCTTTTTTTTTTCAGTGTCTCTGTCCTTTCTCTTGGCTTCCCCTTGAGCATTTACTGCTCTACCCTGGCTGAGCCTGCAGCTGGTGGGACTCAAGGAGACTCAATTACCCAAAGCCCCTTACACTGATTCCTCGCTAAATTTCAACCACTGTGCTTACACATTACCCACTGTGGCCTGTACGAGGAAATCCCTTGCCCTGCCTTCCAAACTGCTACTCCCTGGCAGGCCTTGGTGGAGGGCTGAGCACAGGAAATGAGAACAGGCAAGAGATACTGCATCTCAAGTAATACCGGTGGCTTTGCAGTGCTATCACTCATGATGGGCCTGCCACGTCAGCATTGTGGGGCATCTGTGCCTGTCTGGTCATTCACCTTTGCCGAGCTTCACTGCTCAATATAGTATTAAGTGCTTTGGAAACTGTCCCTCCGTGTGAAAATGAGCATTCTTGTACTCTGATCCCAACTTTAAAATAATTGGAGGTGGGATAAGGAACACAAATAACAAAGTCAACAGTACTTTTAGTCTGATAAGCTTAAGATACAATCATTCTAATGCTGACTAGAAAAGCCCAGAGCATGGTCATGGTGTCCAGGTAAGTGGCTACTTTTTTCCCTGGGCTATATTCCCAAAAAGCTGTTCTGGCAAAAAAAAAAAATACATTAGAATGATGGGCTACATTGGCCTCATCCTCCCCAATACAGGACATCTCCACCTGCTCACTGTTTAAGAGCCTGTTTACAAAAAAAAAAAAAAATGATGGCAACCACAGCCTCTATTCAAAGCATTCCCCCATCTCATGCAAACTTGGCTTAGGTAAACCTAGCCCTTTATAAGCCATCAGCCTTCCTGAATAGAGCAGAATCCTCCACTTGATGGGAGAATGGCAGGTTGACATTTTAACAGTGGTTCTGACAGCAGCAGTGTACTAAGAGCATACTCAGGGCACCCCTCCCCACAGGACACCCTGCTGGCCAAGATTCTTCCATTGTTTCCAAATACAATGAAGAGGAAACGGAAGCTAGCAACCAGTATTTGTAGCAGCAGCAAAGTTCCTTGGCAAATTCTTTGGTTGAATGAGGCACCCCTGCTGCTACAGTTAACCTCCAAGGACCCTGAGGAACTGAGCAGTAACTAGAAGCGATGCCAATGCCGGGTTGGCTGCACAGGGCTGTGCAATACCAAGCATGGGCCCCAGTTAGCAAGGAACAGAAGACTGAGCTGGGTAACAGGGCAGCATTTGGCCACAACTCCCTTCCTGCCATCACCCACCTGAGGGCTTTTCCAGGATAGAAACTGGCTACCGGTGGCCACAGCAGCAGCATTCATTATTTGTGTGCCTAAGATCCCGGCTGGATTATAACTTGCTCTGGGGGGCTGGCCCTGGCTGGAGCTTCCAGCTACCATGAATTTCGGTTCCTCAAGCCAGGCCACAGGATAAGAAAACAATTAGATAGAGGAGCTCTTCCTGAGCTCACCTCTACGCCTTCCTTAGCTTGGAAATGGTAGAGAAATGGGTGAACCTTTGTCCCTTTCAGATTTCTTTGGTTTCAAGAAAAAATAAGCAGCAGTTGAAGCCTGTTGGGGAACTCTAAGCTCATGGTCATCCAGACTTCAAGGGAAGTATATGGCCAGGCCACAGTGGGGAAACTCTGAGTTTGAAGTGAGAAATCCTTCCTTAGACACTTGTTAGCTATGGTGGGAAGAATTCAAGGCCTTGGCACTTGCTTACCTAGCCATGGTGAATTCAGGCTGATCTGCAGACAATGCTTTCCTTCTGGGCTAACTTTTCCCTCTCCAACTCCCCTCTTCTTACCTTATTAGTTAAAAAAGAAAAAAAAACCCATCAAGACATAAAAATAAATAAAATCAAAAGGCCATTTAAAATATAACAACAACCCCCTCCCCCCAATAATAAAACATGTATCCAGAAGTCAGCTTTAGTAGAGCTATTCATGGCCCATAGTGTGAAGCCCTTAGGGTAGGCACCTGTAACTCCCAGCAGTGAGAAGGCAAGATGAAACAGGAAGTGGTAGGCCAAAGTCTTAGGACAGGAGGAGGGCCACACTAGCTGGGGCTGAAGATAGGCCTCCTCCCCCTCAACTAGATAATGGGGAAGGCAGGGGTAGAGCCAGTTTGTTTAAGCATAGCTCCCTCTAGCAGGGTATCAGGCGATTCCCAACCTTTGCTCACATTCTGTTAAATGTCATTTCTCCTTCTGTGCTTCCTACTGCAAAGCTGGGGTGAGGCCCTGAAGCTGGTGGTAGGTGAATGCCCTCAAGACAGCCAGATCTCTGTGGGAAATGGCTGGGCCACGAACCCTGGGGAAGACTGGAGCTGCACAGGCAACTTCTCTCTGAGAGAGACTTCAAAGGCTGATGATGGTGTGGGTGGGTGGCTGAGTACATGATGTTCCCGGTGTCCTAGTACAAAGAATAATGAAGGCACTTTGTTGCTCCTGTGTGTGGTGAATGCTTGGCCGTGCAAACTGTGGGAAGGAAAGTGTGGTTGTATGATCACACTTTGCTGCAGCTCCTGCTTCTTGCTTCTACTCCCTTGGGTAGAAGCTTGGGGCCTCCCCAGGTCCTCTTAGCTGGTTGGGAACACTGCTAGGTTAAGGGGCAGTGAGAGACATCCAGGGTAGAGAATATGGAACAAACTGCTAACTAACTAACTGTTATCTACTTGCTAACAAAGTGCTAACAAGGATTGAAAGCGCTTCCCATTATGGCGGGGCAGGGATGGTGTAGGCAGTCTGCTGGTGGAATTAGAAATTACTGGGCCCCAGGAGTAGGCTCTCCCTGAGACATTTGAGTTGCTCTTCCCCGAGCTTGATCTTCTCTTCCAGCTCTCGCTGTTCAATGATGAGAGCAGATTTCATCTTCACAAAGTGCTGGTAATCTTGGAGCTGGTCCTGAGGCAGATAGCGGGAGACCATACCAAACACCAGCTTCTCCCGGCGCTCCATGTGCTCCTTCAGCTCCTTGGCATCTGCCAACTGCCCTGTCAGCTGCTGCTTCTTCTCTATCAGCACCAACTGGGGAAGCAGAAGACCAATAAGGGCTATATCCCAATGACCAGTCATCTGCCCGACCCAGTGCTCCACCAGTGATGCTCCCACAAAGCCACTAGCCCCTCTGCTCAGTGATCAGTCCTACATTTCTTGCCCTGAAGTCCACCTTCATGCAAAAGCCTTTCTTTCCTGTAGCAAGGGGAGGATAAACATGACAGCAATTCTGGATGGGGGATGAGCAATCACCTCTTTCTATCGCTAAACTGTTGTTAATCTGTGGACCACCACTGGGATTGGGGTGGGGGAAGGCTCTGACAAAGCCAGCTCGTACACCTTCCATCTGGTAAAAAAACCATCGCTGTGACGATGCTTCCAAAACAGTGTGTGTCTCTGTGTGAGTGTGTGTGTGTGTGTGTGTGTGTGTGTGTGTGTATCCATGTGTGTATGCACAAGCATATGTGCCTTTCACTGTGGGTTCAAATTTGTATCCAAGAACCACTTGGATAGAAAAAGGTAATGCCATTTGGGTTCAGGAATTACGCAGAGCGTCCCAACCTATGAAATTGACAGACTCCCAATCTCAACTACTTGCTACTATTACTACTACTACTACTGGCAGCTAGCAATGATTTAGTGTTTATCTTGTTCCAGGCTCTGTTTTAAGTCATTAACATGGATTATCCAATTTAAGTTTCACAACCCCATGAGGTAGGTAGTGTGTTTACCCTATTTTTGAAGGGATGGAGACAGAGTAAGGTTAAGTGAATTGCCCACAATCACACAGTTACTTAGTGGTAAAGCCAAAATTTCCACTTAAAAGCCAGTGCCCACACTATTCACACTATGCTCTGCTGCCTCCAGACTAGCCAAACTTGAAAGAGGGATCCCTGGGAAGAAGCAGATGGCACTTCCCTCCATCCACACCCCGGAGACCTCAATCCTACCTTCTCCTGGTTGGCCTCTGAATCGATGCTGTTGAGAGCATTTTCCACACGGGCCAGTCGACCAGAGAGTGACAGCAACAGGTTGACTACTTTGTCCAGGTCCCCAATAAACAAACGGTATTTTTCAAACTCATTGGATTTGCAGACGGCTTTTAGGTTGGTCTCCACCTCCTCCCCAAGGGCAGAATTGGCAGTGATGTCCTCCAGCAATCCTCGCTGGGCCTCCTGCAGGACAGAAAGTTTTCTGCCAATGCTTTCGATGAGCTGAATCTAGGAGAAATAAACAGGAGAAGCAAAGGGTGAGAATGGGGACTAACAGAAACGGATCTGTGCCTGGAACCTCTGTTTTGAGATCTAAATAACCGAAGGCGGGCTCTACGCTAGTCACTGGAAACAAAGGAAACCTGAGCAAGTCGTGAGCAGTTCCAGTTTTCTGGACAGGCACCTTCTTTCCCATCTCTTCAGATATGCTAGGAATCTCTGTCACCACCAAACTTCTTGGCATTAGATGAGTGGTACCCATTGGCTAGTTCTCGTTTGCCAAATGTAACTTACTAAATACTTGCTGAGGCTATTTAATAAACAGGAATGCTTGTGAGAGCATAGGTAAGAAAAGCACTGCCATCAAGTGTTTGCCTATTACTTCATTCATTCTCCTTCAATCCATTTCAGTACCTCTGATGTTGATGACACTGTGCTAGATCTTCCCCGACTCAGCTTGGCTTTTGAGGCCTTTTGGATAAAAGTGTGAGTCCTGGAGTCACAATGACTAGGTTTGACTGCTAGCTCTGCCACTTCCTAGCTGTGTGACCTTAGGTGAATTTCTTTATGGAGTTTTACTTTCTTTATCTGCAGAATGCGGTAACTGCAGTACCTACTTCACTGAATTGTAATAAGGGTTCAATGAGATAATGCATGCCAAGGGTTTAGCACAGACTAAGTGCTCAATAAAAGCAGCTGCTATGATTATGATTCAGTCTGGCCTCACCCTACCATTCTAATCTCACTCCTCAGAACCTCTGAGGATTAGCCCCTCATGCTGTGTTTACAACCCTCATTCTTATATTCCTGATTTGCTTATGCAGTTCTGCCAGCTCTTTATCTCTTCCTTCACTTTGGCTATTCCCATTCTTTCTTCAGAGCCCAGCTTTGCCCCTACCCTCCCTGCTGGAAGCCCCTGCCCCCATAACTCCTCTCTCAATGATCTTTTTCCTTTCTAAACTCTCCAGTCTTTTAGAATGAGAACCCTTGAGTGTAATTTGAGGTTGTTCACTTTCTGTTTCCTGTGTGTGCATCTGATCCCTCTCCTACCACTGATTGTGAGTTTCTCAAGGGAAGGACTGCTTGTGTCTTATGATTTGTCTCCCCTATAGGTGTAGCCAGTTGTGGGACTGCACTCACAGGAAGGTAGTGTGGTAGAGTGCAGTTTTAGAGTCAGAGATGCCTGGATTCCAATTCCACCTCCTCTAAACTGTGTGACCTTGGGCAAGATACCCAATCCCACTGAGACTTCTGTTTCCTCATCTGTAAATTGGAGAAGTGCCCCCCCCACCAACCCTCCATTGTTGTGAGGCTTAGATGAGATCATAGAAGTACTTAGTATTGTGCCTGGCACATTAAGTGCTCAATATATGTATATTGATGCTGTTACTACTACTACTACTACTACTACTATTACTACTACCACCACCACCACCACCACCACCACCACCTGGCACTCTGAGCTAATGGATACCTGTCTAGCTGCAAGGTCCTGACAAGAATAGACCTGTCCCAGGTTGCTCCCTGCCTTTGCAGTCAGTATTGCATTATGGTCAATGGCATGGACTCTAGTGCCAGACTACCTGGGTTTGAACCCCGGCTCTGCCACAAAGTAATGGTGTAAACTTGAGCAAGTTACTCAACCTCTCTGTGCCTCAATTTCACCATCTAAAAGATGGCGTAACAATATTACTTATCTCATAGTGTTGTTATGAGAATGAAATGAATTAATACATACTACATGCTTAGAATAGTGTCTTCTATATAGGAAGTATGCTTCAGTGTTTTATTACTATTCCTGCTCAGGCACTCTGGGAGCATAAGCTTGTAGTTAGGTAGAGTATGTTCTTTTCTCGTCCTTTATTTAGAGATGTCCGAGGTGACAAAGGACAAGAGAGCCTGCTCTGGGTCTGGGCCAGGTGTCATAATTCAGAACTGGTCAAAAGTCAGGAGCTCACCATGATCTTAGTGTAAAGTGTAATAGGTTTACATTTAGGGAAATTTCCAAAACCCACTGGAAATTAAGGATCAATGATATGAACGAGGCAACACAATTAGATGCCAAGAAGCTCCAAGTTATATCCGCACCCTCTGCTTTCCCAAACAAAACTCAGTGCCAGGGACAAGGGAGGGCTGGGGGCCAAATGATCAACTTGGAAAATCACCTACCTACCCCCAGCTCCTCTTAGGTCCCATAGATCTGGAAGGAAGAAAGTGGACAGAGCCCTTTGTTTCTCAGCACTTGGGCTTTATAACCTGAACTTCAACTCTGGGGAAAGGGTAGTGGATAGAGCTGTAGAGTCATCACAGACCCAGCTAGAGCTGAGTGGCTTTTCTGGGATATTACAAATTGGTGACCTTCCTCACCTATTTTCCTCAGAGACAAAAACTGTCTTAGCCCACCCACAATCACTTCAAGTCACTATCTGCTGTTCTGTGCTTTGCCATTTCTGATCATGTCTCTCTTCTCCTCATCAGACATTTATTAGGTTTGCTCCTAATAAAAAAATCCTGAGTGAGCCAGGAGCAGCCCTGTCATACTTAGGAAACATGGAATCCAAGGAAGCAGGCACCTGGATCAATAAAACTTTGATGCCACCATGCTTCCTATTCTTTCCCTGACATTTTGCTTCAGATTGGAAAGTGGTGGGGGTCTCTTGCAAATGGCCTTGAGCTTTTGTACAGGTCATGTCCTGAATAAGAAATATGGGCAGAAGAGCAATTTGCATTGAGTTCAGATGTCTACAAAGTGGTAAATTGGGCCTTTGAGGTTGCCATGGAAACCCTATTTGCTTATGAAATAAAAGGGGTAAGTGCAGGGAGGGCAAAGTGATTCCAGGAATTTGATTAGAAACCCAGGCTAGTGGTACTTAGAGGAAGAAAGGGGAGGCTTCAGAACAACATCATCTCCATTTATCTATTTTAGTACTTTTAAGAGATGATTGACTATCCTTGCAAATAAATATTAAAGTTGACTGGCCTATAATTTTTCCTTTTCTTTCTTGGCCAGTCTGCTCTCTCTTTGAAGGTTACACAGAATAAAATGAATGGCTGCCATTGGTTAGAGCTCACTGGCAAAAACTCTGATGTGCCTTGGGTAGCGAGTTACTTACAAGGCTGGCTTATTTCAGAGTAGAGAGTCAGACAGTCTTGACTTTGAGTCCTGGATCAACACTTAGTCTGTAACCCTGGGCAATCTGGTCCTCTCAACTGGTAAAAAGAAGACAGTAATGTCTATCTTATAGAGTTGGTTTTAGGATTTGAGAGACACTGTGATGATGATGATGATTACTATACTATTATTTCTATTATTGACTGGATCAAAGAGAGACTGGAGTTGCATTTGTGAGAAACCCAGACAGGCTATTTGATTTCCATATTGAAAATACAGGAATGTACCAAGATATTCTGGAGAGTGTAGAGGGCAGGTCAACCTCCAGACACACTCAAGCTAAATGCAGTAAATCTCTAAGGCATGCCAAAAACTTCACCTTTTTTTGAGCCAGTTCGTGGTCAATTTCCTCCTCTCCCAGGCCCATCTCTGCCATCTCGGGTTGGTCTTTCAACTTGTTCAGCAGCTCTGCTTTGGCCACAGAAATATTGTAATAAGCTGAATAAGAGGTAGGGATCCCTGGGGCACCCTGAGGAGGTGAGAAGTGCTGAAACTCTTGTCTGTGGAAACAAAAAATGACCATTTGAGCACCTCTGTTGACAGCCTGCTGACCTTTCTGCTTCTTAATTTCCCCATTTATAAAATGGGACCCTGCTTCACCAAGGAGTTATAAAATAAGGAAATAATGGACGGGGAGGCACTGTTCAAACATAAACAGGCCATGTGAAGGCTCTCTAGAAACCAAGTCAAGGCCAACTTTAAGAACTTAGAAGGCTATTTCTACATCCCTGACTTCCACAGTTGGGGGGACTTCTTTAGAGATCAATGGGTTTGGTCATTAACACCCCAATAAAATCCAAAAAAACTAGCAGGCCCCTAAAGTTCCAGGCTTCTGATCATCAATGATTCCCCTTGGTTCAGGGTTCCAGTATATGGATCCCGCGGGAGGGGTTAGGTGGTAGGGACATGTCTGAGACCTTAGCTATTTGTCCTCTAAGACTGTTGGGCTCCATCCTACCCATCCTGGATGCCAGCCCGACCTGGCTCTGTCTAGTCTGCTTGCTTACAAAGGCACCCCATGGCTTTCCTGGACACGCTCATCATTTCGCCTTTCCTGGTGGTGCCACTCCTGCTTGAAATAACCCCTCCATTGCATCTCTCCCACAGCAAAGAGGTCACCCATGACCTCAGCAGTGGTCACCGTGTTGGAGGCTGAGTTTAGCACCCCTGCCAGAGAGACTTGTCACGGCCCACCACATCTCTCATGAACTCTTCTGAGATTGCCTGAGGTGGGGCAGGCCTTTGGCCTGAGAAGGGATAACATCTCTCAACTTCTGGCATATCCCCAATGGTCCCAGCCTCCTCCATGGTTGCAGAATGAAATGGGGGGAAATGGAACCAGTGGTGCCCAGGGGCTTGACCAGTGTAACAGCAGACCCTGTTGTCTTGGGTTCACTGAAGCCTGCGGGGTTGAGGTGCTGCTTCTCGGAGCCCCAGCCCATGAAAGAGAACTGCTCCTCAGGAAAGAAGTAGCTCTGGCTCCATGCTGGCTTAGGTTTGGACTCTTCTGCCATCAAAGCTTCTGGTCTAATGTGAGGAAAGAAATGAAATGCTTCAATGTTAGGGTTCAGTGATGGAGGGGCAAATAATTCCGCCTATGGTTTATGTAAGGGGGAGACCCACCCCCACTATGTTCTTGTTGCCTCCCAGCCATCCCTAACCTCCACCTGTCTGTGTCACTGCCCCTTCACTAACCTCTAGCTGTTTGAAAGGAAAAATAGGAGAAACTCATTAGTCACTTTTGCAGCTATTTGCAGCTCTAAGATAAAGGTCAAAAATAATGGGTAAAAGGCTCCACAGCTATTTACTGATTCATGCTATGCTGTCTCCTAATTCATCACACAAAAGAAATTTGGGCATGCCAATATCGCTCATCCTAGGTATTCATTTTACATGGAGGTTTTTAAGCTGATAGCACTGATAAAAGAGCACTACTAGCTAACATTCACATAGTGCTTACTATGCCCAGGAGCTGTCCTAAGATATGTGTGTGTGTGTGTGTGTGTGTGTGTGTGTGTGTAAATAGAGACATAAAATGTAATGCTCATGACAACCATTTTATGGATAAGGAACATGAGGCACTGAGAGGTAAAGTGACTTTCCCGGGATCACGACAGTAAATGGCAGACCTGTGATTTAGACCTAGGTGACCTAACTCCAGAATCTGTGCTTTTCGCCACTATACTATACTGCCAAAGGGTCAACTTGACATCACATAAAACCCTGCGTGTAAGGAATTTTCTGGCTGGACTGTTTCTATGTTAGCAGAGAAGAGAGAACATTCTGGAGGAAATATAAATGTATGAATTTAGGGAATTCCTACCTATAAGAAAAATATTTAGGGGCATGTGTGCGAGTTGAAAGAAAGTACTGAAAGAAAGCACAGAATTTTTTTTAAAGAAAGGATGTGGCTATCTGTCAATTATATCTCAATAAAACTCGAGAAAAATTTTGAAAAAGGATGTGCTAATTAGAGACTCAGTTCCCTAGCAGACATGGCCCTGTACTATATTATAGTGTATCATATCAGGCACTGTGTTCTAGGGCTCCTTTCCTCATACTCTCCATTAATAGGGCAGAGGTTATAGGAGATCCATGAGAACATAATTTGACCTTGATAATGAACTTTGTTGCAAAAATAAGATTCCTTCTCCAGAGCACTGAGAGAAAATGCAGAGTCCATAAAGCAAACTATACCTGTAACTGAATCAGAGTTATCAGATTTAACCAATGCTCAATAATTTCACTCACCTGCTTCTACATGTATCCTGACATTTTGTAACTAAAGAGTATGTGGGTTACAGAGAGACTCTAGTTTAACGTGGCTGAAATTAGGATGTCTTTTTTTTTTTTTTGCATTTTAGATTCAAAATATTACACATCTACTTGCCCTTAACACTACTTTCCCTTACAAAACCTTAAAGGCACTTCCTGCTGGGTAGAACCCTGTGCTCTCTGAGGGTCTGGAATAGGATCTTCTTGAGGAGCCCAGAGATCCTGGGGTGATGTAGTTGGCACAGTGAGCCAGACTATCTGGGTTCTGGCTACCTGTGATCTTCTGCAACTTAATTTATATCCCTGTGCCTCACTTTTCTCATCTAAAAACTGTAGGAAACTAATGGTATCTATTTCATAGGCTTGTTGTAAAGATTAAATCAGTCAATACACAAATGTGCTTAGAACAATACTTGGCACATAGTAAAGAGGCAAAAAATATTAGCTATGTCGGGAATGATGTTTTTCCTTAAATCTCCATCACTCAAATAAGCATCTATAATTGATTTTTTGCAGCCACAAGCCAGGCTTGTGTGCAAACAAATGTTTCCCCTTGCATCCCATAGTCATTAAAAAAAAAAAAATCTGTGGAACAAGTTACAAGATCTCTAGTAATAGCAATTTCCTTCTCTCTGGACAAGGTGCCAAGATGAATGGAGGTACATAAAGAAGGAAGGACTAGGAGGCTGAAAGGGGTAAGCCTGGGGCCTGTAACTACTACCTCTGGTACACATTGCCTTCTAGGGGGCAGGAGGTCTAAGTAAAGGCCTGGCTACTGCAGGAACCAGATCTCCCTGAGAGAGGCTGCCTGGGATGGCAAAAGAAGCATGGATTTTGGAGTAAGATCTGGCTTTGAGTCTTTTCTGTGTAATTGAGTTAGGTAGTCCCTTATTTTACTCAGCTTTAGTTTCCGCATCTGTCAAATGGGGATAATAATGGCCCATAGGGCCGTTGGGAGAATTCAATGAAATAATAGATATAAAATGACTAGCAGTGTCTGACACATATCAAATGCTTAATACGTGATCATTCATTCATTTATTCATTCTTTCTTCAGAAATAGTAAGTGCCTACTATGTGCTAGGTTGCCTTCCCTTCTCTCTGCTGTGATAGGTAACAATCCACAGTCACTTTCCACAAATGTTTTCTAATTACAATAAGAATACTCCCCAGCTAGATGGGCAGCTTGAGAAGCAGACACTAGGGATCTGACAAGAAATTCTCATAGTGTCTGGGAGCCAGGCCCTATAAGTGCTGTGCCTGTGGCACCTTAGGCTGGAAAACTTGTCAACTAGCTCCAGATAGCCAAGTAATGGATTTGTCCGTCAGTAAAAGACACAATAACAAGGTACTTCTAATAGCAACAAGTCTCAGACAAGTTCCTTCTGTAAAGGTATTTAAAGAAAGCCCTGAAAGGATAGACACCTGCCGCTCATCCCCATCCCCAGCAGAGAGTGGGTGGAGCTCTCTACAGGAGGATTGGCAGAGCCGAAAGCCAAAGCTCTTTTGTTTTGGAGCAAAGAGGACAACCACACATTGTGGGGCACACCAATGAGCATTGGCACAGTGAAGGGAACAGTTCTGTGGCCAGAGTACACTCCTTCTTCGGCCTCTCTGCCCAGACAGCTGACCCTGTCAACTACCACTTTTGGTACTACCATTTGCCCACTGAAGCAAATGCAAAGAGGCAGAGGAAACAAGGGTGGGGGTGATGGAGAAAGTGGAAGATGAAAAGAATGCCTTTGGCTGCTGTAAGGAATGGTCAGGGCATAAAGCATCCAACCCCAGGAACACCTTTGATGCTGGGGGTGGGGGAAGAGTTTAGAAGCTCAGACAGATCCTAGAGCAGAGGCAGGTCAGGTTGTGAGCTGGCCTCTTGTTCTAGAGAGCAAGCAGCAGAAAAGGCAGAAAAGGACCTGAGCCAGGCTTCTGGAAAAGGCCAAAAGGCAATAAGGGTTTAATGCCTTATTGCTCAGGGGCCAGAAACTGATGCATACCTTAAAGACAAACTAGAAAAAAATAAATATAGTACCTTGATAGTGATATTTAGGGATAAGAACATCAATGACATTTACTGAGTACCTACTATGTGCTAAATATGGGGCTATGTCTTTTACGTGGGTTATCCTCATATTCACAACAACCATGTATCATCATGCCCATTTTCCAGGTGAGAAAACTGAGGCTGGAAATAGTTTAATTGACCAGCCCAAGGTCACGCAGCTGGCAAATGGTGAAGGTGGAATTCAAACTCATGCTGCCACCTCTTCAGGGACCTAACATCTTTCATAAGCACTTACTTGGGGGAATCAGTGGTCTCCTGCTCTGATGTTCTCCAAAGCCCACCAATGCCATAATAGCAAGGGGGCAGAGCCTTCTCAGCTTGAGATCCCAAATGGCCCCTTACTGGAGGCAGGAAATCGCTGGAATGGAGAGCAAAAGACTCTTGCTCTGCTGGAAGGCTTTGTGAGCTCTGCCTTGAAGCCTCCAGGTGGCCAAAGCCCAGCGGTTGGGGCTGCTCCAGGACCTCCTCAGGATTGAGGGCACTGGAACCAGTGGTTTCTGAACTGAAATACTGGGGTGGCAACTCTTCCTCCTCCCCCTCCTCCTCCTCCTCCACCCCCTCTTCCTCTTCTTCCTCTTCCTCCTCCTCTTCCTCCTCCTCTTGCTGCTGCTTTTGCTGCTTCTGCTGCTGTTGCTGCTGCTGCTGGGCTGCACGAAAGAGCCTGTACTTCTCCCAGTTGGGAGGAGGAGGGCGAGGAGGAGGAAAGGCCTTCTTCCTGGCACCCAGAGGATCTGGCTGGATCTCATCAACTTTGGTAAAGAGCTCCTTCCTATGCTGCCCCCAGGCCCGGGAGCTCTGAGGATCCAAGCTGATGTGGCTCTCTGAGAAGGCCCGGCTGCGCAGTGGGCGGGGCATGGAGGCTAGGGAGCTCTCCTCTTCATAAATGGAGGTTTCCTCTGGTTTTTTTGAGGAGTGCTTGAAGTCTCCAAGGAGGTCAAGAGAAGAGATTGCTCGGTAGCTTGACAAGTCCAGTGCTGGGTTCTCAAAGCAAGGATGGAAGGGGGTTGCCCATGAAAAGCTAGCCTTGGAATGAGCCATTTCCCTGCAAAACAGCAGATAAAGGTTGTATAAAGCAAGCACGTTGCAGATGGTCCCATAATTTTGGATAACATCATTTACATAAAATTTAAAATGGCCACAAAACAATATAATATTGGTAGTAAGTGTAGTAATAATAATATATGATATATAATATTGATAGCTAACACTTACTGAGTGCATACTAAGTGCCAGACACTGTTTTAAGTGCTTTCCATGTCTTAACTTATTTAATGCTCACAATAACCCTAGGAAGTAGCTATTATTATTGTCCTGATTTTATAGCTGGGGAAACTGAGGCATGGGCAGGTTAAGTCATTGCTCAGGGTCATAAAGCTGGTAAGTGGCAGAGCTAGGATTTGAACATGGAGAGTCTAGCTCCAAAGTCTGGATATACACACCACCCCACTCAGATTGAATGTGCTGTGTTCTGGGGCTTGCAAGTGTGGTTATCTTGCTACATCTGTTGTTTTTGTTTTGTTTTTAATTATGAAACATTTCAAATGTTTAAAAACATACAGAGATTGTTATAATAAATATTCATGTTCCCACCTACTGCCCACAATTAGCACATTTTAATACTTTACCATCTATGCTTCATGAATTTCTAAAATAATAATATCCTTTGTTTCACTCCCCACTTCTATTCCCCTGCTGCCTCTCTACATGCAAGCTATATCATGAATTTGGCATGTATATTTTCTGTCCATGTTCTTATACTTGTACCAAAAAACATCGAGCAGGCCATTCACAAATATCTGCTGTTTTGGATTTAAAATATATCCTTCTAATGCAATTCCAATCAGAATTCTCACCAGGACTTTTTAACTTTGTATAGAATTTTTGTGTTAACTTGCAAAATAAAGCAGGATATGGTAGTCCCCATTTGTCCGCTGTTTCACTTTCCAAGGTTTCAGCTACCTGTAGTCAACCACAGTCCAAAAAATAGTAAATGAAAAATTCCCGAAATAAACAATTCATAAGTTTTAAAGTGCACACTATTCTGAGTAGTGTGATGAAATCTCCCGCCATCCTGCTCCATCCTGCCCAGGACTTAAATCATCCCTTTGTCCAGCGGATCCCACCCATTAGTCACTTAGTAGCTGTCTAGGTTATCAGATGGACTGTCACAGTGTCACAGTGCTTGTGTTCAAGTAACCCTTAGTTTACTTAATAATGGCCCCAAGGCCTAAGAGTAGAGATGCTGGCAATTTAGATCTGCCAAAGAGAAGCCGTAAAGTGCTTCCTTTAAGTGAAAAGGTGAATGTTCTTGACTTAATAAGGAAAGGGAAAAAATCATATGCTGAGGTTGCTAAGATCTATGGTAAGAACGAATCTTCTATCCATCAAATCATGAAGAAGGAAAAAGAAATTCGTGCCTGCTGTCATACCTCAAACTGCAAAAGTTACAGCCAGAGTGCATGATATGG
Source organism: Balaenoptera physalus (assembly GCF_965194825.1). Taxonomy (NCBI): domain Eukaryota; kingdom Metazoa; phylum Chordata; class Mammalia; order Artiodactyla; family Balaenopteridae; genus Balaenoptera; species Balaenoptera physalus. Next base: position 44,764,815 of record NC_138903.1, read on the forward strand.
GCTTAGGTAAGATGGAAAGGCATTAAATTTGTGGATGGAAGACATGAACAGAAAGCATGTTCCGACTGACAGCAACGTGTTGCGCCAGAAAACATGGAGCCTATACGAAGACTTCAGCAAGGGATTCCCTGAAACAAGTGACTTCAGCCATTTACTCCAAGTAAGGGATGATTACAAAGATTTAGGAATAGGTTCAGACTGAACAACAGGAAAGTTACTGGAAAGGCTGCATCTGTCAATGAAGAAGCCACTGCCACGTTTCTGGCAGAGTTGAGGAAGTTGATCAAGGAGAGAGACAGAATTCATATAACTTTTATTATAGTATATTGTTATAATGTTCTATTATATTATTAGTTATTACTGTTAATCTCTTACTCTACCTAATTCACAAATTAAACTTTATCATCGGTATGTATGTATTTAAAAAAAACAGTATATATAGGGTTCAGTACTATCTGTGGTTTCAGGCATCCACTGGGGGTCTTGGAATATATCTCCCACAGATACATGGGGACTACTGTGTAATAAAAAACATATTTTGTGACAGAAGAAATGGGGGGGTAAGTAAGGCATAAAGCATAATATAAAGCAATTATAATTAAAACTGTTTTACTGACTAATAGAACATAATTGAAAGTCCAGAAACATATCAAACTACTTATAAAAATGTCATATATAATTCACCTTCCATAACAAGAAGATAAAGATTATTTAATAGATATTTTTGAGACAATTGCAGAGCAGTGTTATTTGGAGCTGCACCATATATTATATACCAAAATAAATTTCAGATTCAAGAGTTAAGGGTGTGTGTGTGTGTGTGTATAAAATTTTAATATGTGTTATATGTGTATATATGTATATATATATTATATACTTATAAGAAAAAACTATCAGAAAACTTAAAAACTATGACTTGTGAGGTGAAATAAGACTCATAAGTAATAGAAAAGTATATGCAAGGAAAACAAGTCCAGGTTTATTTAAATATGTATAAAAAGTTAAACTTCTGTATAATAAAGAGGGACCAAAGCAAAGGACATCTCTTTAATCTCTGAGTTTAAAGAGTTAAGCCCTCTAAACCAGAAGATCTGGTTTCCTGCTGTAGTCTGTGAGCAATCAGCATCATGCTAAGTACTGCCTAGTGACAGGAAATTCCAGCAGTTCAATTAAATCATCAGACAGAATATCCATTCAGTAGTCACGTTGAAGACTGAGAATATTTCCTCAAAAAATAATAATACACATAATGGTGGCCCAGGTCAGATAGAATGGAAAGCAAAATCTCCTTCATTCCCCTCATCTGCAGTCCGCATCCTGGCTAGCTCATCCCTCATGTGGATCAGAAATTCATAGCCACACATCCCCATTCTCTTCTCATTTGGACCTTAGCCCACCTATAGCTCCTTAAGATTATAATAATCCCTTGTGTACAAACTGTTCCACCTGGCATTTCCCCCCTCAGGAAACAAACAAAAAAGGTGGTGAGTGGGAAGTGATAGGATGATAAATGCTATCAGGCAGAGAGGCCTTTCCTGACCACCTTATCTAAAGTAGAGACAACTTATCCTTAATTATCATTTTTCTATTTTGCCTTTCTCAGAGCATACATCCCCACAAGGGCAGAGATCTTGCGTGTCTCATTCATCTGGTACCTACTGCCTGGCACATAGTACGCATTCAATAAATATTTAATAACTGAGCTAATTCCCAAAAAAACCCCAAGGACCATGATACTCATATCATAAAAAAAGTTGAATTAAAGGCAAAAAGCAATAAACAAGACAAAGAAGGGCACTATAATATTAATGATTAGAAAACACAATTAAGATCTAATTACCCTGAATCTTTATGTACCAAATAACATAGCATCAAAATTCATAAAGCAAATATATAGAAAATGCAATGGTAGAAAAAGCAGAAACAAAATATAAGACCTTTTCAGCTGATGACAATACTGTATCTAGTCACAATACAATAACACTAGAAATTAATAGCAAAATGAAAAACAAATACTTCTAGCACACAGAAAATAAAAGGGAGAAAATATCCCCCACTCTAAGTCAAAGAGGAGATCTAATCTAAAATTGTAGACTACCTAGAAAATAACAACAATGAAAATATCAGAAGCAAGAGGATGTGGTTGATTAAAGCAATGGTTAAAGGAAAATTGATAGTCTTAAATACTTATATTAATACATAAAAACAAATTAAAATAAATGAATTATGCTTTCAACAAAAGAAGTTAAGAGCCACAAAAACAGACCTAAGCAAAGCAGAAATAAAACTAATGGCAGAAGTTAATACACTAGAAAACAAATGATAGAACTAATAATTAAAGCCAAAAGCTTTCTTCAAAAGAAAATATAAAACCATAAAACAGATAAACCACTTGCTAATCTAATTAAAAACCCTAAATGCACAAAATTAGAAATGGAGAAATAACCACAGTTGCAAAGTAAATGAAAAGAGTAAGAGAACACTTTGCTCTACTCTATGAAAACAGATTTGAACACTTAGTTTTCTAGGAAAAAATAATTACCAAAACTAATTGCAGAAGAACGAGAATATCTAAACCACCAGTTATCATAGGAAAAAATTTGATAAATTTGACCAAAAAAACAGCACACTCCCATGGTCTTGTGTTAATTCTACCAACCTTCAAGGAACAGACAACCTCAATGCTATTTACGCTTTCTAGATTCTGGAATCTAGAGAATAGGGGGAGAAGAAAAGAATCCTGCATAACATCAATACCAAAACCCAGCAACTAGAACATACATAAAGGAAAACCAGAGACCATTCTCATCGAAGAATACTAATGCAAAACTCACTGTTTTTGGCATTCAAAAACATAAATATTAGAACATTAGTAGATATAAGTAATTTATTAATAAACTACCAACACATATTAAAGGTGAATGCTCAAAAAAATTCTTTCTGAGAAGGGTGCGTGATCCAAAAAGTTGGAAACCATTGGTCTGAGGCAGTTGTTCCTAATCGAAGTGGCTCTTAATTGGAATTACCTGAAGATGTTGTTTAAAATGCAAATTCCTCGGCTCCACTTCTATCAATAGAAATTGAGATTTAGTACCTCTGTGGTGGAGCCCAGGAATCTACATTTTAAACAATTTCCCCAAGGGATTCTAATACCAGTGATTCAGGGATCATACTATGGAAACAAAGGTCCAGGGTGAAAAAGATGGGAGTGTTGTGGTTTGGAGGGAGAGGTTTGGGGATAGAGTTATTTGTTCCAGTTAGGTTGGTTTCCAATCTGCACAGTATGTGTCCCACCCCTCAGCACACACATTCCTACCTTCTGTCCTTGCCTCTCCTGTTCTTCCCCACCTTCATCTCTAATCTAGATCTTATGAGATGCAGGTGGTGAAAGCAACGTCTCCAAAGCCTCAAGTTGGGCCAATGTCCTGCAGCTGTGGTGAGAAAAACCCTGCTCCATGAGAGTCATCAAATTTACCACTCTTTCCTTGCCAGGGCACAGGGAAGGCAACAGAGCAGAGCGCAAAGAACACAGTGTTAGAAAGACTTGGGTCTGAATTTCAGTAAAATTTAAAAATCTGCCTCCAGAGCCAAAAGCTGCATGACCTTGAGGAAAGTATTTAATTTACCTCAGTTTCAGTAAAATGTCTATCTTAACAAAGCTTCTGTGAGGATTAACCATATAAAATAAAAAGGACCTAGCAATGATGCTGGGTACATGGAAAAGTGATTAATAAATGACAGAACTATGCTTATTATTAGACTGAAGTCCTTACTCAGGGCCACTGCATATGGTTATGCAAACTGTGCAGTGTACAGCCTTCACTGCTCTATGCTTCAGCCCTGCTCCTTGTTCCCATCAAGGGAGTTGAACTGCACTGTCCCCTGGTTAATGTTCAGCCCTGCTCAATAGCCAAGAAACCAAGAGACCTGGGGTCCCAGCTCAGCTACATGGTTGCCGAGCCAGGAGGTCCTAGATAACCAAGGATTTTAATCCTAGGCTCATTCACTCACTCTTCTCATCTAGTAAAAGGGAGAGAGAATAAAAGGCAAGTTTAGGCTTAAAAGCAGTGTGACGATCAACAAGACTAGATATTCTATGTTGTCTTGTTTAGGTACTAATCACTTATGTCAGCATTACAGAATTTACCTCTAAGTAGCCAACTCCAGAACCAGTTGGAAGAAAAGAGCACACCCTTCTAGGGACATTCAGTACCCTGATTTATGGCACTGTGACACTATCCTGAGGCACTAGGCTCTAGCAAGGCAACCTGGAAATTGCTATTCTCTGCATCAATCCTAATTTCAAAAGCACTGCTCTCCCACCGACACAGCTTGTGTAAGGGCAGCCTGAACCTTGCAGAGTCATTTACATCAGGGGAGCAGAACTAGGCAAGACTCCAGAAAAGGGGAAGGACTGCCCTCGATGGGACCAGCTGGGCCCATGTGTGTACAAGTCATCCAAGCTGTCATTCAATATTACACTGTGCAAGGTGACCAGATCTCAGGGGAGCAAAACCCGTAGCCCTTGCTTTCCAGGCACTAATAGCTGAAGCAGACTGGTGAATGGGAGGTTTCCATTGAAGTGTGTCAGGCTCAAGCCAAGGATATTGGTCTCTAGAGGCCCTAGTTTCAAAGGGCTCAAGCCTCCTATATGCACAGAAATTTAAATCTACAACTCTTCTTTGGGATGAAGTAAGGATTCTTCCTTAGAGTGGAGGATAAGGAGCTAAATTAAGGGAAAAGAACTATGCTTTCTTACTTCTTACTTACTATGTGTCACGCACTGTTGTAGGCACTTTCATGTAGGTATTTCTATTAATCTTCACACCAGCTCATTGAAGTAATTACCATTATTGCCAGTTTGCAGGTGAGGATCCTGAGGCTTAGAGAGGGTCATTAATTTTCCCAGCTAGTAAGAAGTAGTAGTGTCCAGACTAGAACTTGCCTTATCTGGCTCCAAGGGAAATCCCACTGAAGCAAGGACTCCTGAGTTAAGGCAAAAGGTACTTGCACTACATTCATCCCCAAGGTGTTCTCAAAGACTTTAGCTCCTTGCTGAAGAGAGGGGAGGAAGCATGAAAGCTAAGACTGAGAAAGGGCTTTGTTGACACCAGCAAGGAGCCTACATCTCAAAAACAAAAGCAAATCGTGTGCCAAGTCCTGGGCTGTTCTTCTCTTTTCCTCTTGGCACAGGTTGCCTGTTCTTCTGATGAATAGATTTTCCCCTTTTGTTACAATCTTTTTTTGGGGGGGGAGGGGCTCATAGTAATTGAAAATGAAAACCAGTATTTTCAGAGACTGAAAAATCTCCTCCCGCCTCCTCCTTAGGCCTTTTGAAGTTTTCTTGTTTGGAATTTTTATTTTTAACCTCACCACAATAGCTTGGCATTCCAGGATCTCAGCAGCAAGAGTGCACAGTCCCTCTCCCCTTCCCCTTTCCTCGGCAGCCAAAAGATAAGACTGCTCCAAGAGAAACAGCCACTCCCAGCTTATTGCTGAAGGAAATATTTGCAAGATCCAGGAAGTGAGATACAAGGAGGCTACACAGGGAGGGGAGAAGGGCCCAGAGAGCTTGTTGTTGCCACCCTTCTCCGTCTCTGGGGCCACAGAACTTCAAGCAAGGAACAATTAGCCTGGCAACAGCAAAATACAAGTGGCAGGACTCACTCGGAGCCTTCTACAGCCCCCAGGAGCCTGCTGCAAAGTGTCCTTTGAAGAGATCAGAGAAGTCCTTGCTATATTGGGGCTGTCCTGGGTGAAGCTTAGATTCCTCTCTCCAATGACTCCAACTTGGAGTTTCCAAGGTCTTCCCATTACTCCTCTGAACCCTGCATAGTGTCACAGACATGGTGCTAAGGGATGGTAATGACCACTCTTGTTTACTCAGAGTCCACCATGTGTCAGGCACAGCACTGGACAGGTAACAGACTCCATCTCGTTTCACCCTGAAGACAATCTTCCAGCCTGAGTATTCTCTTGCCCACGTTAGAAATGAGACTCAGGGAGGTTAAACAACTGAGGGAACATAAAGAGAATAAGCAGCCAGGAGAAGTTACAACTAAGGTCCATCTGACTCCAATGCCCATGCTTTTGCCAGCACAACATGCTGCCTCTTCAGCATTCTCATAACCTTCTCAAGAGATTTAATAAAAGACATTTTAGGGGCACGTAACACATTGTGGAGGGGCCTGGAGGGTTTGATATCCGTGAGAACAATTTAATAGAGGATCAGGCTGGCCGAGGTTATTGAGGCTCTATTCTCTAATAGGCAGTGGTTCTGAAACTTGAACATGCATCAGAATCACCTGGAAGGCTTATTAAAACACAGTTGGCTTAGTCCTACCCCCAGAATTTCTAATTTGGTAGGTCTGGGGCAGGGTGGAGAATTTTTATTTCTAACAATTCCCAGGATGATGATGGTATTGCTGGTCCCAGATCACACTTTGAGATCCACTGCTCTAAACAGTCATTATCTACCAGGTTCCCAACTCATCAGGGTATCTTAAGAGGTATAAAGCCATTAAAAAAAACTCTCAAGGACTTCCCTGGTGGCGCAGTGGTTAAGAATCCACCTGCCAGTGCAGGGGATACGGGTTCGAGCCCTGGTCCAGGAAGATCCCACATGCCGCAGAGCAACTAAGCCCACACGCCACAACTACTGAGCCTGCGCTCTAGAGCCCGTGAGCCACAACTACTGAGCCCGTGTGCTGCAACTACTGGAGGCTGCGTGCCTAGAGCCCGTGCTCTGCAACAAGAGAAGCCACTGCAATGAGAAGAATGAGAAGTCCGTGCACCGCAAGGAAGAGTAGCCCCCGCTCACTGCAACTAGAGAAAGCCCATGCACAGCAACAAAGACCCAATGCAGCCAAAAAAAAAAAACAACAACAACTCTCAAAACTAAATGCATTTTAATTAACTATATACATACCACCCCATGTAACAAGTGCAATGAAGATTTACAAAATAAAATAATGGGATGTCCATAAAGCTCTGGGAATCCTGATGCTATTTAATGAAATTCGGTGCCCCACCATCATTAAACAATGGATGTGCCATAGGAAGGGAGCAATTTTTGTATATTTGAGTCCTCATATATACCAGATGTTAATGTACTAAATTTCGAAGACCTAAAATACAGTGGAATAGACTTAATACCAAAGTTATAAAGAACATGATTTTATCTCAGTTTAAAAGGCATTCTGGGTGCTCAATTATGAATGACAATTATTATCATAGAGTAGTTCTTTGGCATGCACGTATTTAACATTTGAGGTTTTAACCCTTTGAGAGTAGCCCTAAAGATCCATGAAGTGTAATAACTGGTCATTTTGCAAAGGGTATGAATTTGACTTGCAAGGCCTCACAATACTGGTTTGTAGGGCAAGTCACCAAGCAAAGGAGAGAGCCTAGTCAACCACTTGGCATTCCCATCTCAATGTGGCTTGATAGGTCTCTATTTGTTAACAAGGTACATAGGTGTGCAGTAACCATGGTAGAGAGAATATGTGCTTCTCTGTGAATAATGGCACTGAAATGCAAACTATTTGCAAACTAGTGCCGATGATGGAAGTGAAGAGAAATGTAACGGTCTTGAGAAAGTAATGGTTCTGAGTCAGATAATAAAATGTTCATTAGTGGGGGTGGAGAGGTTCTATGTTGTAGTAATGGTAACAAATTTGAAGATTCACAAATGTCTGGTGATGTACCCCCTCAGAAGTGTCAAGTTCTCACAGATTTAGATAAGCAGAAGTGCCGGTTGATGGAGAATTCTAGCAAAACAAATTCTAGCTAACAGAGAGATCAAGCATGTCTGGTAAGTAACACTGTCTGTCATTGGTATGGGGATTTTTCTAAAGCCCTTGATCTTTAACTTTGCAGGCCTAAATCAAACCAATGTGGGCTGCCTCTTCTTCAGATTTTCTTTTTTATTATGAATTCCAGCAACTTGACATGTACCCGAAGAACACCATGTGCATTCAACTCCAACTATTTACATTTTACCAGATGCCTTTCTGAATCTTCTTTGTGCAAGGCTACTATCAGATTCAACATGTGAGTTTAGAATTTATCCTTTTTTGTTGTTAATATTATTACAAATACCCATTTCTGTGTAAGACCCAATATTTGTATAACTGTCACTGTTAATGGCTATATTCTATTCCATCATGATGATATATTAGATTGGTAAATATTTTCCATGATTATAAATAGCACTACTTTAAATATCTTTAAAAAATTACTTTTTCCTTTTTAGGTTATTTCCTTGGGGGTATGCTGGATCAAGGAGTATGTACAAACAGTTTTGCAACTCTTGTCACATATTTCTAGACTGTCTTTTAGGAAAACTGAACCAATTTATACTGCTCCCCAAAACACATACTGTTTCCTTAAGTCTTGTCAAGATAGGGTTTTGTAATTTCCATTTATAATTTCCATTAATTGTTGATAATTTAATAAGCAGGTTGTGATACCTTGATGTTGTTTTTATTTGCACTTCTTTAATTGGTAGAGAGGCTGTACTTTTCCAGGAAGTGATTTTACTGCCTTTATTTCCTCATGTGTAAATTGGCTGTTCATTTTCCTTGCCCTTTTGTGAAGCTGAATTTGAAAGCCGACCTTCTACATCTGTATCCATTCTTTATATTTTTCGGACAGTCAACTGTTATCTGTGATGCTGACCCCAGACATTTTCCTCATTCTGCTATTTAGCTTTTTATTACATTTTGTTGTACAAAGGTTTCTTCCCCCAACTTTTAAATATTTGAAACCATCCATCTTGTCTCTGATGATATCCCCCGTTTAACAGGCACAAATTTATCTTCCATCCATAGCTGGAAGGAATATGCTGTTCCATTGGTCTGCTTTCTGAAATTTACTACAGAGTACTGTATGCACTGTGGCTCTAAGTTAATTATTCTCCATATTGATACCTACAGTTCCCAACATTTATTGAAGACAGATGATTGCTTTCCGCAGTTCACGGTTGCATCCAGTGTGCTCTATAGTCTTACTATCTGTTCCTAGAATCTCTCTTTTTTATTTAATTTCACTGTTTGACTTTTTTTCAACCCACTATCATATGGTTTTAATGACTGTCACTTTATGACAGACTTTAAAATCTGATAGGGTAAGTCTACCACCATTACCTTTTTTTTTTTAACATCTTTATTAGAGTATAATTGCTTTACAATGGTGTGTTAGTTTCTGCTGTATAACAAAGTGAATCAGCTGTACATAAACATATATCCCCATATCTCCTCCCTCTTGCGTCTCCCTCCCACCCTCCCTATCCCACCCCTCTAGGTGGACACAAAGCACCGAGCTGATCTCCCTGTGCTATGTGGCTGCTTCCCACTAGCTATCTATTTTACATTTGGTAGCGTATATATGTCCATGCCACTCTCTCACTTAGTCCCAGCTTACCCTTCCTCCTCCCCGTGTCCTCAAGTCCATTCTCTACGTCTGCGTCTTTATACCTGTCCTGCCCCTAGGTTCTTCAGAACCATTTTTTTTTTTAGATTCCATATATATGTGTTAGCATACGGTATTTGTTTTTCTCCTTCTGACTTACTTCACTGTGTATGACAGTCTCTAGGTCCATCCACCTCACTACAAATAACTCAATTTTGTTCCTTTTTATGGCTGAGTAATATTCCACTGTATATATGTGTCACATCTTCTTTATCCATTCATCTGTCAATGGACACTTAGATTGCTTCCATGTCCTGGCTACTGTAAATAAAGCTGCAATGAACATTGTGGTATGTGACTCTTTTTGAATTATGGTTTTCCCAGGGTATATGCCCGGTAGTGGGATTCCTGGGTCATATGGTAGTTCTATTTTTAGTTTTTTAAGGAACCTCCATACTGTTCTCCATAGTGGCTGTATCAATTTACATTCCCACCAACAGGGCAAGAGGGTTCGCTTTTCTCCACACCCTCTCCAGCATTTGTTGTTTGTAGATTTTCTGATGATGCCCATTCTAACTGGTGTGAGGTGATACCTCATTGTAGTTTTGATTTGCATTTCTCTAATAATTAGTGATGTTAAGCAGGTTTTCATGTGCCTCTTGGCCATCTGTATGTCTTCTTTGGAGAAATGTCTGTTTAGGTCTTCTGCCTATTTTTGGATTGGGTTGTTTGTTTTTTTTAATATTGAGCTGCATGAGCTGTTTATATATTTTGGAGATTAATCCTTTGTCCGTTGATTCGTTTGCTAATATTTTCTCCCATTCTGAGGGCTGTCTTTTCATTTTGTTTGTAGTTTCCTTTGCTGTGCAAAAGCTTTTAAGTTTTATTAGGTCCCATTTGTTTATTTTTGTTTTTATTTCCATTACTCTAGGAGGTGGGTCAAAAAGGATCTTGCTGTGATGTATGTCACAGAGTGTTCTTCCTATGTTTTCCTCTAAGAGTCGTCCAGTGTCTGGCCTTACATTTAGGTCCTTAATCCATTTTGAGTTTATTTTTGTGTATGGTGTTAGCGAGTGTTCTCATTTCATTCTTTTACATGTAGCTGTCCAGTTTTCCCAGCACAACTTATTGAAGAGACTGTCTTTTCTCCATTGTATATCCTTGCCTCCTTTGTCATAGATTAGTTGACCATAGGTGCGTGGGTTTATCTCTGGGCTTTCTATCCTGTTACATTGATCTATGTTTCTGTTTTTGTGCCAGTACCATACTCTCCTGATGACTGTAGCTTTGTAGTATAGGCTGAAGTCAGGGAGTCTGGTTCCTCCAGCTCCGTTTGTTTCCCTCAAGACTGCTTTGGCTATTTGGGGTCTTTTGTGTCTCCATACAAATTTTAAGATTTTTTGTTCTAGTTCTGTAAAAATTGCCAGTGATAGTTTGATAGGGGTTGCATTGAATCTGTAGATTGCTTTGGGTAGTATAGTCATTTTCACAATGTCGATTCTTCCAACCCAAGAACATGGCATATCTCTCCCTCTGTTTGTATCATCTTTAATTTCTTTCATCAGTGTCTTATAGTTTTCTGCATACAGGTCTTTTGTCTCCTTAGGTAGGTTTATTCCTAGGTATTTTATTCTTTTTGTTGCAATGGTAAACGGGAGTGTTTCCTTAATTTCTCTTTCAGATTTTTCATCATTAGTGTATAGGAATGCAAGAGATTTCTGTGCATTACTTTTATATCCTGCTACTTTACCAAATTCATTGATTAGCTCTAGTAGTTTTCTGGTAGCATCTTTGGGATTCTGTATGTATCGTATCATGTCATCTGCAAACAGTGACAGTTTTACTTCTTCTTTTCCGATTTGGATTCCTTTTTTCTTTTTCTTCTCTGATTGCTGTGGCTAAAACTTCCAAAGCTATGTTGAATAATAGTGGTGAGAGTGGGCAACCTTGTCTTGTTCCTGATCTTAGTGGAAATTGTTTCAGTTTTTCAGCATTGAGAACGATGTTGGCTGAACCACCATTACCTTTTTAAATAAATGTATTCTTTGGTCTTCCTGCCCACTTATTCTTTCAGATAAATTTCACGGTGAATTTGATAAGTTCTACAAAGTATACCACAGTGACTCTAATTGGTAGTGCATTACATCTATATATTATTAACTTAGGGAGTATTGTAATCATTACTATATTAGTCTTCCCAAATTGAAGCAGAGTATAGCTATGCATTTCTTCATGTCTTTATTTCTCCCATTAGAGTTTTATAATTTTCCTTGAATAGGTTTTGTGTACCCAGGATTAAATTAATATCCAAGTATTTAAATTCACTTTGTCACACTCTTTGACAAATCCTTTCATGCCTCTGAAGGTTGCATTCTTCTTAGCTGGTAAAGCCTTCCTGAAAAGTGTACTATTTCTAATAAAATGAGATTCAATTCTGAATTATCCATTTTCTTTTACTCAATTGGCAAATAGGAAATGTGTACTGGATATTCCACACTCTGCTCATGATGTGGTATGATAAAAAGAAGGAAGAGAGCCCTAGGCTGCGAACTGAAAAACCTGGGGAGTAGCCTAGTTTTGTCACGTACTTGCTGTATAATCCCAGAAGTAATGGGCTCTGGAGTCAGATGCCTGTTTGACCTTGGGCAAGTGACTTAAATCTATCTGTGAGTATGTTTCCTCATCTGTAAAACTGGGTCAATAAATGGTAACTATTTCATAGGGTCATGATTAGTAATAAATAAATTAATTCATGTGAAATGCTTAGAGCAGTGCCTGACACCCAGTAAACACTTAATAAATGTTACCTATTATACCTTTTGTTGTTGTTGTTGTTAATAATAGTATAATAATACCTTTCCTGAGTCTCAGCTTCCTTATCAGTCAAATGGGAAAAATAAGGCTTCACAGAGTTTCTGTGAGGATTAACTGTGGTCATATATATATATATATATATACTCTACACATTCTAAATGTCTGTGCAAAGTAGAAAAATGGAAACGATCGCAGGAGGCAATTATAAGTATGGAAAACCAAATGAGATAATCTAGAAAATAATTTCTTTGGGCTTTTAAATGCTTCACATTTATGTAGCTTTTTCTCCCAGCAGATCTACTCACCAGTGTTTTTCTCCCTCCTGCTAATATCAAAATGCGTTTGCATTCTCTGCATGCAAACTAAATAACTGTGGAGGGAGACAACCAAGAGTGTAACTACCTGGAATTAAAATTCATTGCAGGCTTCCAGGCAGAGAGTGGCTCAAGAATATACATTTGATTTTCCCACCTACACCCATCATTCCAGTTGTGACAGAAATGACGTAAGAAATGTTAAAAATGTGTGTGTAGTGGGAGGAAGGTGAGCGGAAGCTCCATCAGGATTTCTCCTCTTTAAATGTCATCTCTGCCCTTGACCTTTCCTAGGCCTTCTCATCTTCCTTGAGATCATAAACTATGATCTGCTGCCTCCATATTCAGCATAAATATTCTTTCCCTTTCCTTTGACCTCTCCTTTCTGTTTTTAAACTTAAACCAGTTTCCCAAATCCTGATCAAACCATCACTTAAACCAGAGGTTCTCATATCTAGCTTGCATCAGAATTGCCTTCTTAAAACCCATATCTCTGGGCCATGTCCCAGTTTCTGATTCAGTAGGTCTGGGTGGGGTCCAATAATTTGCATTTCTACTTCAGTTCTTAGGTGATACTGAGGTAGCTGGTCCTAGGACCACATTTTGAGAACCACTAACTTAAACCTTACCTCCCCCTCTAACTACCACCCCATTTCTCCCCTTCCTTTTCCTAGCCAACTTCTTTTTAAACATTTTAAAATGTATAAATGTCTTTTCAAGCACTCTTCTTTTAACTCCTTTTCCAAATCACACAGTAACACATAATCATTGTATTAAAATTAATGAAAAGAAACTGAAACCCTCCTACTTTGCTGGTGGAAGTGTAAAACGGTACAGCTACTTTGGAAAACAGTTAGGCAGTTCCTTAAAAAGTTAACAGTTATCATATGGCCCAGAAATTCTACTCCTAAATATATACCCAAGAGAATTGAAAACATATGTCCACATAGAAATTTGTATGTGAATGGTCATAGCAGCATTATTCACAAAAAAAGTGGAAACAACCCAAATGTCCATTAATGGATGAATGGATAAATAAAATATGGTATGTCCATACAATGGAATATTACTTGGCAAAAAATGGAATGAAATACTGATATATGCTACAACAAAGATGAACTGCTAAAGCTTGCTAAGTAAAAGAAGCCAGACACAAAAGCCCACATATTGTATGATTCCATTTATATATGAAAGGTACAGAATAGGCAAATCCATAGAGACAGAAAGTAGATTAGTGGTTGCTTGAGGCTGAGTGTGGAATAGAGAGTGACTGGAAATGAGCAAAAGGGATCTTTTTAGGGAGATGGACATGTTCTAAAATTGGATTGTGGTGATGATTGCATAGCATGCAAATTTACCAAAACTCACTTAAAAGGTAAATTTAGGATGTGTAAAACTGTGTGCATTTCTTCTCTATGCATCCCCTTTACAGACCATCATGCCATCTACTTTCTATGCCCACCATTTTACTAAGTTTGCTTTCTCGAAGGTCACTTGTGCGTCCAAACCGTCAAAGCCAATATCAGTCCTCTCCTTATCGTCTGTGATGGTACACTGGCATACTTCTCCTTCTTACCACTCCAGATGCTTGCCCCTTGAATCCCCTTTGCTGGCTATTCTTCTTCATCCTACCCCCGCTGGCTGAGTGATCAACAGGGCTCCTCAAAAGCATCCCCTTGTCTTCCTCACTAACTTTAAATTCAACATATCCCAACTCAAACTTATTATCTCCACCACACCAGGTCCCCTTGTCACCTGCCCCCACTACGTCAATAATTTTCTCTTTCTAAAGTCACTGGGGCAGAAAATTATTTTTGGCTTAACTCCTTTCATTCCCAAGTTCTTTCTACTTTTCTCTCAAAAGTTGTCACGTATTTGTGAGCAAATTATCTGAACCAACAATTCATATGGGAATCAATGCAAATATTCAATAAATACATGAAAAATGTTCAAACCAGAATAATCAAAGTAAGCAAATTAAAATTATAATATGTACCATTTATACCTATTGCATTAGAAAAAGAAAACTTTCCATGATGGCAAATTTTAGGGGAAACTGGTATTCTCATATATTGTTAATGGCAGAGTAAAACACCTCCAGGGAAAGCAGTTTGGTGAAATATATCAAGAACAATAAGAATGCTAATTTTCTTTCAACAACTAATCCCAACTCTGTATAATTGTTTTTAATGAGATAATTCAAAATGAGAAAAAGGTTATAGCTGCTCAAAATTTTTCAGCAGCATTACTTTATAATAGCAAGAAATTGGAAACAACCTAATTATCCACCAATTTGGGAATGATTAAGCAAATTAGGGCACATTAAGCTGGTGAAATATTATGCAGCCATTAAAATTTATAACTATTGAGGAAGCCTTTATAGCAACAGGAAAAATTGTTCACCGAGTAATGCTTAGTGGGGAAAAAAGAAGCAGGACACACAAAATCACATCTACATAGTTATTATAATCATGACCCCCCCACACACCCGCAAATCTCTACACCTATAGATAAAGGCTGGCAGGGAAATGAAAACAATCAGGGTGTTAGGGTGGTAAGAGTAAGGATACTTTTTCTATGGTTCTGAAGAACCTAGGGGCAGGACAGGAATAAAGACGCAGATGTAGAGAATGGACTTGACACGGGAAGGGGGAAGGGTAAGCTGGGACAAAGTGAGAGAGTGGCATGGCTTTACATATATTACCAAATGTAAAATAGATAGCTAGTGGGAAGCAGCCGCATAGCACAGGGAGATCAGCTCGGTGCTTTGTGACCACCTAGAGGGGTGGGATAGGGAGGGTGGGAGGGAGGGAGATGCAAGAGGCAAGAGATATGGGGATATATGTATATGTATAGCTGATTCACTTTGTTATACAGCAGAAACTAACACAACATTGTAAAGCAATTATACTCCAATAAAGATGTTAAAAAAAAGATACTTTTTCTTCTGTTTTTAATTTCCTGTAATATTGCTTTTGCAATAAACATTTCCCCCAAAATATCCACATATTTATCTATCCCTTCTGTTACATTCCCATTGCACCCCCACCTTCCCAATCCAAGGCCACACTCATTCATGCCTGGATCACTGCCCCTAATTGGTCTCTTTTCAACCCATCTAGACTGCAAATGCTGCCAAATTATCTAAAGTGCCATATTTACCATGTCACTTACCTGATCAATAACCTTCAATTGCTTCCATATTTGCCATCCTACCTAGTTTTCAAGGCCTAACTATCCTGGTGCAATACTTCACTCTTTACCCTTTTTCTCTACTGTTACTGTTGCTGCTGCTGCTCCTCTTCCTCCTCCTCCTTTATTACAACTAACATTTACTGAGGGTTTATGGTGCCAGATTTTGTCCTAAATGCTTTACATATATTAACTCAGTTATTCCACACAACAGTCACAGGAGGTAAGCACTCTTACCCCATTTCACAAATAAGGAAACCAATGGGGTGGGGTGAAAGAGAGGAGCTGCACGGGGGGCGGGGTGAGAGAAAGCCACTTGCCAAATTCACACAGCTAGAGCACAGAAGAACCTGGATTTGAACCCAGGCAGACTGACTTCAAGGCCAGAACTTTTTTTTTTTATTGAAGTACAGTTGATTTACAATGTTGTGCCAATCTCTGCTGTACAGCAAACTGACTCAATTATGCACATATATACATTCTTTTTTTATATTCTTTTCCATTATGGTTTATCCCATGAGACTGGGTATAGTTCCCTTTGCTATACAGTAGGACCTTGTTTATCCATTCTAAATGTAATAGTTTGCATCTACCAACCCCAAACTCCCACTCCATCCCTCTCCCTCCTCACCTCCCCCTTGGCAAACACAAGTCTGTTCTCTATGTCTTTGAGTCTGTTTTTGTTTTGTAGAGAGGTTCATTTGTGCCGTATTTTAGATTCCACATATAAGTGATATAATATGGTATTTGTCTTTCTCTGTCTGACTTACTTCACTTAGTATGATAATCTCTAGTTGCATCCATGTTGCTGCAAATGGCATTATTTCATTCTTTTTTATGGCTGAGTAGTATTCCATTGTATATATATACCACATCTTCTTTATCCATTCATCTGTTGATGGACACTTAGGCTGTTTCCATGTTTTGGCTATTGTGAACAGTGCTGCTATAAACATAGGGGTGCATGTATCCTTTTGAATTATAGTTTTGTCCGGATATATTCCCAGGAGTGGGATTCCTGGATCATATGGTAATTCTATTTTTAGTTTTCTGAGAAACCTCCATACTGTTCTCCATAGTGCCTGTACCAACTTACATTCCCACCAACAGTGTAGGAGGGTTCCCTTTTCTCCACACCCTCTCCAGCATTTGTTATTTGTAGACTTTTTAATGATAAGGCCAGAACTCTTAACAACCAGCAGGGTTTATTCCTCCAATACAGCCTGCTTAGTTTCCCCTCTGGGCCTTTCCTCCTGTAGGCCCCAGCCTTTAGTTTTCTTACCCTCCAGTGAACTTAAATAGGGCACAGGGATACTTATCATGTGTTGGCCCCTTACCATGTGCCAGGCTTTTCTTGTTTAAACCATGTATTTGACACTTTTTCATCTTATAGCAACTAGCCTGAGTTGAAAACCTGGCTTGTCCCTTTAGTATCTGTGAGACCTTGAGTATGTTACTTAGCTCCTCTGAACCTCAGATTCTTTATCTGAGTCATCAGTTCTCAAAGTGTGATCCCAGGACCAGCTGCATCAGCATCACCTGGGGAGCTTGTTAGACATACACACCTACTGGATCACACTCCCTGGGGGCGGGGTGCGAGCTACCATGTATCTGGGTTTTTTTTTTTTAACAAGCCCTCCAGGTATTTCTAATGCACATTCAAGTTCAAGAATCACCGCCCTAGTTATAATAATGCCTTCCTGACAGTTTGGGCGAAGATAAAACAGGATATGTGTAACTTAGCTAGTGGCACATAGGTTGTTTTGCAAGTGGTAATTTATTATTACTGCTACTTAACTTTGTGCGGATTAGTCTTCCTTGCTCAAGCTGGGGATGGGCAGGCATTATGCTTCCTGATGCTCTTCCTCTAATATTTCCCTGCTTGCCTAGAAACAGGCAGTACATATACTAGGTTTTAAATAAAGTCCTCTTCCTTGACTGGCTGATTAGTAAGACAGCCATTTTGGAGAAGCACCATAGCGTAGTATAGTGTCTCTGAAGCTAGACTACCTGGGTCTAGTCAACTTACTAGCTGTGGGACTTTAGGCAACTGAATTTATCTATCTGTGTTTCACTTTCTTCTCTCGGTCAAATGAAGAAACTAACGGTACCTACCCCTTAAGGTTATGGTGGTAAATAAATATTTGTAAAGCGCTTTGAATGGTGCCTAGAATAGAGTACCATGCTCAAGAAATGTTAGTTGGCATTATTATTTTTGTGTCATTTCACCTATTCAGTGGTGGAGGAGGCTCTGTTTCTTCATTTGGCAAGCAAATGACAAATACATCTTGAGCAACTTCTCTGTGTCAGGCACCGTGCTAGGCATGGAGAATACATCCATGACCAAGGTGTGGTCTCCTTTCTCGACAGTCTCAGTCTATTAGGGGAAACTGAGCAGACCCACTAGACTGAGATGATTTCTCCAAGAACAGTGGGGAATCAAGGCCAGCCATAGAATCCCACAGTATCCCCACCCAGGCCTTAGGTTCCTGAGACATGATACTGAGGGGTCCATTTGAAGGGTTTCCTGAGGGATCCTAATTGAAGCAGTTATAATGGAAAAAGCATGAACTTTGGGGCCAGACAAACCTGGGTCTGAGTCCTGGCTCCATCACTTACTAGCTGTGCGACCTCAACTAAGTTATATAACCTCTCTGGACCTCATCTATAAAATAGGTAGTAAAATTAACTCTTGTGGAGAATAAATGAGATTATGGGTATAAAAAGATCCAACCCAGTGACTGACACTTACTTAGTGATCAGTAAATGTTGGCTTCCTCTCTTTCCATTGCCAACTAGAAAACCGATAGGTTTCCCAGACTTTGGAGTCAAAAGAAAGCCCAAATTATTCCTGACTATACCACCAAATCACAGGGGATAATATAGGCCCCTGGAAAGAACCCTGGGCTTTTCAGAGGTCAGGGGATCCAGATTCTAGCCCTCTCCCTAGGTGCCCCCACAGAGGCACAGCTAAGAGCCATCTGCCCTGTCCCTCCTTTATTCCTGGAGTTTGAGTTAAAGAATCAATATAATTTATGGGCCTCTTGTCCTGGAGAAGAACTGGCTGAAAGGGTATATCAAACAATTTCACAAAAGAGGGGTTCCAACCAGACTGATGGAGAGCAACCTGGAGGAGGTAACTGTCTCCTCCGCATGGTCACCTATGACAGGTGGGCTCATGTCTTTGGAGCATAAGTGCCAGGTGCCATGTTCCCCACATTACAGGAACAGATTCTCCACTCTGGGCATTCTTTTTTCCTTAAGGGCTCTGCAGAAGCAACTCTTTCCCCTCTAGCCCAAGCCATACATACCATTTGTAAAAATGTCCCTGACTTCTTTTAGGAATTCTACCCAATTGTTAGCATGATCTGCCTTGGGTTTTTAATGAACAGACCTTAAGCTCTCAACAAGCCCTATAAAAAGAAAGGTGGCAGAACCCAAGAAACACTCTGAGGCAAAGGCACAGCAGTAGCTGGACAGTCTTACCTCCTCTCTGGCCTCTCCAACCACCCAGTGGCTGCTGGGAAGGCAAGCATAGTTTATGCCTTCCATCTGTATTTTAGCATGGTCTGGTCCCCATGTCCTTGTGCCTGGGCACCTGCCTCAGGCCTCTGAGCTGATGGGCACAATGTCCCACAATACTCCTGACTACGTATTCCAAAATGTGCTACCCATCACTTTGGTCTATAGCCCAGCTGCCTAGTGGGCAGGCTGGATTACATCTTACAGCATCAAGGCCTTTGTACTGACACCAGACAAGGTTCCTCAAAGGAAACAGAGCAAATAGAAAACCTTACCAGTTTCCACAGAAGCCTCAGAAGTACTAACTCACCCCAACTCCCAGAGCAGTCACTTACCTCCCTGACTGGCTGGTCTTCCTGTTTCCTGTTACTGGTTTCCATTTGTCCCCAGGAAAGTCCTGCAAAGCAAAATCCTGATAAGTTAGGGAGCTCTGGGCAGCCAGGTATATAGATGGCTTCAGAAAGGTAAAGAGGTCAGGAGCCTGTCCTGAGCCAGGCCCACGCCCTCTTCCCCGCCCCCGCAGCTGGTTCCTTCTACTCTCCCATACAGGCTACAGAACTATGTACCTAGAGGGCTGCCTTTCTGTCAGGAGGCCTGCTGGGCTGCTGGGGGCATGCAGAGTCTAAGACAGCACTCAAGGACCTGGACAATGTGGTCTAGAAGCTCTGAGTTTCCCTCTCTTTCTCCACTCCCCTCCCAAACCACGTTAAAAACCAGTTTAGCATGTTCGCTGTTTGTTCTGGCTCTTGTAAAGAAACTCTCTTTGTTCGTTCTTCCCAGTGAACCCGCTCGTTCCTCTTGCCTCTTCCACCATAGAAAGCATCTTCTTGGAAGCCGCAGCCCTTGAGGGGGGCTTGGAGGCCTAAAGCTCCTGCTGCTGCAACCCTATCCCAGCCCACCCTGTACTGCAGGGGCCCTTCCTCCTCGTTCCAGATCCGCTGACAGTGGCTGAGGTGGGCTTATTTCTGGGGAGCACTCATCCCCCATATTACAGGAGGAGACTTCACCCTGGGCATATTGTCCTTAAGGGCTTTGCCCAAGCATTCTTTTCGCTGCAGCCCAAGCCACATATGCCATTTGTAAAAATGTCCCTGCCTTCCTATTCTAGCTCCAAGCCTAATGCAAATTTGCCTTTGACATTCTCCCTGATTTCAGCATTCCGTACCCTCTACCTAGTGACTCAGAACTTAGCCCAACGGGAATGCACAGTTTTCCCTAAACCTCACTGATCTTCCAAAGTCCTGCTTTCTCCAATGCTATTATTGGTCCCATTCAAAGTTTTATTAACTTTGCCTCAGTAAAAAAAAAATTTTACTACCTTTTGGGGGTAAGACACCTGGTTGTCAGTCATTCTGGCTAAGATACTTGTTATTTGAGGGTAGTTATGTCACCTCCCTGAACCTCAGCTTCCTGTCTGGCAAATAAGGACTAGGCTATCTAGCCTTGCTGGATTCCCAGGAGTGAGGATAAAATGGGATGTGTACAGAGAATGCTTAGCACAGCACTCGGCACATAGGAGGCTCTGGATGTTAGTAGCCATGGAAATGATGAGGTTCCACAGCTTTCACAGGACCAGAGCAGTCCCTGCCTGTACCTGTCATGTGAGAGCAGCAAAAACCACTTGTTCAACTTAGATTCTGCCTTGATGCCCTTGTAAGATGTCCCTGCTTTCAAAGACACTATTACTCGTTTTGCCACAGTGGGAGCCAGGATTTCCTGTCCATGCCCTGTCTAACCCTGTGGAAAGGGCTCAGTAAATAGAAGTGGCCCAACCAAAGTCCTGTCCCAACTCTCAATCTCCTCAAGTCCCCAGTATCACATTACTTTTTTTTTTCACTGAGCCACTTAGGTTGCTGTAAATTGTCTACACTCTTTGAATCAAAGAGGCAGATATCCCCACGGCTTGTTGCAGATGGAGATTGATTGTGGTAGGAACTTGTTGCCCTAGTGGAAGTTATACTGCTAGAAGGCATCCTGCCAGAGTGGGGAGGGCCTGGGCTTTGCAATCAGCTTTTGGAGAGGCAGTGTAGCACAACTAGGAGCTTGGCCTCTGAGGCCACACTACATGGATTCAAATCCCACACTGAGTGTGACCTCAGGCCAACTACCGAGTTTCTCTTAGCTCATTTCCCCCAGCTATTTAATAGTGATCATAATAATAACAGTATCTATTTCTTGATTGCTCTGAGGACGACATGAGTTGATACACGTGTAAAGCGCCTGGAACAGCACATGGTACGCCGTAGACACTCAAATGTTAATTATCATTATGTTGTTCAAATCCTAGCTTCACCACTTGCAAGATGTGTGATCTCACTGAGCGTCAGCTTTCTCAGCTGTAAAATGGGGATCCTATTATAATGTATCCCATATAGTTGTTAAATGAAATACTTTGATAATATATGCAGAACTAACTGGCATGAAGCATGAGGGATTTAGGTGTGTGCTGATTTTAGTTCTCTTAACAGCACCAAAGAGGAGCCAATTGGCTCCCAACCTCTTCCAGGGGCCATAAAGAGCAGGATCTCAACCCTACTTCAGATAGCCACCATCACAACTACCTTAGCCACCTGAGCTGCGGTATCCTAACCCATGCTTCAAGTTTTCCCATGTCTGGGGGGAGGGTGAGCTCAGGTGGCAGGGGTAGAAATGGGCATGAAGTGGCTTCTGGACGGCTGTCTACATGTCTGAAAGCCTAGCATCTAAGCAGACCTACTTATCTAATTTACAGACATTAGGAACCCAATGTGTCCTTCCCTCAGAGTACAAAAGGAGAGGCATGGTATGGGCACAGGCACACCTGCATTGCTGCTGTCAGCTGCCGCAACCTGCAAATTTCACCTCCTTCCCTTATGGAGTTACTGGCCCTAGGATGACCGTTCTGCAGCCGTCATCTGCTTACCCCACCCCCACCCCTACTTTAGCCACTTTTCTCCATTGTCTACTTGCAGGTCCTTCTTTCAGCAAAAGTTTCTCAAGGTAAGCCCAAATCTCTCTTTATTCTAAAAGATAATAACTCACCTTTAAAAAATGATTACTATCTGGTAGTCACTGTTCTAAGTGCCTTGCACATGTTACATCATTTAATCCTCTCAACCAACTTATGAAGTAGGTACTGTTATCATTCCCATTTTTTTTAGATGGGAATGCTTAGGAATTCAAACCCAGGTAGTCTGGTTTCAGCATCATGCCCTTAAACCATTATTTTATATTTCCTCTCCTTTTTTCCCCCCTACGTTTTATTATGAATATTTTCAAACATTTAGAAAAGTTGAACAAGTTTAAATGGAACACCTATATATCCACCATTGTATAGTTTCTACAGTTAGTATTTTACTATATTTGCCTTATCACGTATCTATTCACTCTCTATCCATCCACAAATCCATCTTAAATTCTTGATGCATTTCAAAGTACAACTTTATCCCCATACATTTGAAAACTTAAATGGAATGGACAAATTCCTTGAAAGGCAAACTACCAAAGCTCACTCAAGAAGAAATAGATAACCCAGATAACCCTATGTCTATTAAAGAAATTGAATTTGTTGTCAAAAATCTTTCCACAAAGAAAACTCTAGGCCCAGATGGCTTCAATGATGAATTCTACCAAACATTCAAGCAAAAAGTAATACCAGTTCTATGCAAACTCTTCTGGAAAATAGGAGAGAAGAGAACATTCCCAACTCATTTGGTGAGGCCAGTATCTTGATATGAAAACCAGACTCGGACATCACGAGAAAACTACAGACTGAAATCCCTGATATACATAGACAAAAATCCTTAACAAAATACTAGCAAATCAAATCTGGTAATATATAAAAAGGATAAGACGTCATGACCAAGTGGGATTTATTCTGGCAATGCTAGGCTGGTTCTTATTTCAAAAATCAATTAATGTAATTCACCACATCAATAGACTAAAAGAGAAAAACTGTATGACCATCTTAATACACACAGAAAAAGCACTTGAAAAAAAATTCAATATCCACTCTTGATAAAAGCTCTCCCAACAAACTAGGAGTAAAAGGGAATTTCTTCAACCTGTTATAAGGCATCTACAAAAAAATCTACAGCTAACATCAAACTTAATATTGAAAAACTGGGAACAAAGTAACAATATCTGCTCTCACCACTTCTACTGAACACTGTATTGGAGGTCCTAGACAGTGCAATAGGGGCCTCCTCTCCTAATAAAGCCATACACAGTGGAAATGAAGACAAATTATTTATATTTACAGATGACACGATTGTTTATGTAGAAAATGTTTTAAAATCTACCAAGAAAAGTGAGTTTGGTAAGGTTGCAGGATACAAGGAAAATATACAAAATTAAATTGCATTTCTACATAATAGTAAAGAATTTTAACTTGACCTTAAGAAACAATAGTATCTACAATGGCAGTGAAAACATGAAATCTTAAGGATAAATATAACAAAATATGTGCAACATCTGTATGCTGAAAACTAGAAAATAAGTTGTGTAAATCAATATACTTCAAAAACTCAAGCATACATATCATTTAAAGTTCGATATTTGTTTACAGTATTTTAGGCAAATGTACTTCCAGTGAAATGCACAAACATTAAGTATACATCTGTTAAGGTTTGGCAAATGTATACACCTGTGTAACTCAAACTCTTATCAAGATATACATCATCACCCAACAAAGTTCCCTCATGCCTTTTCCTAGTCAATCTCTGTGCTGCCTGCCACAGGCAACCACTGTTTTGAAAATTTTTCCCATAGAATAGCTGTTTTAGAACTTTATATAAAGCAATAGTAGAGTATGTACTCTTCTGTGTAAGGCTTCTTTTTACCCCTAAGTTTCGTTTCTTCAAAGAATATGCATTGAGCAATTTCATACAGTAAGTCTTTCAGAAGTCTAGGCCTATGCAAAAACAGTTCAACACAGGAACTAACTTCTGGTTTGAATGCACCAGCCAAAAGGTGGCACTAGGAAAGACATGGGGAAGGAATCTGGCGGTAAGCTGGCAACAGCATAGGGAGTCCTCCCACAAATACCCTGAAGGATGGTGGTGGCTTGTATTAGAGTTTGTAGGTCATAACCAGGGTATAGCAACAGCCAGTTTAGACCTGGGTCTCTGCAACAAAGCCTGGGAGACATCTGCAAGTTTTTCAGCTCCAAATATATTTTAAAGCAGGAAATGGAAGGGAATACATGCTGTTTTGGATCAGGCACTGAGCCTGGCACTCTGTGTTACACAATCTCATTGATCCACCCAACTAATTCATGAGGCAGCCATTACTTTCCTCCACTTTAGAGATGAGGTAATAAGACTTTATTTAGTACTGGCCATTTTATGAGGTAAAAATTCTTTTCTTTTTCCCTTTAAAAAAATCACATAACTACAACTTTTAGTGGCTGGATGACTTGCTTAAGGTCACTCAGATACCAATTATACAGTCAGGATATAAAGCCCAGTTCCGTTCATTTTGTGAGGCAAAAGTTATTTTACTGGGCTTCCCTGGTGGCACAGTGGTTGAGAATCTGCCTGCCAATGCAGGGGACATGGGTTCGAGCCCCTGGTCTGGGAAGATCCCACATGCCGCAGAGCAGCTGGGCCCGTGAGCCACAATTACTGAGCCTGCACATCTGGAGCCTGTGCTCCGCAACAAGAGAGGCCGCGACAGTGAGAGGCCCGCGCACCGCGATGAAGAGTGGCCCCCACTTGCCACAACTAGAGAAAGCCCTCGCACAGAAACGAAGACCCAACACAGCCATAAATAAATAAATAAATAAATAAATAAAAATTTTTTTTAAAAAGTTATTTTATTCTACCTCTCAAGATGAGGTAAGTGCAATTTTGATCACTGAATGTCTTGCCCAAGGTTAGTAAGCTACCACCTGGTGGACCCAGCACTATATAATTTTAAGATATTATAATTGTTGTTTTCGAATGATTTACCTAGCTTTCTCCTCACAAAGAGAATAATGAAGCTCACCCATCCAAGAGCCAAGTCCTCACCTGCACTGTTGGATTCCTGGGTTTCCAAGTGTTGCCAGGTGCCAAGCTGCTGTCCTCAAGGGTACCGTGCTGGGGATTATGATAGCAAGCTGAACACCGGATGCACTGGTGGTGGTGGCACCGGCAGTTGTAGCAGTTTGGCATCATATTTCTCTTTCGCAAAGCAGGGCAGACTTCCCCAGAACAATAAATGCAAGGGTCATGGACTACAGCTCCCTGGACATTGCAGGAGTAAGAGCACGTCCTGCGGTAATCAAAATCACCACAGTGTAGTGGCTTACAACACATGGATTGTTCTAGACCTTTGCTTGCAAAACATTCTTTGTAAGTGGTAGTTTCTGACTGAAGGGGTGACATGGAATGATATGATTGGTCTGTGGCATGATAGGGTTGGTCTGTGGAGTGATATGATTGGTCCATGGGGTGGCGCCTCAATTCCCTATAGCTGGAGCTCATTGGCTGGAAGTTTTGGTCAACAGGTTTTGGTCTCTGAGTAAAAGTCTTGCTATGAGTGGTTAAACCTGGCAAATGAGATGTAGATTTGCTACTCTCTTCAAAGAACTTTCTTCTGTCTGCAAAGGGCAAGAGGATGGCTTCCTCCCCAGCTTGGGCAGTAGAAGCCTTCAATTCCTTGTCACCTGGGTTGGAAGAGTTTTCCACGGCTAGTGCCACATGTGGCTGCAGGTTGTGCTCTGGCGACCATCTCCAGTGACCTCCACGGACTCCGCGGTGAACATTTGTTTTTTCAGAGTCTGAGGAGGATGGGTCAGATGCCTTCCACCAGGTGTTCAGGCTCAAAGAGGACTGGCCAGGTCTCTGGCTAGGGCTCATTCGTCCCTCCAAGCCCGTCCTAGATTCATGACCCTCAGGGGCTTGGCTGAGGCACTCTGAAGACCTAGCCCTGAGTATCATGCTCTTGTTGAAGAGCTTGTCTCTGGGGCTAGGTGGTTTTTTATACGAAGACAGAAGAGATGAGTTAGAGGCAGGAAGTGGAGGACTTTCTAGGCGCTCCTCGGTCTCTTCCACTGGCTCCTTGGTGTCACACAGCTGTGACAAGGGACTCTTGCCTTTCTGGAGCTGGGCCTTCCTCCTCTGAATTTCATTACGTAGATTGGTAGCAAAACGCTCGCTCTTCCGCCGGTTTTGTATTGAGCGGCCCCGGGTCCCTCCATTTCGCCTACCACCCACCCGGCCACACTCCTTGGGCTCGCTGTCCCCTTCTTCAGTTGCCTCTGTGCGGCCAGCTACTTTAGTGGTTTGTTGAACAAGGGAGCCAGAGGCAGAGGACGGCTGGCTGGCCAATTCACTGTCAGCTCTGCTTGCTCTGTTTGGGTCCTGGAAACTTCTTTCTGGAGGGTGTCCATCAGCTTCTCCATGTGGGGAACTGCTTGGGCTCTGATGCCCCGAACCCAGAAGTCTATCATCCACTGGCCTGGTCTTTCTCTCTTTGCTGGGCTGGTCCTGGGTTCCTCCTGCAGGGGGACATGGGCTTTTCTTGCCTGTGTGGCTACTGTGCAAAGGGGATAGAGTCCACTCCTGCCCATCCTGCCCAGCTGGAAGCTCCGTCCCCTTGCTGTCCCTAGTATCAAGGTGCACATGCTGCAAGTGGGACACCAGTAGCTGTTCAGGGGCACTATGGCGATGTCCTGTGAGGTGTGGAGGGCTGCCAAAAGAAGAAGCCTTAGCTAGTTCTGCTGAAGCCTGGTTGAGTGGGCTGGAATCTGTGCTGGAAGCTTTGTCATATGCTTTTGGGAATCCAACAGCTTTGGCCGAGGCCTCCATCAGTAGATGCTCAGAGCCCTTCTGGCTGGATTCAGGAAGTTGGCTGAGCTCACAGTTCTGATGGCCCTCATTTGTCACTTGGTCTTGCCCGCTGAGGCAGCAGAACCTGTTAGGGTTCCTTGGGGATAGCATGGTGTCCAAGCTAGGTTTCTCCTGTTGCAAGGAGTCCACAAGCTCAGAAGCCCTGCTCTGCTCTCCATTGAGGAGTTGGGCTCTGGAGGCCTGAAGACTGTCTCGCCTCACTGGAGGTTGTGGTGGACCCCTGGCAGCCTTGGCAGGCCCTGAGTGGTGGACCTCCTGTGGACGGGATGATATCTGGGAGCTAGGAGTCAGGTGGCCCCCACTGGTACGCCGGCCACCTCCTGAAGTCTCGGCCACATTAAGCTGGCCATTAGGGGCCTTAGTTGGCCCTGGGCCTTGCATGATGCAGTCCACAGAGCCTGGCTCCTCTGGCCTGAGGGAAAGGGCACAGTCAGAGGCATTTGAGCTGGCCGAGAAGGAGCTATAGGCTGAGTCACGCTGATTGGGGTATGTGCTCTGGTCAATGGGCAAGAGGTGGCCCTCATAGGTGGCTTGGCCTGGTTGCTCCAGGCTCTCCATGCTGCCAATGGAGCTGCTTTTCTCAGTGCTGCAGCGCCGGGAGAGTGGACACCACTGCACACACACGTCACTGCAAGACACGGGACACACCAGTTAGTTACGTCACCAGATCCCTTTCCCACCTTGGCCAGCCCTGCCATGGGAGAGGCACCCATGTCACAAGTGAGAGAGAGATAAGGCAAAAGAGGAAGGAAGGGAAACAGGGGAACAGATGGACGCTGGGGGTACCACAGAAATGTGGTAAAATGGGAGACAAGATGATATGTGGAAGTAGGATAGGGCAAGATCCCAAAGACTAACAGTGTGAGAACTCCACTGAGGGTTGTGCTCTGTTTCTCTGCCTTCAGTGAGTCTAGAATTGTTTCTGGACTATTGCTGTCCCCAGGGAGTCAGCTATAGCTCTCTGCTAGGAGAAACAAGCACAGACTATTAGCATTTGCGAGGGGCCCGAAAAGGCTGATTTAATTTCAGCCAGCCCATTTTGTAAATCAGTGGTTCTCAAATTTGAGCATGTATCAGAATCACCCAGAGGGCTCATCAGAACACAGGTGACTAGGTCTCATGCCCAGAGTTTTAGGTCTGGGTGGATCCTGAGAATTTTACTTCTGACAAGTTCCTGGCTGATGCTGGTGCTCTTGGTTCAGGGACCATGCTTTTGAGAATCACTGGTGTCAAGCAAGCCCTGCAAAGGGAAGTGATTGTGAGGATGTGATTTTCTCAAGATCGCCCAGCTCTAGTTCATGGCCCAGACAGGGCCAGAATTTAGGCGTCCCCCTGTTCTTTTCTTGGTAATAGTAATCCTCACCATTTACTGAGGACCTACAATGTGCCAGGCACTTTACAATGTCTTATTTCAAACTGAAGGGAAGAGATTATTATCTCCACTTGACAAATGAGAAAACTGAAGCTGAGAGAGGGAAAGTAAACTGACAAGCTCACACAGCAGCTAAAGAAGCAGACCTGGAATTTGAACCCAGGCCTCTATGAGTCTAATGTCCTAGGTCTTCTGCTACACTGTCTGTTAAATGTAAATAATAGTAATATCTGTATCAGTGGGTTGCTTTGTGGGTGAAATCAGATAATAAAAGTGAAGCTCTTGTCGCAGCCTGGGCACCTAGCGAAGGTTCAATACCTGGAGCTGCTGCTCTCTTGGTTGTTGTTTTCATGGCTATTGTTATCAGCATCCTCTCTACTATGACTTTTGATACTACAGTGGTCCCTGCCCACCCAGGCCGCCCTCATCCCCCATGGCAAAGCCAAACCGGGGAGAACAAAGAAGTGACTAGGACCAGACACAATCTTGAATTTTAAGTACCATTTCCCACACACAAAGTCAAACTGAGCCAAGTCATGCCAGTAACACCCTGTGACTAGAAACCCAGGAGGTTGCAGGCTGCCCTCAGAAAGGCCACAGCTCCAAACACCAGAGCTGAGCGGTGGCGGGAGCCCACAAGATCCCCCAGGTCAGCCTTTCCTAATTCTTGCTCCCTGCCTTGCCCCTTAGCCACTCCACTTACTTGACCTCTGGGCTAGGAATCCATCAATTACTCCTTGGCAAGGAGATCTGCTACCCAACCCACCACCCTTCCTGCTGAAAACCGCCACGCCCCCACTCAAACAGAAGCCAAGCTCAGAATATATTTCTGTGTATTCTCCCAGAACAAAACTGCCTCCGCCTCTTCCCTGAGCCCCTGGCTTCCGATGCCAGATAAAGACACCGAGTCAGGGCAAACTCAACCCTTAGCTTCCCTGAGCCTCCTCAAAAGAAATCCCTTCTCAGAGGGAAGATCTTGTTGTGGAAGGGAAAAGGCAGCTGAGGCCAGCAGCTTTGCTGGCTCTGGGCTTGCTGAGAAAGTTCTCTGAGTCTGCTGGGCAGCTGTTTCAACCACAGACCATGCCAAGCACCCTAAATTGAGAGATCCTCATTGCAGGTGGACCCTTTTATTCAGGGAGGTTCCCATTCTGAAAGCTTTGGTTCTGTGACAGAGCTGGGATGAGAGGAACAATGGATGAGGTCACCATGAGTCACTGTAGCTAGAGAAGAGGACCAGAACCCAGTCCCAGGGCCACCGATATCAGAGACCAGGACGATGCAGAGGAGCCAGGGAAAGAGACTGCAAAGGAAACGAGGTGAAAAGGAGGAGAGAGTGGTGTTTTGCAAGTCAAGTGAGGTCAGTATTTCAAGGAAACATTTTCTAAAAGGAAAGCGACTGTCCCGAAGTCACAGACAGTTCTCAGTAGACGAGGACCAGAAGCCAGGCACTCTGGAACCCCACCCCATTTTCCGGGATAGCACTCTGGGCTCTACAGCCTCCAACGGGGACTAGAGCAGAGGAGAAGGAGTGGCTGGGTGATCTAGCCTCTACCCCATCTTGAGGGGAGGGTTCTAGACTTACCTCGTGTTGCAGCCGGAATGCCAGGACAAGCTGAAGGCTTCAGAAGGGAAATGCATGTTGGTGGCCGCTTCAGGGCATCCCTCCAGCAGCTTGGCCACATGCCATGAATGTGGCCTACTGACGGGGGCGTTCCTCCTACAGTAAGAAAGGGGCAGGAAGTCAACTTAGGGAACCAGAGGTGAAATCACTTCCCAGGCAGCTTCCGCCCCCACCCCCTCTTTCCCTTAAATGAAGTAGAACATCTTGCAAGGAGCTGGTGTAGGAATCTTACTGGCCACCCCCTCAGCTCTCAGTACTCAAATCTCCTTCACCCCAAGGACAATCCCTGGAGATACAGAATGTTAGCGTCACAGGGCTCTTTTGCTCATGGGTGTATCCCAAGCGTGTACAGCAGTGCCGGACGCATAGTAGATGCTCAATAAATATTTGTGGAATAAGTGAGTGCTGCTGCCCAATGAACAGTGCGCCCACCCTAAGTTTTCTCTGAGAAAAAATTCATTCTGGCCAATCTTCCCATTTTTCTCTAAGAAAGGGATAGGTAAATGACTGAGAAGTTTGAGCAAGTCAACACTAATTGGCTGCCAATTTTTGGCTTATTCATTTGATCAGCATTTGTTGTATGTGTCTTCTGTACCATCTGTACATAGCTCTGGGGATACAGAGATCAATCAAATATGGCTTTGCCCTTGAGAACTTACAGATTAGTGAGTGAGAAAGACCTAATTCAAATAAAGCATGGTAAAGGCATTCAGAGAGTGAAGGATAAGATGGGCACAGAGGTGAGGTCCCCAAGTTTGTAGGCAAAAGGGTGGCAAGGAGCCCCAACTCCTGCCAGGGAGAATAGAACGAGATGATGGATGGTGTGCTAGGCTGACAGGGGAGACCGGCTGTTCAGCAGGACAGGGGTGAATAAAGGGAAATGGGCCTGAGGCCAAGGCTCTGGATACAACCACAGTGTCTGCCTGGTGCTGGAGGCTGCAGCCACAACTCTTGCACTGACTGGCTTCTACAGGACCCATCCCTGTGCTCTGGTATATTTCACATGAATAGATGCCACCCTTGCAAGTGGGGAAGAATGGGATGGGGAAGAGCATGTATGGGGCATGGGTAGTGCCAGAAGATAAAGAGATGATTGATACGAGAGAGAATGAGGGGAGGGGGGAGAATAAGAGAGAGGGGAAAGGGAGGAGGGAAGGGGGAAGGAGAGAGAGAGAGGGGGGAAGGGAGGGGAGGGGAGAGAAGGGGAGGGGAGTGGAAACAAGGAGAGAAAGATAGATGTCAGAAGGGCCAGACAGATGACAGAGATAAGAGGGAGAGATGGTACAGAGAAAAATAAGTGACAGAAAGGGAGAAAAGTCTGCGAAAGACTATAAGGAACTACACAGAGAGAAATGGATGATAGAGAACAAGATAATGACAGAGTAAGAGAAACAGATGATAAATAAAGGAGATGATGGAGAGATAAATAGATGATAGCTTATTTACTAATTTATTCATTCATTTACTGTGGCAGATTCCATACTAGACACACTGAGGGAACAGAGTTGACTAAGATAAGGGCCCGTGTTTTCAACACTCTTGTTATAGAGGGGGATAAATCAGCTCTCTACCTCCCAGGAGCAGTAGTAGACAGACTCAAGCTGATTCCATCCTAGCTGGGAATGCCCCTCACCCCAGCGGAAACACAGAATATCCCAGCTGTGCAGAGCTCTAGAGGGCTAAGGCCTAAAAAGGTAGTCCTGAGGAGAATGACCTTGCTGGGGAAAACATGTGTTGAGCGGTAACAGGCCAGACACAGAGAAGGAGGTGTAAGAGGAAGGGCAGGGGAAGCTGCCTACCAAAGGTCAGGAACCAGAGCCACAGGTCAGTAGCAGTGGCTAAAACTTATGGGAAGGAAAGGAGGTGAGGCCCCCACATTTAACCACACTGTTCTATTATGGATTCAGAGTGCCCAGCAGGGAGGCTCAAGGCACTAGAAGACCTTGTGGGGAGGCACCTGCTCCAGAGTTTCACACACAAAACCATGATGCTAGAAACCTCTCCAGCGGCTGTTACCCAGAAGTCATCCATTAACAACGATTTATAAAGCATCTCACAGATGTACTATGTACTAGTACATGCTAGGTACCGTGTGTATCTACTATGTACCACATTTCTAGGCACTGAGGATACAGTGGAGAGCACGGCACCTCTCTTATTTTGGGCCCTTCTTCCACATCCAGCATTCCTGAAGTTGAGTGCAGAGTTTAAAACCTGGGCAGTCAGCCTTGATACCACCTTCTCCCCAACCATCCAGTCTCTTACTGAATTCTACTGAGCCTTCTTTTACAGTATCTCTTTGGCTTTTCCTCTTTCTATCTCTCCCCCCGCCGCCCACCACTATCTCCATTGAGGCTATTCCACATAATCATTTTTCTCCTCCACAGAGCCTGCCACCCACAGCTCCTGTTCTAGCCTTTAACACTTTGTGTCCAAAATGCTGTGTTAGTCTGCCAGCCAGTCTCACCTTGTTCCACCTCCAGTCACTGCTTTTAGATCATATCATATCAAACACCAATTGGATTGTGGCACTTTCCTATTCAAGAATCTTCGCTGGCTCCCTATTTCTTAACCTGTCCTGCAGCAAATGTAAACTGGATCAGACTTTCAAAGCCCTTTATAAGCTATCTTTACCCACCCAGCCCAACCTCTCATGTCTCTGTTCCAGTCACACCCTGCAACCAGCTTTGTGGCTCTGCTTTTGGTTTTCTAGTAGAATCTAGCACAGGCTCTGGAATTGGACCTTGGTTGGAATCCACCACTTAAAAGCTCTGTTGCTTTAGACAGGTGCCTTCACTTCTCAGAGCTCTAGCTTCCATGATAGTAAAATGGGGATAACAGTACCTAATTAATGGAGTTGTAAAAAAATCAAATGAGACCATGAATGTCAACTGCCTAGAATAGGGTTTCAGTTGTTACTGTGAATGTTCCCTCTGCCTGGAACGCCCCCTCTCATTTTGTTACTCTAAATCCCACCTGTTATTCAAGGTACTGCTCGAGTAACGTATACTCCAGGGAGCTTGTCCTTAGTAATCTAGTCCCCACAATTTAGCCCATCATAATATAATGTTTGATATTGCTCATCATCATTTCATGTACGTTAGTCTCATCCTACCAACTATACCAAGCCAGCAGGCAACGAGACAAAAACAAGTGAGACAGATCTACTAGGTTCATAGCCTAACTACAATTTTGGATGTGTGATTCTGTGTAAGTCACTTAACCTATCTGAGCTTTAGTCAGTTTTCTTATCTAAAAAACAAAACAAAACAAAACAATAATCCTTACCTAGCTAGGTTATTGTGAGGAAGAGAGAGAATATTCTCAAAGCATCTGGGACACATACTGATGCATAACAAGTGGTCAATATGTAGTAGGTACTATAGTAAGGGTTGTCAGCTCAGGCTTGTCCTTCTCGATGGTTTAAGAGTACTTCCACCCAGATTTGTCCATCCACTGTCAAGGTTCCACTAGCATCACTCCCTTGCCACACTTTGAAAGATAGCTTACAAAGGCTCCTACTCTCTCTAGGGTTTCTCCAGGAGTGGGAAACAACCCTAACGGAGACAGAAGCAAGGCAGTGGGGGCTTTGGGACCACTGGGAGAAAAGCACAAGCTGCAGGGAGGAAAATCCCAGTGGAGGAACTGTAGCCAGAGCTGGAGCCTTCTAGCCCTAGATTAGGAAAGGAGAGGAAACTATCTATAGGGTCTAATACCTGGCCTATTACTATTCCTGAAGAGCCCTAGACTTGGAGTCAGTCCACACTCACATTCCAATCCTAGCAGTGTGACCTGGGGCAAGTCACTTCTCTGAGTTGTAGATTCTTTATCTGTAAAATGGAGATGATCACCTTCCCTTATTCATGAGTTAAAGTCTGGATTAAATGCAGTCCCACGTGTGAAATCACTCAGCATCGTGTCTGACGTACTATTAACTTAAAAAAACATAACACTATTAACTTAAAAAAATAACAACAGGGACCATTTATTGGATACTTAAGATGTACCTGGCACTGCACACTTTGCATGCATTAGCTGATTCAGTCCTCACTCCAGCCTTATCAGTAAGCGCTATTATTATGGTCCCTTTACAGATGCAGAAACAGA
This sequence comes from Balaenoptera physalus, assembly GCF_965194825.1. Taxonomy (NCBI): domain Eukaryota; kingdom Metazoa; phylum Chordata; class Mammalia; order Artiodactyla; family Balaenopteridae; genus Balaenoptera; species Balaenoptera physalus. Next base: position 44,798,982 of record NC_138903.1, read on the forward strand.
GACACAGAGAGCTGAACTGCTTTGCCAAGAACACACAGCTAGTAACCAGCAGTTGAGAATGAGGCTCAGGTCCTCCAACACTTTTTAGGATACCACACGACCCCGCCTCCTCAAAGAGGGATCTATCTCAAAAAGCTTATACACCTAAGGCTTCTCCTAGCCATTCCTTCAAGAAGCAGTCAGAAAAGGGAAGTCTCAGTAGTCCTAAAGTTTAAACCATCCCCTCCTCAGGCAGTGGGGAAAGAGGATGAGGAGAAACAAGCACAGAGGTAAGAAAATGCCAGCCACCAACCATGTAGCTCCAGGCCCAGCTGTGGAGGCAACAACCTCTTTCTCCTAAGGCACTATCATTAAACACACACCCTATCATTCATTACCCCCAAATTCCTTTCTTAGGAAGCAAAACGGGATATTGAAGAAAGAAAGCCGAAGGGGGAAGAGGGAGAAGCAGCCATGATGGCCATGGCTACCAGTAGTACCTACCATGGAAGTTGCCCAGGATGGGGAGATGGCTTAGGAGAGAGTTGGTTATCCAGCCAGCTCAGATGCTCCTCAACAACCCCTCCAGCCAGCCCCCTGGGCTTCTTTCTGCAGGCTGGATCCTCCTTTAGCAGAAACCCATCTGCCTTCCTTTAAGTCCTCTTGACAAGAGGGGCCATCAGCCCAAGCCCCTGAGTGTGATTCAAGGGGCTCAAGCACAGCCAGGTCCCAGTTCCAAGAACAGAAAGGAGTAGCACTGAAGGCAAGGTATGGCCATCAGCCTGGTTGGGCCTAGAGGAGGCCACAGCCTTAGGGAATGAAAGGCAGTGTCAAGAGCTGGATAGGAGTGAAGACGCTGCTCCAGAAACCAGCCAGCACCCTGGTGGCAAAGGGAAGGATGAAAGGCAGTTCCAGCAGCATAAACAGCCCCCCTGTTCCCTACTCCAGCCTCCTCTGAGCCCTGGCCCGCCCCCTTCCACAGCTCAGAGGCCAATAAGGAAGCTGGGCCCCCAGCCACTGCTAGAACTCAGGAAAGGAGCAAGGAAATGATGTTTGGGAAAGATAAAGCGGGTGTCTAAAAAGAATTTTTAAAAATACACGTAAGTGAGAGAGAAAAATACCCCAGACACATACACTTAAAAGAATTCCTGTGCTTCCTGGACTGGGTTGACCCCACCCAGCCATCTCCGCAGGTCCTCTGGGCCCCAGAAAAGGAAAGCCCAGATCAGCCAGGCCCAGCAGCCTCCAGGTCCAGAAAAGCAAGTAGCACTACAGCTGATTTTACAGAGATGGGGGCAAGTAACCTAGCGATCTCCCAAGATGAATGTCCTGCTGAGATAGAAAGATTCACAAGCCATTCTGGGCTGTATTTTCAGGGTCTGCACGTCCTACAGGCACCTGAGCAGACCCAAAGGAAACTGCATTTCACACCAGACACTCCAACTCCAGGATAGTGCTGCTTGGAGTAAGCACCCCTGCCTCTGCCATGATTTTGCTCTGACCTCTGGCAATTTACTCCCCCTCTATGGGCTTCTGTTTCCTCTCTGCAAAATAAAACATTAAAGTCCACTGTCACAAACAACCCGTCCAACTATGGCATGCTCTGACGTAAGAGTCCCAGGCCCGAGCCTGGGGGTCCACATGATGTCCTCAATGACCTACGCAACAGCCAGAACCCCGAGCAGCCCCACAGGAGTTCGTTGCACACACGAAACCCAAGCTCAGGCATCAGAATTTGATTTCTCTTGGGGATTTAGAGTTAGGGTTTTCCCTTCATAATATTCCTGGATCCCCACTCCAGTTTCCCTTGGCCTCTGGTCCCAATTCCAGCCATTTCTGGCCCCTGAGAGGGTTTATGTGAGCTTCCTCAGGACAAGAAGGATGCCAGGGCCTTCACTTTCTAGGGAAATCATGCCGGGAGGCACCTTCCCCTCTCTTCCCTCTGTACCTCCTAGGGAGGTTTGGGTGGACTTTTGTCTGTTCCACAAAAGGCAGGTGCCAAAGCCCTCCTTTGGTAGTTAGAAGTACTGTAAGGGGGAAGTTTGGGGATTTTATGTGCATGTGGATCTGGCTTGGAGTCTCAGCTTTCCCACCCACTAGTTGTTTGGCCTTGGGCGTGTCACAGAGCCTCAATTTCCTCATCTGCAGTGCATGCCTGGCACGTGATAGGCATTCAATAAATGATATCCGTTATTAATATTGTCCTCTACCCCAAATAATAATGGGCAAGGTATTGTTAGTGGCTAGAAAAAGAATGTCTTCAAGCCAAATGAAGAGGAGAGCAAAAGGACTAATTAAGAGAAGGTTCAAAAGCCAAGCCTAGTTCTCTAGAGTAGCACTCCTTAAAACCTCAGTGGCCAGACTAATCACCTGTCCATCTTGAATCAGATTCTGATTCAGTAGCTCTAGACTGGGCTCCAGATTCTGACTTTCTAACAAGCTCTAGAGTGATGGTGATGCTGCCAGTGTGATAACCACATTCTGACGATACACTGGGGAATATAATACCTTTAGTGTCAGCAGTACACTAGGGAATAACCCCTGGTCTGAAACAGCATCAGAATAAACAGTCCCTTCTAATGTCATTATTCAGGCCTGGGTACCCAGCCTTCCCTAATCTGGTCGCCAAGTGCCTGCCTCCCTCCACTCAGTAACCCAGTCCATAAAAATGCTTCCCTGACCCCCCCATTTCCTAACAAAATAAAGAATAACAAATTTGATAGCAGTCTGGCCCTGTCAGTGGCCAGGTGGGCTGAGGAAGTTTTGATTAAAGGTGCAAGCATGTTCTTGGGACTGGCTCAGGTAGGGAGGCAGGGTGGGAGCATGACAGTTGGGTAGTCAGCAGAGGAGGTGATATGATGGGCAGATGGGCACAGATAGCATATACAGAAGAAATCCTTGGGCAGAGGATGATTAGAGAGGAACGTGAGCAGTTTGGCCAGTTTGGGATTTAGAAAGGAGGCTGGGAGATGGGGTGGGGGTAAAAGAGGTACCCTCTCCCTTAGCAGAGCTAAGTTCCAGACAACATGAGCAAGTATCACCTCCGATGTTCAGGGGAAGGAAAAGATGACTGCTTCTTTTCCAAGCACTCAGAGGATAAGAACTTGGCGTGGGTGCAAGGAGGGTGAGCACATGCAGGCAGAAGTGGCAGATCTGTCAGAAGCTGGCTCCCAGAAGAGGCCTCATAAAGGCTGTTGTGAAAGGTGGGGGGAGGGAGGTGGACCAATTCTAGAAGGAGTCAACCTCTGGCTGCTGTAGTGGGGTGTCACCCCAATACCTTCCGACAGCACTACCAGTCTCTGAGCCTGGCTCCCAGCAGACCCCTCAAGAGCTACTTGGAGGGAGGAAGGTAGAGAGCAAGCAGAAAGAGAACCGGGGCTCTGATCCAACCCAGGGCAAGAAGAAAAATATGGCTCCTGTTGCTTGGAGTTATGCTTAGCCTGAGGTCTGGCCCATAACCTACTGCAGGCTCTTTCCTTTTCTGAAAGTGTTTAGATAAGGAGAAGCACAAAAGAGTGTCCTTGATTTGCTCCGTTTACTTTCTGTGGCTCTTCCAGCCTCCCCCACCCCAAAACAGCACATTCCACCTGCCCCACATGAAGGAATCCATGCTCATTCTGGCCTGCTCAGCAGGAAGGGAAGCCCGCACACAGCTGGTGGACAGAACAATGCATGGCTTGTTTATCTGACAGAAGGAGGCAAAAGCCGCTTGATCACTGTAGAGGGATATAGAGCTCTGAAGGCCTCCTCACACCCTCACACTGTTAGCTGGGGGACCCTGCAACCTGGTGATCTGGAGACCTTCCTTATACAGACCCAACCAAGGGAGAACATGTATGTGTATGTAAATGTGTGAATGTATATGTCTGTGTACATGTATGGGTATGTATGTATCTGTGTGTATATCTATGTGTATGTGGGTGTATATATGTATGTATAATTTAGAAGAGAACTTTTAGGAGAAGGCCTTTCTTGTCAGTTGGGGAGCTATAATTTGGGTCATCTGAGATACAGGTACTTTACATAGAAGGGACTACCTCCCCTCACCTCTCGGAATAGCCAGGTCAAGTTCTTTCATGTAAACCTGCTGGATCCCCCTCTCCAGCCTCCACCTCAGGATCCATTCATGGCTTAAAGGAAACCCAGGGTAGTGAATAAGAAAGGAAAGGGATGTTGGGGTGGGAGTAAAGACTCCCTGAAATGCTGTGCTGCGTGTCAAGGGGTGTCTTTTGGCTTTCCAAGTAAAGAGCAATACCCTCATCTGGTTAGGGCCTTTACACTTGACCTTTTGCTTTCATTTCTCCACTTTTTCACATTGGAATCTTTAAAACACAGGGACACCTCTTTTTCTAAAGAAGGTTGGCACGAAGCAACCATATGAATGATGTGGGAGAGCTCTGCAAATATTAGGGGCTAGATAAATGCTTAGTAGTTTAGAAACACAGTACTTGGAATTCTCTTTCAGAGTGGGCTGTGAAGCATACTCTAGTTTTTCTATGTATAGTCTGATAACAAATACCCATCATAGACTATTTCTTGTCAATGATCCCAAAGGCAAGGAGGTGGATGGTGCATATTTCACAGCTTCTAGAAGCAAAGGGAGCAAGTCAAGAATCTGAATAACAAAGAGGGCTTTTCTCTCTTCCCTTATATACAAAAGCTAAGGGTGCAACACCAGAGGCCTGAGGGAGACTTCAGAGGAGCACATAGGGAAAATGACAATAGGTTCACAGAATCCCATCTGTTGAGTCAGCTTCTGCTGTGATGCCCAATTTCCTAAATCAACACCCAGAGTGATAAAGAAGGTGGAGGATGTTTGTCCTCCAGCTCCGATTTCTATCAGTAATATTTATAGCATCCCTTGGGAAGAAGGTGACAGGAATAATATAAGATTTCCTTTCTTTTCCCTTTCAGCCAAATACCTCCCTCAGCTCAAACTCAGTATCGGAGTACCAATTTTCAGCAAAATGATGGACTCCACAAAAGTTTTGCCTAAAGTCAAGTCTCAAAACCTTTAGAATTGCTTCTGGCCACTCCCTGAGTCATCTCCACTACTAAAGGCATGAAGCCCAAAGACAACGTCCAATGACAGTGAGGACCTAAATACAACCAAGAGAACCTACTCACTCTGCTTCGAGCAAACATGACAATGAGGAATGGCCAATGCTCAGCAGAGCTGGAGCACAGTGAGCAAGGTAGACAGTACAGGGACATGAGGTTGGGGAAGTGCCAAGGCCACATCATGGAGTTTCCAAAGGCCAAGATAGGAAGTTTGTGTTTTATTCTCAGTGTAGTGGGAAGTAAGTCACTAGAGGTTGTTAAGCAGAGGACTACCATGATCTAAGTTTTATAAAAATCTCACTTGGCTGATAGATTTAGGCAGGACAAGAGTAGAAGCCAAGGAACCAGTTTAAAAAGGCTCTTATAGGTAAGAGATAATGGTGATTTGTTCTAGGGAGGAAGCAGTAGGGGTAGAGAAAAGAGGTTTGATTAGAGGTATCTTGAAGAGGTAGAGCGTACAGTATTTGTTGATGGATTGGCTGTGGATAGTGAGGGGAAAAAGAAGAATAAGCCATGACATTTGGGTTGTCTGGCATCTGTACCTTCTTAGCACAGAATTCATTCCCGAAACTGAGTCATTAGTAGTTCTTAAAAAAAAAAGTTGGCAGTCTTTACCATTCTTTTATTCAAGCTTTTATGGAGCTCCTATCTACATTTAACGTGCTTGGAGAGGTACTATGGAACATGCCAAAATGAAGAAGATATACTTCCTGTGCTCAAGAAATTTATAGTGTGGTAGGGGGTGAATAAAAATAGCTAAGTAACTAAACAGGGCAGAATATCGTATCATAAAGGAAGTGCTAACAAAATGAGAGTTTAAAAAAGGAGAACAATAAGGATTTACTGTACAGGGAACTATATTCAATATCTTGTATAACCTATAATGGAAAAGAATCCAAAAAAAGAACACACACATATATATATACACACATACATACATACATATCCAAAGCACTTTGCTGTACACCTGAAACTAACACCACAACATTGTAAATCAACTATACTTCAATAAAAATTTAAAGCCACTCATGTAATAAAAACATTATTAAGCAAGTAAGCTTCCTTAATTTTTTGTTGAAAACACTATAAAATTGCTGTCTAAAACCAGACAATGAGGAAAAAAAGGGGAAAGTACAGCTGATTGAATCAAGGAAGACTTCACAGAGCCTCTGATTTTGAAGACTCAGGACAATTTCAGCTGGAGGAGACTGGGGAAGAGGTCATGCCAGGTTTTGCAAAAACAAGAGTGGATAAAGCAGGAACATGCTGAAGGAAGAACACAGTTTCTGTAAGGCACACAGGAAGTAAAATTAGAATGATGCAACAACACGGTGGGCCTTAAGTGTCAGGATAAAGCATTTACTTTACCAATAGGCGAGAGAGAGGCTTTCGAGGTTCCAGGATAGGAAAGCAACATGGTAAAAGCATATGTTAGGAAGGTTATTCTCATAGCCACATGTAGAATTAATTATATGGATAAATACTGAAAGCACAGTGAAGTGAGTAGGCTAGTGTAATAGACATAATAAAAGGTAGAAGTAGAGCAATGACAGTGAGGGTGGAGCAGAAGGGAAGGATGTGAGAAAGGACATAAGAGACAGAATCAAGAAGCTTGGACTACTAATTAAATATGGAGTAGAGAGAGTAGTTAAGGTGACCATGAAACACCTAGGAGAATGGTGGTATCACTAATCCAGATAGGGAAGTTGAGAGCCAGAGCTGGCTTCAGGAGTCATGAGTTTGATTTGAGACATGAGCGTGTTTGATATGCTGTCAAATAATGTAGATAGTCATGCCCAGCAAGCAGCTTGACATCTGGGCTGCAGTGCTAGAAAGAGGTTAGGGCAGGGTATGGACATGTGGTCATTATCCACAGAGAGGAGGCAGTCGAGGCTGTCGCAGTGGATGTGACTGCCCACGGTAAATGCGTGCAAAGGAAAGAGGGTGGACGACATATCTCTACAGAACAGCTACAGAGGAAGAAGAGCTAATCAAAAAGACAAAATAATAAAATGCCATTTTCAATGATATTGGCAATATATTTTTTTAACTAAGTGTCAGCAAAGTTGCAGGGAAAGAGGCATTCTTACACACTGCTGAATGGGAATGGATTGGGTATACATTTGCTAGAGGGAAACTTGCCATATATCATCAAGAGACATAAAAATGTTCCTACTGTGCTTGCTTTAGCTGACATATACTAAAATTGGAACAATACAGAGAATATCAGCATGGCCCCTGCACAAGGATGACATGCAAATTTGTGAAGCACTGCTTATTTTTTCTGGAATTAGACAGTGGTGGTGGTCATACAACCTTGTAAATATACTAAAAACCACTGAATCTCACACTTAAAAGTAATGAATTTTATGGTAGGTGAATTATACCTGTTTTTAAAAATGTTCCTACCCTTTAATCTAATCTTTCCGTTCCAAGGATTCTATCCTAAGAGAGCAATTAGAGATGCACACATTGATGTATGTACATGAAGTGTCATCGACTGCAGTGTTATTTATAATGTAAAATTAGGAATATCCTAACTGTTCAACATTTAGGAAGTTAGGTGAAGTACTGTATATCTACATGAAGGAATAATAGTCTGCCATTACAAAAGTGAAAAAACAGTATACAAACCTGTATGTAGTACCAGTCCAATTCAAAAAATATATATCCATACACATATATTCATGTATAAGCATACACATATTAAAAGGCTGGATGAAAATGTACCAATATCTTACCACTAAGTATTTACCTCTGTGTGGCAGAATTAAGGGTCATTTTAATTCTTTATACCTTTAGAAAATTTTAAAATTTTCTACACTACACATGTATTAGTTTTGAATGAGAAATGGTTTCCAAAGAAAAAGGACACCCTTCTACACAGACATATCATTTACCCTGGCAACTGTCTAATACAACTGTCTGACACATTCCTAAGTTAGAAATCTGCAATTACACTTATGATTCCACTTAACTCTTTCAAACATCTGGATTTTGCCCTCAGGGAAATCAGCTCAGAGCCCACCAACCTAGCAAAATGGTTTCCCCAACAAATGCTTTCCTGCTTGGCAGTGGATTCCTCTGTTTATGCTACTAATTAAAAAAAATTCCATCTGACAGTTTTTTACCCCAATGTCAGCACTAGTTGCTATTCTTTGCTGTGAGAGGTGGCCAGGGCTGGAAGAACGAGGAGCAAGTTGAGAAGAGGCCAGTCAGAGGAAACGGGAGGTCAAGTCAAGGTCAGCATTATGGCCATGCCCAGTGGGTTAAAAATTTTTTTACTACTCAGGGCCTGCTTGGCTTTAGTTTTTCCTAGGCGCCTGATGGACTTGGTGGGACAAAGTTGTGTGGAGAGGGGACAAAGCACAGGAAAATCTGCTGGGGGGTGGCAGCAAGTACTATTTGTGAAGCCGTTTAACCGCTAATATTTACAGTTCACAAAGAACTTTCATAGACACCGTTCTATTTAATCCTTCCAACAACCTTATAAACTCCATGTTAGAAAAGAAGAAACTCAAGTTCAGAGGTGAAGTAAATCATACAAGGCTTGAATCCAAGTTCTTTGCTTCCAAATTCCTGTGTTTTTTTTCCTAAACAGTAGTTCTCAAAGTCTGTCGAATAGATCAGCATCAGCATCACCTGGGAAATTTGTAAGAAATGAAATTCTGGGGCCCCACTCCAGACCTTTTGAATCAGAAACTCTGAGAGTAGAGCCCAGCCATCTGAATTTTAACAAGCCCGCCAAGTGATTCTGATGCACGCTCAAGTTTGAGACACATCACTCTAAAGAATGCTATCATACATTTGAAAACAGATTTTCAAATGGCTTCTTTAAAATACTGGCTGCTGCTGCTTTGACTTATGCGGGGTCTTGTCTTCCAAGGGAGCCTGGGAACCTTCCTTCAACTTCCAGTGGCTATGTACACAATAGAGGGCAGCTGCTTGAATAGAATTTGGGCGCCAGGGCCAGGAACATTCTACTTCATGGTGAGGCGCATCCCAGAACCAAGAGGGCAGTTCCCACATCACAACTTCCCGTGTTGAGTGGAGATATGAGCTGGCAAGCAGCTGCCATATATCTGTCCCCCTTGCTGAAGTTTCTCTTCATAAAGCTTTCACATGGTCTCGCAATGCTCTGCATGAGCCGCTGAGAAATTCCCTGATCTGATGTATTTACGTTTACGAAACTCTAGTTAATCAAGCTTTTCATTTCTTTGGATTTCAGTTTGGTTTTCTAATGGATTTGGAAGCAACAATTTAGAAAAAAATAGACAGCAATTTGAACAAAATTATTTTCCTTCTGGGGAACCTGGACTCCCTACTCCCGCCTCCCCAACCTACTCCCTACCCAATTTCCTCACTGCAGGTAACTGTTCTCTCTCTCTCTCTCTCTCACACACACACACACACACACACACAATCATACACATTCCTTCCCCATGGGATGGAGAACAAACAAATCAGCAATTTTTTGTAAAATTGGACTTGATTTATATTGGATTTTAACTTTTGTCAAGGTGATATTTATAAAATTGAAACAAAACCCATGCATGGATATGGATTTAATTTGAAAATGCTAAAGCTGAAAGACAGGATCATGGACTGAAAATTATAAAGTTTTCAAAATTCTAGGAGTGAACAGAATTTGTTGTATTTCCCCTTCTACACAGGTACTTGCATTGAATTCATTCCTTTACTTATTCTTTCATTGATTCTTTCATTCATTAGTTATTGAGAGCCAAGAAAGCACTGTTCAAGGTGCTGGGGACAAACCAATGAATAAAACAGACTAGACAGACCTCATGGGGCTCAACTCAATAAATATATAATATGACAGGTAGTGCTAAGTGCTATGAAGACAGAGAAAGCAGGGTAAGGGGTAAACTGTCAGACAGGGCTATGTGAGGGCCGATCCTATTTTAGAGTGTGGTCAGGGAAGGCCTCTATTAGGAGGTGATATCTGAGCAGCGACTTAAAGTCAGGGAAGGAGCCAGGCGAATATCTGAGGGAAGAATGTTCTAGGCAGAGGCATCAGCCAGGGCAGTGGTCCCAAGATAGGATCAGCTTGCCATGGTCCAAGAACCATGAAAGCCAGTGTGGCTGGAGCAGAATGAACAAGACAAAGAAGGGTAGGAAATGAGGTTGGGGAAGGAGCCAAGGGCCAGGTGAGTGGGTCATTGTAAGGACTTGGATTTAATTGTAAGACTGATGGGAATAAATGTGTCTATCATGTGTTTAACAGGTGCCAAGGAGTCTTAAAAAGTCTACACTATGATCCTTGCCCTCAAGAAGCTTCAATCTGTCATCCATTTGGGGAAACAAGCCAGAATTACAGGAGACTTGAAAAGGGGTGGGGATTCTTGCTGACTCATGTATACTTGTTCCTAATACTAATGAGCCATCTTTAGTAGAAAAGAGCTCCAAAGGAGAAAAAGGCCTGCCTCCTACGCCAATTTGAAAAGATTCTTCCACACCATACTTTAGGCATTTTTATATCAAAAGCACTTATAGTGTTCACTATGTATTACAAATATTAAAACATTTAATACTCATAACAACCCTATGAAGCAGGTGCTACTCATCTCCATTGTGCAGAGAGGAAAATCAGAGGTTTGGAGAGGTTGAGTAACTTGCCCAAGATCACAGAACTACAAAGTCACAGAGATCGTATTCGAACACAGGCAGCCTGGCTCCAAAGCCCATGTTCTTAACCACTATTCTAACCTGCCTCACCTACAGGTAGAGATAGAAGGATGGGAAGGGGGGCATGATGAATCTACAATTGAGAATAAAAGGAAAAGTCTCCCAGATGTCCTGGGTGACCAAGAAGAGTTCTGGGGCCTATGGGAGACCTGGGGAGAAGACTGAACTAGCTGGGGAGAGAGCTAGAGAAACAGGCTGCAGGATACTGCATCCATGTTGGGAGTCCACGAGGAGTGTGAATGCACAGCGTTCAGACAGGAGTGCTTTGATAGTGGAGACATTTCCTGTGGGAAACTGAGAGGCCATGGGACTTTAGGGTATCCTAACCTGCCTAGTACAGAATACATAATGTCTAATAACCGGCAGCCAGAAAAACCCACATAAAGGAGGTCATGCTTGAGGTCTGGTCTTGAAGGAAGGGTAGGAATTGACCAAGATAAAACATACTTCTATAGAAGGAGTAGTATGTAAAAATCATGGAAATGTGAGGAAAAAATAGTGTCCTGAAGGTAGGGTGTATGAGGAGGGGTGGTGGGAGGTAAGGCTAGAGAGGCAGGCTGGGCCAGTACACAGAAGACCCAGGTTGCCGTGCTAATGAGTTTGGACTTTTCCCACAGGCACTGGGGAGCCAGTGAAAAACTGTAAGCATGACAATGGCAGAATCAGATCTGCATTTTGGAAAGATGTATCTGCTAACATTTTTAGGGAGAAAAGAAGCAGGTGGACCAGTTAGGAAATGAATGTTATAGTCCAAAGTGATCTATGATTCAGGGATAGAGTGGCAAGGCAGATTTGAGGCTTGTCTGAGAATGGTCTAGGAGGTAGAACCAATAAATCTTGGTTCCCAGTTGGACAAAATGTGAGGGGTAGAGGAAGGAGCCCAGAGTGTCTGCCAGATTTCTCACTTCAACAAATAATTGAGCCTGTCACCAAGAAGAGGGGGGAGGGAAATTAGTCCAATTTTGGACAAGTCGATTTTTAAGTTTTTATTTTTTAAAGCAATACTTGCAAAAGGTAAACCATTCAAACAGTACAAAAGCATATACAATGAAAAATGAGTTCCCCGTACTCTGGGGGAGACCATCATTAACAGGTTCTTGTTTATCCCAGAGCAGCAGTACGGCATAGTGTTAAGAACATAAGCTCTGGAACCAGACTGTCTAGATTTGAATCTGCCACTGCTGGCTGTGTGGCCTTGGGCTAGTTATTTAACACCTCTGCCTCACTTACATTATCTGTAAAATCGGAATTATAATAACAGAATACAAAAAAAAGCATACTAGAATACTGTTCAGAACCTTGCTGTTAGTGTTTAACAATATATCTTGGAGATAATTTTGTATCTGCATGTACTTTTTCACAAATTTTTAATAACCGCCTAGTGTTGCACTTGTGTGACTTTTTCATAGTTCATTTAACCTTTACCCAATTAATGAATATTAAGGTTGTTTCTAATTTTTTGTTAACACAAATAATGCTGCAATGAATATCTTTGAACATCTCTTCACACACATATATGATTATATCTGTTAGATAAATTCCTGCAACTGGAATTCTGGTTCAGAGCATATGAATGTTTAATTGTGATAAAGTCTCCTGAAATCCAAAGAGGTTATGCTAATTTGCATTTCCACCAACAATGTATTAGAGCAGTGCTTTTCAAACTTTCATGTGCAAACAAATCACCTAGGGATCTCGTTAAAATGCAGATTCTGATTTAGTAGGTCTGGGATGGGGCTGCATTTGTAACAAGCTCTCAGTTTATGCAGATCCTGCTTGTTCAAGGATCATGCTTTGAGTAGCAAGGTATATAGCAGGGTGTAAGAGTGCGCATTTCTCCACACGCTTGCCAAAAATTGTATATTTCATGCTCTGATTTTTGCCATTCTGACTGGTGAAAGTTGTATCTTAAGGTGAGAGTTGTTGCTTAAATTAACCTATATTTCTTTAATTATGAGTGTTGTTCAGCATCTTTCTGTTTATTTTTATAAGCCAATTTTCTTTTTCCCTGGACTGGCTGTTTAGGTCCATTTTTCCTCTTTTTTAATAATGGTTTATTGGTATTTTTCTAAGTGATTCTCAATCTCAAGAGCTCTTTATATATACAGGGAACCAGCCCTTTCCCATATCAGATGCAAATCCTTCTTCCCAGTTTTTTGTCTTTGGATTCTGTTTCTGTATTTTTGTGGTGCTGTAAATTTTAACTTTCATGTAGTCAAATTTAACAGTTTTCTCCTTTATGGCTTCCTTTGTGTCCTGCTTAGAGAGACCTTTAATATTTAATAATAAAATCATATATTAAAAAATCTAAATTATGCCTTTGGATCAATTCCTAGGCTCAATTATGGTCCACTGATCTGTATTCATGTGGTAGTACCAAACTATTTTAATAACTGTAGTTTTATAATATGTTTCAACAGGACTGGTTCCTTTCTCCCTTATTACTCTTCTTTTTCAGACCTTTCCTGACTAATCTTACAGATTTATATTTCCATATGTACTTTATAATCAGCTTGGGCATGTTGAATTATGATATGTTTGGGAGACAACTTGGTGGCACAGTGTAACATGCAGTTGAAAATGATAATCTGGCGTCTAGTAGTGTGGTCTTCTCTGGATATAGAAATCTGAGAGTCATCAGTGATACCTAAAGCCTCTCAAGAAAAGTCCATAGAATGAAAAAGAGGGTCTGAGGCTGAACTCTAGGTTAGTGTGGTTCTCAAAGTTCAGTCCTCAGACCAGCAGCACCAGCATTACCTGAGAACTTCTTGGACCCTGACTGGATCAGAAACTTGGGGTGGGGGAGCAATATGTTCCTTAACAAACCCTCCAGATGATTCTAATGCACACTCAAGTTTGAGGACCACTCTTCTAAGGTATACTGTAGTTAACAGACAAATTAAGGAAAGAGAGCTGAAAATAAGTAGTAGTAAGAAAACCAGGAGAAAGATATACTTAATAATCAAAGAGAAGAAATTTCCAGAAATAAAAGTTCAATAGGGCCAATATTAATTAAGCAACAACTATTTTCAAAGGGCTTTATACATATTACCTCATTTACTCATATAACTCTATAAGGTAGATACCATTATTCCCATCTTGCAGATGAGAAAATTTTGGTTAACTAACTTGTTAAAGGTCAGCCAGCTGATATGTGATTTGACACCAGTGCTGTTATATACCAATGGCTATGTGCCTTCCATTGTACTCCTTCCACTGTACTGCTGAAAAACTGCTATTGAAAAATTGCCCACTGGAAAAGGAGAAAAAAAAAGATCCTCCTTGATGGTTTTTTCTCAATCTGGAGGATACTAATTCATCTGGAACTATAGAGAAGACTGTCATGTAGTGGAAGAAGCCACACTTCAGTGAGAAAATGAGAAGAAGAAAATGGAGGATGAAAGTTAAGGAGAGCTGATATTTTTAGGATGAAGTGACCACCAGAAGATATTTATGTGTAATTGAGATCACTTTAGATTAGGAGTAACATTCGATGGGCCTAGGACAATCTCTGGTCCTGATCTGGACCTAAACAACACACCAGTTCTACCTATGCTCTACAACTGCCAGTTGAATCTCTACATATCCCATCAATCCCCTCAAACTAAAGACAAAACAAAACAAAAACCAAACAAACACTGACATCAAGCCTAGCTCTTCCTAATTTATCTTTTTATTTTGTCTTAAATCCTTAAAGGTCTTACTGGCTCAAACCTTGTAATCATTGTTTTCTTCTCTTCTTTGGCCTTTATATTGAATCACTCACCAAGTCCTGGCTTTGAAATATCTCCCCCATTAACTCGTCCTGTCCATTCCTACTGTCACTACTTTACATAAGCAGGCATGTCACATGGCCTCCCTACATCCAGTCCAACCCACACCAATTTCCCACAAATACTAATTTCATTCTTATTCACCTATTCACAATCCTGCAATGACTCCTCACTGGCTACTAGATAAACTTTGCTTTACTGGGCCTTCTATTAGTTCAAATTTACCTCTCACTGATGGGTATATTTGGACGGGCTTCCTTAATATTCCTCAAACCTGCATCTACATTTCTCTCCATCCTCTCTTCATGCCTTCCCACATACCATTTAGGAATTGAGCCAACCTCCCCTTCTTTTGTTCAAGTTCCTTGTGATGTTCTTCTTCCAATTTTCACAACCACTTGCTGCTGGTATCACTCATTTTGTCAATCACCTACTTCTTTTCTCAACCAGTTTACCTATATATGTCTTATCTCCATCCACTAGAGTTCAGGGGTGGAACATACTCCTGCTGTGAGCCCCACTACATTGTTTAACATATTGCTATGTACATGCTAAGCACTCAAACTCAAGAACACTTATTAAATCAATGAAATCGTATCATGAGAACTTGGTATTTAAAGAGATATTTGGTGAATTGATGTTTAGAAAATGCCTACTTTCTTTTTCACTTTCAAATGTCATATTAAAAACAGTACACATTCACTAGTTATTACCCAATATCAAGTACTATTGTAGGCACAATCTCATGAAATACCTATTTAATCCTTACCAGATCCCTGTCAAGTGGGAATTACTGCCCTGAATTACTCATAAATACAAGACTATGAGATGGTTAAAGACTTGTCCAGTATTTCTACTGAGTACTCAGAGCCTACAATGAAAACCCCCAAGTCCACTGCTCTATCCTCCATAACACAGATTCCTGTCTTTCATTTTTAGTTTTTAAACAGGCTCCTATGGTTCTTAGTTGAATTATAAACATGGTTTTTCTATAGTCTTGATGTAAGAAAAAATTGTGACTAACAAAACAGGTAAATAATAAATATACTTATATCTCAAGTTTAGTGTCTAATTACAGTTACTATGAATAATGAGAGAAAGTACCTGTGTGTCCTCGAAGTAAACTTGTGCCATAATGCAAATAGAGATGAGATGCAGCAGGGTGCTATATTAACATTCATAATTATGCATCTTATGTTCCAAAAATGAATTGTTTGCCAGCAAAGGAAAATGGCAATAGTAAGAATTATGGCAAAAGCATATAAGGTTAATCAACATATAATCGACTCTCAAATATGCACATTTTAGCTATTTTCTTTTATTAGTGTTTATGATTTATTATTTAGAAACATTGTAATCTACCAGAATATATTTCCCTATTAAGGACACCCGAAATGAAAACACACTCACATCAAGTGAATTAATTTTTATGACACATAGTAGATATATCACTTAAGGGAGATTTTGTTCTACAAATGCAATAACCTACATGTAATAAGGTGTCAACTTCTTCAGTGATATTTGGTCTAAAACACACACACACACATACACACATACACACACACACATGCACTTTGGGGGCAATTTAAACTTTCTGGGAGAAAAAGACTAGATTAAAAACTCTTTTTTCAATATCTCCTAATGCATGCTTTATTAAACATAGCACAACCCAAAGAAACAGGAGGAATGCAGAATACAAATGACAACATTTTCCCACTGACTGAGACTGACCCAGCTTCAGGTGAGAAAGGAAGATGCCTTCACCCAGCAGACGGCTATTGGATGTCTTTATTAAGGTGCCAAAACCCATCAGTTCAGCTGCAAACAGACCCATTCCTAGAACCTTAACTCTCACCCTATCTAAGAGCCAATTAACTCAGATTATTCTTCTGTCAAGATTAGCAAGCATCCCAGGTCAAGGCAAAGCTTAAGCCTGGATGACTGAGAAAGATTCATTTGTCCTCTCAGACCAATTCTTACACTTTCTTTTGCTCTGGGATCTACTGGGGTGCAAGGTTACTGCTGAGAATAATACTAACAGGGTGAGGCAAGGGAGAAAGCATGCACAGCCTAAGGATTTTTAAAGTCATACAAGGATTTCTTGAAGATCTCAACTAATATATTCAATTTAAAGCCTCAGAAAATGTTACAGAGACAGAAGCAAAATAGTAGGTAAGCAGGTAGGTAGGAACCAATGAGGTATTACAGACAGCAAACTATATACTATGGAGTCAGATGGACCTGGCTATGAGATAGTGGACATGTCAGCTATTTCATTTCTTTGTACCTCCGTCTCCTCATCTGTAATATAGGGATATATTCATCCCTATACCTCATAAGAGAGCTGTGATGATTAAATGACATGATGCAGTTGAGAGCTCCAAGCACTGCATCTGACCCACAGTAAGTGCTGGGATAGGGGGACAGAACTAACATTTACAGAATGTCTATTAAATCTGAAAGTAATCATGGTTCTGGCTGTACTGCTTCAGACTTAGGTGGGAAGGCACCTTGGAGAAACCCTTCGGTCTGAATCCAAAGCCCTATGGAGAACTCAGTTCATCCCTTACTGGTCTTAACATTTTCAAATGAACTACTTGGTAGAGAACTGATACAGCACTATCTCAGTGAGCTGTAGAACTATGATAGTCCCTATGACTGGAATTCACAGCAATGTTAATACAGGAAAAAGAGATGGATTCTGGAGTCACACACAGAGACTGGATTCAAGTCCCAGCTCTGACACTTATTAGCTGTGTGGCTTAAGACAACTGACGTGTCCATTCTGAGCCTTGGTTTCCTCACATAATACGTACTTTGTAGAACTCTGGTAAGGATTCAATTGATGTAAGGGTGCTATCACTAATTAAGTTCTCATGATCACACGAGGTCTCAGGCCAAGCAAGCCACTTAGATCCTCGGATATAATACACAGGCAACACAGAGCTACTTTCCCTGTCCAGTTATGGCAAACCAATGGCTATTGCAAGTGTTTACCCTGATAAGCATGAGGAAGGAAAGAAGAAATTCTTTTTACTGTGGCATGACAAAGAGCTTCTAGCAATTCTTCATTCTTTGTGTTCGGAAGGATTCATCATAATCATGATCCTGAATCACATATAAGAGATCAGCCATACTCTCCATCACTTCATGAGTGCCCTTCTCCACTCATCCTTTTTTTCTGGCTGTGCAGCTTGCATGATCTAAATTCCCCAACCAGGGACTGAACCTAGGCTCCCTGCAATGGAAGCGTGGAGTCCTAACCACTGGACCACCAGGGAATTCACTCCACTCATCCTTAAACTTTTCTTTATTAAACCCCAAGCTTCTCCCAAGAAGTACAGAGTAGCAAAGAATCTCTCACTCCCTCTCTCTCTCTCTCTCACACACACACACACATACACACACATACACACACAAACAGAGAGAGAAGGAAGGATATCACAAGAGAAAATTTTCCTAATTTCATACACAATTCATGTACCAAGACTAGTTTTGAATTTTTGTTTCAAATGTTCCATTCTGTTGGAAGGGCCATGAGTACTTTAAGAAATCTATTCCTGAAGTGCAAAGAGGGATAACCTCAGGTAAGTAACTTTCACTGTATGTAAATTTATTTATTTATATAAATTTATTTATTTATTTATTTTGGCTGTGTTGGGTCTTCTTTGCTGTGCACTGGCTTTTCTCTAGTTGCGGCAAGTGGGGGCTACTCTTCTTTGCGGTGTGCAGGCTTCTCATTGTGGTGGCTTCTCTTGTTGTGGAGCATGGACTGTAGGCACCTGGGCTTCAGTAATTGTGGCTCATGGGCTTCCGTAGTTGTGGCTCACGGGCTTCAGTAGTTGTGGCTCAGGGGCTCTAGAGCACAGGCTCAGTAGTTGTGGTGCACGGGCTTAGTTGCTCCGTGGCATGTGGGATCTTCCCGGACCAGGGCTCAAACCCATGTCCCCTGCATTGGCAGGCGGATTCTTAACCACTGCGCCACCAGGGAAGACCAACTGTATGTAAATTTAAATCACACAAATTTTATGACTGAGAGAAAGAGAAGGGCAGGTGATGTTCTGCTCCTTCCCCTAGAGAGAAAAACTACCCTTCATAACTTCTCAAAGACTATTCAAAGGCATACATTAACTTTATACTTAACAAAATTGAAGGATATTCTGCACCCTCATCACAGGAAAAAAAGGAAGAATATATCTTTGCATTAGGAGCCAGAGACATAATCATTTTTAGCTGAACAAGGATGCCAGAACGGCCAACCAATGCTTTCCCTTTGATTAGCTGGAAAGCAATCAATGCACTCTTGCTAGATTGAAGCTTTCACTCAAAATAGAAACTGGCCTGAAGTCCAGAGCTGGCAGTTTAGAGACAAATCCCCAGAAGGGATCTTGACACTTGCAATAAGATCCAGGGTTGGCATACTCATTAGGATCCAAGTTTAAGACTGGGGCTTGAAGAAGCGAAGTAATAAGGACCGGTGAAAAATAAAATACTGACTGCCTTCAGGATTCATATGTTTCTTTCATCAGCTAAAAGGAACACTTTTGGTGCTTAAGGTTTGCTTAGTTTAGCTGCTGTAAAAAAGACATTGGATTTTTATATGTATAACTGATTCACTTTGCTGTACACCTGAAACTAACACAACACTGTAAATCAACTATACTCCAATAAAAATTTTTTAAAAAAGAAAATGTAAAAAGACTATTTTTTAGTATAGATTTAGATTCACAGCAAAATTAAGAAGGTACAGAGATTTCCCATATACCCCTTGCCCCTACACATGCATAACCTTCCTCATTATCTATGTCCTCCACCAAAGTGGTACTTTTGTTACAACTGATAAACCTACCTTGATACAACATTATCACCCAAAGTCCATAGTTTACATAGTTTACTCTCAGTGTTGTACATTCTATGGGTTTGGATAAATGCATAATGACATGTATCCACCATTAGAGTATCATCAGAATAGTTTCACTGCCCTGAAAATCCTGTGTTCTGCCTTTTCATCCCTCCCTTCCTTCCCTCTAACCCTGGGCAACCACTGATATTTTCGCTGTCTCTATAGTTTTGCCTTTTCAAGAATGTCATATAGCTGGAATCATACATTATATAGCCTTTTCAGATCAGCTTCTTTCACTTAATAATATGCATTTAAGATTTTTCCATGTCTTTTCATGGCTTGATAACTCATATATATATAACGCTGAATAATATTACATTGTGTGGATGTACCATGGTTTATTTATCCATTCATCTACTGAAGGATATCTTGGTGCTTCCAAGTTTTGGCAAGTATGAATAAAGCTTATATAAACATCCATGTGCATGTTTTTGAATGAACATAAGTTTTCATCTCATCTGGGTAAATACCAAGGAGTGCACTGGCTGGATCTTATGGTAAGAGTATATTTAGTTTTGTGAGAAACTGCCGAACAATCTTCCAAAGCCGGCTGTACCATTTTGCATTCCTACTAGCAATGAATGAGAGTTCCTGTTGCTCCACATCCTTGTCAGCATTTGGTATTGTCAGTATTCCAGATTTTGACCATTCTAACAGGTATGTAGTGGTATCTCGTTGTTATAATTTGCATTTCCCTGATGACATATGACATGGAGCATCTTTTCATATGCTTATTAGCCATCTGTATATCTTCTTTGATGAGTTGTTTGTTCAGGTCTTTGGCCCATTTTTAAATTAGGTTGTTTGTTTTTTTTAATTGTTGTGTTTGAAGAGCCCTTTGCATATTTTGGATAACAGATGTATTTTTTTAAACTATTTTCTCTCAGTTTGTGGCTTGCCTCCTCATTGTCTTGACAATGTCTTTCCCAGAGCAGAAGTTTATAATCTTAATGAAGCCTAGCTTATCAATTATTTCTTTCATGGATCCTGACTTTGGTGTTGTATCTAAAAAGTCATCACCATACCCAAAGTCATCTAGGTTTTCTCCTATGTTATTTCCTAGGAGTTTTATAGTTTTACATTTTGCATTTAGGTCTATGGTCCATTTTCAGATAATTTTTGTGAAGGGTGTAAGGTCTATTTCTAGATTCATTTTTTGCAAGATATTGATTTTTAATAAAGACATTTATTCAATTTAGACATTTATTTAATTTTGAATTAATTGAAGATATGGGGAGGTAAGGCTTAAAAATCTCAGGATGAGGGATTTAAACATTATTGAGACTTCCACTTCTGTGAAAATGTAGTAGATGAACTTTTCCTTATTCCTTCCACGAAGTACAACTAAAAATCTTGGACACTAAAACAAACATAAGAACACTCTCATATGTTTTCCTCTGATACCACTCACTAGGAGAAAATATTTGCAAAACATACATCCGACGAAGGACTAGTATCTAGCCTATATGGAGAAATATTAAAACCCAATAGTAAAAAACAAACAGTCCAATTAGAAGAGTCTTAAGGTAATGAAGAAGACATCTACTACATTAAAAAAGCTGACTGACAAAGGACCTTCCTTTCCAAGGAACAATATGGTTGTAAGTTCCCTGGGCTTTCTTTTTGCCTTATATAGCCAAGGCTTCGATCTGAGAGGCAACAAACTGGAAATGCTAAATGGGCACAGACAAAATAAGTCCCAACAGAAGCCTGCTCTTCCTAGCCAGAGAACCAGGAGAGGGGTAGACTAGCAAGACAGAAAACTTTTAGATATAACTTCTCTATTCCAGCCAAATACCACAGAAAAACTGTGGCCCCATCTCTACTCATGCCAACAAAGGCTGAATGGAGAGCCTAGATTTCCACCCTGGCCATGCTATAATAAGGTCTTTTCTGACATCATCACGGCCAAGGTGGTGGCAGAAAAGGCTGAATTCTGGGATAGGACTTTCATCCATGCTGGGTGGTAACAAGCCCTCCACTATCCACTCCTGTCTCCATTGTCATGGAGACAATGTAAGGAACATGGGCATGTAATCCCACCTGTGGTAACAAGGAGGCACTCCCTCTCCCTATTGAGGTGGTGTCAGAGGAGACCACATGGGGAGCACCAAGTACAGATTTAGCAAGAGAAAGGAGCCTCCCTCCTTGGGTATTAGTAAATTCCAATAGGGAACCTGGACTTCTACCTCCATGTGGCAGCAAGGAGGCAGCAACCCCTTTCCCCTGCCAGAATGGTGTCAGAAGAAGCCAGCTAAAACAGAAAGTTTAAATATGACCCAAAGTTTCATAACATAATACTCAAAATGTCTAGATTTCAACTGCAAATCACCTGTCATACAAAGAACACAGGAAGATCTCAAACTGAAGTTAAAAAGATAATCAATAGACAACAATATCAAGAAGACAAAAATGTTAGAATCATATGACAAAGTTACCATAATAAAAATGCTTCAGTGATCAAATATATACATACATGAAACAAAAGAAAAAACAGAAATTCTTAGCAAAGCAATAGAAGCTATAAAGAAGAACCAAATGGAAATTTTAGAACTTAAAAATACAATATTCAAAATAAAAAACTAGATGAATAGTCTCAATAACATAATGAAGGGAACAAAAGAATCAGTGAACTTGAAGACAGAATAATAAAAATTACTCAGTATTAACAACAGGAAGAAAATAGACTGAGAAAAATAAAGAGAACCTTAGGGACCTGTGGGACTATAATGAAATATCTAACATTAATGGCACTGGAGTCCTAGAAAAAGAGAAGAAAGATGACAGGACTAAAAAAAAGTACTTGAACAAATAACGCCTGAAAACTCCCCAAATTTGGCAAAAGACCTAAACCTGGAAACTCAAGAAGCTAAGCAAACTCCAACAGGATAAACCCAAAGAAATTCATACCAAGACACATCTTAGCCAAAAGTCTGAGCTAAAGACAAAAGAAAATCTTAAAAGCAGAGAGAGAGAAATAATACCTTACCTGTATAAGAAAAATAATTTGAAAGCCATATGATTTCTCATCATAAAGCAATGCAGCCAGAAAGAAGCTGGCACAATATTTTTCAACTGCTGGAAGAAAAGAACTATCAACCCAGAATCCTATATCCAGAGAAAATATCCTTCAGGAATGAAGGGGAAATCAAGACATTCCCAGATGAAGGAAAACTAAGAGAATTCATCACTGGCAGACCTACTCTAAAATAATGGCTAAAGGAAGTTCTCTAAAAGAAAGGAAATGACAAAAGAAGAAATCCTGGAATTTCAGAAAGGAAGAAAACAAGGCAAAAAAATGGGTAAAAACAATAGACTTCCTTTTCCTCTAGTTTTCTAAATTATGTTTGATGGTGGAAACAAAAATTATAGCAATGTCTGATACAGTTGTAAATGTATGTAGCATAAATATTGAAGACAATTTTATTATAAATGTTGGGAGATAAAGCATTGTAAAGGGAGATAAGTTTTCTGTACTTTACTCAAAATGGTAAAATGACAATACCAATAGACTGGGATAATTTATGTATATATAATATAATACCTATAGCAGCAACTAAAAAGGCTATATGAAGAGATATGCCCCAAAACTAGAGATAAATAAAAATGGAATTCTAATAAATGTTTAAGTAACCCACAGTAAGGTAAGAAAAACAAAGAGTACAAAGAGAAAGAAAAATAAAATATTTTACTTAAGCCCTAACTTATCAATAATTATATTAAATGCAAATGGTCTAAGTACACCAATTAAAAGATAAGAGATTGGCAGAGTGCATAAAAACACATGACCCAATGACATACCATCAAAAGAAACTCACTTCAAATAAAACAATATAGGCAGGTTGAAAGCAAAAGGATAGGAAAATATATTATGTGAATACTGATCAAAACAAAGAAGGAATGGCTATATTAATAACAGGTAAAGCAGGTTTCAGAGAAAAGAAAATTACTGGAGAAAGGGAAGGACATTGCAAAATGATAAAAGGGTCAACCCACCAAGACAAAATAACAACCCTAAATGTGTATGCATCAAACAACAGGACTGCAAAATGCATGAGCAAAAACTGATAGAACTAGAAGGAAAAATAGACAAATCCACAATTATACTTGGAGACTTCAACACTCCTCTTTCAGCAATTAATAGAACAACTAGACAGAAGATAATCAAGGATACTGAAGAATTCAACATTACCATAAACCAACAAGATCCAATCTACATTTACAGACTACCTCACCCAACAACAGTAGGATGTACATTATTTTCAAGTGCTCATGGAACATATACCAAGATAGACTATATCCTGGGATATAAAACAAACCTGAACAGATTTAAAAGAACTGAAGTCATACACAGCATATTCTCTGACCACAGTGAAATTAAACTAGGAATGAATAATATCGTAGAAAACAAATGGAAGCTAAACAATATACTTCTAAGGAATCTATGGATCAAAGAGGAACTCTCCAGAGAAATACAAATTACATTAACTAAATGAAAATGAAAATACAACATATCAAAATTTGTGTGACACAGATGAAGTAGTGTTGAGGAAAATTTATAGCACTAAATGCTTATATTTGTAAAGGAAAAAAGGCTCAAATCAATAATCTAGGCTCCCATGTCAAAAAGCTAGAAAAAGAAAAGTGAAAAACCCAAAGCAAGCAGAAGACAGGAAGTAGTAAAGATAAGAGCAAAAATCAGTGAAATTTAAAGTAAAAAAATAGAGAAAATCAATGCGTAAAAAAAGCTGATTTTTTGAAAAGGATAATATAATTGACAAACCTCTAGCAAGACTGACAAGGGAAAAAAGAGACAAGATACAAATTACCAATATCAGGACTGAAACAAAGGCTCTCACTATAGACTTTGCAGATATAAAAAAGACAACAAGGGAATACTATGAACAACTTTATACACATCAGTATGACAACTTAGATGAAATGCACAAATTCCTTGAATACTACAAACTACCACAACTTACCCAATGTGAAATAGATCATTTGAATAGTCCCATAATTATTAAGGAAATTTAACTTGTAAATAAAAAATTCTCCTTAAAGAAATCCCCAAACCCAGATGGTTTCCCTAGAGAATTCTACCAAATGCTTAAAGAAGAATTAGCACCAATTCTACACAGTATCCTCCAGATAAAATAAATCCCAATTTATTTTATGAAGCTAGTATTACCCTGACATAAAAACCTGACAAAGACAGATTTATAAAACTACAGACTGCATGAATAATGACACAGGTAATAAAAAATCCTTAACAAAATATCAGAAAATAGAATTTGGCAATATATAAAAAGAATAATATAATGTGGCCAAGTGGGGTTTATTCCTCTGATGTAAAGCTGGTTCTATTTTCAAAAATCAGTCAATGTGATATATCACATCAACAGGCTAAAGAAGAAAACTCATGCAATCATATATTCACACAGAAAAAGCATTTGACAAAATCCAACATCCATTCATAATTTTCAGCAAACATGGAATAAAGGAGAACTCCATCAACTTGATAAAGAGCATCTACAAAAATCCTACTGCTAACATCATATTTAATAATGAAAGACAATGCTTTCCCCCCAAGATAAGAAACAAGGGAAGGATATCCACTCTCCCCACTCTTATTCAAAATAGCACTGGAATTTATAGCCAGCACAATAAGGCAAGTAAAAGCGATAAAAAGGCATTCAAATTGGAAAGGAAGAAATAAAACTGTCCCTATTTATAGATGACATACATAGAAAATTCAAGGAATCTAAAAACAAAAACAAATAAAGGAAATTCCTAGAACTTCCAAGTTCAACAAGTTTGAGACATACAAGATCAACACAAAAAGCAATTGCATTTCTATACGTTAACAACAGACATGAGGAAACAAATTTTTTAAAGTATCATTTACAATTGCTGCAAAGGAAATGAAATACTTAGGTGTAAATCTAATAGAACATGTATAGGATGTGTATGTTGAGAACGACAACAATGCTGATAAAAGAAATCAAAGATCTAAGTAAACAGACACACTGTATTCATGGATTAGAAGACTCAACAAAGTAAAAATGTCAGCTCTCCCAAAATTCATATACAGATTTAATGCAATTCCTGTCAGAATCTCACCAAGATTTTTTTTGTAAGTACAGACACAATTATTCTAGAAACACAGGGACCTAAGAACAAAATAGAAAATCCAGAAAAAGACCCAAACAGATATGCCCAACTTATTTCTGACAAAGTTGCAAAAACAATTTAATGGAGGAAAGATAGCCTTTTCAACAAATGGTGTTGAAGCAATTAGACTTATGAACCTTGACATAAGTCTTACACTTACAAAAAACTCAAAATGGATCATGGATTTAATGTAAAAAAAACCCATAAATTTAGAAAAAAAAGGAGAAAATCTTTGGAATCTAGGGTTATGCAAATAATTCTTAAACTTGACACCAAAAGGACTGATCCATTAAAAGAAAAATTGATAAATTGGATTTAGGTTACATAATTCATTCTTTATTGTTATCACAGATCATTAAATGCTGGGATTTTAAAGACGATTAAGATGCAGTCCCTGCTTTCAAGGTGCTCATAGTTTAGTAGGAAAAGAGATACCTAAACTGATAGGTATGATGAGATACGGTAAGTGCACAGAGGAGAGAACCATGAGCTCTCCTGTGGGAATGAGGAACGGCTTGTAATATATAGTGGGGCCCTTTACAATGAGTAGGGGCTTACCAGGTAAAGAAGGGATGGGAGACTATTCCAAGCAGAGAGAAATGTATCTGCAAATGGCAAAGAGTCATTAGAAGATACTAAAGTAAGTTAGAGAAAGACAAATATCATATGATATCACTTATATGTGGAATCTTAAAAAAATGATACAAGTGAACTTATTTACAAAACAGAACCAGACTCACAGGCTTCGAAAACAAACTTATGGTTACCAAAGGGGAAACATGGGGCAGGGGGAGGGATAAATTAGGGGCTTTGGATTAACATATATGCACTACTATATATAAAATAGATAATCAACAAGGACCTACTGCATAGCACAGGGAGCTCTATTCAATATTCTGTAATAACCTATATGGGAAAAGAATCTGAAAAAGAATATATATATAGATAGATAGATAGATAGATAGATAGATCTATATCTATATCTATATCTATCTATATATATATATATCTGAATCACTTTGCTGTACACCTGAAACTAACACAACATTGCAAATCACCTATACGCCAATAAAAAATAAAAATTAAATCAAATTTAAAAAAAAAGAAGATACTGTATATTCAGGGAATGATTAAGATGTTCAAAGAGGCTGAAAGCATGAGATGTGAAAGAAGACATATTTGAGGTAGAATCAACAGGATTTGGTGACTGATTAGATAAAAGTGAAATGGGTAGCTAAGAGAAAGGAGGGATCAAGATGTTCCTCTACGTCCTACGTTAGGTGACTAGGACTATTAAATGAAATAAGGAACAGGAAAGGAAGAGGGGTTCTTGTTTTTGGAGGGGGAATATCAAGAAATGTTGAGGTTGAGGTAACTGTTTTTAGACAGAAATGTCCTTTGACAACTGGAAATATGAAGCTAGTATTCAGAAAATAGTTCTGGGCTAGAGATGTAAATGGGAGAGTAATCAGGATTCAGGTAGTTGAAGCCATGGTAATAAATTACATTACATGTTGAAAGGACAGACTGGGAAGCTGGGTGTGTGTGTACATGTGAGGGACAAAAAGAAACTGATGGAGCAAAGTCCAAATGTTCTTTTCTGACTGCTTGCCATTCAGTCTTCACAAAAGTAGTTCAGATTCCCCTCAATGCATTTTGAGAACTCTGGCTTGAATAAAATAAAGAGATGAAAAGGCTGTAGTTCATCCATTTCTCAGCCATTGCTGCCAACTCCCTTCTCCTGTTCTGTCTCAGCATGGCATCTCTGGGGAGGTAAGGATCTGCTGAGGTCAGTAAAGAAAATTCCATAGCTTTCTTTGGTAAATTATCACTGACTACAGAAAGTGATTTGGAAGTCCTCTAGAAGACCTAGCTAAAATCCCTTCTGCTACAAATGATGCCATTTCCTCTTGTGCTGTCCTTAACGGAAAAAGAAAACAGACATCCTGTTGTGTGTGTCACAGAATGTATTTTCTGGTATGGACAGCATGGGAAAGTAGATTTTTTTAAGAAAAATAAAGTGGCTGACGGGAAGTCTTAGGGTTGACAGGGAAAAGGGGGTGGATAGAGGAGACCATGGGACTCAATTCCTAGCATTCTAGAAACGTGGATTTTTTTTCCTAGAGAATACTTTTCAATACTTAAAAGCAATTATTAAATCATGTCTTCCTGTCTTGCAAAACAAATATATAAAGAATCCAACACAAGGCTTATTTACTTTACAAGGCAAAACTCCTCCATGAACATTAAATTGGTTGTGGAATGAGTTAAGTTGGCATTTTTTTGTTTTGTTTTGTTTTTTAAACCATCCATGGTAAGTGGCTATTTCTCAGGGTCTGAAAATTTTATCTTCTCTGGGTTGAATAATCTTGCTTCTTTTACAAAGCCTTCACTTGAATGACTTTTCAATCCATGAATCATTTTACCGCACTTCCTTGATTGCTCACCAAATTCTCTGCACCCATCTTTAGCTGTTATGATAGGATCACTTTAACTCTCTGATAAAAAACTATGTTTAAATATTGTCCAAAACATTCTGTTCTGTGCAAGGGATATAAGCCCTTGGAATAAACATTTCAGAGAAAAAAAAGTGTCAGGCAGTGTTGCTAAAGGAAATGACCTGCCCTGGGATATTAATTAAGCCCAGTTATTGTACCCAAATTAAACCAGTGTCCCCTAACTCCAGCTCAAAAAGCAGCAAAGTGGAGGGAAGAGAAGAAATACAAAAGAGAAAAAGAGAAAATAACCTCCTGCTTAAGGACAAGAGAGAAAAGAGATTTTTATACATTTAGTGGTATTACTTCTTTAATGAAGCTATTCTTTTATTTATAAATTCTGTCTGGTGTGGAAGGACCAAAATAACGATAGAAGGAAATCTGGAAGCAAGGAGGTGGAAAAGGTAAACTTAGAATTTCTTCCACTGGTTAGCTCCAACAGCTAAGGCCAGCGGAGCAGCTTATCTGTGGCCAACATAGTGTGAATTACAGTTAATCACTGAGAGCGGCAGCCCCAGGTGTTTTGGATACTGACCGAGTCCCAAGGATGAGGACATGTTGCCAGAGAGCTTTTTTATTTTGTTTGCATTAAGATTTGGGGTTGAGTTGATAAAAGCAAAGTGAAGGAGTATCATACCCGATAGTGCCTTAGCTGTTTATTGTTTTTAAAAATTGCTCTAAAATTGCCTGCTGTGTCGGTTAATGTTAAGCTAAGCTGTTTTAACATCAATATCTATGATTTTTTAAGAGAAAAGGTATAATTTTCTTTATTCCCAACGTGGTAAAACATAAACAGAAAGTTTGACTTGTTGGGAGAGACTGAGTCTGGAAAAATAAAGAGGAACTAGAGCTAATACTTTTTAAGGTGCTAAATGCCAAGCATCTTATCTACATGCTCTTATTTCATCCTCAGAAGCACGCATTGAAAAGGAAATGAGAAAGCTGATTCAAATATGTTAAGGAACATGTTCAATCTATCAGTCCACTACTTGTATTATACTGGTGTTCCTAAGTGTTCTTCCCAAGGTGCCATTCATTAATTCATCAGCTATTTATTCCTCAAATACTATATTCCAGGCTCTGGATCCATGTCCTGAAATCAATGGTAAACAACACAAGGCCTTAATTTTAGGGAGCTTTACCTGTTCCTAACCAACTCTTCAAGTTTTGAAGAAGTTTGTCTTCTCTTCCAACCTCTTGGCCCCCCATTCCATATTCTGTCATCAGCCATATTCTGTCCCTGCCTAATCAATGGACATTCTCTTTGTTATAACCCTGTGGTCAACTCAGGTATGAGTCACTCAACAGCAGGAAAACAAAATGATCAACCAGTTTTTTCTCTGACACAATCAACCAAATTAGTGTAGGAAAAAGCTATTAGGTCATATCCAGTCCATCCCTCTGGGAACAGAGCAAAACCACTCCTTGTATTATGCTACATTATTTCTCAACTACATTGTCCTGCCTAATTGTAAATAATTATAAATGACTCAGTGGCAGGGTTTCCACTATTTCCTCTCAAAGGTTAGCCCACAATCCAGTAATTTTCAGTGTCAAGATGGTTTCTCTGATAGTCAGCCAAAATATCCCTTGTCTTGATTTCATCTAATTATGCTCTGATCAACCCTGATCCCAATCTCTGCAATTCCTCATTTGTTGCTGTATTTATACCCTTCAAATATAACTATATGGCTATCACACCCTATTCCCTCCCCTCCCCAAGAGTCAATTGGCTGACTCTTAAGCCAACATTGGCAAAGGAAACTCTGCAGCCCCGTCACAACTTCTAGCCACCTCAGTATTTCCTACCCTATGCAGAAAACACCATCTAAGTTCTTGCAGTTCTGGGGTCAGACCTTCCAGGTCTCCACCTATACACTGGGCAGTGGTGTGGGTGTCCAGACACCACAGATTGCATTTGAACTTCCTCCTTTGTCATCTCCATTCTTCTGTTCCTCTAGGGTACAGAAGCACCTCTTTAGCTATTTTTTCCAACCACTTGTTTTTAGGGTAGTAAAACAGATCCAATTTCTCAAAAGAACATCTTAGAAGATTTCATTGACTCTATCTGGGTACAGAATTCATTCATTCACTCACATACTCAACTTTTATTGAAAACCAGCAGTGTCATATCCTGTACAAGTTACTAGGTATACCATGTGAATCTGACATTCCTCTTCCTCAAGGAATTCACAGTCTAATAAAGAAGATAAATAGAATGTTCTCTCCAACTTATTATCCCCTACCTCCTTTTCTTTTTTTTTTTAATTTGTATTGGAGTATAGTTGATTTACAATGTTGTGTTAGTTTCTACTGTACAGCAAAGTGAATCAGCTACACGTATATGTATCTCCCCTCTCTTCTGTATTTCCTTCCTATTTAGGTCACCACAGAGCACTGAGTAGAGTTTCCTGTGCTATACGGTAGGTTCTCATTAGTTATCTATTTTATACATAGAATCAATAGTGTATATATATCAATCTCAATCTCCCAATTCATCCCACCACTCCCCTTTCCCCTTTGGTATCCATACGTTTGTTCTCTACGTCTGTGTCCATATTTCTGCTTTGCAAATAAGATCATCTATACAATTTTTCTAGATTCCACATATATGCATTAATATACGATATTTGTTTTTCTTTTTCTGACTTACTTCACTCTGTATGACAGTCTCTAGGTCCATCCACGCCTCTACAAATGACCCAATTTCATTCCTTTTTATGGCTGAGTAATATTCCATTGTATATATGTACCACAACTTCTTTATCCGTTCGTCTTTCGATGGGCATTTAGGTTGCGTCCATGACCTGGCTATTGTAAATAGTGCTGCAATGAACATTGGGGCGCATGTGTCTTTTTGAATTATGGTTTTCTCTGTATATATGCCCAGGAGTGGGATTGCTGGGTCATATGGTAATTCTATTTTTAGTTTTTTAAGGAACCTCCATACTGTTTTCCATAGTGGCTATATCAATTTACATTCCCACCAACAGTGCAAGAGCGTTCCATTTTCTCCACACCCTCTCCAGCATTTGTTGTTTGTAGATTTTCTGATGATGCCCGTTCTAACTGGTGTGAGGTGATACCTCGTAGTTTTGATTTGCATTTCTCTAGTAATTAGTCATGTTGAGCATCTCTTCATGTGTTTGTTGGCCATCTGTATGTCTTCTTTGGAGAAATGTCTATTTAGGTCTTCTGCCCATTTTTTGATTGGGTTGTCTTTTGTTTTTTGGGGGTTTTTTGATATTGAGCTGCATGAGCTGTTTGTATATTTTGGAGATTAATCCTTTGTCTGTTGCTTTGTTTGCAAATATTTTCTCCCATTCTGAGGGTTGGCTTTTCATTTTGTTTGTAGTTTCCTTTGCTGTGCAAAAGCTTTTAAGTTTAATTAGGTCCCATTTGTTTATTTTTGTTTTTATTTTCATTACTCTAGGAGCCTACCTCCTTTTCTAAAGAATATTGTTTACAAATACAGTTCCTTATATCCCGTTTACCCTTCACTGAAATTGGGCCTCTGCCTCTAATATTTCAATGAATTCTTTTCTGCCAACGTCAACCAGTCATCTAATTAGCAAACCCAATAGCCTCTTTTCAATATTCATACAACTTCAATGCAAGAGCATTTAGCATTATTGATCAATGGCCTGCACCTTTTTGAAATCCTCCCCCTGCCCTTGGTTTCCACTCTCCCATATGTCTCCTCCTACATCTCTGATTGTCCTTTCTTTCTCTTTTACACCCCTTTTCTCCTCTCACTCTTAGCTGATGGCTTCCTCTTATGTTTGATTTAAAAAGAGATGTATTGAAAAGAGAACATCCTCATCTTTCCATCACTTCATTACCAACCTACCTTGCTTTACCTCTTCTTAATATAGATCATTATGCTTATTTTAAAAAATCAAAGTTCAAGCCCCTATTTCTGCTCAGACCTCCCAAGGACTTTGCTGCTGAAATTATCCCTTATTTTCTACACCATCTATTTCTCCCTCACTACTGGATTATCCCATTAGCAGTCAGATATTTCATATTAAATAGTCAGATATTTAATATTAAATCTCCCTTTCTTGATCCCAAATCCCTTCCAGCTAATATTCCACTTTTCCGTACCCCTTCACGGCTAAACTCCTAGGAAGACATTATCTTCACTACCCATTCCTTAATGAAATAATCCATTCAGGCTTTTATCTCCAACATTCCATTGTCAAGGTTACCAATCGCTTCCATGTTGCCAAAATCAATAGTCAATTCTCAGAATCAATGTCTCATCAACATTTGACACAGTTGACTACTCCCTCTTTCTTTAATCAGTTTCTTCACTTGGGTTGTAGACACCATTCTCTTCTGGTTTTTTCCTACCACACTGGCCATTTCTCAGCTTTTTTTTTTCTTTGGTTGCTCATTTGCCCTACCTCTAAATATTGGAGTACCCCAAGGCTCAGTCCAAGGACCTCCCCTCTTTGCTGTCTACACTTAACCCATTAGAGATTTCATCTAGTCTCAAAGCTTTATCAGAGGGTGATTCTAAAATTTAAATAGTTAACACTGACTTATTTCCTGACATCTATCTCATTTCTTAGTAAATATTAGCATGTAGCTGTCAAATGGACATCTTAAACTTAACACGTATAAAACCAAGCTATTTATTTCCTATTCCTTCTTACCACTCACCAAACTTGTTCCTCTTCCAGTCTTTCCCACTTCAGTTTTCCCACCTTGGTTTTCAGGCCAAAACCAAGGAACCTTTTATTCCTTACCTACCCACTCCATACCACAACGCTGCCCAACTCAAACCTAATCCATTAACAAGCCCTCCAAAACAAATTCCACATTCAACTACTTTTCACTATTTCCACTACTAAAATCCAAGCCAAGCCATAACCACCTCTTGCCTGAATTAATTAGCCTCCTAACAAATTTCCCTGCTTCCTCTCTGCCCCCTACAGTCTGTTCTCCATACAGCAGCCAGGGTGTTCATCTCCAAGTGCAAAACAAATCATAGTGCTGTCCTGCTTAGAACAGGTTTGCTCTGCAATTAGAATAAATCTGAACTCCTTACCAGAGCTTACAAGGCCCTATGTGACTGTGTTCCTGACTACCTTTTCAATTTCGTCTCCTTTCATGCTCCTTTTTGCTTACTACACTCTAGTTTCAGTAGCTTTCTTTCTGATCCCTGAATACATCATGTATTTTTCCATTTAAGGACTTTTATACTTGATATCCTTCTGCCTGGAATGCTCTTCTCCCCAGATCTTTATATGGCTGCCTGTCTCTCATCATTTAATTCTTAGTTCAAATATCTTCAGAGAAGCCTTCCCTGAACTAGCTAAAGCCTCCTCTGTCCCCATTATATCCACACTCAGTCATTTTATATGCTCTTACACTTATTTGTTTTCCTTTATGGCACTTCTCACAAACTGATATTATATAATGTTTACTTGTTTGTGATTATTGTGTACTTCCTCTATCCCCACTAGAATATCAGCTTCATGAGAAAAAGAACTATTTTTTCCCGTGGTATATCCTCAGTTCCTATAAGAGTACCTGGCACAGAGTATGGCCCTAGTAGATATTTGTCTGATGAAGGAAGAAAGGGAGGGAGGGAGGGAGGGAGGGAAGGAAGGAAGGAAGGAAGGAAGGAAGGAAGGAAGGAAGGAAGGAAGGAAGGGAAGGAGGGAGGAAGGAAGGAAGAGTTTCTCTCCCTGTGCTTAGCTCTTAAGTATATGTCCCCCAGGATTTTGTCCATCCCTCTTCCCTTCCCCTTTATACTGCCCATTTTGGAAGATCCCTCCCACCTCCCCCAAGGTTTCAATTACAATCTACCCAACTAACTCTCAATCTAATTATTGTGTCTTTGTTTCTTTTCTATACCCAAGACTTATAGTTACAATTGACTGCTGGACATTTCTACTAAGAGGTCTTAATAGATACTTCAATCTCTGCATGTCTAAAACTGAGCTCATTATTTTACTTCCTTCTGATATAATGTATATAAAATACTGAGTCAAATGCACAGTGTCTAGTAGGGACTCAATAAATCCTAGTTCTTGTAACTCCATCTAGCCTATTAAGCAAGAAACTCTGGACTCATCTTTGACTCATATTTATTTTCTTGAACCCACCACCTCAATTTTCAAGTATTTGGAAGTCTGACAACCCAACACCCCTGGGATTCTCAGCTTTTAATCCTCACTCTGGTAACCCTGATTGCCCTTGCCTGGCACACGTTCATTCAATTCAATTAGCTATTCGATGAGTATTGAACTTGTATCCCTGCTAGGCACTATGATGGCTATGTCAAAGATACAAGGATAAATAACACATGGACACCACCCAAAATTTATAGGGGGAAACGGATGAGTAAACAGGCTGTTACAATATAGAATAAGCAGTTCTAGATAGAGGAAATCAGCGGGTGTTGTTTATGGGAGGAAAACTTAATACAGTCCAGGGATGAAAGAGCTAAGGAAAGAGTCTTACAAGTGGCAAAGCCTTGGTCAAGTCTTGAGTTAGCTAAGCAAACAAGAGGAGGGAGCAGTCATCATGCCAGGAAGAAGGAGCAGAATGTGAAAAGACACAGAGATATGGGAGATGATGTTATAGTTGGGGAGTACATGCAGTTGAACATGGGCATAGCATAGATTGGAAGCTTGTGTGGAGATAAATACGGTTATATTCTAAAGGGCCTTGTTCAACCAAATTAAGGAGTTTGGATTTTATCTTAAACACAATAGGGAACCTTGAAGGGTTGTAGTGAGTAAGGGTTTCATGACCAGATTCAAGTTTAAAAAGAAGACTCTGGTTGTAGTGTAGAGAACAGATTCAATTCAGGAGGTGGAGAACATGGAAAGACTAGAGGTAGATAAACTAGTTGAAGGACTATTGCAGTGAACACATAAGTGAGGAGAAATGTGAGAAATTTTCAGTAGGTAAAAACTGCTAAGACTTGGTCAATTAGATACAGAACTGAGTAGTTGAGAAAACTGAGTTCACTGGGAACTATTTACTTATATAGAGGTACACAGGAGGAGAAGCCGATTTCATCAGGTGTTGGAGGTGGAGGTTAATAAATTTAACACATACATGTGGAGTTTTTGAGATATCTGTGGGGGCATACAAATATACAGAAAGCAGTGGGATATATGAGAGAGTAGTATGGGATAGAATGAGATATTTAGAAGTCTTACTTGCTAAGTAAAATCATGAGAATGAATTAAAATCACCCAGATTGTACAGTGTGAGAAGAGTAGAGAACCTTGTGTAGAATTCTGGAGAATATACACTTAAGGGGAGTGGAGGAATAGAAAAGAAAAAAACAAAGAAAAACTAGGGGAAATATAGTGTTACTGGAGCCAAAGGAAGAGGAAATTTTGAGAAGGAAGCAGTGTTCAACAGTGTTAAGTACTGAGGAAAGGCTGTACTGGGTTGAATGGTGGCCCCCCCCCCCAAATTAATGTCCACTCAGAACTTCAAAATGCAAGCATATTTGGAAATAGGGCCTTTGCAGATGTAACTAGTTAAGATGAGGTCATACAAGATTAAGGTAAACCATAAATACAATAAATGGTGTCCTTATAAGAAGGCCATGCAGACGCAGACACAAAGAGAGAAATGCTATGCACAGAAGGAGGCAGAGATTAGAGTGATGTGCCTATAAGCCAAGGAACACCAAGAGTTGCTGGCGACCACCAGAAGCTAGGAAGAGGCAAGGAAGGATTCTTTCCTAGAGTCTTCAGAAAGAGCATGGCCCTGTTAACACCTTGATTTCAGATTTCTAGCTCCCAGAACTGTGAAAGAATTTCTGTTGTTTTAAGGTATCCAGTTTGTGGTATTTCTTTATGGCAGCTCTAGCATAGTAATGCAGAGGTGAAGTAAGATAAGAATAGGAAAAAGTTCATTGCTTTAAATAATTAACAGGTCACTGGTAATATTGGCCAGAGTCACTTGAGGAACATGGTGAGGGACAGAATTATATTCTTATGAGTTGTGTTGTGAATGGAAAGTGGAAGAGTAGGAATAGTGAGTGTAGACAAGGTAATTTAGCTATGAAAGAAAAAAAGGGTAATATCTAAAGATAAACATAGGTCTGAGAAAGGTTATTTTCAAGATGGGAAAGATCTGAGCTGGTTTTCAGACATAGAGAGTGGACTCAGGGCAAAGAGAAGGATAACAGGCTGATAATATGTGAAAAAAGGAGAGTGGAAATCAAAAGTGCAAAATTTCTCCAGGAAGTAGAGGGGAATGAGGACCAGGCCACAAGTGAAAGAATTGGGTACGTCCAAGTGAGGAGATAAACGTTTTAAATGCATATCCCTTGAGTTTCAGGGAGATGAGGATAGAAAAAAAGTCCTTTAGACCCATCTATACAGGGTCTTCAATGCTGGAATGAAATGGCTGGACTTAATTCTGGAGGCAATTGCAGCCTTTTTTGAGAAAGGGAATGACATGACCCAGGCTAAGCACAATTGAGATCTCATAATTCATGAGGTTTACCCAGAGCACAATTACTGCTGATTGACATGAATACAGAGATGTGCTTTAGGGAGATTCATTTGGCAGAATTGCAGAGAATGGGTTAGAGGGCATCCAGACAAGACGTAATGAGTCCCTGGCAGTAGCAGGAAGAAGGCAAAGGAGATAGATGAGTTGGATATTAGAAACACTGCAGAAGAAGCTCAGAAAGGGCTTGGGGACTGTTGGGGATAAAAAAGGGAATGGAAGAGGATTCTACAGTTGTGAGCTTGACTTACAGGGGTGGGAAATATGCCATGGTCAGAAATAGAGATATTAGGTGGGGAAGTTGGCTGAGGGGTAATACACACTTTGGAATGGAAATCTGCAGGTCAGAAAGAAGGTAAAGTTGGACAGAGGTATCTGGCAGTCTCCTGCATCTAGGAGAGAGGTGAAACACTTGGATGTGGATCAATTCATAAAAGAGTTGGCAGAGGGGAAAGATAAGGTAAAGGTTAGGACAGTGAAGGTACTTTGGGTGTAGGAAGATGATGTCTCCCTCAAGTGCAGGAAGGCTTCTTAGAGGAGGTAGCAAATGTGAGACATCCCAGAAATGGTGAAAAGAATGCTTAACTGGTAAGCAGAAGCTGCTTGTTTAGTCGTACCTCTGTCACTTCTAAGCTATGTGAACTTAGAGTCTTTTCCTGTCCTGGGCATTTTTTTCACGTATAAAATGGGGTTGCTAAATACAGTGATTAGAGAGACCCCTTTTAGCTCTGACAGTACATTTTCCTTTGATTGCAGCTTGACTTTAGTGGATGGCCAGTCTTTGGTTCAGCAGAGAAAGGTGAAAAACTTTCTAGGTCAAGGAACAACATAGAAAAGGCAAAGAGGCACACTCAAGGAACGAGAAGTAAACCAATTTGGAACTAGCTGTTTTTCACAACTTGTGCTATCCAACCTAATGATTAATTATTGACAGTTGACAATTATTATTACGATTGATAATAACACCTCATCTATGTTGTTAAAAGTGCTAGCCATTAAAAGGAAATTTGTGTAACATAGTTTTAACTAGTATTGTACTCCCTGCTAAAGTCAGTACTTTAGCAGGGAGTATAAAGTCAGAAGGATAAGGACTGCCATCTTTTTATTTATTCGGGAAAAGGAAAAGAACAATCATTAAATCCTACTTTGCCTCAGGTACTTTCATATATTTGACTAAAATGCAATTTCCATGAGGGCAAGATTTTCTCTTTAAATCTACTGTATTAACTGCTGTATCACCAATACCTGGAATAGTGCCTAGAATATAGTTGGCACTCGATAAATATTCTTTGACTGACTTGGGGAAAAAATATATATAAAATCTCATTTAATCCTTACAACAAACTTGCAAAAGAGGCATTAGCATTCTCATTATACAGGAGGGAAAAGAATGGCTAAAAGAAGTTATGTAAACTTGTTCAAAGTCATGCCAGGGTCAAACACAATAGACTATAAGCTATATATGGGCAGGGAATGTGTCTGTTTTATTCTTTATGGTATCCCCAGCAGTTAGCTCATTATCTAGATTATAGAAGCACTCAATAAATATCCTTCTTAATGTATATGTATAACTGATTCACTTTGCTATACACCTGAAACTAACACAACATTGTGAAGTAACTATACTCTAATAAAAATTTTAAAATATATATCTTTTTTATTGAAGTATAGTTGACTTACAATGTTGTGTTAGTTTCTGGTGTACAGCAAAGTGAATCAGATATATATATGTGTGTGTGTGTATGTATACATATATATAAACATACATATATACATACATATATATTCTTTTTCAGATTCTTTTCCATTATAGGTTATTACAAGATATTGAATATAGGTCCTGTGCTATATAGTAGGTCCTTGTTCGTTTGTTTTTTAATATATAGTAGTGTGTATATCTTTTGAATAGGAGGAAGCAAGCAAGCAAACACATACTTGTATGAACACAAATACAATTCATTTTGCCTTATACCAACCACATCATCACCCAAACTCAAAAGAATAATTGAATCTCAAGACTTCATCAGTTGGCCTCACATGTTTGTTGGTTCAAACATTCTGTGATTTTTTTTTTTATGCAGTCTCACTTGTAGACAGTGGTGGTTCTCTTTCAGTCCTTTTAACCTTTAGATAGTCTCAAGGTCTTCTTTTTGGAGGATGCTTTATACCTTCTTTTTGGAGGATGCTTCTTTTTGGAGGATGCTTTAAACTTTTTCTATAAAGAGCCAGGTAGTAAATATTTTAGGCTTTGAGGGCCATATGTTCTCTGATGGAAATACTCAACTCTGCCATTGTGGTATAAAAGCAACATGTAGATGAATGAACATGCCTGTATTCCAATAAAATATTATTTACAAAAACAGGTAGCAGGCCAGATTTTGCCACAGACCATAGTTTACCTATCCCTGTTTTATAACAGTACTTCAATTCTTCCATTTCTTGCCTTTCCAGGACTTCTCTAACACTGTGTCAACTGTGAAGCTCCTCCTATCCTTGGTATATTAATACATGACAGGACAAATACGGTTTTAATGCGTGTAACAGTTAAACCCCTTCCATTTAATAATTGTAGATGGCAGAGGCATAATCATGACAGAGGAAGATCAGCTAGAGAGGTTGGCAGGTAGCCTGGACAAAGCCCCAAAATATGGTTCCTTCTCCTAATCATGTTGGTAGAAGATCTGGACATCAGGTTTGCAGGGACAAAAACTAGATTTTTTGGCTTTTTTTGATCAGTGAACCTAGAGTTGATCAGTTAAAAACAGGCTCACAAATAACCATACCCATAAGAGACTGAATGCAATCTCATACGCCAATTTAGGTGACCATGAAAACTATCAAGTGGACCAATTACTCATATTCTCTACTTCCCTACTTCCCTACATCAGGATATGTAAAAAAAATCCTGAGTCTTCATCAAGAATAAAACGGAGAAGACTCAAATCAATAGAATTAGAAATGAAAAAGGAGAAGTAACCACTGACACTGCAGAAATACAAAGGATCATGAGAGATTACTACAAGCAACTCTATGCCAATAAAATGGACAACCTGGAAGAAATGGACAAATTCTTAGAAATGCACAACATGCCGAGACAGAACCAGGAAGAAATACAAAATATGAATAGACAAATTACAAGCACTGAAATTGAAACTGTGATTAAAAATCTTCCAACAAACAAAAGCCCAGGACCAGATGGCTTCACAGGCGAATTCTATCAAATATTTAGAGAAGCGCTAACACCTATCCTTCTCAAACTCTTCCAAAATATTGCAGGGGGAGGAACACTCCCCAACTCATTCTACGAGGCCACCATCACCCTGATACCAAAATCAGACAAAGATGTCACAAAGAAAGAAAACTACAGGCCAATATCACTGATGAACATAGATGCAAAAATCCTCAACAAAATACTAGCAAACAGAATCCAACAGCACATTAAAAGGATCATACACCATGATCAACTGGGGTTTATCCCAGGAATGCAAGGATTCTTCAATATACACAAATCAATCAATGTGATACACCATATTAACAGATTGAAGGAGAAAAAACATATGATCATCTCAATACCTGCAGAGAAAGCTTTTGACAAAATTCAACACCCATTTATGATAAAAACCCTCCAGAGAGTAGGCATAGAGGGAACTTTCCTCAACATAATAAAGGTCATATATGACAAACCCACAGCCAACATCGTCCTCAATGGTGAAAAACTGAAACCATTTCCACTAAGATCAGGAACAAGACAAGGTTGCCCACTCTCACCACTATTATTCAACATAGTTTTGGAAGTGTTAGCCACAGCAATCAGAGAAGACAAAGAAATAAAAGGAATCCAAATCGGAGAAGAAGAAGTAAAGCTGTCACTGTTTGCAGATGACATGATACTATACATAGAGAATCCTAAAGATGCTACCAGAAAACTACTAGAGCTAATCAATGAATTTGGTAAAGTAAATTTGGTAAAGCAGGATACAAAATTAATGCACAGAAATCTCTTGCATTCCTATATACTAATGATGAAAAATCTGAAAGTGAAATTAAGAAAACACTCCCGTTTACCATTGCAACAAAAAGAATAAAATATCTAGGAATAAACCTACCTAAGGAGACAAAAGGCCTGTATGCAGAAAATTATAAGACACTGATGAAAGAAATTAAAGATGATACAAATAGATGGAGAGATATACCATGTTCTTGGATTGGAAGAATCAACATTGTGAAAATGACTCTACTACCCAAAGCAATCTACAGATTCAATGCAATCACTATCAAACTACCACTGGCAAATTTCACAATTTGTATGGAAACACAAAAGACCCCGAATGGAACAGGATAGAAAGCCCAGAAATAAACCCACACACATATGGTCACCTTATCTTTGATAAAGGAGGCAAGAGTATACAGTGGAGAAAAGACAGCCTCTTCAATAAGTGGTGCTGGGAAAACTGGACAGCTACATGTAAAAGAATGAAATTAGAACACTCCCTAACACCATACACAAAAATAAACTCAAAATGGATTAACGACCTAAGTGTAAGGCCAGACGCTATCAAACTCTTAGAGGAAAACATAGGCAGAACACTCTATGACATAAATCACAGCAAGATCCTTTTTGACCCAGCTCCCAGAGAAATGGAAATAAAAACAAAAATAAACAAATGGGACCTAACGAAACTTAAAAGCTTTTGCACAGCAATGGAAACCATAAAGAAGACGAAAAGACAACTCTCAGAATGGGAGAAAATATTTGCAAATGAAGCAACTGACAAAGGATTAATCTCCAAAATTTACAAGCAGCTCCATATCAAAAAAACAAACAACCCAATCCAAAAATGGGCAGAAGACCTAAACAGACATTTCTGCAAAGAAGATATATAGATTGCCAACAAACACATGAAAGAATGCTCAACATCATTAATCATTAGAGAATTGCAAATCAAAGCTACAATGAGATATCATCTCACACCGGTGAGAATGGCCATCATCAAAAAATCTACAAACAATAAATGCTGGAGAGGGTGTGGAGAAAAGGGAACCCTCTTGCACTGTTGGTGGGAATGTAAATTGATACAGCCACTATGGAGAACAGTATGGAGGTTCCTTTAAAAACTAAAAATAGAACTACCATACGACCCAGCAATCCCACTACTGGGCATATACCCTGAGAAAACCATCATTCAAAAAGAGTCACGTACCAAAATGTTCATTGCAGCTCTATTTATAATAGCCATGACATGGAAGCAACCTAAGTGTCCATTGACAGATGAATGGATAAAGAAGATGTGGCACATATATACAATGGAATATTACTCAGCCATAAAAAGAAACGAGATTGAATTATTTGTAGTGAGGTGGATGGACCTAGAGTCTGTCATACAGAGTGAAGTAAGTCAGAAAGACAGAAACAAATACCGTATCCTAACACATATATATGGAATCTAAAAAACAAACAAACAAAAAGATGGTCATGAAGAACCTAGGGGCAAGACGGGAATAAAGACGCAGACCTACTAGAGAATGGACTTGAGGATATGGGGAGGGGGAAGGGTAAGCTGGGACAAAGTGAGAGAGTGGCATGGACATATATACACTACCAAACGTAAAATAGATAGCTAGTGGGAAGCAGCCACATAGCACAGGGAGATCAGCTCTGTGCTTTGTGACCACCTAGAGGGGTGGGATAGGGAGGGTGGGAGGGAGGGAGATGCAAGAGGGAAGAGATATGGGAACATATGTATATGTATAACTAATTCACTTTGTTATAAAGCAGAAACTAACATACCATTGTAAAGCAATTATACTCCAATAAAGATGTTAAAAGAAAACAATTGTGAGTCTTTCTTATGTGCCATAAGGTGTACTAGGTGCTGAGGACACAACAATGAATATGAAGCAGCCGATCCCCTTATGGTTCTTCTAGTCCAGGGGTCAGCACATTTTTTTCTGTAAAGGGCAAAATAATATTTTTTTGGCTTTTCAGTTGTGACAGTTTCTGTCACAACTACTGAGTTTTGCCATCATAGTGTGAAAGCAGCTATAGACAATATGTAAATGAATAGGCATGGCTCTGTTCCAATAAAACTTTATTTATGGACACTGAAATTTGAGTTTCATATAATTTTCACATGTCATAAAATCCTATTCTTTCTTTTCCCCAACCATTTAAAAATACATTTTAAAAAACACTCTTAGTAGCAGGCCATCCCCAAAAATGTGATGGGTTGGATTTAGCCCATGGGCTGTAGTTGCCAACTCCTGGTCTGGTGTAATGGGGAAGATAAACGTAGAAACAGATTATTTCAACACAATGTGATAAAACCTACTAGAGTTCTATGGGAGCCAGAGAAAGTTCACCTAACTCAACCCAAGGCATCAAAGAAAGTACCCTAGAAACATCCCCAGAGCTGAATCTTAAAGGTTAATATGAAGGCATTAACTAAGGAAAGAAAGAGGAAAGTATGCTCCAATAGAAAGCAGAGAATGATCAGAGTCAGAGGTGACAAACAGCATGAAATTCTTGGGGAATGGTATTGCTCTAGCACAAAAGACAAGTGTCAGATGAAGTTGCAGGTATGGGTAGGGATGAAGATATACAATGCCTTATTTACCATGCCTCTGGGCAATGAAGGCCACTTACAAGTTTCCAGTAGGGGATTAATATAATTGAATCTGTATTTTAGATTTACTTCTGTGGCAACACCTTGGCAGACATATCTGAGACAGCCAAGAGGCTACTGAAATAGTCCAGGGGAGAGATGATAAGGGCAATAGTTGTGAAAATGGAGGGAGGAGGATAAATTCCGGAAGTGTCTAAGAGGTTAAATCAACATGGCTTAGTGAGGGAGAACAAGGAGTCAAAAATGACTCAGATTTCTCACTTGGATGGCTAGATGGATGAAAGTACCACCAACTGCTATTGGAAAGGGAGAGAGCTTTATAAGCCAGATAATGAGTTCAGATTTACACACGTTGCCTTTCAGTTTCTGCTGGGTTTTCCTGTAGAGATGTTTACCAGGCTGCTGTGCATATGAGCTTTGGGGAGAGATCAGAACTAGAGATATAGTCGTGAGCACAGAATAGGCGAAAATGATATTTGAGGGCTTGATGATATTGAAGAGCAGCTGTAAAGAGAATGGGGTATGTGAAAGCTAGAAGGAGGTAAGGTTGTTATCAGAGAGTTGAATTTAGTCTTTCTCAGCTGATTCCTGAGAATTAAGCCCTAAGGCCTCAAGACAGTGGTTCTCAAACTGTAAGCTTTACACCTGGAAAGCTTGTTAAAACATATTGCTGAGTACCACCCTCAGAGTTTTGATTCAGTAGGTCTATGGTAATGCCCAATAATCTGCATTTCTAACAAGTTTCTAAGTGATGCTCGCCAGTAAGAAACACAGCCCTGAAGAATCCATTGTATATAATGAATTAACTTCTCTCTTCTGCATCTAGCACACTCCTAGTTATGTGCCATCCTTGGGAAAATTGAGATAATGGTCACTCAACTTATTTTCTTTCTTCTGTGATTCAGATAAGGAACTCCAATGGAGAAAGACTGGAAGGTGTCAGGGTTCCATGATTGAGTCACCAGACTCTAGCCTAGGTTAGACATTCAATAAATATTTGTTGACTGAAAGGTTGGCACAGTCCATGGTACAGTCGGGGGAGTGAGCTGCTGATATAGAAGGGTTTATCTCTGAAGTTGAGATCAAGGACCCATAAGACTAAAGTTTGTGATTCTTTACAAGAACAATGAAATCTTTCAGTATGACAGCAGGAACTAGGGTAGAGAAGATGATGGTGAAGCAGGTGCCAAAGTATAAAACGGAAGTGGGAGAATGACCTGCAGGCTGACAGATGACATTGATAAGGAAATGAAAATGATAAAGCCTGCTTGTTTGAATT
The DNA here is from genome assembly GCF_965194825.1 of Balaenoptera physalus. Lineage (NCBI taxonomy): Eukaryota > Metazoa > Chordata > Mammalia > Artiodactyla > Balaenopteridae > Balaenoptera > Balaenoptera physalus. The sequence continues at coordinate 44,843,468 of NC_138903.1, forward strand.
TCAAAAGGGATTTTTGTGTGAGGGTAGAGGAATAATGGTTTAGAAGTTGTCTGTGGAAAGCATGCCTAAACCAGGGCATGTGTATATACTATCCATCAAATTGTGTCTTAATTTTAGCATTACAACAGTGCCCTGAGACTTTACCCACGTGATAAAAAATAGCGTCTACACATTTTCTCTTTCTGGACGGTTTTGTAATTTCCAGCATAAACAACTTCTTTCTTTCATACATATTTCCTACTAAGGTCATTTCTAAGAATTGTATGTGTTTGGTTGCTATTGTGAATGGGATATATTTCTCCTTATAGCTCCTCATTGGTTAATGTGGTCTAGTTTTAAATTAAATTTGTGCTTCTTTGACTTATCCCTTGAACTGGTTGTAACACCTTACAATTTCCTTATTAATGTTAAATAAAAATCTTTAACACATTCATTTTTCTATCGCTATGAGTTAAGATTTTACCTTTTTAAAAATTATCTTTTAACATTTGCAATGAATTGTTATTGTGCAACATTACTGAAGTAGATTTGATAGAATTTCATTTATAGGTTTTCCATCTAAGTTCAGAAATTGGATAGAATGTTCTTTTTGGAGCAGTTTGTCAGGTGTTGGTATCAGAGTGATGCTACCTTCAAAACCAATGTGAATAACTCTTCAAGATGTTCAATTGTATAACATTGCTATAGAATTGAATTTGTCTATTCCTAGAAAGTTTGAAGGAACTCGCTGATAAATACATCTGACCTTAAAGTATTTGTAGAAGTTTCTCTTTGATGATTGTTTCCAATGTTTCTACAATTACAGGTCCATTTAGTTTGCAACTTCTCAATAATGCTTGCCATTTAATATTTTATTAGATATTTTAAATTTCTCTGAGATTTTCAAATTTATTAAGGTACAATTTAGTAGTATCCTATAATTTAAGAAACCTTTGTATTTGCTCTTATATTCCATTTATCATTTAAATTTTATTTATAATTCATCATTGTTTTCTTGATTAAATTTGCTAGAGGCTTATCTACTTAATTCATCCCCCCATTAAAAAAACCCTACCCGTCGGCTTCATATTATATTGGATTCTTAGTCACATAATTTCATTCTTCATATTTAATAATGAAATATTTAAGGCTATAAATGTACTCCTGAATATTGCTCTCAAAGATTTGATAAGTCGTGATCTCGTTTTTGTTATTTTTTATTAGTCTGCCAGTGTTTCTTTGAGCTAATACTTGCATATAAATGTGTTCTGAAATATTCATGCAGTTGAAGACTTTTGTTTAAATTTGTTTTCAAGTTTATAAAAGTTTTACATTATCATCAGAGAACAGAGAAAGTGCGTCTACTTGCAAGAGTTTGCAAAGGTTTTCTTTGTGGCATATCAATGATCATTTTTTTAAATGTTACCAGAATATTTGAAAAGATAGTGTATTTGCTGTCTATAGAATATAATTTTTGACATTTATTAATTAGACCCTATGAATTATGGTTTTCAAACCTTTGAAGTACATATTTTAGGTCTACTTTATCTGATATAGTTAAATTATGTTAATGTTTCCCATATAGACATATATATAATTTTTCTTCTTTTATTGCAGGTTTTTTCTTTACATATTTAGATCCTTTTTTTTCCCTCAAACAATGGTTTCATGAATACAAATCCTTAATATAGTCTGTATCTTCTATTTCTTGGGACCAATGTGATTGTATGGTTATTGGTCCTGTTTTGTTTTCTTTTTTTCAAATAGATAAGTGACATGATTAGATGCCTATTTGGAGAATGGATTGATTGGAAGGAGGTGAGACTACAAGATTAGAAGCCAGTGAGAAGACTATTACAATGGTCCAGGTAAGAAATAATGAACAATTGGATTAAGACAAGGGCTACAGAGAGGTTTTTAGCAAGCAGAATAATCAAGACTTGGAATAACTTGGATTGAAGTGGCTTGAGGCAAGTGAGAAGAGTTGAGGGCAACACCTAGATTTCTGACTTAGTTAACCATTATCTAAAGAGCAATATAGGAGGAAGAGCTGGGCTGGCTTTTCAGAATAAGCCATTTTCTGAAGTTCCTTCTTTACATTCATCCCCAAACACTCAAGCTCAGACGTAAAGCTCAGTGTTGAATCTTTGTCAGTTGATTGCTTTACTCAAACCAAAGACTTTCTACCTTAGTATAAAACACTAGGCTAAATATTAAATTTCATGGAGATCACATTTCTTTTATGTGCTGAGAGCTCTTTCATAAATTAGAAGAATAACTTGAACTAAGAAAGAAGGAATAAATGTCCTACACCATCCCCAGGGTAGTCCATAGGTGAAGGTTAAGTTTTCCACAAGAGGGCAGCATCACCTAATAAATTATGTCATTGAACGCCTCCTCCAATAGGGGTTGAGATGGGGAAGCTGAAAGGGTAGACAACGTAGGTTCTGGGAGCCATAGGACCTGCCACACCATGAAAACCAAAGGGCCCGGCTATCTCCAAGCCCATAATTATAGCCACTCTTAAGTGACTGGTAGTGGCAGATGTCACCACAGCAGGGAGAAAGAAGACATGGAGCTCACCAAGGGAGGATGAGTGAGTGACACACCTGAACACTCTCATTCTTATGACTGGATCAGAAGCCAATGCGGATCATGTCTACATTCCTTCTAAGTGCTGGTATCTCTGTATAACCAGTATTTCTCAAGGGGCTTTATTTCCTGTCAGATCTTTTTCACCCCTAATGGTTTCCCAGCAAATCTTGTCTCTGAAGGTTAGGTTGCAAAGCACAATACAGTTTGATGATCTCCTTATTTCATAATGGTGGTTGGTTACTCCAATTATGCTTCTTTTATACCCTAGGGAAAGGAATGGGACTGAAATTCACTGAGAACCTATTATGTTAAAGGCATTTTACATAAATTGCCTCACTTAATCATCATGCTATTATATAGGAACTATTATTTCCCATGTGACAGAACCAGGAAGTAGCATACATGTGTCTATCTGATTCTAAAACAAAAACTTCTAAATTCACCAAGCTGCCCCTTTAAGAAGCCTTATTTAAAACCTAAATTATGACCTATCCAATACTGAGTCAGTGACAATGTGTCTATTGTATAAGACATTATTTAACATGTCACCTCTTACCTAGGTACATGGGCAGGCATGGCTTAGTCTTATGCAGGTAATATAATAAATCAATGGGAGGTAATATAATAAATCAATGGGATCCTATATAACTTCACCCTTACTAACTCAAAATCTTTCCCCCTAAGTATTCTCTCCTCAGGATAAATCATTTGCATACAGAGCAGGAGAACAATGGAAGAATTAAAGATGGCTTCTGTGTTTCTGGCTTGGTTGACTAAGGGCATGGTGGTCCCAGTCACTGAGATAAGGAGCTTGCGAGGAGAAGAAGATGATGCATTAGGTTTTGAGCATGTTGTGTGTGAAATGCTTCTGAGACATCTAAGTATAAATGTCTAGTAGAAGTTGGTTATAGGGGTCTGGGGCGTAAGAGATCTAGTCATCCACATACAGATGATAATTGAAACTCGGGGACCAGGTGAGATTTTCCATGGTATATTGATGAAATTAGAAAGGGTAGAACTAGGGGAAACACCAACATTTAAGGGATGGGCAGAGGAAGAGCAGGGGGTAGAGGAACCTCATTTTAAAAAATGAACAGAGATAGAAAAAGAACAAGGAAATGGGGTATCTTGAAAGCAAGAAAGGAGAGTTTCACAAAGAAGGGTGTAATCCAGAGCAACAATGTCAAACGCCATATGTAAGTCATATATGATGAAGACTAGAAATAACCCATTGACTCTGACAACTAGGAGGTAATACATATATTTTGACAAAGTAGTTTCAGTGGACTTCTGGGGGTCAAATTCAGAATGCAGTGGGTGGAAAGCTAAATGGTAGGTAAAGGTAGGTGAAGTAGAAACAGTGAATATAGACTCTCCTTTTGAGAGACTGGATATGAACAAAAAGAAGAAGATGGGGCAGAAGCCAGAGGGGGAAGTATGATTACAGGAAGACACAAAATTTTTTCTAATAAAAATAATTAAGATGGAAAAACTTAGGCATGTGTATAGGATAAAGGAAACAAACTAACAGAAATGGAGAAGTATGAGCTCCAGGAGTAGAGAACAAAGATACAGCAGCAAAATGAAAGGGAGACCTATGGTAAGCTCATCTATAGGTGGATGCTTTGGCAGCAGTAGAATGACTGTCCTTATCTTCCAAATATGTCCTTATCTTCCTCCTGCTTGTGCCACTCTACTTACCTAGAAAGCCTTTCCCCTCCTGATGGTTTCTTTGTCAAATTCTACCTGTCTTTTAGCTTAGATTCCACCTCCTCTATGAAGTCTTACCCTGACCATCTCTTCTGAAGTGCTTTCTCTTTCTCTTGAACTCTAAGAGCAATTTCTGTCTGAACAATTCATTTGACAATCACCCTTCACCCTGTGGAATCTCCTTTATGGCTTTCTTTAAAAAAATGTATTGCTAATTAATTTGTCTTATGTGTGTCTTTTCTCCCCTGTTAGACTGTACACTCCTCAAGGGCAGGCTTCCTGTCTTAGAGTTTGCCACAGCCTCCAGAGTGCCTACCATGGCTGGGAGTAGGAGCTCTTTAAATCTATGTGGTAAAAAATAAATAAATAAATAAATAAATAAAATTTTAAAAAATTTTTTAAAAATAAAAAAAAAGTCTATGTGGTTCAGCAGTGGCAGCCTTTTATGAAGGAGGAGACAGAGAAACACTGGGTTAGGTAGGCCCTTGGTGTGTATTGAGTCATTTAGTTCTCTCAAAAGCAAATGAGGAGAGTGAGTCTTGCAGAGGTAAAATAAATTTATGCAAGATGACATGGGTAGTATGAGATAGTGCCAGGATTTGAACCAAAGGCCCTTTCTCTTATGCCATTCTGCTTCAGTTGTTTGCAAAATTCTGTTCACATGAAACACCTCTTTCCTTGATATTGATAGAGACATGCCCCTATTGAGGCTTTACTACCAACCAAGTGGTTTCAGCGGCCCCTGCACCTTATAGCAAATCTCCCTGTGCCTTACCTCCTGACAATCAGCTTGAGGATCCGGAAGGAGCCTTTGATGAGGATGAGGGCCTCTTGGCGGGAGCCATACAATGGAGTGCCATTGATGTTCACCAGCTCATCACCAGTCCTCATCTTCTGGGACAAGGCTGCCTTGCCTCCATCTTCAATCTGTGTTGCAGAGGACAAAAAAGAAAGCAGGTGGTGAGGAGATTCCTTCCCCCAAATTCTACTTCCTGGCTCCTCCCAACTTCTGAGCCACAAATAGTCCTGGGGGATGGCACCAAGACGCTCCAGGGAGCAGCTAAGAAGCTGATTACAGGCCATTATTTACTGAAGGTAAAGCTTGGGCAAGCCCTTGAGGAAGAAAACAACACAGACATAATGCAATCTTTGCACTGGAGGAATCAACAGTCCATTTGGGGAGACAAGTGCTTCTAAATAAGAAAACGATGTTCGAAGGAACTCCACAGTGTGGGCATGGAATAGCAAATTGTGCACACAAATTAGAGCCAGAAGAACTAGGATTCAGCAAAATGACCTTTGGCAAGTCCTTCTCTCTTTGGGCAGGCTCTGAAGTCTGACAAACTTGAGTGTGAATCTTGGCTCTAGTACTTCCTAGCTCTGTGACCCCAAGCAAGTTACCTAACATCTCCATGTCTCAATGGCCCCATATGTGAAATACAGATAATAAGCATCCCTACCTCACAGGGTTGTTAGTATGTGAAGTATCTGGGAGCAAGGGGTTGACTCTGAAGACCTTGAAGGTGGCTTCCAGCTCAACCTTCTGTGAGTGGAATTGCAAATCCAAAAGATACAAAGTAACTGATCATTTATCTATATCTCTTCAACAAGTATGTTGTTGACAGTGGGCACTGACCAAGTGCTGGGAACATGGGTGTTCACTGTTCCACCATAGCCTACAGAATTTCCACTGGTCAAGGGCAATCTTGGCAGGAATGTAGTCAGGCTGGGGCGTGGGCATTGAAAGCAAAGGAAGAAATAATAGCCACTAGGGTAGGCAAAAGCAAAGCAAAGCAGAATGTTCCCCCAAGGATCCTTACTTACGGCTACTTTTGTATGTGACATTTCTACTACAAAGGTGAGTTCCACCTATTGGAACATCAATTCCATCCATGGTGGTAGGAGTCATCTCATCCATCCATTAACCCATCCTCAAGTTTTTGGTTAATTTCTAGTATGCAGGGGACAACATGCTTAGTGCTAGAGATACAGAAATGAACAAAGTACACATAGCTCCCAGATTCAGGGGTGGGTTACCATCTAAAGTTCATATGTCCATGGAGATGGGCAGATGAAAAAAGGTCCAACCCACTAATGGAATCAGGAAGAGGTGTTTGTTTCTCTCAGAAGCAAAAGAGTTGAGGATGATTAAACCATACAATTCTTAGGGGAAGGCAGGTTCTAAATGGCGCAGCTAAGGGCTGGTCTTTGCTGCAGGTGTTTTTACATTTACTTCTACTCTTGTTCCAATCTTTCTTTCAGTCCTTTATAGCATCCCTCCAATCTAGCCCCACACCATGTAAGTTAGAATATTGCTGAGCTTTAGGTTGGCCAGCTCATGTGCAATTTGGCAGATGAGACCTCCTGAGTTCAGAAAAAAATGTTAATTCAGGATTTTAAAAATCCCATCAAATAAATTGAAATTCTGAGTTAAATCACAGACTGTTATTAAATTTATTGCTGCTAACCCAACAATTTTTTTAATTAACCTTTGTCTGACAAATCATAGGTTAGCCAAGTGACATTGAATATATATACCTTTGTTCCAATACCTGGGCCACCACTCAAGACAAAACAAGCCAATATTGGTAAATGGGGAACAACTCTCAGCAAATTGAGTAGGATCACACTCTTATTTCCATTCTTATTATCATTATTACTTCACAGTCACTGCTGCCAAAAGAAAGAAAAAAGAAAAAGAAGAAGAAGCAAAGTGCTGTACTTGAATTTCAGAAGTTCTGTTTGAATGATTCATTCCTTTGGCATCCATGGAAGGCCCTCAGCATCAGGCAGGACTTTCAACAGGCATCATCAGCCATTTGAAAGGGCTTCCTTAGGCTAACAAAGAACCACAAACAAGAGTCTAACTAATGAATGCTAATAGATTTTTCCTGTTGATGTACATTAGTCTTAATTCACTCTACCCATTTTTAAATTCATATAACTCAATTATCCATATTACTGTTAACCATAGCAAGTCTTTCCTTCAATATGTATTGATATTAAGTACCACCTCGGGTTAATTAAGCCCTTTGTTACATCAATAAGATTTGTTTATTCTACCAGAAAATGAAAGAGGGGTACCTTTTAAACTAAAATGCTTAATTATGGCTGCAGCAAAAGATCAGGCATTTTGCATTCCCTACTGCCACTTTGTTTGCCACTATCTGAATCCTTGCAGGGACTCTTTCTTGGACTATAGCCTCAAGCCAATTGTCCATGCCCCTTTTTCTGTTCCATGCCCTTTCTCAGTCACCAGCAGCATCACCTTCAGAACATGAATAATAATAACTCCATTTTAGCACAAGTGTGAGGGTTCGCAGACAACAAACCAGCAAATTATGGCACCAAATTCCAAAGTACAGACAGGTCCAGATCAGGAAATGAAACTCCATTTGGTTGAAGAGCCCTTGGACTATACCCCAAACTAGCCCTTTCCCAAACCCAGGGCATTTACTGAGCTATACAACAGATTCCTTCTTATTCCTCCTAACTTTTGGACTCTTTTAAAAAGTATAGCTTCGCGGGTCTTCCTCCTCCCCCCTCCACCTCTAGATTCCTGGGATCCAGCATGTCTTCCATTTATTGTTTGGCATCCTGACAGCCAGTTCTCCAGGTCGATGGCTCAACGACATATTTGTTTATATAGAAGATAAAGCAGCTGTTCATTTTTCTAGCAAGGAAAAGGAATGAAAAGGAAAGGAAAGGGAAGGGAAGGGAGGGGAGGGGAAAGCAAGAAGGGAGGGGAAGGGAAGAAGGCAGGGAGGGGAAACAATATGCATATTCTCCTATAAAAGATTTTGTTTTTCCCTTCCCACTGTGCCACTCGTAACTCTGGCTGGGGCACAGAAGAGGTGTGAATCAACAAACATGTTGAGAATAACATGTCCTTCTTGAGAGGGCTGTATAGCATCATTTGATGCTGTCCATTCAGTAAGGCTGGTCAACTTCCCAGCTCTTCCTGAATCAGCCCTTCAGGGTGGCTTTCTTGTTTCATTTGAAGTGTTGTGAATTCTCAGATTGGACCCAGACGCATTGGAATGTCAGTATAAACACACACTACAAAGCCCAATGTAAACGATGGTTAACTTATGTGTCATTTTGGATTATCCAAGTGATCGCTGGGCTAGCAGTGAGTGGTCCAAGTAATTGAAAATTGATTGCATAAAGGTCATATAGCCAAAAGCCAGCTGTTGTCTGGAAAGTTGGGAAGAGCTGATTGACCTTGGACAAGTCCCTTTCCCCTCTTTTGGCCTCTTTTACCCTTACTGGTAAAACGTGGGGGTCTGACTAGATGGTCTCTGAGGACCTGTGGAGCTCTGACATTCAGTGACCTGTGTACAGTTAGCAAAGTCATGCATTACCATTCTGCTGACACAGATAATCCCACTGTGCTTTGCCTTCACCTATGTTTCACTCCTTCGAAACTAATCAACATCCATCTCTCATTTCCCTGTGGTCTTTATCCATTGTTTCAGAGTGGTCCATCAAGGTTTGAACACTTATAAAAGCACAGTTGGGACACCGAGAGAAAGAGATTCCTGAAGCCCATTTTGTGCTAATGAGCTGATGAATTGGAAATTGTTGATGGATCTTCAATGAAGCATGAAGTGCTCTAATAACTGTCAACAAAGTGACAAGTTGGTCACTTGAGAGTAAAGGCAAAGGAAAATGGACTTAACAGTACTTACTGGCTTTCTAGTAGCTTTTGTACTAAATAAAAGATACTAGCAGATACTTGCTTGGGTCTTTTGACTAAACTAGGAAATATGAGAAAGTGAAGGAAAGAAAAGTTAAGCCAGGTTTATCTTGCGGGAAAAATGCATCAGCAGGAGACATACCATCTGCAACAATAACCAGCAGGTATTGAATGCGTATTACAATAGTGTTAAGAGCAGTATTAAAAGTCAATGGCATGATTGTGAATACCTCTGCTTGCTACAAGAAATTTATTGGAAAAACTAGGCACTAACTGAAACTTTCTTGGCCAGTTCTAGGAGCTTCTGGTCAAATTACGCCACGGTGCATGTTCCGCAGGATGTTCCGGCATTCCACGGGTTCATCTGGTTGGCTGAATCCACAGATGCAAAATCCCATGCATGGGGGGGCCACCTGTAAGGTACTTGAGCTTCCATGGATTTTGGTATCCACGTGGGGGTCCTAGAACCAATCTCTCACGGATACCTAGGGACCACTGTACCCGCCCGTTCTCCTACCTCCACCAGCTTGCCCATTGTCTAAGAAGGCAAATAACATAGTTAATTGTATGAATTGATTTTTTTACTACATAAATGGAAAAGGTCCACCCAGAATACAATAGTTATATTGCTTTTTTAAAATAAGTATATCCTCTGAGTGTCTTTTTATCACTTTTTGAAAGATTTTCAAGTTTTTAGTAACACTCCAGACAGCAATTTGGCCTTTTCTGGGGAATCAATAGAGAGAAAATGTAGAGATGGAGATAATCTGTCTTTGATAAGTTTAACTATTAGGAAGTAGGATCATCAAATAATAAAGTCTGTGCTTATTCTGAAACTCAGTTTGACTTGAGCAGACCACAAGTTGGGGGCTGTTTCTGATCTGCCCTCTCTTACCCCATTGGTATCCCTTAGAATCTGATCATGTTAGGAGAGATCAATCAGAGTGACCTGGACGAGGGAGATACAGGCTTTGAAATCTCTGCGATCTCTTTGCCATGACTTTCAACGGTCTGGTCCCAGGTTGCAGACAAACTGCCTGCCCTAACTTGTTTCTTTTAGCAACTTTCTCCCTTCAAAATCCCTCCCAAATTCCAAAGTAGTCTAGATTTAAAAAATAAGAAACTGCTGTTCCTAATTTCATCTTCCCTACCTTACCCCAGCTTCCCAAAAGGCAAACCAGAAAACAAAAACCTCTCTCAAATAAATGAGAATTCAAAAACATCACCCAATTAAAAAGATGTAAGTAGGCATGGTTCTAAGTAGTAAGTCCTATATGGAACTAGACTGAGGAGGTGGACACCAAAGGAAAAGATATTCTTTACCTTACCAGCTAAGAGTCCTACAAGGGGCTGCCCCAGAATGTTCAGTTCTGTGGATCACACCCATCGGCTCTCTTGACCTTGGACCAAGGGAGCTATGCTGTGCCCCACAGTATGACCTATCCTTACAGACAGCTCCTTCCTCCCCAGCTGCTTAATTACCATCTATTTTACTAATCCTCACAAGGAAAGCTCTCTAAGCTCCAAATCATTAGATTTCCCCGGGGATTACCCCAAGTCAAATTCTAAGTATCTTTGCCAAAAAGTCAGTCCAGAGCCAAGCTCAGCTCTAGGAACTTGGTAATGAGAAAAGGGATAAGGAGTCAAGAGCACTGTACCCTACATCAGCGACCAAAAGCAAGTCTGTCTTTTCTCCTACCAAGTCAGATCATTCTTGCTGTCTCCGTAAGTCAGGTAAGGGAGAACAAACATCACTGTGCAAGAGCAAACTCAGAGTTTCTTACATTATCAGCAAATATGCTCATTGGGGTCCTCTTCCCACTTTGTCAACTCTAGCCATTTGTTAACACTGAAGTCTTTTGCTGACATTAATGCTATCAGTGTTTGTCAAAAATGTTATTTAGCCTTTGGTGGTTTAGAACAGTAGTCTCCAGGGTGGATTTATATATCCCAGGCTATGCACAAATGATCTACTGGAAAGGGTGATAATGGAAGTTCTGTTTATATTTATCTAATTTTTAAAAAACCAAGCTTTATTAGTATTTAATATTGGTGGTGGTAGATTGTATCATCCATAAATAAAATTATGTATATTGGGGACACATGCTCAAAACATTTTTACTGATATAAATTTTTACTAAAAAATTTTTGGCCAGATCATAGACTTCAATGAGAGGGCTAAAACCATAAAGCTTTCAGAAGAAAACATAGGAGAACATCTTTATGACCTTGAGGTGGGCAAAGTTTTATGGGCAGGATACAAAAAGCAATAATCCTAAAAGATATAGTGTTATATTGGAGTTCATCAAATTAAAAAAAAGTTCATTTAAAATGTCACTGAAAAAGTGAAAAGCCAAGCCACAGATTGGAAACATATTCATAATACGTATATCTGACAAAGGACTTACATTCAGAATATAAAAAGAAATACAAATCAATTAGAAAAACATAACCAATTGGCAAAAGACTTGAACAGGAGCTTCACTAAAAAAGATATGTACAGCAATATGAACTCCACATTTCTGGTGGGAGTGTAAAATTGTACAACCACTTTGGAAATCTGTGTACCTAATCTAGCACCTAGAAACTCCACACCTAAGTATCCCCAAGAGAAAGTACCATATGTGTCCACAAAAAAAAGGACTTGATTATTCATAGCAGCTTTATTCACAATAGACAAAAACTAGGAATAATCCATCAAGACATATCTACAAAGTAGCACACTTCATAACAATAAAGAAAGAACAAACTACTGATACATGCAACGAAATGGATGCCTGTCAAAATATTACACTGAGTGAAAGAGACCAGACTAAAACAATACATACTGTATGATTCCATTTTATTTAAAGGACAAGAACAGACAAAACTCATCTATGGTGATAAAACTCAGACTAGTAGTTACCTTGAAAGGGTGTACTGACTGTGAAGGCACATGAGCATAATTTTCAGGGGTGCTGGAAATGTTTTACATGTTAATCTGGGAACTGATTACATGGAAATATACACATCTAAAAATTCACTGAGATATGTGTTTATATATATATATGTATTATATATATATATATAATTTTTCCTTAATTTAAGAAAGAATTTTAAAAATTAAGAACTCTACACTATACAGATATACAGATTATATTTCTGAGGTAGGGCCCAAGGATTGGGCACTATTTTCACATACTCATAGCTTTAATCAAGGCAAAAACATCTCACTTAAAGGGTAAGTCTTTACAATAGGCCTATAATTTACAAATTTGCCCATTGTTCCTCTGGGCTTTGAGACAGTATTCATCTGCTCTTCTTCCCATACCCAGCCTTCCAATAAGGTGGATGATTTCCGTAGGAAATGAAAATGAAGACAAACATTTTGTTTTCCTTACCTGCCAACTGGTAAAGATGAAGTGTTTTTTTAAATCACCAGCCAGTTTCTATCTTGACATATCATAAAACCGGAATCAATCCCTTATCTAATCTTGGAGCCATCCACTTCTGTTCCTCCTGTCTCTCCCAGATACCTCTCTTTGTCATGGTCCCTAGGGTTCCTGCTACCCACTCTGAGAAGCAGAACTTTAGGTCAGGCCATTGTCACAGAGGCAACAATCTCTTCTTCAGGTATCATTACTGCCTCCTACTGGATTACCTATGCTTCTTAGCTGTCTAATAAGCTATGAATTTCAGTGGTACAAGTGAGCAAAGAACCTTGCAAAGCTGATGTGGTAGAGTTCAGGGAGGACCGGGGTGGAAGAAACTTGACGAAAGGATATGGTAGCATGTTAAGGACTTTGCTCCTGACTTCTAGAAGCAGTTATCAGCAAGAGGTCACTGTATACAGCCATGATATAAGCTCCCTTGTATAGGGTTAAAACAGTCTAAAACAAACCAGAAAGTCCATGATGCCACCCAGCATTAAGAGAGTATAGTGTGCAGATCTAGCAGCTGAGCCCAGGGGGCTGAAAAGACAAAACAGTCTTTTATATACCACCTAATATAAAAACACTGTAAATAGGACACATTAACCTATTGGCCTTTATGAACTGTGCATGAATGCTTGTAAGAAATGCCCAAATTAAAAATAAAAGTGGTTGTTACTTTTATCACCAGATTACTACACAGAGATGGAAATTATTCTTCTTGGATTAATATAATCTTTCTTTCTCTAGTACCAACCTATTTTTGATGTAAAAACTATTCTTCAAGTTGATCAAAAGTGTCTTTTTAACTTTCCAGCTGAATGTGAATGGGTTAGATACAGCCTTCCAGCCCAAGAGAATGTGATTAACTATCTGGAATCTGAACCATCCCATAGCCAAGTTCACTCAATAACTCATTTCTGGTTCCCTGAAGCCATTTATTTATAACCCATTATGCAAAAAGCTAAAGACAGTTTCTAAAGAGTGCACATACCCCACATTAGTCATTTCTGACTAGAAAAAGACCAAAAGACTAATACCCTTCAGGGAAGGGACAAAAGGCTGCCTCTGGAAACCACTAGGCCAGCTCTATCGCCTGGAACCCACTTGTCCAGCTTCCTAGGCACCCGTGTGCCCTCTACCAGATGTGGACCAAGGGGTTGCAGCGGGGGGGGGGGCGGCGGGGAGGGCTTGCTTCCTATTGCCCACAGCTGGGCCCCTGCATTCTGCTCCCAGAACATTGTTTGCCTCTGCCCAGGTCCCCTTCCCCCAGCAGTGATTTGAATCTTTGGTCTTCACTTAGCCCTTGGAACAGTATTAGATAAAGAGGGGGGAAAAGAGGCATTTAATTTCTTCTCATCCTTCTGCATAACTGCTACCAAAGCAAACAACTCCCACAGAAATAACCTACCAAGGTATATATACATGTTGCAAAGGGAATAACAATACCATTCCTTACTGACCCTAGGACAGATCCAATTTTAAATTAAACCAGCACACTTGCCGCTGCTTTCACATAGTGCTGCAAATCTGGGAACAAGTAAGCCATCATACTGTTGTGTTCCAAGCTACTGTCCTGTTCACGTGATGGCTGAGAAGTGATATACCATCTCTTTTCCGCTCAGTGAGATGCGTCAATAACAGAAAACAAAACTGAGTTTCCACAAATGAAAAAACCAAAAGGGAGAGAAAATGTACTCAATTGTTCGTGTGTTAGTGTTGGATAGGGGCTCTTACATCAGAGCGCATTTCCCTTTGCAATGCCAGGATTTGTTGGGGAAGAAAATAAGGAGGAAATGATGGGCATTTGAGTTCAAGGTCTGAGGAATCAATAAGGGTAAAGCAGTACAGAAGCCTTTCTCCTGATTAGCAGGCTTGCTTTTCAGGTTAAGGCTCAATGAAAAGAAAGAACCAAACTTTTGCCTCCTGCCCTACTCACTCCCCCACTTAAGATTTTGAACACAAAGGCAAAGCCCTGCCCCTTCCCCTATAATGGTTGACCCTTCTGACAGTGGACTCCACAAACCTAGGCACTGAGGCTGTTTCTCATAGCCAAGGTCACTCTGGTGCTTTTCCTCCTCCCTCCAAACTTTATCCAGCCCTCCCTAACCATTTCCCCTGTGTACACACTCACTCTTCCATCCCCACCTCTCTCTCCCCCAAGAATTTGAGCTTTCATTCTCTGTTTTAACCCCCATATCCACCCCCCTCCGCCAGTGCCTCTTCCTGGGTTTCTTATGGGTAAATATCAAGCACCCCTATCATTAACATCTGGCACTTATGTTTACTAATTGAATCAGAGAGACCAAGGAATGATTTTTACAGTGTAAATAGCAGCAGATTAGAAGCCCTGCAGAATCTGGCTATGTCTGCCTTTCTGGTCTCATTTCCTACACGTACTGCAGTCATACCAAACTTTCTGTTCTTCAGAGAGGTCAAGCCAATCCTCACCTCAGGACCTTTGCACTTGCTGTTCTCTCGGTTGAGAACATTCTTTTTTAGATCTTTATGTAGCTCCTTTCATCATTCAGTTATCAGCTCAAATGCCACCTCCTCAGAGAGGCCTTTCCTGACCACCAATATCAAGTAGATTCCTTCTCTGTTTCCCCCACCTCAATCCCCATCATTCTCCATCACGTTACCTTGTTTTATTTTCTTCACAGAATTTATCATTTTGCATTATTTTATTTATTCCTATATGTGTTTACTTTCTGTCAGGATACTTGCATTATAGTGGGAGAGATAGTCAGACAATGTCTTTTTACAGTTCTATCACTGGACCTAGGAAAACGAACGTCTGTACTGAGTACATAGTATTTGTTCAATAACTCTGTTGAAATTAGAATTAGAAGGGACCTCAGGATATCGCCCCACTCATTTGCCTGATTCTGGACAAGTAACATTACTTTCACTTTTCCGATCATGTAACTGAGGTTCAGGGATGTTACGTGACTTGCCCAAGATAGAAAATCTGTTAGGCTTCAGATATTTTCTTCTGCAAGGTTGTGACAAAGCAGTTTTGTTCTCCATGGGTATATTGCTAGTCATGATCCTTAACTAGAAACGCAAAGAGTTCTGGTTAAAGAGGCACTTTAGGTTTCCAAGCCTTTTAAAAAGCATTGTTATTATTGGCTCAGAATTATTATCCTTTGAGCTAAACATCTCCTCCTTTTTTTGTAAATAGATCTTTATTGGAGTATAATTGCTTCACAATACTGTGTTAGTATCTGTTGTACACCAAAGCGAATCAGTCATATGCATACATATGTCCCCATATCCCCTCCCTCTTGAGCCTCCCTCACATCCTCCCTATCCCACCCCTCTGGGTCATTGCAAAGCACCGAGCTGATCTCCCTGTGCTATGCTGCTGCTTCCCACTAGCTAACTATTTTACATTCGGTAGTGTATATATGTCCATGCTACTCTCACTTCGCCCCAGCTTCCCCCTCCCACCCCGTGTCCTCAAGTCCATACTCTATGTCTACGTCTTTATTCCTGCCCTGCAATAGGTTCATCAGTACCATCTCCTCTTCTTGGTGAGTGCCCAGAGGTGAATGCTAGACTCTTAATTTGGTGGGAAGAATGAAACTTTTAAGTAAATTTAGGTGCATGGGAACAATACCTTGTATCCATATATGATTCTGCTTAGTTTGTAACATTCCCAGCCTTAGGAAGTTAATTTAAAACACACACAAGCCCTCACAAACAGACGTGAACACTGAGAGATTTAACTGCTCCCAGCATCTGGGAATTCAAAGTAACATCTACTCCACCTTCCTGTGTACAGAAATTACAACAGGCTCTTTCAGTCTACCATCCCTGGAAATTTTAAGAGCAAATCCAGACGATGGGCATAAACCAAATTCTAATTTGATTTAGTGCTTAGTTAACCAATTCCCTCAGACCCCTAAAAAGGTGTGTGTATGGGACCCTCACCAATGTTTGAATGTAAGTTAGCCCTGACCCAATTTCATGTGACTATAGTTCCCTCCTTAAAGGCCATTTGTTCAGTGTTTAACTAAGTGTGATTTAGTGTTTATACTTTTGTGAGGTTTTTCATATAAACATATTCACAAGTCTGAAAAAAATCCTTTGTGAAGCCAGGATTCCTGATTTGGGTTTTAGAAAATATGGCCATCATGATATGACTTTTAAAAAGTTTAAATATCTGTAGTATGCATTCAGCACTAATGGATAATAAGTGATAGGGAAGTTTTGTCAGGTCTGATTCAGATTACCTGTGGCTGCTGTGAATTATATGGAATTACAAAGAGTTTAATGGTTCTCTGGCAATTTGCCTTGGCTCAGCGCCAAGGCAGCTAATGCTTCAATCAAGCTGTTCTCTCCACCCCCACCCCAAGACAATTTCTGTTCCTAAGTCTTTAGTGTATCTGTGATGAAGCCTTCAATGACACCCTCATACAAATGCCAACTTCTTTTTTTTTTTCTCTGTCACTTTCTCTTCCTTCTTTATGGCTGGGTATATTAACTGCTCCTATAGCTTTGCTGCAACAAACTGCCTGGCTAGCATTTATGAAAAGGAGAGCTTTTAGGGTTTTATTAAAAAGGAGGAGCCAAGAGTGAGAAGATGAGAACAGGACAAGTACCGGTTGGCCCTATGCTTTTCCTGTGCAGCGCCATCAGCTAGATCTATTTCATTCTGATCAGCAGAGGCCCTGAACCCACCCTACAGCGTGACCTAAAACAGCACATGCACAGCTCAGTAATGCATCCCACCGAAGGCATGCAACCCCCCTGACAAAGAGAGTCGTTTCATGTGGCAAGTTACCCTCCTCTCTCTAAGAACCAAACTGGCCCTGAGGCTGGGATTCTGCCACAGATCTGGCATCACTTTCACAGAGTTGGTGTGGTGGACAAAGGCCAAGTACACAAACAGAGGCCAGACAAGTCCTCCACAAACTTGCAAAAAAAGGCATGTCCAACTCTGAGGTGCAATCATCCGGTAGATAGCAAACATTCCAGATCCAATCTCTCTCACAGATCCCTGTTCACCTCTGTCCCCCCAGCCTCTCCTAAACCTCACGTGAAGCTTCGGCACTAGCACCGCCTGCTCTTTGGCTAATGTGATTCCTAGACCCTTTGCCCAACTGATTCCAAAGTCACATTCACTGGCCATACTAAGGAGAAAGCTTATTTTAAGAGACTAGCTGCCATAGAACCAGCAGGAGGGAAGGGCAGAAACCACAGGATTCCTACTCTGTGCTGATTGCCACTAACTCATTTCAGCTGCTAAGGGGAGGCCCTGTTGGGGGAGCTGGGAGAGGAAATGGGTTCCATGTACAGTCCACTTTAAATTGTTCACAATTGTGTGCTCGAAAATAGTCTCTACTAAACATTTAGCATGGCCATTAGCACAAGTCATAAAGCTTTAGGCTTTGCTGCACTGTTGGTCCAAACTGCCTAAGCTGCTTCCCCATGGCAAAGATGATTAAACGGTTGGCAAGTCAGATACATGCAGGAAAGATAAAGGAGCTCCAAGGATGGTTAAACCTGGGCCCAGGAAGGATGGTTTAATGACTTTTAAGCCATAAAGAATGTACAGGGTGAGGACCAGCTGTTCTCAATTTTGATTGAAAGCAGAACAAGAGAAAAGAAACTGAAATCACAATGAGAGGGAGTGATGTTAGCAAGAAGGAAGAACTTCCTGCCAGAGAAAGTAGGTAAATATTAGACTGAGTGGTTGGTCAATGAAGGATGTGGAATTTCCTTCTTTGGAGTGGCTCTTCTGTCTGGGCTATTTCTGTGTGGTCCTTCCAGAGGGCGGGGGAAGGAGGAGAGAGAGGCAGCCAGAGGTCCAATTCAGCCCCTCTCAGCACTCAGAATCTCACATTCATAACATTCAAGGATCTGTAACAGGGATCACTGAGAGACGCTTGTCAAAAAAGGAGCAACAAGCAGCTTGTTGCTGATCTCAGATGTTTAGATTTACCCTAATTCTTTAGCCCTTTCTATGAGCCAAGCTTTATGCCCTGGCCGCCACAATCTCAAGAAAGAAGGGGAACACTTGCTTTTGGCTCCCCAGGGCACCTAAGCCATGCATATGGGAACAATATTTTTTGAACCCAAAGCGGGACATGGTCTGCCAATTATATTTATGGGGACAAGAGGATAGAATATGTGAAATCAGAGCTGTCCTAGGAAATCTGGTATGTATGGTCTCCGTAGCCACATATTATCTCTAAGGGTCCCAACACAGGAGGGAGTGAAAACTGTGCCATGTGGTTTAAGGCCTGGGTTCTTTCCTTGTCTGCAGCAAGATCAGTTAAGAGTGTGAAAAAGCCAGGGTCATAATAAGCCCAGTACAAACTGAAATCCCTGCTGTGGAGGTTGGAGAAAGAAGTGTGTATGTCTTCTCCAGTATCCCCTGCCAATGCTAAAACTTAGTAGGAACAGGCACACCCTATATGGTAGTGTAGTGTAGGGTGTGCCTGTTCCTATTTATTGTGTCCAACTATAAACAATACCATAAGGTTATAGAGGGGAAAAATGCAGTCTTGTACAAGAGTTCCTATTCATTCATTCATTCATTCGTTCAAGCAGTGGTCCTCAAAGTGTGGTCCCTGAACCAGCAGCAGCAGGGTCTCCTGGGAGCTTGTTAAAAATGCCAATTTTCCGAACCCACCGTAGGTGTACTGAATCACGAACTCTGAGGGTGGGCCCCAGCCATTTGTGTTTCAATCCCTCAGGGTGATTCTGATAAACTCTAAATTGTAAAAATTCCTGGATCAGAAGTCCTAGTGGTGATGATCCCATTGCCCACCAGCAACAGTACCATTAACCAAAAGGACCAAAGCCACAGGCATGTTTGGTAGGCCCATCAATATCTCTGCCAATTCAGCCTAAATGCCTTTCACAATCCCCAGATCATAGAATAGCCTGACTCTTACTACATACCAAATTACTCGAAGCCTGGGTTTCAAGGAGGTAACCCTGCTTATCTGTTCCAATAGGCCTGTTTCAAATAGGGCAAAGGACCTTTGGGTTTCTCATTTAGATCCTACTCAGGCACACACACTCCTTTGGGTGTTCTATGTATATTTCAACTCTTAGCCCTGATCTGAGTTTCAATGAACTGACTAGAATTCACTTTGACGTCCAAGCCGGGAACGTTTTATCTTTAGCAGCATTACTTTTACTTAAAAAAAAACACAGATGAAAGAGTCCCTGCTGAAAAGAGCAGGCCCTTATACATTACTGACATTAAATTACAATAAAATAAAACAAATGATTCATTGTTTCACTTCAGTTTAAACTGATAAAGTTAATTGCCATAATCAACGGGCAACCTTTCACAAATGTTTGCTTGAAAGGAGAAGAAGTGCTTCCAGGTGAAATTTATCAAAGTGAAGGGACCTGAGGACCAAATCCTGTTAAGTGCCACCTGGTTCACTCCCAGAGCATCAGTCAATGAAGGAAAAGCAATCTCAACACATCCTCCCAGTTAGAATCATTGACGTCTGCCTTTCAGTGGAGTTGCTGGTTCAGTTAAGGAAGCTGTACAGCACAGTTAAAAGCAACATACGTGAAGAAAATTTCTGTGTTGATGATAACGTTCTATATATTGATAGGGGTTTGGGATACACAGGTGCAAAGTGTGTCAAAACTCACCCAATGGTACACTAGAGATGTGTATATCTCATTGTATGTAAATGTTACCTCAAAAGAAAAAAAGAGGAGATTGGTTCAAGATGGCAGAGTAGAAGGACGTGCGCTAACTCCCTCTTGGGAGAGCACCAGAATCACAACTAACTGCTGAACAATCATTGACAGGAAGACACTGGAACTCACCAAAAAAGATACTCCACATCCAAAGACAAAGGAGAAGCCACAATGAGATGGTAGGAGGGGCGCAATCACAATAAAATCAAATCCCATAACTGCTGACTGGGTGACTCACAGACTGGAGAACACTTATACCACAGAGGTCCACCCACTGGAGTGAAGGTTCTGAGCCCCACATTAGGCTTCCCAACCTGGGGGTCCAGCAACAGGAGGAGGAATTCCTAGAGAATCAGACTTTGAAGGCTAGTGGGATTTGATTGCAGGACTTTGACAGGACTGGGACTCCACTCTTGGAGGGCACACACAAAGTAGTGTGCACATCAGGACCCAGGGGAAGGAGCAGAGACCCCATAGGAGACTGAACCAGACCTACCTGCTAGTGTTGGAGGGTCTCCTGCAGAGGTGGGGGTGGCTGTGGCTCACCGTGAGGACAAGGACACTGGCAGCAGAAATTCTGGGGAATACTCCTTGGCGTGAGCCCTCCCGGAGTCCGCCATTAGCCCCACCAAAGACCTGGGTAGGCTCCAGTGTTGGGTCGCCTCAGGCCAAACACCAACAGGGAGGGAACCCAGCCCCACTCATCAGCAGACAAGTGGATTAAAGTTTTACTGAGCTCTGCCCACCAGAGCAACAGTCAGCTCTACCCACCACCAGTCCCACCCATCAGGAAACATGCACAAGCCTCTTAGATAGCCTCATCCACCAGAGGGCAGACAGCAGAAGCAAGAAGAACTATAGTCCTGCAGCCTGTGGAACAAAAACCACATTCACAGAAAGACAGAAAACATGAAAAGGCAGAGGGCTATGTACCAGATGAAAGAACAAGATATAACCCCAGATAAACAACTAAATGAAGTGGAGATAGGCAACCTTCCAGAAAAAGAATTCAGAATAATGACAGTGAAGATGATCCAGGACCTCGGAAAAACAATGGAGGCAAAGATCGAGAAGATGCAAGAAATGTTTAACAAAGACCTAGAAGAATTAAAGAACAAACAGAGATGAACAATACAATAACTGAAATGAAAACTACACTAGAAGGAATCAATAGCAGAATAACTGAGGCAGAAGAATGGATAAGTGACCTGGAAGACAGAATGGTGGAATTCACTGCCACAGATGAGAATAAAGTAAAAAGAATGAAAAGAAATGAAGACAGCCTAAGAGACCTCTGGGACAACATTAAACGCAACAACATTCGCATTATAGGGGTCCCAGAAGGAGAAGAGAGAGAGAAAGGACACAAGAAAATATTTAAAGAGATTATAGTCGAAAACTTCCCTATCATGGGAAAGGAAATAGCCACCCAAGTCCAGGAAGTGCAGAGAGTCCCAGGCAGGATAAATCCAAGAAGAAACACGCCGAGACATATAGTAATCAAATTGACAAAAATTAAAGACAAAGAAAAATTATTGAAAGCAACAAGGGAAAAACGACAAATAACATACAACAGAACTTCCATAAGGTTAAGAGCTGATTTCACAGCAGAAACTCTACAAGCCAGAAGGGAGTGGCATGATATATTTAAAGTGATGAAAGGGAAGAATCTACAATCAAGATTACACTACCCAGCAAGTATCTCATTCAGATTTGATGGAGAAATTAAAACCTTTACAGACAAGCAAAAGCTAAGAGAATTCAGCACCACCAAACCAGCTCTACAACAAATGGTAAAGGAACTTCTCTAAGTGGAAACACAAGAGAAGAAAAGGACCTACAAAAACAAACCCATAACAATTAAGAAAATGGTAATAGGAACATACATATGGATAATTACCTTAAACGAGAATGGATTAAATGCTCCAACCAAAAGACACAGGCTCGCTGAATGGATACAAAAACAAGATCCATATATACGCTGTCTACAAGAGACCCACTTCAGACATAGACTGAAAGTGAGGGGATGGAAAAAGATATTCCATGCAAATGGAAATCAAAAGAAAGCTGGAGTAGCAATACTCATATCAGATAAAATAGACTTTAAAATAAAGAATGTTACAAGAGACAAGGAAGGACTACATAATGATCAAGGGATCAAACTAAGAAGAAGATATACCAAATATAAATATTTATGCACCCAAGATAGGAGCACCTCAATACATAAGGCAACTGCTAACAGCTATAAAAGAGGAAATCGACAGTAATACAGTGACAGTGGGGGACTTTAACACCTCACTTACACCAATGGACAGATCATCCAAACAGAAAATTAATAAGGAAACAGAAGCTTTAAATGACACAACAGACCAGAGATATTTAATTGATATTTATAGGACATTCCATCCAAAAACAGCAGATTACACTTTCTTCTCAACTGCACATGGAACATTCTCCAGGATAGGTCACATCCTGGGTCACAAATCAAGCCTCAGTAAATTTAAGAAAATTGAAATCATATCAAGCATCATTTCTGACCACAATGCTATGAGATTAGAAATGAATTACAGGGAAAAAAACGTAAAAAACACAAACACATGGAGGCTAAACAATACGTTACTAAATAACCAAGAGATCACTGAAGAAATCAAAGAGGAAATCAAAAAATACCTAGAGACAAATGACAATGAAAACACGATGATCCAAAACCTCTGGGATGCATCAAAAGCAGTGCTAAGAGGGAAGTTTATAGCAATACAAGCCTACCTCAAGAAACAAGGAAAATCTCAAATAAAGAATCTAACCTTGGGCTTCACTGGTGGCGCAGTGGTTGAGAATCTGCCTGCCAATATAGGGGACACGGATTCGAGCCCTGGTCTGGGAAGATCCCACATGCCGCGGAGCAACTAGGCCCGTGAGCCACAACTACTGAGCCTGCGTGTCTGAAGCGTGCGCTCCGCAACAAGAGAGGCCGTGATAGTGAGGGGCCCGCACACTGCGATGAAGAGTGGCCCCCGCTTGCCGCAACTGGAGAAAGCCCTCGCACAGAAACAAAGACCCAACACAGCCAAAAATAAATTAATTAATTAATTAATTTTTAAAAAATGAAATTGTTGATATGAAAAGCCAGCTTTGGCCTCTGTCATTATAAAAAAAAAAGAATCTAACCTTACACCTAAAGGACCTACAGAAAGAAGAATAAACAAAACCCAAAGTTAGTAGAAGGAAAGAAATCATAAAGATCAGAGCAGAAATAAATGGAATAGAAACAAAGAAAACAATAGCAAAGATCAATAAAACCAATAGCTGGTTCTTTGAGAAGATAAACAAAATTCATAAACCATTAGCCAGACTCATCAAGAAAAAGAGGGAGAAGACTCAAATCAATAGAATTAGAAATGAAAAAGGAGAAGTTACAACAGACACCGCAGAAATACAAAGCATCCTAAGAGACTACTACAAGCAACCCTATGCCAATAAAATGGACAACCTGGAAGAAATGGACAAATTCTTAGAAAGGTATAACCTTCCACGACTGAACCAGGAAGAAGCAGAAAATATGAAAAGACCAATCACAAGTAATGAAATTGAAACTGGTTTAAAAATCTTCCAACAAACAAAAGTGCAGGACCAGATGGCTTCACAGGTGAATTCTATCAAACATTTAGAGAAGAGCTAACACCCATCCTTCTCAAACTCTTCCAAAAAATTGCAGAGGAAGGAACACTCCCAAACTTATTACACGAGGCCACCATCATCCTGACACCAAAACCAGACAAAGATACTACAAAAAAAGAAAATTACAGACCAATATCACTGATGAATATAGATGCAAAAATCCTCAACAAAATACTAGCAAACAGAATCCAACAGCACATTAAAAGGATCATACACCATGATCAAGTGGGATTTATCCCAGGGATGCAAGGATGCTTCAATATATACAAATCAATCAATGTGATACACCATATTAACAAACTGAAGAAGAAAAACCATATGATCATCTCAGTAGATGCAGAAAAAGCTTTCGACAAAATTCAACACCCATTTATGAGAAAAACTCTCCAGAAAGTGGGCATAGAGGGAACCTACCTCAACACAATAAAGGCCATATATGACAAACCCACAGCAAACATCATTTTCAATGGTGAAAAACTCAAAACATTTCCTCTAAGATCAGGAACAAGACAAGAATGTCCACTGTTGCCACTATTATTCAACATAGTTTTGGAAGTCCTAGCCACAGCAATCAGAGAAGAAAAAGAAATAAAAGGAATACAACTTGGAAAAGAAGAAGTAAAACTGTCACTGTTTGCAGATGACATGATACTATACATAGAGAATCCTAAAAATGACACCAGAAAACTACTAGAGCTAATCAATGAATTTGGTAAAGTTGCAGGATGCAAAATTAATGCACAGAAATCTGCTGCATTCCCATACACTAATGATGAAAAATCTGAAAGTGAAATTAAGGAAACACTCCCATTTACCATGGCAACAAAAAGAATAAAATACCTAGGAGTAAACCTACTTAGGGAGACAAAAGACCTGTATGCAGAAAATTATAAGACACTGATGAAAGAAATTAAAGATGATACAAACAGATGGAGAAATATACCATGTTCTTGGATTGGAAGAATCAACATTGTGAAAATGACTATACTACCCAAAGCAATCTACAGATTCAATGCAGTTCCTATCAAATTACCAATGGCATTTTTTACAGAACTAGAACAAAAAATCTTAAAATTTGTATGGAGACACAAAAGACCCTGAATAGCCAAAGCAGTCTTAAGGGAAAGAAACAGAGCTGGAGGAATCAGACTCCCTGACTTCAGACTATACTATAAAGCTACAGTAATCAAGACAATATGGTACTGGCACAAAAACAGAAACATAGATCAATGGAACAGGACAGAAAGCCCAGAGATAAACCCACGCACCTATGGTCAACTAATCTATGACAAAGGAGGCAAGGATATACAATGGAGAAAAGACAGTCTCTTCAATAAGTGGTGCTGGGAAAACTGGACAGCTACATGTAAAAGGATGAAATGAGAACACTGCCTAACACCATACACAAAAATAAACTCAAAATGGATTAAGGACCTAAATGTAAGGCCAGACACTGTATGACTCTTAGAGGAAAACATAGGCAGAACACTCTATGACATACATCACAGCAAGATCCTTTTTGACCCACCTCCTAGAGTAATGGAAATAAAAACAAAAATAAACAAATGGGACCTAATGAAACTTAAAAGCTTTTGCACAGCAAAGGAAACTACAAACAAGACGAAAAGACAACCCTCAGAATGGGAGAAAATATTAGCAAACGAATCAATGGACAAAGGATTAATCTCCAAAATATATAAACAGTTCATGCAGCTCAATATTAAAAACACAAACAACCCAATCCAAAAATGGGCAGAAGACCTAAACAGACATTTCTCCAAAGAAGACATACAGATGGCCAAGAGGCACATGAAAACCTGCTCAACATCACTAATTATTAGAGAAATGCAAATCAAAACTACAATGAGGTATCATCTCACACCAGTTAGAATGGGCATCACCAGAAAATCTACAAACAGCAAATGCTGGAGAGGGTGTGGAGAAAAGGGAACCCTCTTGCACTGTTGGTGGGAATGTAAATTGATACAGCCACTATGGAGAACAGTATGGAGGTTCCTTAAAAAACTAAAAATAGAATTACCATATGACCCAGCAATTCCACTACTGGGCATATACCCAGAGAAAACCATAATTCAAAAAGACACATGCACCCCAATGTTCATTGCAGCACTATTTACAATAGCCAGGTCATGGAAGCAACCTAAATGCCCATCGACAGATGAATGAATAAATAAGATGTGGTACATATATACAATGGAATATTACTCAGCCATAAAAAGGAACGAAATTGGCTCATTTGTAGAGACGTGGATGGATCTAGAGACTGTCATACAGAGTGAAGTAAGTCAGAAAGAGAAAAACAAATATCGTATATTAACGCATATATGTGGAACCTAGAAAAATGGTATAGATGAACCAGTTTGCAGGGCAGAAATAGAGACATAGATGTAGAGAACAAACGTATGGACACCAAGGGGGGTAAGTGGCAGGGGCGGGGGGGTGGTGGTGGGATGAATTGGGAGATTGGGATTGACATATATACACTAATATGTATTAAATAGATAACTAATAAGAACCTGCTCTATAAAAAAATAAAATTCAAAAACAAGAAAGAACTATGAACAAGGAGAAATGATATGCATGCTGAAATGTTTATAGAGACCTGTACTGATGTCTTCAGTTTACTTTGAAGTGCATCAGAAAATAACAGGGATTGACGGATGGAAAGAGGGAATCAATAAATGAACAGATATGTGATCAAATAAATATAACAGTATAACATTAATAATAGAATCTAAATGATGGGTATATGAATGTTCAATGTAAATTCTTTCCATTGTTCTGTATGTTTGAAAAATTCAGTTATAAAATGTCAGAAACACATACCAACAGGCCCAAAAATTGCTCCTGGATATAGCTGTCAAAAAGACTGTTCATTCATTTATTCATTCCATAAACAATATGCATGAGCTGAGACTCTACTGTGTGTTAGGCATGAGTTCAAATCCTGGCTCTGCCATTCAGTAAAGGTTTGAACTCAGGCAAGTCACTTCACCTCCCTGAAACTTGCCTTCTTATCTATTCAGTAGGGAGAATAATAACTTCACTAACTGGTGTGAGAAAGGTAAGGCATTCCATTTTCAAGGCCAGGCCCATGCAAGTGGTTGCTTCTGGCTTTTGCAAGTCCTCCAGCTGGTTTGGGGCAACAGGGAGGCTGGCTGTGTCCCCTAGGAAAGCACTGTCAAACTGTGGGGCTGGGGAAGTAACTTGAGAACAGGCAAGTGGGTAAGTACCTCAGGAGGTAATAAAGCACAGAGCCGGCCAAGGAGCAAAAACCTGGGCCTGAGAAGCTGTCCAGGAGGGTGCTTTATGAGCCTCTGAACAGCAGAGCTCTCTGGAGCACAGGAAACCATGCACCAGAAGTGCAGCAGACTTTCTAGTGGTCAAATCCAATCAGGCTCTAATTAAGGCGTTTTAGGAGGCAAAAGCCTTGGGTAGCAAATATCTCTACACAAGAAAGTGGTGAGAAGTAAGGCTTTGTCACTGAGACTCAACATCTAACCCTGAAGTCTGGTGCAAGGATTAGATTCTTTTTTTAACTTTTATTTTTATTGAAGTATAGTTGATTTACAATGTTGTGTTAGTTTCAGGTGTACAGCAAAGCGATTCAGATATATATATATGTCTGTATATACACTTCTTTTTCAGATTCTTTTCCATTATACGTTATTACAAGATATTGAATATAGTTCCCTGTACTATACCGTAGGTCTTTGTTGTTTATCTATTTTATATATAGTAGTGTGTATCTCTTAATTCCATACTCCTAATTTATCCCTCCCCACCTTTCCCCTTTGGTAACCATAAGTTTGTTTTCTGTCTGTGAGTCTGTTTCTGTTTTGGAAATAAGTTCCTTTGTATCATTTTATTAGATTCCACATATAAGCGATATATGACATTTGTCTTTCTCATAAAAAAGAATGAAATAATGCCATTTTCAGCAACATGGATGGACCTAGAGGTTAACATACTAAGTGTAGTAAGTCAGACACAGAAAGACAAGGATTAGGTTCTACAGGCTTTATATACCCTCTCTCCAGAGCACAACCAGCAGGTTCAGGGAACTGATAAGGTTGATGAAAACAGCACGTGAAAAAAACTGAAAGATTGCCTTATATTTAAAGAATATTTTGTTGTTTTAAAAATGTATATAAACCCTTTATGAATACAGTTTTAGTTTAAGGTATGTTAAGACAGCAACACAGGATAGAGAATTGTAACTTTTAATGATAGGATATGTGAGGCTCTTCAGACAAATAATCTTTCCTGAAAAAGCTGATACACATGCCCCAACCAGTTATTAGAGGTCCAATCTCTGCAACTCCCAGAGGATATGCTATAGCAGATCATGAAGCGACTTAGGAGGATATTGTTCCGTCAATGAGAGTCAGTGTTCCATGACATTTTTTGAGGCCCCATTATGCATGGAGATGCTTAGGTTTCAGACTGTAGATGTGGATTGGAACCTCTAGGGAGCATATGTGGTGGGTTAACCACAACATATGGAGACGAGGGAGGAAAGAATTCGTCACCCCATTGTTTACTCATTGTTTTCTACAGGCTCTACTCCTTAGTTTGCTCCTCAAGTATAAAGTAAGAAGGCTGTTTGGGGGCATTGTTATATATGTATCTATGCCAGATGGTTCTCTTCTTATCTTCTTATTGCTTCATAAGCTCCCAACACTACTCCTATCCCTTCCCTGTGTAGCCTGGATAGGTTAGTAACTCCTATGTACTCCCAGAGCTCTCTACACTCACCTCTACTGTTCCATGCACTTACCACATTGTACTCAAGTTGTCTGTTCGTGGGTCTGTCTCCTCTGCTCTACTGGGAACTCCCCGAAGACAGAGACTAGGTCTTTCTCATATCTGTTTCCCCAGCACCTATGGGTGCTTAGTAGATGTTTGTTGGACAGTTTGGGGAAACTTGAGGGTATTAACTGAGTTTTATTTTAACCTTGTAATCTAACAGTACCTTATACACAGTAGGTGTTCTATGTATATCTTCTCTGATAAAAGTAATTTTTAAAGGGCTTAAAGATATATGGTATTGTCATACAGAGTGAAGTAAGTCAGAAAGAGAAAAACAAATACCGTATGCTAACACATATATATGGAATCTAAAAAAAAATGGTTCTGAAGAACCTAGCGGCAGGACAGGAATAAAGGTGCAAATGTAGAGAATGGACTTGAGGACACAGGGAAGGGGAAGGGCAAGCTGGGACGAAGTGAGCGAGTGGCATGGACATATATACACTACCAAATGTAAAATAGATAGCTAGTGGGAAGCAGCCGCATAGCACAGGGAGATCAGCTCTGTGCTTTGTGACCACCTAGAGGGGTGGAATAGGGAGGGTGGGAGGGAGACACAAGAGGGAGGAGATATGGGGGTATATGTGTATGTACAGCTGATTCACTTTGTTATACAGCAGAAACTAACACACCATTGTAAAGCAATTATACTCCAATAAAGATGTTAAAAAAAAAGATATATGGTACTTTATTTGGCTTACCAAATGCTTTCGCATTATGTCACATGATCCCCACCATGAGCTTGTTAGGAACCAAGTCAGATATGACAATTGTCATTTGACATGTAAGGGAACTGCCTCACAGCAGTTAATGGACTTGTGCAAGGCCACACAGCTAATGTGAACTCAGTGGGTACCCTGAATCTACCCTACTGCTCTACAGTGCCCATGTTTCTCTACTATCTATAAAGATGGAACTGAGAATGTTGGACACCAATATGGTTTCCTGGACTTCCTAGTTATTAGATTCTTCTCTCTCCTGCTGGACAAGAACAAGGTAACCCCGGTACATGTTGACAGTCATTATGAGCAGCTGAATCAACCCATCTTGAAGCCTACCCTTTCCCTGGACTTCCTGTTATGTGAGATAATTTCCAGTTAGAGTCAGTTTTAGTTACTTACAGCCTAAGTCATACCTGATGGATGAGGCTTCTTGACTAAGTTCTTTGAAGATGGGGCCCAGCCATTCTCCCAGCCTGGTCTTCTCTACAGTCCTTACAGCTTGGCTGGCTACAATGGACTATTCTTGTGGGGGTGGGGAAGAAAGGTTGCCAGAGAGGTTCCTGAAACAAAAGTTAGCTTCTTGCTCAAGGGACCACCAGTTATGAAGCCATGTTAATGAAGCAGAAGCTGGCAACGAAATCAAGAGAGATGTAATGTATTCTCCACCCCAACCCCACAAACTGGCGTCTTCCCTGGCAGTGCTGGAGGAGAAGGGGCAAGAACATTTACATCACTTCCAACAGATAGGCCTCAGGCCCCCCTTAGAGAGACTGCAAGCCAGCATCTCCCCAGAAGTCAGTGGTCTACAATTACTCACGTTAGGACAGCAGTTTTCACCCCCAAATCCCAAAGGGCTTTACAGCACTGTGGGTAAGTGAAAGTTCCAGAGACATGACTGTATGTCTCAATTCTATTAAGCATTCATTGTGTGGTTGAGACGCACTCTTGAAATATTTCCATTTCGCAGTAAGAGAATGGAAATAGTATTTGCTCTTTCCCTCCAACTCAAGGATATTGGAAATGTGAATAACATTCAGGATGTATGTAGTAAGACCAGGAAAGTGCCTTGCATCAGCTTCAGGTCTGGACCCTGGAGTAGTTTAGAGGATTACAAACAGAACAGTTCCATCTACCAGCATTCTCTATGTTAAGAAACAAGCATGTATTGAGTGTCTACTATGTGCTGGGTTCTGAGCTGGGCTATGGGACTACATGACGGAGTCACTGTCTCTGCCTGCAAGAAATTTCCAATATAGTGAGAGAGACAGGTGTATCAATCCAGACATGGAATATGAGAATTTCAGTGTTATTGCCATCTGTGGGGAGAACTTGTGAGACATGAGGCCAGAAAGATGATCTGGGATGAGATGAACCATGAATGCAGAGATAATCCTCAAAATATTTAAAAACCAGAACATCAGGAGCACTGACCAAGCAGAAAAGATGCAGATGAACACATGAAACAGTGTCCCTAGGCTCCCTGCTGTGCTGGGCACTATCCCTTTAGTTGCTGGGTCTTGCAGAGGTTAAAAATGGGTCCAGGAGTGGGGAACAGGGCAGAAGGAGGGGTCTTGAGGGGACAAAGAGGAGCAGCTCGTATTAAAATATTCCACAATTTTAACAAGAGGTGTGGCTATATCAGTGCCCTGCTTCAATGTCACGTGAAGGAACATGTATGTTATCTTGTGGGCATCCAGGAGCCCAGGAATTCCATGTGGGTTGGAAAGGGCACTTTAGCAGCAGTATGGAGGATGGACTGGATTGGGGCAGCACGCAGCCAGGGAGACAAGTAGAAACGCTTTGCAATACACCAAGGAAGATAGATAACAGGGCTTACTGCAGTGGCAACAGGGCATGTATTTCTGTAAGCATGCTCAAGATGTTTGCACAAATCCCCATCTCTATATACCACCTTTGTTCCTAAGAGTTGTCCAGTCTCTTTGCTGTCATGGCTCCAATATCCTAGCCCAATGCAAGCTTATACATACAAACACATATATACACAAATACATACACATGTACACTTGTGTGACAGGTCCTGTTTAAGTATACACACTCAACTAGTGGCTGGCAGGCTATAATTATGGCAAGTAAGAGGCCTGCCAAGAAAAATTCATTTAAATACTGAGGTCATCCTATTCCCAGCTGCAGGAGAGCGGCTACAGATAAACATCTACCTTCATAATACCAACCTATGTTATGGATTGTCCTCTCTAATTTTCCAAGCATAGACACACAATTATCTCATTTGTTTTCTTAACAATGGTCCTGGGAGGTGGGTAGGACTGGTATTATTTAGTTCCAATGTATAGATAGGGAAACTGAGCTTCGGAGAGAAGGTCACTCGTAATGGGTCAGTGGTATCACTAGGACTAAGATGCCTTCTGCCTCTTGTTTCTGTTTTGTTTTTCTGCCTCTGTCTCCTGTTTCTCTCAACTTTCCATGTGGCGGCCTCCTTCAGAATAATTCCTGATCATTCTTGCTCCCACGTCCTGCAAACAAATACTAATTCTAATGCACATTGCTAAGAGAGTACTGTGGATGACTCAGAGTCTCCAACCCTATCCTCCACGGCCCTGCTCAAGTCTTACCATCCCCTCCAGGAAATCTGCCCTGGGACTCCAGTTCAGTAACCTCAACCCCTTCTCCTTTAATATTTAGTTTGTATTATTGCCTTAGTGCTTTCTTTATTCTCTCCTATTGTGTTCTGATTTCTCCATCTGTGACTTCTGGTTCCCTGGCTTCTTTTTTTCTCCCTGCCTAGCACAAGGCTTGGCACACAAGGGAACACTTAATAAAGCATTGTTAATGAATAGCTGGATCCAATAGAGCCTTACTCTGGCATTGTAATGCCTGAAATTCCCAGTTCACAACAAAGCACTCTGAATATATGTATGTGTGTATGTGTGTATATGTGTGTGTGTGTGTGTGTGTGTGTGTGTGTGTGTGTATCCATGCACCACTCATCCAGTGACCCTGAGGATAACTAAATCAATGCCTTCAAAGTGCAGCATCAGCACATAGTTATTGTACATTCCAGTAGGAATTGAAGCAAGGCAAGTTTTTTCCCTCTAATTTTTTAAAAAATAAATATTGCTCTGGTTCCAAGTGGTATATTTTTGACATCTTGTGTACATTTCTGAAATAGAGTCCAGATGAGAAATGAGCTCGTGTATGTCCATCTCAACTGGAGAACAGTAGATTCCTATTCATGGACAATTTCATTTCTGAAATCCCAATTGCAGAAAAAAGCCTAGGGAGCAGGTTGCAGGAAAGAACGAGGCCAACGTGGAGTGACTGCTTGACAATCTCTTTGAGGCTTGAGGACAAGAGCAGGGCATGAGGAAGAGAAGAAAGAGGCACTAAAATGTTACCCTCCCCTCTCGTACCTGCCCATTTAGATTTCTAAGGGACATGAATGGGAAGGCAGCTGACGGCTGCTCCCAAGAAGGCAGGATACTTGCAAAACACCCTTTAGATATGAGGGTAGCCAAAGGCAGGTGAACCTCAAGAAGACAACTAGGTAAAGCAGGTCCCAGAGAACACCACCCACTAGTTTGCCTGGAGGGGAAATGCCTCCATAGAGTCCCAACTGAGGATGAAGGAATAATTTTTCTATCTCTTTTACAACGTGTAACATTGCCCAAGTACCTACCATGTACCAGGTACTGTGCTTGGCACTTATAAACATCAACTACTTTGTACTGTTGGGATTCACATTCCGATTTTACAGGTGAGGAAACTGAAGCTCAGAGAGAAATTAAGTCATTTACCTGTCATCACACAGTCTGGCTGACTGCATATTCTGGGTTCTTTCCATTGCCCCACTCTGCCTTCCTCAGGTATATTCAGTGAGCTCTGGCAACAAGAAAAAAGCTGAAAACCACTCCCAGTGAGCACTTGGTCTTAAATGACGAGTGAGACATCGTCTAATGGAGAAAAAGAGGAAAAGGGTATGCATTCCTGGCTGAAGGAATAGCAGATGCAAGGGGGCTGATGAAGGAAAGAAAAAAACACATTTGGGAAAATGGTAAATAGTTTTGTGGGGTTACTTGAGAGTGAGTACAGGTGATGAAACACGAGGCTAGAGCAGTTGAGGCCAGTTTATAAAGCGTCTCATCTATCATGTTAAGGAATGTGGTTTTCTCTCGGAGGAGATGAAAAATACTAGAAGAGAGGGAGTAGAGATCACACCTCTGTTTTAGAAAGAGCACCGAGGCAGCCATGTGGGCAGACAGTTCAGAAGAGGCACTGACTGGCTGCAGGGAGACCAAGTCAGGAACGTGTGGTAACAGTCAAGGTGAGAGTCAGGGTGGTGAAACAAATGGAGGCCCAGCTCATAAAATGCTGCCTCCAGAACGGTCATTGCAAGTCAGCCTCAGTCTAACTTCAAAGCTTGGATTCCAGGCTTTGCAGCATCTACCCCCACAGCCCTTAAACACTGCGTGTGTTGCTTTGGCCTCAAAACTAGTTACAAGTCTTGTTTTGTCCCTTGGGGCCTTGCCATTTGTCTCCATCTTCTAAGCTGGCGGCTTTGTAGCTCCCCTGAGCCTAGCCTAGCCCAGCAGGCTGGGGAGGGAGGAGAGAAGTCAGGTAGGCTCCAAGCAGAAAGGGCCCTGATGAACACATGTTTCACATTCCCCACATTGCATGGCAATTCAAAACCAAACCCTATGGGATTGTTTTCTTAAAGATTTGGGATGGGTTTGGGGCTTCTTCTCTTTCTTTCTTTTTCTTCTTTTTTTATTATGTGTGTTTCTGGACTGCAACTATTTCCTCTGTCCTTGAGTTAAGTAATAGCAGAGGGTGAGAGAAAATGAAAATTTGCAGCAATGCAGAAAAGATGTTTCTGGAAAAGTCCAGAGGAGGGAAGGAAATCCAGTGTGGGGGCTCACAGCAATGTTCAGAGAAGGCCAGAGAATGTGGCTGTGGAGGGGTGGCAGTGGGGTTTCAGCTAGGGCAAGTGTATAGAAGCCAGGCAAAAGCCTACCTAAGGGACATGGCCCCTGACATGCAGGCTAGTTGCAGCCCTTGGCTCCTCTGCAATCAGCACTCAGATTGATTTTGCTCTGGTCATCAGCAGCTGTATAGCACCAGCACAGCCCGCAAGATGTGGGCTCTCCCTGTTAACCATGGAAATTAAAGCACTAAAATGAACCAAAAGCACTTTACAGGTAAAGGCAGCCAACAATGCACTCCTCAGAAGCCCATGCTCCCCAAGAACTGGAGGATCTTACAAAAACCTCCCAGGCTTCCCTCTGTATATAACTGTACAATTCTGAAATAGAGCCTAGATGAGAAGCCAGGTCATGTGTATGTCTCTCCCAGTCTGAGAACAGTAGATTCCTACTCATGGACAACTTTATTCTTGAAATTCCAATTGCATAAAAAAGACTAGGGGAAAATAGATAACTAACAAGGACCTACTGTATAGCACTGAGGACTATACTCAGTATTTTGTAATAACCTATAAGGGAAAAGAATCTGAAAAAGAATATATATACATATACATAGAATATATATATACTTATATATATATGTATATACACACATATATATACATATATATATATATATATAAATATATATCTGAATCACTTTGCTGTACACCTGAAACTAACACAACATTGTAAATCAACTATACTTCAATTAAAAAAAGACTAGTGGAACAGGTTTTATTTTATTTTCCATCTCACTCCCTTTCTATCATTTCCCTTAAGATATAATGAGAAAGTACAGCTGAAGTCTTCTGACAATGTGTAGCATTTAGGGGAACAATTATTTATAATTTTTAATGAATAGCTTTGTTGAGATACAATTTATATACCATAAAATTATCATACCATAAAATCCATCCATTTTAAGTATATTTCAAAGGTTTTTAGCACATTTATAGAGTTATGCAACCATCACCACCACATCTAATTTTAGAACATGTTCATACCCCCAAGAAAGAAACTTTGAGCTCATATTCAGTCAGTCCATGTTCCTACCCCCAGTCCTAGGCAACCACTAATCACTTTGTGTCTCTATAGATTTGCCTTTCTTATAAATGGAATGATAAAATGTATGGTCTTTTGTGCCTGGTTTCTTTCACTTAGCATGTTTTTGAGGTTCATCCATATTGTGGCATGTATCAGTGCTTCAATTCTCTTTATTGCCAAATAGTATGCCATTATATGGATGTATAATAGTTTGTTTATCCAGTCACCATTAATGGACATTTGGGGCATTTCTGTGTTTTGACTATGAGGAATGATGCTGCTAAGAATATTCATGTACAAGTTTTTATGTAGACATATGTTTCCATTTCTTTTGGGTAGATATCTAAGAGTAGAATTGCTGGATCATATGGTAATTGACCATAGATGTATGATTTTATTGCTGGACACTCAATTCTATTCCATTTATCTATATATGTCTTTCCTTATGACAGTACCACATTGTCTTGATTACTGTAGCTTTGTACTAAGTTTGAATTTAAGAGGTGTGAGTCCTCCAACTTTGTTCTTCTTTTTCAAGATTATTTTGGCTAGACAGGGTACGTGCAATTCAATATGTATTTTAGAATTAACATTAAATGGATATGAATGCATGAAATGAATATTCAGCTTGTCCATTTCTGCAATATCTGCAAATCAATCAATATGAAACACCACATTAACAAATTGAAGAGTAAAAATCATATGATCATCTCAGTAAATGCAGAAAATTCTTTTGACAAAATCCAACATCCATTTATGATAAAAACTCTCAAGAAAGTAGGTATAGAAGAAACATACCTCAACATAATAAAGGTCATATATGACAAGCCCACAGCTAACATCATATTCGATGGTGAAAAGCTGAAAGCACTTCCTCTAAGATCAGGAACAAGATAAGGATGCCCACCCTTGCCGCTTTTATTCAATATAGTATTGGAAGTTATAGCCATAGCAATCAGACAAGAAAAAGTAATAAAAAGGATCCAAATTGGAAAGGAAGAAGTAAAATTGTCACTGTTTGCAGATGACATGATACTATACATAGAAAATTGTAAAGATACCACCAAACAACGACTAGAACTCATTAATGAACTGGGTAAATTTGCAGGATACAAAATTAATACCCAGGACTCTGCTGGTTTTCTATACACTAACATAAACTAGCAGAAATAGAAATTAAGAAAACAATCCCATTCATAATTGCATCCAGAAGAATAAAATACCTAGGAGTAAATCCAACTAAGGAGGTAAAAGACCTATATTCAGAAAATGACAAGGCATTGAGGAAAGAGATTTAAGATGACATAAATACATGGAAAGATATACCATGCTTGTGGATTGGAAGAATTAGTATTGTTCAAATGACCATACTACCCAAGGCAATCTACAGACTCAATGCATTCCTTATCAAAATACCAATGGCATTTCTCACAGACCTAGAACAAGTAATTCTAAACTTTGTACGTAAACACAAAAGACCCCTAATAGCAAAACAATCTTAAGAAAGAGGAACCAAACAGGAGGTATCACACTCCCTGATTTCAAACTATATTACAGAGCTACAGTAATCAAAACAGTATGGTACCGGCACAAAAACAAAGAGATCATTGGAACTGAATAGAGCCCAGAAATGAACCCACACTTAAATGGGCAATTAAGTTATGACAAAGGAGGCAAGAACATACAGTGGGAAAAAGTCTCTTCGATAAATGATGTTGTGAAAACTGGACAGCTATATGCAAAAGAATGAAAATGGGGCACTTTTTTACAAAATACAAAAATAAACTGAAAATGGATTAAAGACTTAAATTTAAGACCTGAAACCACCTAAGTTATAGAAGAAATCATATACTTATGCTCTTTGTTATCAGTCTCAGAACTATTTTTTTTTGGATCTGTCTCTTCAGGCAAAGGCAACAAAGCAAAAATAAACAAATGGACCCATATCAAACTAAAAAGCTTTTGCACAGTGAAGGAAACCACCAACAAAACAAATAGGCAGTGTACTGAATGGGAGGAGATATTTATAAATGAAATATCCCACAAGGGGTTAATATTCAAAATATATAAAGAACTCACACAAGCCAATAAAAAAAAAAGCTGATTAAAACATGAGCAGGGAATCTGAATAGACATTTTTCCAAGGGTGACATATGGCCAACAGGCACATGAAAGATGCTTAACATAACCAATCAAATCAAAATGCAAATCAAAACCACAATGAGATATTACCTCACACCTGTCAAAATGGCTATTATCAAAAAGGAAAGAAAAAAGAAGTGCTGGAGGAGATGTGGAGAAAAGGGAACCCTTGTGCACTGTTGGTATGAATGTAAATTTGTTTGGCCACTATGAAAAACCATATGGAGGTTCCTCAATATATTAAAAATAAAACTATCATATGATCCAGCCATTCCACTTGTGGATATTTATTCAAAGAAATTGGAGATGCTAATTTGAAAAGATATGTGCACCCCACCCCATGTTCACTGCAGCATTATTTACAATAGCCAAGATATTGTAAGTGTCCATTGATAGATTAATGGATAAAGAAGATGCTTTTGCAAATATTTTCTCCCAGTCTGGTGGCTTGTCTTCTCATTCTCTTGACAATCTCTTTTGCATAGCAGAAGTTTTTAATTTTGAATGAAGCCCAGCTTATAAATTATTTCTTTGATGGATCATGCCTTTGGTGTTTTATCTAAAAATTCATCACCTTACCCAAAGTCATTTAGGTTTTCTTCTATATTATCTTCTAGGAGTTTTATAGTTTTACATTCCACATTAAGTCTATGATCCATTCTGAGTTAATTTTTGTGAAGGGTATAAAGTCTTTGTCTTGATTTTTTTTTTTTTTTGCATGTGGATGTCCAGTTGTTCCAACACCATTTGTTGAAAGGACTATCTTTGCTCCACTGTATTGCCTTTGCTCCTTTGTCAAGAATCAGTGAGCTACAATATCAAAAAACAAAAAACCCAATCCAAAAATGGGCAGAAGACCTAAATAGACATTTCTCCAAAGAAGATATACAGATTGCCAACAAACACATGAAAGAATACTCAACGTCATTAATCATTAGAGAAATGCAAATCAAAACTACAATAAGATATCATCTCACACCGGTCAGAATGGCCATCATCAAAAAATCTACAAACAATAAATGCAGGAGAGGGTGTGGAGAAAATGGAACCCTCTTGCACTGTTGGTGGGAATGTAAATTGATACAGCCACTATGGAGAACAGTATGGAGGTTCCTTAAAAAACTAAAAATAGAACTACCATACGACCCAGCAATCCCACTACTGGGCATATACCCTGAGAAAACCATAATTCAAAAAGAGTCATGTACCAAAATGTTCATTGCAGCTCTATTTACAATAGCCAGGACATGGAAGCAACCTAAGTGTCCATCATCAGATGAATGGATAAAGAAGATGTGGCACATATATACAATGGAATAGTACTCAGCCATAAAAAGAAATGAAATTGAGTTATTTGTAGTGAGGTGGATGGACCTAGAGTCTGTCATACAGAGTGAAGTAAGTCAGAAAGAGAAAAACAAATACCGTATGCTAACACATATATGTGGAACCTAAAAAAAAAAAAAAAAAAAAAGAACCTAGTGGCAAGACGGGAATAAAGACACAGACTTACTAGAGAATGGACTTGAGGATACGGGGAGGGGGAAGGGTAAGCTGAGACAAAGTGAGACAGTGGCATGGACATATATACACTACCAAATGTAAAATATATATCTAGTGGGAAGCAGCTGCATAGCACAGGGAGATCAGTTCAGTGCTTTGTGACCACCTAAAGGGGTTGGATAGGGAGGGTGGGAGGGAAGGAGATGCAAGAGGGAAGAGATATGGGGAAACATGTATATGTATAACTGATTCACTCTGTTATAAAGCAGAAACTAACACACCATTGTAAAGCAATTGTACTCCAATAAAGATGTTTAAAAAAAAAAAAAGAATCAGTGAGCTATATTTATGTGGGTCTATTTCCGGGCTCTCCATTTTGCTCCACTGATCTATTTTTCTATTCTTTTGCAAATACCACACCTTCTTGATTACTGTATCTTTATAGTAAATCTTAATGTCGGGCTTCCCTGGTGGCACAGTGGGTGGGAATCTGCCTGCCAATGCAGGTGACATGGGTTCGATCCCTGACCCGGGAAGATTCCCACATGCCGTGGAGCAACTAAGCCCGTGTGCCACGACTACTGAGCCTGCACTCTAGAGCCCATGCTCTGCAACAAGAGAAGCCACAACAATGAGAAGCCCGCGCACCACTCGCTGCAACTAGAGAAAGCCCGCTCACAGAACAAAGACCCAACACAGCTAAAATAAAACAAACAAATAAATAAATAAATTTATTTTAAAAAAAATCTTAATGTCAAGTAGTGTCAGTCCTCCAACTTTGTTCTCCTTCAAAACTGCGTTGGTTTTTCTGGGTCTATTGCCTCTCCAAATAAACTTTAGAATTAGTTCATCGATATCCACTAAATAATTTGGTGGGATTTTGATTGGGATTGCATTGAATCTATATATCAATTTGAGAAGAAATGACTTGACAATATTGAGTCTTTCTATCCATGAACATGGAATATCTATCCATTTATTTAGTTCTTTTTTAGTACCATCAGACTTTCTGTAATTTTCCTCATATAGTTCTTGTACATATTTTGTTTGATTTATACCTAAGTATTTCATTTTGGGGGGTGCTAATGTAAATGGTACTATGTTTTTAATTTCAAGTTTCACTTGTTCATTGCTGATATATAGGAAAGTGATTTACTTTTCTATATTAACCTTGTATCCTGCAACCTTGCTGTAACTGCTTATTCGTTCCAAGTTTTTTGTGTCCATTCTTTCAGATTTTTTATATATACCGTCATGTCACCTACAAGCAGTTTTCTTTATTCCATCCCAAACTGTATACCTTTCATTATTTTACTGCATTATATAGTACTTCCAGTACAATGTTGAAAAGGAGTGGTGAAAGGGAACATCTTTTCCTTCTTTCTGATCCTAATGAGAAAGCTTATCATCATTAAGTATGATGTTAGTGCTATTGCTTTTAAAATAAACTTTTATTTTAGAATAGTTTTAGATATACAAATTGCAAAGATAGTACAGAGATTTCCCATACACCCCACACACAGTGTCCCCTACTATTAATGTATGACATTAATATGGTACATTTGTAATAACTAGTTAACCAATATTCGTACATTATTAGTAACTAAAGTCCATACTATTCAAAATTTCATTAGTTTTTACCTAATGTCCTTTTTCTGTTCCAGGATGCCATCCAGGATACAACATTACATTTAGTTGGTACATCTCTTTAGGCTCTTCTTTCCTTTGACAGTTTTTCATACTCTCCTTGTTTCTGACAACCTTGACATTTTTGAGGAGTACTGGTTAGGTATTTTGTAGAATGTTCCTCCATCGGTATTTGTCTGACGTTTTTCTCACGATTAGACTGGGGCTATGGGTTTTTGAGGGGAAGATCACAAAAGTGCAATGCCCTTTTCATCACATCATATCAAGGGGCATACTATCAAAATGACTTAATACTGTTGATGTTAACCTTTATCACCTGGCTGAGGTAGTGTTTGTCAGCTTTCTTCACTATATATTACTCTTTTTTCCTTTTCCATACAGTACTCTTTCAAGGAAGTCACTATACACAGGCCTGACTTAAAGAGTGGAGAGTTATATTCCATGTACCTGAGAGAAGATTATCAACATAAATTATTTGGGATTATTCTGCATGAAAGAGTTGTCTATTCTCCCCATTTATATATTTATTCAATCATTTATTTATACCCATATAGACTCATGGATATTTATTTTATACCTTGGGACATAGTCCATTACTAATTTATTGGGTTTTTTTCTGCTCAAGTTGTTTCAGCTTTGGCCATTAGGACCTCTTTCAGTTGACTCCAGTGTCCCTTTCACATACCCCCTTCATTGTGTATGTGTGTGTGTGGGTGTGGGTGTATGTGTGTGTATGTGTGTGTGGTTATTTTTTTGTTTTGTTTTGAGCACTTCCTTACTTTCTGGCACTACAAGATTCTCCAGGCTCATCTTGTATATTTTTTAGCCCAGTCCTAGAATCAGCCATTCCTCCAAAGATCCCTGGTTCCTTTTATTGGAGAATGGCACTAAAATCTAAAATCCTGGTGCTAAGTGTGCTCATTGCTGTTTCCGTATGCTATTGTTTTTTAAATAAACTAAGGAAATATGGAGAAGAAATATGTAATTATACTGTCTTTATAGTTACTACATAATTACTTTATAAGCACTCTTTTTTTTCCGTATGGATTCAAATTACTGTCCATTATTGCTTTTTCTTCAGCCTGAAGGATTTCTTTTACTTTTTCTTGTAAGGCAGGTCTGCTAGCAACAAATTCTCCTCATATTTAGTTTTCTGGGAACATCTTTATTTAATCTACAAATTTAAAGTTAGTTTTTCCAGATATAGCATTATTGGTTGATTTTTATCATGCTGAATATGTCATCCCCCCATCCCATGATAGCCATTGTTTCTGATGAGAAGTCAATTGTCAAACTTACTGGGGTTCCTTTTTGTGATGGGTCTTTTTTCACTTGCTACTTTCAAGATTTTCCTCTTTGGCTTTGAATTTCAACATCTTGACTATGATATCTCTAGGTGTGGATCTGTTTAGTTTATCCTACTTGGAGTTCGTGAACTTCTTGGATGCTTAGATAAATGTCTTTCATCATATTGGGAAACTTTTACGCCATCCTTTCTATGAATAATTTTTCTGCCCCTTCTCTCCTCTCCTTCTGGTACTCCCATTGCACTTATGTTGGTGTGCTTGTATTCTACATGTGTCTGTTCAATTTTTTGATTCTTTTTATTTTCTTCAGAATGTATACTTTCTATTGATCTGTTTTCCAGTTCACTAATTCTCTCTTCTACCATGTAAAATATATTGTTGATCCTCTTTTATGAATTTTTCATTTAGGTTATTGTACTTTTACAATCCAGAATTTCCATGTGGTTCTTTTCTTAAATGTGTTCTATCTTTTCATTGATATTCTTTATTTGATTAGTCATTGCCATTATATATCCTTTAGATCATAAAACATGTTTTCCTTTACTTCTTTGAATATATTTATAATAGCAACTTTGAAGTACTTATCTGACAAATATAACATCTGGGCTCCCTCAAAAGTAATTTCTATTACCTGACTTATTTCCTTTCCATGGTTACACTTTCCTGGGTTTTTTTTGGGTGGGGGGAAGGCTCATAATTTTTATTGCAAACTAGATATTTTAAATAATAGAGCTAAAAATAGAGCTACCATATGATCCTGCAATCCCACTGCTAGGCATATATCTGGAGAAAAACATGGTCTGAAAGGATACATGCACCCCAATGTTCGTTGCAGCACTGTTTACAATACCCAAGACATGGAAGCAACCTAAATGTCCATCGACAGAGGAATGGATAAAGAAGATGTGGTATATATATACAATGGAATATTACTCAGCCATTAAAAAGAATGAAATAATGCCATTTGAAGCAACATGGATGGACCTAGGGATTGTCATACTGAGTGAAGTAAGTCAGACAGAGAAAAAGAAATATCGTATTATATCCCTTATATGCGGAAT
This sequence comes from Balaenoptera physalus, assembly GCF_965194825.1. NCBI lineage: Eukaryota > Metazoa > Chordata > Mammalia > Artiodactyla > Balaenopteridae > Balaenoptera > Balaenoptera physalus. The sequence continues at coordinate 44,886,418 of NC_138903.1, forward strand.
CTAAAAAGAAATGATACAAATGAACTTACAAAACAGAAACAGACTCACAGACTTAGAGATCGAACTTACGGTTACCAGGGGGACAGGATGGGGGGAAGGGATAATCAGGGAGTTTTGGATTGACAGGTACACACCACTATATTTAAAATGGATAACCAACAAGGACCTACTGTATAGCACAGGGAACTGTGCTCAATATTATGTGGCAGCCTGGATGGGAGGGGAGTTTGGGGGAGAATGGATACATGTATATGTATGGCTGAGTCCCTTTGTTGTGCACCTGAAACTATCACAACATTGTTAATCAGCTATACTCCGATATAAAATAAAAAGTTAAAAAATAAATAAATAATACATTGTAGTAACCCTGGATTCTGTTTACCTCCCCTTCTTGGGTCTTATTTCTGTTTCTATTTTGTTTTGTTTTTCTCTATTTTTTTAATCACTTGCCTGGACTAATTCTCACTGAAGTCTATTTTCTCTGCAGTGTGCAACCTCTGACATCATGCTCATTTTTCCCTTTGTTTTATTTTTAAACCTGGCTTTCTGGGAGTCACCTCTGGTTCAGCATAGTTAGTTTTAGCCTGTGATCAAGTGGTCAAAGGTTTTTCTTAGGCACCCAGATCCAGTAAAGCTTCTACCCTTTGCCAATGTATCTTTGTATGGCTTGTGGAATGCCTTCATAGTTCAGGGAGGTTTTGATTCTACCCTGCATTCAAACAGAATTCAGCAGTTCACAAATAACATTTCTGGTTGCCCCTGCATGGGTTGCTCCTACCTACAGCATGTGTACAGCCCAAACTAGGGATAAGTTTGATCTTAGCAGGGCCCATTTTGATGGTTTCTTTCCCTAGGTCTCTCTGCAAAATGTCTGGCTGGTCTGCTCTTTTCTGCCTGCTACTAATATATAATTGCTTTTCTAATTTTCACTACTATGATCTCTATGGTTTTCAACAACACCTTTAGGAATGAGTTCCTTCATGCTCTGTTCTAAAGAAAGTCAGCCTCCATAGGCTGTGCAACTATGCTGGAGCTAGGTGAGGAAAGTGTGATATGGCAGCCTGTTTTTTCTGGAGTGACACCTCTGCCCTATGAGCCCTTGAAGTCCTTGTCTGACAAGTACAACATCTGGGTCCTGGCCCTGGACCTGGGAGGGAGAAAATAGGAGTTGCCAGTCTTCTCCAACTGCCTCTCATAGTTTGCTGTACCTGCCTAAGAAACAGACTTCATCTTAAGAGTGGGAGCTGGGCCGGGGATGAGAGCCCTCCATCTTCTTGGCCATTTTCGCCCAGAATAAATCTTCCACAACATAAAACTAGAGGGCAGAATTAGAGTCACTAGCAGCCTGCCCATCCTGGAGTGAAACTATACCCTATAACCAGGAGTTAGTGAAGAAGAGAGCCCTTGTATTTTTTGTTTGTTTGTTTGCCTTTTGGCTGTGCCCACCTAGAATAAATTTTCTGCAATATAAAGCTAGGAGGAGACGTAGGAGCAAGTCCTGGATCAAATGCCACATATGACAATTGTTCTTACCAAGATTCAATAAATGTTCTTAAATAAATGCTTCTCAATTTGTTGCATGCCCTTAAACCAATTTCCTGACACTTTAAACAGTTGTTTCTGATAAAAATTTTACCAGTTTAATGGTTATTTCACTAGTGAGGGTGTCTGCTGAGCTTCTCACACAGCCATTCTAGAAGTTGGTCTGTCACAATTATTTATCTAAATTCAAGAACATACTTAGCGAGCACTTACTACATGCTAGGTGTTATAGGCACTGGGTTTAAGTAAGAGCTTTATCAAGGTACAGTTGAAATACATTAAATTGCACATGTTTAAAGTATATTATTTGATGAGCTTTGACATATGTATGTACCATCACCATAATCAAGATGGTGAACATATGTCAAAGCTCATTAACACCAAAAGTCTCTTTCTGCCCTTTGAACTGCCACCCACCCTTCCCTGGCCCCCTCCACAGGCTCGGTCATCTTTCTGTCACTATAGATTAATTTTTGTGCCTATTTTTAATTTATAAAGCTGGTTGGTGGTGAAGTTTATCCTTTACTAAGTAACCCACCTCAGCCAGATTGCTCTTTTCTTTTGAGCAGAATATTTTAGGGATTTTCTTTTTGTCTCTAGGGCAAGATTCCTCAACAGGAAACAAAGATTCCAGTAACCTCCCTCCTCCCTAAAGGGAGCTTTGGTGACTGGTTCACCAGATTCATGAATATACGTTTATAGAACCCCAAAATGGCAGCAGCCTTTGACTCCTGCTTGGGTTGGTAAATCCAAGTACTTGCATTTAAAGAATTGTGGGCAAGAGAACAAGCAATATATTACTCCCCAGGGTTCTTCTCACTGTTTTTGCCCACATGCCGCCAAGGGCTATTAAACAACCCAGTGTATTCCCATTGCCCTTCAGGTGAATGATTATAAACTTCTAGCAAAATCTGAAGGACTCAGGGT